>NC_040913.2:7374548-8016225 GCF_004126475.2 Phyllostomus discolor | reverse complement strand
GCGAGTCAGGGCCGTTCCCAGGGCAGTCTGCCGCCATCCCGGCTCCCTCCACTCCTCCTCTGCAGAGGTTTTCAGCCGTTGCAGTGTGGCTTTCTGTCCCCAGCCTGCCCCAGCAGTCCCCACACACCTCCTAATGGCCAAATCCCACTGACAACTGGCCGCTGAGCCTCTCCTTTGCTTTTAGCACGCCCGTCCTCCTTCGGTTTCCTCAATACGGTCCCTCCTCTTGGTTTTACCATTCCTTCTGTTTCCTGTTTGTCCCCTCTTCCCCGAGCTCTGTTTTCTCGGTCAACAGCCAGGCTTCCATCGAGTTCTGATCCTGGCCCCTAAAAGTGCCTCCCTCTCTCCGGGTACTGTCATCCATCCTCACGGATTTGACAACCACCCACTCAGTGAAGGACACGCAAGTTCCACCCTCATCCTGGGCCACTGTCTTCAACAACACCGGACCCACATTTCCAACCACCCACAGGGGTCCTCTGCCGGGAGGTCCCCAACGCCCTCAAGATACAGCAAAGCTTCATCAGGTCCGTCTCACACTAAAGCCTCACCCATTCTCCCATACGGCCCCCTTCCTACTCTAACTTATCTGACTCTCTGTGACTTCGGACTCTGTCTGTCTGCTCCAGGACAGTGCGCCTCGTGCAGGACGGGGGTTCAACGTCACCCTACTCCGCATCGCCCGGCCTGGCATGGCGCCCAGCACACAGGACAAGGGATGCTTGTCGGACTGACAAGAAAAGGCCCCCATCTCTTTCATCCCCACATCCCAGCACACAAGAAAAGCTGAAAAAATGACTGGTGGGAAACACAAACAGGAAGATGCCACAGAAATGAGAGATAACTGAGTGACAAATCCACATATCACAGATATAGAATAGAAATAATTGCTTTTCTTCTGGGAGAAACTTCAAGACTTTCCATGACATATCTAATTGCAAATATATTCATAAGACAACACGTCTGGCCATCAAATATTATAAACATGTTAGGCTGTATTGTTAAAATGATTAATGATGAAATTAATTTTAACCATTAATAAAATTAAATGTAAAGCATTACAAATACTACATGTGTATGGCAGCTCAATTAAATCAATCACTGTTTTAAAAAAATCAAAAACTAGATTTATGCTGCTGTATATTGTGCTATGCTGTTAAGGAGTCAGACACTTAGAAAATGCCCATCTTAACTAGAGCCTAAATGTTTCTGTTTGTTTGTTTCTGTCTGTATCACTCAAATACACAAGTGTTGGGAGGCCTGAGTGCTAGTCAAAGATATCTCATATCTGAGCTCTAGATAAAGATCTTTTCACTATTTGTACTTCAATTCCTATTTCCATAAAGCTATTTATTTTTAACATGTGAAGAACTATGATCTAGTTCAAGTGACTTGGTTCTAAAACTACTGTTGATATGCAAAGCTGTTACAATTTTTGAAAATGCAAACAAACAGAACGTGTTTGAACAACCCTTTGATAAGCCCGCGATGTACTGCCAGCCATTGGCTAACTTATCTGATAAGCCCAGGGCAACCCCGAGGGAACCTGCAGACGGTTGTTGTTTTGTGCTGGGCACATTATTTATTTCCTATGACACTTCAAAGCCTTCCCTCACGTCTGGGCCTACCCTTCCCAAATGCTTTCTCAGTCAAAAATTGCTCTTTCTGCTCTTGCCCGGGTGGCTCAGGTGGTTGGAGCGTCATCCCGTACACCAGAAGGTTGGGGGTCCGAGCTCCAGTTAGGGCACGGACTCGGGTTGTGGGTTTCATCCCCAGGGGCGCTGCCAATGGGAGGCAACCCATCGATGTTTCTCTCTCACATGGATGTTTCTCTCGGTCTCTGTCCCTCTCTTCTTCCCCCATCTTCCTCTCTCTCTAAAATCAATAACCACATTTTAAATTCTTATTTTAAACCGGTCTTTCTACCTGCACGACTGTTCCACCCCTGTGCCGGTCCAGTCACCAAACCCCGCACGCCGTCCCCGCGGCTCCCGCAGCCTCTGCCCCTGGATGTGGGACGACAGCCCCTGACACACACCGTCAAAAGCAGCTGTGCCGCTCCATCGTACTAGTGTGCCACTTCATCGTACTGGTGTTGACTCTCCAAAGAGAAAAGGAAACAAAACAAAAAATAAAACGCACACATGTCCCCCTCCACGCAAATACAAATCTTCCGCTGAAGTCCCAGGGAGACGGCCAGGTTCCTAACTTTTATCTGGCAGCACATTTGCTCTCACGTGAAAGAGAATTTTCCTCTCTCGGCCATTTGGTCCGTGGGGCAGTAAAAACACGCCCCGGTTTCCGACTCGCTCCCGCGGAGTAAGTGCACCGACTCCAGCCAGCACGGCGGCACAGGCTGCAGGGTGGTGCCCTCCGGTCTCTCCCCCGCACTTCTCAGCCTCAGCCTCGGAGGCGCTGAAACGCCCCGAAGCTCTCACCCAGGGCTCCACAGTTCCGAACTGTCGCTCACCACGCCAAAAAACAGTCAGTCTTACAGAAAAAGGAATCAAACGTGTATGCTCTGCATTAAAAAGTTCACATGAATAAATGTGAGTACATTCGTTCTGTGTCTCTTTGATTTTAATTGTCCAGAAAAGCATGAGCCTATGCATACCTTTAGGAAGGGGGGGGAGGGACACTGAACATGACAGTTGGAGTTTGAAAATTCTGCAAAGTGGAGAGCTTAATTCCCTACTCCTGAAGACGTCTAAGCTCTGGATTTTGGTTTGCTTCCCATGTGTTACCAAAAATCCCGCCACACTCTTTCTGGCTTAAGAATATTGGATACGTAGACTGGCAAGGGCCACCTCCTCCGCAAGATAACCCCAGGGACAAAGTCATGCAGACGTTCCCAGGTTCCCCTAAACTCCACGGCTCCCATTCCCTCGGCAGGCGGTGACGGAGAGCTCCCACTCCGTGGGCTGCTCAGAGCACAGGGGCAGCCACCGGTCAGGAGGACGGTTCCCAGCACGCGGATGGGAACCGTCACAACTGGGTGCCTCCCGGTGTCTGCGGCAGGTTTTGCTGATGACAGTCATAAAAGCGAAGGCAGACGGGCGACTTTCTACTCTCTCAGCTCTGGAAGGGGCCACCACAACCCTCCAGGAGGGTGGAGGGGCCCCACAAAAGTCACTCCCACTTCCAACCGCCAAGCCCTCGAGAGGGGGCTGTGGTTCACACAGGTGACGCTCCTGACACCTACATGCTGGGCCTGACACATACTTCGACTTCAAACACTTATTAGCGGATTGACACAGAGCAGACCACATTTCCTTTAAAATACTAACATACCCCCGCAAAAAGCCCCTCCAAACTAGATCAATTTCTTAAGCACAACGCTGAGGTGAGCCACGCTGATTGTCATTTTGACCTTGCTTTGCTTTAATTCGGGAGCCTATTAAAAATGTAACAAGTAACCCTCTTCACCCGGCTCAGCTAGCAGAGCTAATAGGCTTTGAATTAATTTCCAGAAGATGGCTGTTATAACTAACAGGTTTTAAACATTTGGTTGATTGGGGAAAATGAATTGGATATAATGTATTTGATTTGGAAAATTAGTTTTCATTCTATGCGCTAACCACAATAGTGTTTACTTTAAGTTTACATGATTCCATTAAGAGTCCCAGATCACCACCGGGCCGTGTTCATCCTCAGAGTCCTAGCCGACTTTAAAAAAAAAAAATCAATTTACAGTTTGATTTTTGTTGGCCTTTATTGGGAGGCACGTTCAATTCGTTTTTGTGGTTTTCGTAAAAATCTCCTTGCTTGCTAATAAAGCAACAGGCCCCCAACTTCAGAAGGATCCCTGCGACACCTCAGTCAGAGAAGCCTCCTCGCTCACCACATGCAAATCCTCAGGAGAAAGGCTTCCGCCCGGGGTAAGACGAACCAGTTTCTGCATTGTTTATGGAGTTTCACTTGATTCCTCCTGACAACCATTTAAACAATGAATGTTGGGAAATGTCCCTCAAAGAATCGGCAACAATGGCGGGGATCAGAGCTTTTATATTTAGCTAATGCTATTTTTAAAAGAAGAAAATATTTCTTCCTGAAGGGATTACGGGAAGCCTTATTAAAGACACCTGCAAACAAAACCAGTGACAACAGATCTTTATCGTAATTGATAACTGAGTTACCCTTTGGACAAAGCTCCTTTCTCAGAGACAATAACATGGAGATTTACCTTTGCTGTGAGATTCAAGAAATCAGCTAATTGGGACTACTAGTATTCAACAATGGTGAGATTCACCAAGATGAAGGGAGTGAATGGGGGAAAAAAAAACAGGTTAAAGAAAAGCACAGTGAGCCTAGAATTTTCTCTCTTCAGGCTGAGAATGTTTCATACTAACACCGGGGAGCACCTCTCCCCGTTTCTCCATCTGTCATGGAAAAATGTGCGCGTCACATGCTTCAGCTAACTGCGTCCTAAGCCCAAGCCAGCCAGCTTTGGAAATTCAACCTTGGCCTGGCTTACAGCTGCAAAGGAAAGGGGCCTTTCACACAGTCTTTTAGAAGAGTCATTAACAATCACGTCAAAATGCGACATTGTTTTAGTGGGAGATTGCTTCTTGGGGAGAAATTACATAGCTAAACCCAGCAGGGCGGGTTTATAGAAATGGGTCCGCAGGAGAGAAGAGGACATCGGACACCTCTGTCTGCAGTCAGAAGCACGCGGCCTGAGTCCCGGCTTCCGCCAGGCCAGTCAACAGCAGACGCCCTTGCCCATGGGCCGGGCTGTTTGCAGTCAGATGCCCATGGCTGCACTTCTGTGTGACTGACAGAAATGCCTGTAATCATCTCAGGCCTACTCCTGATTTCTTTTTTTTGACATAGCTAATTCTCCAAATTAAGCAATTCTGGCTCCTTTTGTCACCGTGGCTCCAGAAGAGATAAAAAAGAGGGAGGGGGGCTATGAGGACCGAGCCATCGTCACCACACACCCTCACTGTGGCATTTCTCCTGCCTGGCCTCTGAGTGAGCTCGCGAGGAGACCGCTCTGAACTGGCACTCGGGAGAAGTGGAAAGGTTCATGAAGTCCCAGCAACGGCAGCTGCGATTTTCGAGTATGGGCAACCTTCGGCTAATGCATTTCATTTCCAAAATAAACACGTGGAGATGAAGGAGAAAGCCCTCTGGCCTGAGTCACTGAAAAGGAGACAGAATTAAACAACAGAAAAGACAACGCAGATGAGCAACCACACTGCAGGAGAGGATGAGAGACGAGATGGTCCAACAGTATTCTCTCAAAACCTCAAGTTCACAGACAAAGCAGACACCTCACAGAAGGTATTTCTGTGGGATTGTTGGTTTTCCTTAAAAAAGACACCTTAAGACTTAGAGCAATCCACAGGTGAAAGAAAAGCTGCCTAGAAAAACAAAAAAGGACATTTTCTGAGATGACTTGGATCCTGTACTCGAATTATTATTGGCTTCACCAGGCTTTGCATCTGCAATGACTGCTCTCCATTGTCCTGGCTAACAAAGTATTATTTTCGCCTTATTATTAACTAATCTTTTCTTTGTGAATAACCACACCTGGTTTTATCCACAGAAAATGGTGCAGTAAATATTTTTCCTTTGTGGTAATACAATGCATAATTTAGCTAATCTGGGTTATCTTTCCGTGAGAGGTGATTGTTTCTATATTATGAAATGCGCTCTCAGTCAAGTGAACTTCGCGCCAGATACCTGGAAGGCAGATGGAGAACCACTTACCCAGAATGTAGCTGCTTTGAACTAACTTTGACAGGACCACGTAGCCACTCCTACACACGGGGCATTACTCATGTTAACTCAGCCTCCGACTCATCGCCACACCTTTCCTGGACAAACACGGCCCTTCGCGCAATTGACACGACACGTCACCAGGCCACGAGGCCCACCCTGAGCCCCCCACAGGCGGGCCCTGGCACAAGGAGGAACTTCTGTTTCCCGTCAGAGACCCTGACATCACAGCTGTGTTACCTGGATGAAGTCTAGGTATGTTAGGGGCAGCAGGTCATCCATGTGTCCGATGTCCTTGGAGAATCGATTTAGAATTCTTCCTGCAAGAACAGGACAGGAGAAATTACTCATTTCCCCAGATAGGTCCTTTGAGAGAAACAACTCACAGACAAAATCAAAACAGTACTTTCAATGCATATATATTTAATACATAACACATTCACAAGAAATTAGCTGATGTCAGTGGCAAGGAAAAAGAAAACAGAATGATACCTAGAGAGGAACGCAGACACCACTCTAAATGGCAGTGGGGAGGGAGCCGAAAGCTGGTCATGATTTTTAAAAGACGGGGGGGGGGGGGGGGGGGGGGGGCGGGGGGAAGCCTTGTGACAGCATTTGGAAGCGTAGGTGGATCTGAGAAGGTTCCCTCCTTTTAGATCCCACCTCACGCTTCCATCCAACTGCTAAGCAGCTAAATAAACAACTGCACTGCAAACACACAAAGTGATCCTAATTGTTACACTAATTTCGCTTCTGTTATCAGAACTGATTTTGCTAAGTGGTGCTTTTTAAATAATTGTGGTTATGGACTCTTTATTTTTTTTGTCCCCCCAGGATGGTTCACAGCATCTCGCATTTCAGGAAGACCTGGAATCCTGCTGTTCTCAAACTGTGAGTCTACCTGTGGGTAACAGGTGGTTGTTCTCGGAAGTGCGCCAGGGATGATGGACACGGACGGACTCAGACATCCCAGGAGATGAGAGGAATGTAGGCAGAAAAACAGGGTTATCCGATGATCAAAGAGCACTTCTTATCACTGATTTTATTTCCCCCTTCCCCCCTCAGAGTCCAAGAAAACCGCATATCCTACAGGCTTCAGAATCAGAAGCTCAGAACTAATTTCTAATAAATATCTAGTCTTTCAAATGATTCAATGCAAAAAAAAATGGAGCCACACACACACACACACACCCTATTCTGCTGTGGCAGTTCTTGGGAAATGCGTCTCTCTAGGCCCTAAACTTCTGTAACTGATGCTTCAAGAAACCAGATGGAGGTGAGGCAGATGCAGGACAGTCCTCCTAAAGTTGGTCACAGGTGACTTCCTGCCAAGGCCCTTCCTACCGAGCTGCCCCCCTCTCCGGATCACACGTGGCGAGAGGCTGGGAGCTGAGCTTCCACAGCCCGAGAAACGCTGCCTCTGCAACCCTCCCACGAGGCGCCAGGGCTCGGCCAGGAAGCACAGGGTGTGCCAGAGTGAGGAGCTGGAGACACGGGAGGCTTTCACGCTGGGCCAGGCCACGCCTCAGCAAGCTGGGCCTCACGTCTCCAGTCTCAGGCTTTGCAAACACAGATTCCAGAGACGGCACCTTTGGTGGCACCTTTGGCAGCCCCAGTGACAACCATTCTTTAGAGGCTAAGTCTGAGGACCAAACAGGCTCATGCGTGTGAAAGAACCGGCCACCACACCCCATGGGTGCTCAAGACAAAAACCACAAACTCAAGGTGAGAAAACTGCCATTACCCGGGGGTTTTGCCGCACACCCCCCGGGGAAGTCTACCAGGCAGTGTCAGACAGTCGACTGGCCAAAATGCAGATGGCCATTCGGGAGCCTTGGGGTAGAGCTTGAGATTCTGCATTTCTACCAGGCTCCCAGGGGATGCCCTGCCGCTGGTCCCAGGCCACGGCTGGAGGGACGAGGGGTTGGGTTATTGTCCGATCAGTCGTGCTTTTGAGCATGAACACGGGATGGGCTGCATTGTTCTTCTGGATTCTGTGGCCTACCTACTTTTTAACTTCTTAAAATACCAGTAGCAAACTGAGGAAAATACATCAAAAAGAGGTTAAAAACATAGTTTGGATGCTTGTTATTTCTTTGATAGAGAAGTACTTTTTCACAAATGCAGGATTCAAGAAGCATTGTGGGTATGGTTCAGCTTAAAAACTGCTGAAAGCAATCTTTAAATTAAAAGAGAGAGAGAGAGAGAGACGCTACACAGAGATGAAGAGTGTGTGAAACCACCCCCTTTACCTTCGACCCGACGTGAGCGTCTTCGGGTCTGAGACAGCACGGTGGGCCGTGAGTGCAACACACAAGGAGAACACAACTGAGAACACACCCTCTCCCACCCGGCTGCCGCCGTCACTGAACTGCATGTCAAGGACGGTCAAAAACGAAACTCTCGTTCACCCATGAGTGGGGTGTTGGCAATGTGACGTTAGAAGGTTCCGCAGTTACTTCCTTGCTCTAAGAAACAAGTACGAAAATGAGTGGTTTGCAGAACAGTTCATGTGGCTTTGCGATAGACTGTTGTGATTTCAAGTTCACGGCCTCGGTAGTCATGAAGTTTCCTCAAAGGCCTCCCAATGAAATCCCTATGATAAATTCCCTTCACACACACGTGGCCCCTGCTACACTGTCTCCAGGGATGTAGAGCGAAGAGGGATTCGCCGTGACCAGAGGACCCAGCCCCGTTTCCAACTGGCGTGCTGGACGGAGCTTTCAGTGCACATAAGGGAGCCACGTGGGGAGCTGAGCCAGTTCTGGACTGGCTGTGTCATTCTACACTAACTCCACGCACACCAGCGTGAGAAGAGGAGCGGGAGCTGCAGGCGCCTGCGGGCTCAGCACTCCCACCGCCGCAGCAGGCAGAGTAGGCCGCCAGTGCAGGGCTGCTAAAGGTGGTCGCGAAACTGGGAGAGCAGCGGGAATTAGGACACCATCCCCGGAAAAGCCAGAGTCCTGGTCCTCCCTCGGCACTTAGCAGCCACAGGCCCGCAGGCAACCCGTCCAACCTCCACTGGGACGCAAACCCCTTATCTGCACCACAGAGGTGATAACATTTGCCTGACTCCTTCACAGGATGAAAGATTGTGAGGATAAGAGATATGCTTATGAAGGCACCTTCCAAGAGGCAGAGCAGCACACCTGTGCAAGGTGTGAGTCACATCACTGTTACCAGATCATAGAGCTTTCAGGGACGCGGCAGGGCTAGTAACTTCCCAACTCTGTCTGGTGAAGACTGGAGATGTTACCAAGGTGCATTGAAGAGCGAGGCAGGAGAGGGAGAGGCGGCCAAGTTCGCCAGGCTCTGGAAACCCCCCCTTCTCCCCTACTACCTGGCCCCTCCCACCAGCCCGCTCCCAGGCGGGGCCCCTTACATCCATGTGGACGAGCATAGAGGGAGGGCTTCCAAGCCCTCCTCGTGGAGCTAATGCAGGTGGGTGCTGCCCCTAGCAGCCCAAAAGCCTTGATCAGAAGAAACTGCCACATGTTCAAAAAGAGACTGCTGAAGAAAATCAGATGGAGGGTGAGTTTGGAGAAAGTAACATTCCCAAATTACTCATTAGCCCTTTAAGTAACAAACTCTTGACTTGAATCATTTTGGCAGAAACCTGCTCACGTGCATTGCAGACTTTTGTCTTTGTAAACAAAAGGTAGAGCATAAACTCCTCCTTTTTTGACAACCCAGAACTAGTATTTTGAGCCATAGATGAACTGTTCTTCAACCGGATGTTGTCACCTTGGTGCGCCCCTCCACCCCCAAATGCTAGGCTTTTACGTTACTATGCTTTGTGACACACTTCCTGCCACCCTGCGCTGGCCTTGAACCTCCAGCTTTACTTTAGCGACGAGGACCAAGGAGACCTTGTCACCTCCAAGGGCCTCAGCTAGGCCCCAATCTGCTCTCGGCCAAGACAGAGCGGTTTTCATGTCCACAGGCACCGTTTCTCTGACTTTGATGAGGGACTGTTTCAGCTTGCTTCCAGGTTTCCCCTGGAGTCTGGCTGTATCTCGGAATATATCACCGAGGTCTGACGGCTTTTCATGTCTATTTGTCTTGAATTTACACCTAGATCACACACCCTTTGTAAACACGGGCCGCATTTCAGGTACAACCTGTAACAAAACTCAAAGTGCCTGGGGTGGGGGGCCCTCAAAACGGAACCTGCTCCACACCATCAACTCAGGCTTTCCGGCTTGACGTTTAACGAGGGGAGCAGGCGCAGACGGACCCCGGCACGGAAACAAACGCATGGGCAACATCGGTGTTGAAAAAGCAGCTCTCACTGAAGGGAGACTGGGAGCCCTGGAGCCTATGCAATGACCGTGGTCCCTCAGCTCCGGGGACACGACGGGAAAGGTGAATTCTGGCCACGACCGGTCCTCCCGAGACTCGAGTCTTTGATCTGCAACCACGCCTGCCAACTTTGCAGGGTCCCGAGGACCCGACTGCCATCAGGTCGGAACAAGCCTGCCACTCACGAAAGCCACACTTCCCAGGCTTGAATCTGGACACGAAGCTCCCAGGGATCTGGTTAAAATGTACGTTTCCAGCAGCTCTGGGTGGGGCCAGGGATGCTGCGCTTCCGTCTGACAGCCCCCTGGCGACGCCCACGCCACTGGTCCAGGGACAACCCTCTGAGCAACGAGGCGGAATCTGGACAGTCCTGATGATGGTCCCTCAGTCCAAGAATTCATATGATAACCCTGTCACATTTACAGATGTGTAACTACTGCCCTTTTAATTTTTTTTTTTTTGCATCCAAGAGCTGAAAACTTGTGTCCCATTTTATCCACGCAAATCAAACGAGAATAAGGCATAATTAAGGCAAGGGGTCCTGCTTCTGTCATTCACTGCTGCTTCCCCAGTGCCTGGACCGATGCCCGGTACGTAGAAAGCACTAGAGCACACTTTGAATGAATAAATAAAACAAACAAGCCCTCCTGCCATACAGAACAAATGGTTTGTTTTCCAATTTCAGCCCCTGCTTCTGGGGCTTGGTATTTCATGCAGCCTCCTTTTGGCGGCTGTTTTCCGGGGAAATTCATGTCGCAACATGCAGCGTCTCGTTCGTCAGACTCTCATCACTTTCCTGGCGTTGTGGTCGAACCGATTCACTTGTGCTCCTGCAAAGGGCATTTGAAGTTTGCAACTACAGACGGAGTTAGGGCACAGCGATCTACAGAAGCTGGTGTGATGGCCGGGAAGCACCCATCTAAAAGAGGGGAAAGTGGGGCGAGGGGACCGTACGGAGTCCCCAGGTGCTGGGTAGGTGGCAGCTGGCAGAGAAGGAAGCCAGGGGCAGGGGTGGGGCGGAGACAGAGCACATGTGGAGTAGGGAGCAGGCAGCTGGGGGCGGGGGGAAGGACGGGAGGAGCAGCAAGGCGCTGACAGTCATGCTGTAGGTAACCAGACGCTGGGGCACGGTTCTGCCTACCCACGGCCTAGGTTTGTAGACTTCCTCCAGGGCTATGAATTCCTCGTAGAACTTAAAGGGCAAAATTCGTAAGAGATGGCATTCGATTTAACTGATAGCTCCCCAAGGGGATGTGCTAATCCAGGCCATTTTCTTAAGGCACTAAATTCAGTACCCAGGCCTGAGGGGGCGAGGTCACCCCCGTGCTATGGAAGAAGCCCACTCTGCCCTGTACACGGCCCCGGAAGGACCCGTCCTCCTCGTCACAGCAAACACGGGACAGATGCACCTGCGGTTGCTGGTTTTCCGCTGGCGGGCCCACCTACCTGCTTACACAGCAGGTGGACTCACCTCAGGGACACACCTGCAGGGTGGCCCCGACGGGGGAGGTAGCAGGCGGGCAGCTAACACTGTGGGGTTTTTGCATCTCCTGGGAGTTGAGAATCAGGTCAGCAGCCAGGCAACGAGGGGCAGCAGGTCCTCCTCCAGCCATGCAAAGAACGCCCATGTGGCACAGGCACGCGACATGGTCGGAGTCTGGTGCCCTCTCGCCTCTTCACGTGTAACGGACATATTAACAAGAGTCATTTTGAGGTTTTATTGCATAACACGGCAGATCACAGGCAAAGAGCTTCAGAAAGACCCATGTGCTCTCTCCTGGTCTAGAGGAGTCCTTCTTGTCTCTCCCCCACCTGGAAGACACCTGGGAGGGCTGCCCAGACAAGAGGTCGTGTAAAACCCCAACGTCCTCAAGGCTGAGGGCGCGCTCGCAGTCCGTTTTCCCTTCCCAGCTTCGTGTTTTCCTTCCTCCAGCTCACACACTCTCTTTTGTTGGAGCTTTTCTTCCCACTCGCCAAGCAGACAGCACACCTTGAACCCCCTGCCAGTGCTTGCTGTTTAGATTTTAAATTCGACCCAACTCTGTTGTGTGGTGTGTCCTGGGGCACGGTCTAGTCGAGCACTGGTGGCAGACCAACAGGACACACGTAGGTGAATCCAGTACACACGGTGACACGCAGTGACACAGAACGCCGGGAGCACACACCGAGGTGGCACTGGACGTGCACAAGCCAGGTGCCACGACACAGCCAGCCGCAGCAACAGTGGGTGTCGCCGGACGGTGCAAGCTACAGGGCAGGGCAGGGTCAGCCTAGCACGTGCTCACGGAGGAGACGATGCTTGAGAATCTGGACGGAGGGCAGAGCACGGGCCGATGGAGAGGGGCGAGCCTGTCCAGGTGGGAGGAATGACACCTGTGAGGACTCAAGAAGGGGGAAAGGACCAAAGGATGACAAATACTTGCCTAGCTGAGGGAAAGAACACGACCTAAGTGCGCTAAGGCTGGAGAGAAGGTGGGTGCGGAACGGGAGCGGAGTGGGGCCTCCTCTGAACTTCCCTGCGGCCAGAGGGAGGCCTCAGGTCCCTCTCCCGTCAGTGTCTCTCCAAAGCCACGGGCGTAAGGGGGACCTGCCGAGGAGGGACCCAGTGGGGAGAGGACGGAGGGACGGCCACACAGCGGGGCTAGGCTGAAGGAAGTCAGAAGAGCTCTGGAGAAGACAGAAGCAGCGGTTCCGGCTCAGCCTCCATGCGCACAGACCCAGGGCATCACCACGCCCGCACCACACGCCGCAGAGCTGGACGGGGTATCTTCTCGTGGTGGTTTCGGTTCACTCGTGCTCCATTTCCACGGTTACCACCACCACTACCGCCACCACAGCACCCAGTGTGCCAGAATCAGTGTTAAGCAGGTCATACACATCATCTCAGAACTCTGAGTGAGATACCATTCCCATTTTTCCAGAGGCTTAGAGACAATAAAAAAATTAACTCAAGGACACCCAGCTGTGAAGTAGCCAAGCGGGGACTCCCACCCAGCAGTACAGAGATTGAGGAAGTTCATGTCGACACATTTACAGCCACTTCTCTGGACAGATCTGAAAGCTCTGTTAAGTACCAGCGAATAACAAGAGCCAATCAAGTTATGGGCAGGCCTGGTGTTAAGCTGGGAAGAATGGCAATGGTCAAACCAGCCCTTGTCGGGCCAGGCCCCTTCTGATCGGCTGACACCCACTCCACCGGAGGCTAAATGCTCTTGTCACTTCTGGTTAGAGGAGTTCCAGCAATTCTCTCTTGGCTAACCGTAATTAAAGTAAAACACTTAAAGTGACTCCACCTCAAAATTAAATTAGAGGAATTACCGCAGGCTGGGTGAATGAATTAACAAGTAAACGAATGAGTGAACGGAAGAACGAATGGGGACACATGGTCCATCAGTTAGAAAAGTCCGAGGACTTGAGCTCCACCGCACCCCAAGCTGAACCTGTGCTACGGCCTAGCTCGCGCTGCTGGGTGTAGTAAGGAAGTAACCCTGAGGGAGGAGCGGATCCGCCTCACCGGCTGCCCCAGGAGGCGGCTGCCCCAGGCGGCCACTGCCCCGCGGCAGCCGTACATGCTTTGCTGCAGTAAGGGGTCCTTCCTGAGCGTTTCCGAAGCACTGAAAAGACAACAGCCAGGAAGCTGGTCCAGGCTGCTGCCCTTAGGTTTTCAGTCCGACCTCACTTGTGGTTTGGTGCGTGTGTCGCACGGGAGTCTGGCTGGCGGCAGCTCACGTACGGCCGGGAGGGTGCAGACCGGTGGGCAGCAACACGCAGGAGAATCTCTACAATGGCAGCTGTGAACACGGTGGGGCTGATGGGAGCTACGGAGCATTCCCCCGGGGAAATGCCCACGCGCAGGGTGCACGGATGACTTCAGGGGATTCCCTAAAACTTGAACGGCAGGAAGTGGAGCAGCCCCCGAGTCAGGCAGCCCAGACAAGAACCTCTGATTCCAAGACAGCAGGAAACCCCCGAACCCCTGACCTCTCCTACCCCAGGAGTGCACCTGCTGCGTCCCAAACAAAAATCGTTCCCTCACCTGTCTTTCAAGGCCAAGGGCAGGCCTCTATTTCACGTCCCCAGAACCACGGGCACTCGAGCAGGCTCACCTGGGGACCATGCTCAGCGATGGCGGTGGCCAGGCCTCCGGCTAACGCGTCCACCTGAGCACAGGGTTCCCACGGCCACAAAGGCGGCTGCCAGACTCAGTCCCTGAGAATAAGTCACCTCGACTGCAAAACCCCATCCGGCTGGCAAGGTCCACTCTCCCTGCCTCCAGCGCTCCGGCCAGGCACACGTCATGCTCAAAAACGGGGCGGCAAAACACCTGGTGTGGGAACTCAACAGGGTTGGAAGACCACGGGCCCGCCCTCCCACGGCCCACCCCGGGGAAAGTGAGGGAAGGTGAGCTGGAGGCAGGCCAGCCAGCACCCACACCTGATCGGCGGCTCTGTCTCCAGGAGCCACCGACAGACGCTGCACAAAACCAGCTCGGCTGTGTCATATGCGTGGGCCTTTGTTTGGGGTTGCGGGGGAGGGGAACACCACTAAAAAAGGAAGGGAAAAAAATCATTTTCCCCTCCCGAGTCATTTCTCTTCCAAACTCATATAAAAGTTGTAAGAACTGGGGATGCTGCCCCAAGTGGTGCAGTTCTACGTGTCAGCTACGGAAAGCCTAGGAGACACGGTACCTCCGAGGCAAGCCGTCGTCTCTCTCTCACCTGGGGTCCTGCCTGGCCCATGCAAACACGCCCGCGGTCCTCCCCGGTCTGGCTTCGCCTCCCTCACGCCACAGGGCACTTCGGTCACCTCGTCTCTGCGGCCAAAAGCCGCCTTCCCTCCCACCCTCGCTCTGTGACTTGTTCTACAGCCGCTCGGACTTCTCGTGACAACTTTGTGAAATACTCGTGGAAGCTGGTGTCTGAGATCTAGTTGTTGTTTTTTTTTCACCTTGACTGCCCCACTCTTTTCACTCCCGCTCCCCGACACGTTTCCTGAACACAAGGGCCTCCCTCCCGTCTCAAGGTTTTCGCCTCTTGGAGCCTCACCCCTCCCTGGTGGTCACATCGTCCCTTCCCTTTTTTTTTTTTTTTTTAAAGATTTTATGTATTTATTTTAGAGAGGGAAGAGAGGGAGAAAGAGAGAGAGAGAGAGAGAAACATCAATGTGCGGTTGCTGGGGGTTCTGGTCTGCAACCCAGGCATGTGCCCTGACTGGGAATTGAACCTGCGACACTTTGGTTCCCAGCCCGCGCTCAATCCACTGAGCTACGCCAGCCAGAGCTTTCCTCGTCCCTTCTCACGCTGCTGGCTGGTGGTTATCTAAGGACAGACAGGGAAACCAGAGCCTGCAGGCCCTCTCTTCCCTGCCCGCCTCCCCACCCCCACTCCCACCCCTCCCTCCTCACGTCAGCGCCCTGGGGCGGGGGGGGGGGGGGGGGGGGGGCTCTCCTTCTGGACACCTGCTCTGCATGTAAATGGACGACCGTAAGCCCTGGGAGCCAATCCACTGACTTAGCGTGTTTACCTGGCCAATAAATAACTTCACAAGGATCTCAACATTAAAAAAAAAAAAAACTACAACAAGCTTTACAGATGTATGCTGTCTGAGCCCCACAGCCATCTTCGACATAATAAAGCATTTACACCCGGACTCAGCACGGGCTGCTGGCACTCAGGGCCGCCCTGCGGGCCAGAGCAGCAGCCGGGACACCAGTCAGCGAGCAGCAAGGTGCCGCGGAGCCCGGACCCACGTCCTCGGCGCCAGGCAGGCTTTTTTTAATCAAACAACTTCATCGGGACACAAGCTGCTCTTAGATTTCTGCAGAGGTAATTACATACCAATTCAATGCCAATTAATCACAGTCAAATAGGAGCCTGCGAGAGAACAACTCTAGGCTGATTGGAGGCTATTTAATGGTCAAATACTTGGCAGGATCTTAGTTAAACAATGATTCATTAAACCACACAATGGCCAGGCTGACCTGGGAGGGAAAGGACCGAAACTCTCGTTCTCCCGTAAAAAGACATCAAACCTCCGCGTGATCCTGTTTCCTCACTCACTCAGCAGCCCGCTCAGCTGCGAGACTCGGGGTGTGCTCGGCTGCTCGGAGGCACACACGGGCGTGCACCAGTCTCCCGGGTTCTCCCCACACCGCAGCCCCGAGACTCCTTTCTCCTAGACCGAAAGAGCAGAGGGCTGGACAGCCGGCCCCACCTACTCCAAGTGTTTGTTCACTCTGGGGGGGCCGTGGGGGGGGGCACGACAGACTGAGACCCTACCCTCCACCCCGAGGAAGGGCAAGTTCTGGCCATTTCTCTAGCAGCACGTGGTTACCTACCACAAAAACCCCTGATCCGCACAACTGTCTTTCCAGCAAAAAAAAAAAAAAAAAAACCCATTCATCGTTTCTGGTTCCCTGCAACCAACTTATCCGTCTGGTTCCTTCCCATGAAATGCCCCTTTATAACACAGCTCCCCGTGAAAACCCAGGGGGCCCTTCTAAGCGCTGCTGGCAGCTCCCAAAGATTTCCCATCACGTTTCTCGGAAGGACTCTCTACCTTCCGGCAGGTTCATTTCTTCCTGTGGAGACTGTATCAAGGGAAGCGACACAGCTCTGGATTTGCTGGGGATTTTTGTTTTTCTGAGTTTTTTTTTTCCCCCTACACTCGTACTGTAAGCACAGCCACAGTGTCACTAATGTTGCTATTTTTAAAATGCATTATCTTTGTACTCCACTGCTGATTCAAATCTGAATTAAACATTGTACCGTTTGGCTGAAAATGGGCTTTATGGCGTTATCCTGCAGAGGCTGTCGACCAATTTTATTTGCCTCTCTTTAGAGAGGGGGCCCTAGCCCAGCTTTCTTAAATGCTGGGTCAGCACTCATCTTAATCATACGTTTAAAAATAAAACCTTAAAAGTAAATGAATAAAATGCGCTGTTGTCTCTTAAGAGCAAAATATGTGTGGGGTAATTTTTTTTTTCAAAGGGGAAGTCATGCTTCACAAAACAAACTTCCCCCCAGATTAAATTTATTATAATCGACCAAAGCTGAACATACAGGACACTGTTTTCATGAACGAGAAACTTCATGAAAAACTTATTACCAACATCGACTTCGACTCTGCTCGGAAGCTGGCCCTGAGGAAACCGAGGCCCACTTTTACCGGGCGTCACGCATTACATCCGCACGCGGGCCGTCCCGGCCAAGGCCCGGCCCACTCTGTACTCGCTATTTCGAGAAAGAGAGACACGGTGAACCAGACCTGCGAAGTCCGAACAGAGCGGCACAAAAACACAGCACTGAGCAGCTGGCCAGAGTGACGAGCATGAGGTCTCTCTCAGCGAGCCCCTCGGACACGAACCCACGCTCCGCTCCCTGCAGCTCCAACGCGACGATGCCAGCCCTGCCTGCGTCTGTCCCTTGGTACCCTGCGCCACGTGATGCTTCGGGGGCCGGCGGTGGGGGGGGGGGGGCGGCTGGGGAGTCACACTGCATCTGTACACAAACATACCATGGCAAAACAAATTTTCCTGCAAATATAAGCAGTTTTACCGTCTGTCGAAGCGGTGCCAGAAAGTAGATTTATTTGCACGAAGTGCTGACAGGCACGAAACGTCTCCCCGGTAAATCAAGTGCGTTGTAACCCAATCATCAAGTCAATCAAGTCATTAATAAAACGAGGCTGCATTCTCCAAGGAAATGGGGCGTGCCAGGGAAATAAAAAAACGTTTGGTGGCCCCGGAGAATGGGTCTCCGACACGGCTAACAGTGACCGATCTGGTCCCTCTCTTCTCCCCTCTGCCTACAAAGACATGTCTTTGGGCTGCTTATCTTCTTCATGTGTGTTTAGCCATGTAAACTGCCCTACAGCAATTCCAGCTTCCCCACAGGCCGCCTGTAAATACAAATAAGAAAATAGGCCCCGTTTCTTGTTTTTTTTTTCCTTTCCCTCCTTCCTCTAGGCCCCCAAATGACAGCATATTATCACCTTTGTAGACACTCTTGCAAAACAGCCCAGCAAGCACTGGGCAGAAATGTGCTGAGAGCACAGTGTCCATTCATCTGACCTGCCAGCAGGTAACAAAATTCAGGTGGGGTGCCCGCCACCTAAATTAATTTACTGCTTGAAAAAGACTCCTTCTGCCAAAGCCTGTCGAAAGGAAAACAGGAAAGGAGTTAAGGAATTGCAAATAAATCTGAACATGGGCTGTGTTGGATCTAATTTTCAAGCGTGGGCCCAGAAAAGAGGAAACGTGCCAAGGAAACGGGACAGGAGAGCCCAGCAGCTGGTAAACCTGCATCCCCAGCACGGCACCCCCACGCCCAGCCTCTCGGGGAAGTGGCATCCAACGGTCTCACGGGACCCAGCACTGGTTGCCCCCTGAGGACTGGAGCCGGAGGCCACCTCCTACAATGAGGGATTCCACCCCCTGGCACCTGTGAGGATGGCTCCTATGAAAGACAGAGACAGACAGACAGAAACAACAAGGGCTGGAGAGGATGCAAGGAACAGTGCCACTCTGTGCACTGTTGGTGGGGATGTAAAATGCTGTGGAAGACAGCGGGGAGGCTCCTCGGGACATTAAACACAGAACTACCGTTTGATCCGGCTGTTCCCCTTCCGGGCAGGTGCCAAAAAAAAGTGAAAGCTGGGCACCCACGCTCACGGGACCATTGTTCACAGGAGCCAAAAGGTAGAGGCAACCCCAGGTGCCCGTCGGTGGGTTAGTGGAAAGACAAAGTGTGGCGCGCACATGCACACACACACACAATTCTTATTTAGCCTCGAGAAAGAAAATGCTGACACGCCGGGGCACGGATGCACCTGGGGGACGTCATGCTAAATGAAGTCGGCCAATCACAGAAGGACAAATGCTGTGTGATTCCACTCACAGGAGGCGCCTAGACAAGTCAAATTCATAGAGACAGGAGGCGGCGTGGTGGCTGCCGAAGGCTGGAGCGGGGCACGGGGAGCTGGTGTGTAATGGGGACAGAGCTTCAGTTCGGGAAGGTGGAAAGTTCCGGAGACGGGGGCAGCGGCAATCATACAACAATGTGACGGTGCTCAGTGCCACTGGCCGTGGGCTTAACAATGGTCAAGACACTACACTTCATGCTATGTACGTTTCACCACAATTTTTAACAGAAAAAAAAAGCCAAACTTCATAGCTATCCCCCTCTCAAACCCCCTTCTCCCTGCGCACCTGTCTGCTCCACGGTGGCACTTAGCGCCCCGGCGTCAGAACCAAAGGGCGGGTGCCAGTTGTGGCAGCCACCCCGTCACAATCCTGGTGTGGAAGACAAGAACGTGTGCATTCAGGGGGGCCAGGGGGTCCCGGAGTCCCGCCCAGCACCCCAGCAGAGGAGGGCTTTCTCTCCAGGGAGAGCAGAGCCGGGGGAAGACGAAGAAATCTGCGGGGGGCGGGAACGAGCAAAGGGAGGGGCTGCCGGCCGACAGCAGGGACACACAAATGCCACCCGCCACGGGGTGAGGGGAGGCAGAGTGGGATGTGTTAACATTTTCCTCCACAAAGCGCTGGCTGACCTTTAGAAAACGCGACAGCAATTTACCTTTCTCTGAAGTGTTCTACACAATCAATACTCTCAGCCACCCTCTTGTCCGCTCCCAACACCTTGAAAAACCTTCCAGATTAGGATGCAAAACATCTATCAGTGGGATTCAGTCCTAATGGATGACGTGGCTAAACCAACACGACCTGGACCCGTTGAAAGCTTCCCACTTTCTCTACGAATTCAAGTCGAGGACACCCCCGTCAGAACCCTTCAAATGACACCCGAAAGCATGAGAAAGAGCCTTTCAGAAGCGCTAACAGCCCCTGCCCTCGGTGAGCAGATAACCTAAGAACAAGAAGCTCAGAGGAAACACCAAAATAAAGCAAAAGCGGGTCTGAAAGGCCACAGACAGGGAAGCACAGATCCTCCTGGACTCAGGATGGGGTTGGGTTGCAATAAACCCACCTCGAGTGGAAACTGTTGTAAGCCGAAAAGGCATCTCATGCACCCAACCCACTGCACGGCACGGCTCGGCCCAGCCCACCCTAGACGCGCTGAGAACACTTACATGAGCCTGTCGTTGGGTGTCGCGCAGACAAGGCAGGACGTCACACACAGAACATGACGCCCCACGGACCCCGGTGGGTGACACGCCGCACCGCAGAGCATCAGCGGTCTACACTCGAGGCCGAGTGGCTGACTGGGAACCAGGGCATGTGCCACAAATCACGAGCCCGGGGAAGATTGAGATTCAAAATGCAAAGCACAATTTCCATCGGACGCAGATCACGTTCGTGCCATCGTGAAAGTGAAACATCCTGAGTCCAATCCTAAACCCGGGCCAACCACCATCAGGTCAAGACTGTCCGCGGGCACCTCCCTCTGCACGTCCGGGGACACATCTCTTGGAGTGAGAAGCAAAGGTGAACGAATGTCTCACTGGATCTAGGGAGGTGGGAGATGAGCTGGTCCGAGTTTAACCAAGGAAAATACCACAGAACATTCTAGAAAAAGAGTGCATAAAAACATGTATTGAGGGAAGTGTGATCACGAGGCCCACTTAAGTGATAGCTTGGTGGGCAAGGCGAGAGGAAATATACCTTCAAGTAAACCCGGGGGTGTAGGTGCAGGTGTGCGGGGGCGCCCAGTGGGGGAGAGACAGGCCAGACGGACAGAAGACAAGGGGCAGGAAAACACCACCAAATGCCAGAGGCAATGCCACACGGGGGTTATTCCCAGGACCCTGGGGCCTCTCAGAATTTTTGTAACTGGTCCAGTAACGTCTGAACTTCTCTGGCGGGGGTGGGCTGCGTAGACACCTAAATGACGCGTCCAGAACTAGGAGACTCTTGTTCCCAGAGGTCCTTGCGTGGACGATAGCACGTGGCATCTGTTTTAATGCATACATTGAAAGGCAATACATAAAATCATTAGTTAATGTGTCGTTTACGCCCACACACACACACACACACAATTAGCTGTTGTCTCCCTTATGTAGAAACTGTCTGAAAATGCCTGGATATCTTAGTGGAAGTTAGAGATTAGACCAAGAACCTCGTGATTTGGTCACTGATTTCCTTTACCGCTTAGCGCCTGCCAGGAGACACCAGCAGGTTTCTGAACGTTGCACTATTTTAAACCATTTCTAGTTTGCTTGCACGGCATTTAGTTTAGGCCCGTAGCTAAAGAGTCAATGCAAAAGGAGACACTGGTGTCGGAGAATCAAAACACATGAAATGAGAAGCAAAGAAATGATCATTTCACAGATTCAGCCCAAGGTTCCTTTCCCCGAACCCTACATTTCAGGATCGGGTCAAACCCTAATGATGGCTGTAATTCTCACACAGAACATCAAGATGTTCCTAGCGTGCTGAATGCCAAAGGCAGAAAAAGAAAATGTTCTGACAATTATATTCAACTTAGCCTTTCATTTATTAGGCATAAAAACTACTTGTCCTCTTGTGTGTAACTGCAGAGATGGAACAGGGAATAGCAACTGGAACGCATTACCTATCGCACAGATACAAAATGCAAAAACTATATTTAAAAAAATACCCCACGAGTTTCCAGGGCTGAAAGAATTTCAAACATCAGGTCATGAAAGCAGCTTCTATCTCTAGTTAAATTTCACCCTGTGTTTTAAAATAAAGCAAAACACAATGAATTTTTTTTTAAATGTTGGTAAATCATGATTTTTTTTCAGATGCAATTTAATGCAAACTTCATTACATAGAAAAGTGACTTGATAACTTTATAAATGTTTAAGGGACAGCAAGGCTTTTATTGTGGAGAAAGGAGATGTTAAATCAAAAACCACACAAACAGAAAGGCCAGGTTAGGACAGAGAGCCACCTTGGACAGAGAGCAGCACTCCTGAGGCGCTGCCCAGCACGAGTGGGCAGAGCGGAGAACCCAGGCCAGGCGACCTTCCTGAAGCCACTGACTGCAAAGCTGGACTCCTCCGAGGAGATCCGGCCTCAAGCTGAAGGCAAAAGGTTCCTCCTTAAACATGCCAACTGGGAGGAGACAGAGAGTGCTACAGCCCTCTGAGCCAAACTGACCTAGCCTGAGCACCCCTGCTTTCAAATTTCTCACCTAAGGGTGGTGGTCACCATGCTGGGGAGGACAGAGCGGGTGGAGAATCAAACACCTCAAAACGCAGTGAGTCACGGGGTGTGCCCCAGCGCGAGCCTGCCAAACGCCCGACCCGCAAACACTGTGCCAGGTCCACACCGTGCCACTACGGCTGGTGCTGCTACTGTACAAAGGTCCCAGGTCACTGTGGAAAGCACACTTCTGGACCTGGGAACCCCAGACCTGGGCCAGGGGTGAAGGGAGGGAAAGGGAAGCAGGGTCAAGGTTATCATTCTCCGTACAGCTCCCTGTGCAGAGAGGCCTGTATCACTCGGGATGGGCACGAAGGCGGGGGGAGGGTCTCTCTTCCCAAGCCCTCACTTCACATACCTACCTGCCTGCCCCATCCCCCCTCCTGCTGCCCCCACCCAACCCCCAGCCAGAAGAGAAGGTCTGAGGTAAGGGGCTGAAATAAGACAGCTAGGGAGCAAGTAGCAGTGACGCAATAAACCAAACCTGTGATCCCAAAAACATCCAGGTGGGAACCTCAAGGAAGGCCAGGCGTGTCTGAGACTTCCGTCCTGGGAGCACAAGAGCGCCCCTCGGGCACCTGCCCTGGGCCCCTGCCCCGGGCCCACCCGGCCGGACCTCCACTGTGGAGGCTCCTTCCTCTCGCAGCCGCACCAGTCACAGTGGCCCTCACTCGTTCCCACACACAGTCTTGCTGCTCTCCGCTTAGATGACGGCTATTACATCATTTAAAAAGCTACATAGAGCCCTGGCTGGCGTAGCTCAGTGGATTGAGCGCGGGCTGCAAACCAAAGTGTCACAGGTTCGATTCCCAGTCAGGGCACATGCCTGGGTTGCAGGCCACGGCCCCCAACAACTGCACATTGATGTTTCTCTCTCTCTCTCTTTCTTCCTCCCTTCCCTCTCTAAAAATAAATAAACAAAATCTAAAAAATAAATAAAAATAAAAATAGCACAATATTTAAAAAAAAAGTTACACAGAAAACAGAACCCACACTTTTAATGAGCAGCCTTTGAAAGTTCTACGTGGTAGAACAAACAAGCTTGAAGGAGCATGGAGAAATAAATAATTCCCGTGTTTTCAAGAAAGAAACAACAGAAACGTCAACAGCGAAACGTGGAACTGTCAGAGGCCAGAGGCGCCCAGGGAGCTGACGCCCTTGCCCGGGAGGGGTCTCAGGCAGATGCCCGAGCTCAGCACATGGGAGGAAATCCCACGGAGGAGACAGGTTCTTCCATGCCCATCCAGAACGTTCCTCAAGACACACTGTGGACAGCGCGAGAGCCCTCGCTCAGATCTTGCCACATAAATCATCGGTCCTTGGGCCATAAATCATTCCGGGGACAGGCCCGCAGTGCTGCAAAGAGTTCACAAGACACGGGTCTTTGATCTCTGCGGCTTTGCCCATGTATGTTTCTACAATTCCTGGAATGCGCCCAGGGAGGCAAACGGCTTGACAGAAAACACTATAAATATCCAAATAAATACATACATACGAACATCTGGAACCCTGATTAGGCACCAAACTTCTATTTGTTTTTTGGTGTCTTTTTTTTTTTTTTTGCAGGGAAAGGGGGGGTACCACGGAACGGCATTTTTATTTTTACAGAAACATGTCCCAATCTTTCCCTACAATAAGCGCCCTCTGACGCTAAGAAACATCCGGAAAGCGCGAGCGCACTCGTCTCCCAGCGTGGGGAGCCCCCAGCGCTGCCTCCTGCACCGTACACGTTGCTGCAGGGCCAAAATGTTCGTTGCCGCAGGTCGCTTTTCCAACAGCGAGTGGTTACTGATGAGCCCGTCAGCCTCGGTTTACAGCCACAAAAATAAGTTAATTGAAGGCCATCTACTAATCTCTTTTGTAGCTTCAAGTGAAGCGTGCAAGCGCATAGACACGAACTCACGTGCAGTGATTTTCTGGGCTAAAGGTATAATAACGTACGTCCCTGTTCTCGTCTGTGCGAGGCACCTGGAACAGTGACAGAACGTGAGAAAACGGAATTTGCCGCAGTTCTGCCCGATGCAATGAAGTTACAACCAGAGGATCTAATGGCCACACGCCACGTGACCCAGCCCTCGGGCAGTTCCAGAACTTGTGTCGTGTTACCATGCCTCCAAGTCTAAAGCGAAAGCCCCCCCCTCCAAAGGTCCTCGTTCTGCCGCACCGTGAGGTCCTTCCACGGGCCGAAGCTCGGGCGACCGCAGGGAGGCGTGCGCTTAGACATCACACCAAACACAGAGACTTCCTTCCTACCGCTCTGGGGATGAGAGTGAAAACTCCCTCCCACGCCCTGCACAATCCCACCTGGCCAGGGGGCCCCTCCCCATCCCTCTTGCTCACACGCCACGCCAGCCAGGCGGCCTTCCTCCCCTGCATTCCAGGCCCAGCCTGTCCCCCAAAACACCGGTCCCCCCCGGCTCCTGGATAACTCTGACTCATTCTGTGGTCAGGACTACCAGAGACGCTCTAACAGCGGCCGCTCCTCACACCTGCTCAGGCCACCTTGAACACACATGGTGCCCTGGGCCTCTTCCTCCACAACATCCCCCATGCCCACACTCCTACGGGCACTACTGGGGTGTCTAGCAGAAGCCACGCGGGCTTGGATGCCACCATGCCTGGCTCCCGATAAGGGCTCCATGGGAGCATCTCAACAGACGGACAGGAGACTACGTGAAGGCACTCGGAAACCGGCATTTTCAGCATTTGGCCCATTTAGGAAACAGACACTCGGGGAACTCCGTTCTGAGAACTGAGGCCAACGTCCTGCGAACCGTCCTGAGAACTGAGGATGATGTGGAGACAGGAGGGCACCACCCACCCCCAGGAGCGATGAGAGAAATCACTGAAGGTTGGTGTCAACAAAAGGTGGGGCAGGGGGCGTAACCGCTGGTCAGATGCACAACGAGGGAATGTTTCAGCTCACTCCCGTGGCAGCTGCAACCCAGACACTTGGCCCCGAGACAAAAGGATGAGGACGCGCAGCGTGGGAGGTGGGCGAGAACACCCCCAGCCCCAGGAGCCTCCCCTGCCTGGGCACCCCCACAGCCCACGCCGAAACTGCTTAAAACAGAAACCATTTAAACTCAAGAAATGGAAGAATTCCTTTTTCTCTTCACCCTACGTCCCTTCTGCGCAACCTCAGGACACATACCCATGCCGGCAGCGTATTCGACTGCAGTTCATACCTGTACGACGCCCCACCTCCGTTTCAGTGCAGAACATCTGAGCGGTGAACCACCTCCATCCTGAACGCACTTCTGCATCCACAACAGCAACCCTTGGCACCAAGCCGGCCCCAACTCAAGACGGAAAACTCTTCCCCGACCCCGTGCTGACCCCTGGCCGTCAGTGCTCCTTCCGATCCACAATCCACTGCCCAAACGAGATCCCAGGGGCTCCCTCGCGTGTCCCCACACCCCACCTCTCCCAAGGCCACTCCAAACAACTCCACTTCCTCAGCTTTGACCCCAAGTCCCCTCCTTCCCAAGTCTCTCCTCGCCCTGATGTCGGCCCTAAAAGGCTGACACATCCTCACGAGCCCAGGGCTGTCCCAGGACCCTGCACAAGGGACCCACCCACTCGGCTCTGCATGTCCTCGACGGGGGGGGGGGGGGGGGGTTGTCTCCCATCCCTCGTCACCCTCATAGGGGAGGGCAGGCCGAGGCCCTCAAGGAGAGAGAGCAAAGGTGATCTAAGGAAGTAACAAGGTGGAGAACAAGCAGAGGAAAGGGAGCCCCTGTGCCCGGCTGGTGGGACTGTCCACCGGGGCAGCCTCCATGGTAAGCAGTACGGGGGTTCCTCAAAAAATGGGAATGGAGCGACCATGTGACCCAGCCATCCTCCTTCTGGGTGCCCACCTGAAACACTGAAAAACACTCACCCATGAAGACAATGCACCCATGTTCACTGTGGCATCATTCACGGTCGCCAGTACATGGAAACGACCCATGCGAGGCCTGACGGACGGCTGGATAAGGAAGTTGGGGGGCACGCACAAAGCGGAACACCACGCAGGCATAGAAAATGATGAACTGTCGCCATCGGCAACCACGTGAATGGCTCTGGAGAGTGTCATGCTAAGGGAACTAAGTCCGACAAAAGAGGACAAGAACTGTATGATTTCCCTCACAGGTGGGACATAAAACGGAAAGCAACAAACAAACGAACAACCTCACGGGCACAGACAACAGGATGGAGGTTACCAGAGGGGCAGGGGGTGGGAGGGGAGGATGAAGAGGGTCAAGGGGGCCCATACGTGGTGACAGCAGGAGATCAGACCTTGGGTGGTGAGGCACCAGGCAATCTACAGACGGTGTGTTATAAAACCGTACACCTGAAACTTACGTAACATTATTAACCCGTGTTATACCGATAAATTTAACTTTAAACAGACAGCCTGATAACAAGCTACAGACGACCCAAGGAATTTGCAGGTGTGCTAAAGCCTGATGTGGAGCTGAAACATCTCTCCTTGCTCAAGCGCACAAAACCAACCGCACACCTTCCCAGTAGCCCAGGCTACCAAAGGTTAGGCCGCTCCACGGAATCACTGCTTTTCACGCATTCGTTCAAAAACCTGTAAGCTAAGGGGAGTGGAGAAGGGCTTGGAGGTTTGAAATCTGTAAGGAACTCATTCAGCCGGAGGTTGAAGACGGTCAGGAACCCTCAGTCGGAAGGATCTGCACACGCTACCCGCCCATCACCCCTCCTGGTAAAATCCACCTGGCGCGTGGGCAGGAATGCTCCTGGCCTGGTATTTATGGATTTCCACGGCTGATTTCTGCACGCTAGGTCTTCCCCCTTCCCCCTCCAAATGCATGTGCTGGCCAGCATCGCCATCACCCTCAGGGTCTGTCTGCTAGTGTCACCTACACGAGCAAATACTCCCCTCCAAGGGCTCCACTGCACAGGCTGTTCACGCACCTTAGGGGCAACCCGGGCTTCCGCAGGACCTCCACGTCCTTTCAGACCACGACCTGGACTGTGTTCCTCACCAGCATTGGAATCGTGGTGGCACTAAGCAGGACCCACTCGGGCTAGCAATGAAGCAAAAGCATGGTAGGACGCACCCCCCTGGGGGGGGCGGTCACGGGCTCCCCAGGCCTCGATGGATGGCCCGCTGCCCAGCACAGAAACGTGTCCTTTCAGCTGTGGCACCCAGCAGCCACAGTTCTGCGGCTGCCACTACGCTCCTCGGAAAGGGGCGAGAGAGCTTCAATCCACCAAGGGGTTACTACGACTCAGAAGCTGCCGGCCAGCTCAGGGCCGCGTGCCCTGAGACGCCATCGGAGCATCGACAGAGGGGAGAGCCCAGCAGAGCCAGCCTTTCCCTCCTCGGACCAACGCTCACTGCGTGTTGTGTCATCGGGCTGGGCTGGCTCATTCCCTGTTCCCCCTGGTGCCACTGCGGTCCTCCAACGTTCTATCTGGGTGCCCTCCTTCCCACCCAGCCCTTCTGGCCTGGCCTGTGTCCTCCAAGTTGGCAAAGAAAACAGAAAGTCTCCAGAACGTCAAGGAATTTAAGACTCCTCTACAATGCGATGGAAAGAGAGAGAACACGGGATGTTCCATGAATGTAAAGCTCCATATAGGCTCTCTCTGACTAAGCTGCAGAGTACATGGCAGAGAGAAAGGAATGGCATTTTTGATACATGATCCTTCATATGTTCTAGCCAGCATTTGATAAGAACTGCAGGAGGCAGGCTGGGTCGGCGCAGGGGTCAGGGGCGGGAGACCACAAGGCTGTGACGTTCACCCCAACAAAGGAGAAGCGGGTCCAACCACCCGGGGAGCCAGCCGCGCCCCCAAGGGCGAATGGCAGGCTTTGTTCAGGAAACCTATTCCTGTGTGTGACCTTCTAAGAAGACCGTCAGAACATGAAGCACACCGGAAACAGGGTTTCCCGGAGCGAGGAAAACAGGGACACACCTAAGCTATATACCGAAGCATGCAACAAAAACTAAAAGATGGCTGCAGTTAGGGTTAGATCCGACCACCCTTATACTGTTTGTGATAAAGCGAACCAGCAAAAATGAGTGTCTTGTTATGAAACATTGAGCCTTGTAGCCCTGGCCAGTTGGCTGAGTTGGTTGGAGCATCGTCCCATGGACCAAAACGTCGTGAATTTGATTCCCAGTCGGGCACATGCCTGGGTCAGGGGTTCGGAGCACACGGGGGGCAGCTAATCTATGTTCTTCTCTCACATGAACGTTTCTCTCCCTCCTTCCATCCCTGTCTCTGAGCATGCCCTCGGGTGAGGATTAAAAAATATGTATCTATTAAGCCTCATAAAGACATTAGGTTTCCTAGATACAATTTTCCTGCAAATTTCCCAATATTATTTGACTTCTGTAGAGGACAAACTTAAGAAAGCAAGTAGCTGAAAAGTGAACCGTGTACCAAGGCCTGGATAAAAACCTAAGACGGAGAAATATGGTGATCTCCAATGGGATTTCATCAAGATCAATAAACCTGTGGCTCCGGCTGCCATTCCCACACCCTCTGCGCCCGTGACAAGCTGGGCTCTGAGCCACCAGACACCAGTAACCAGGTTCGTCTGCAGCAGAGCAGCGGGAGGGCTGGCCCCGTCTCCTACTGCCCCCGTCTCTTCCAGCCGATGCCACAGCCAGACGGGATCCCTGCGATACAGAACGTCGTTTTGCTGTTTTCCCAACAGGAGCCTTCTCAGAGCTCCGTTCCGTCCACTCCACTTACTGAGTCCTCGCTCGTCTCCCATGGAAAGTCTATACAAAACCAGTTAAACATGGAACTGCCTACCTGAAGGTAGTTTTGTCTTTACGCAAATGATTAACGACATCTTTGAATGATTAACAGTATGTCTAATTGGATAGGATTTTTGAGTTCTTCTCCTCTCTCTCTCTCCCCCCCTCCCTCCCTCCCTCCCTCTCTCTCTCTCTCTCTCATCTCCTCCCTCTTTCCATCTCTCTCTAGAAGTTACCAAGTTCACACCAAGTGCTGAGTTGCTTCCAGCCCCAGACAGGACTTGAGTGGCAAAGAAGAGCTCGCTATGACACTAGGGTCCCACTTTGCCCCTTACAGTGCCAAATACCATGGATTTCAGAGCTAAGCTTTCCCCAGCACATGATCAGTTATAGAATTACAAACATTTTAAGAAGTCATGACCATGTACTGGTGAAGAAGTCTCTCTATAACGCAGTGCCACAATAAGAGGCGAAAGTCATCATCGCATTTTCAGAAGCAGGAACCTGTCCTATGAGGGAAAGATTCTGACCTGTTCTGGGAAAACTGATAAAGGCAAGAGAGCTCATGTATCAATAAAAGCTGAGTAACAAGAAGGAGGAAGATGAAGACCAAAGAATCTGAAATACTTCTTACTCACTTATTTGTAACTCAAATTAAAGTTTCCATAGCAACACACACAAACACTCAAGATACTCACACCCCCCCATTACACACACCTTGTAACACCTGTTCTATGTGATGGATTGTCCAGGTCATGTGACTTTTCTCAATTTTTGAAAATATTTCTGACTAATGCGATGTCCACATTCATTTCATAGGAAATACTACACTACACATAGCCTTTACCTTAACAGCCACCATTGTGGTGTGGAATATTATAAGACACAGCAGTGGGTGGCATGCCTTTAGAAAGCGCCCATGCAGAACTCAGAACACAGTATCTGGTTACCGTGTGCAAAATTCCCAGCGCCCTGGCGAATGGGGATGCTCAGTGGGTGTTGAGTTCAAGTCTGTACGCTGATTAGTGATGAGGGGCAATCTGGTTCCTTCATTTTCAATTACAGGTACCCTATCACTGTGGCTCCTCCCCTCACCCCCCAAAAAAACCCTCGATGGTGACAGTAACAAAAGGATTGGGCAAGGAGGAGGGGAAGGGCATGAACCAGCTGTGCATAGCTCCGGAGATGCAAGAGATTGCCCCAGAGTTCTTGTTACTTTGTTGCTATTGAAGATGACACGAGACAATGGAAATGACAGCACGTTGATTAGTTTAAACTTTCAGATAAATTTGCGACCTTGCCATAAAAAGACAAGCCGTGAGGAAATTTTCCAAATCTATTCCACTTCAAGCTGATCTTCAGTTTGACGGGGAACGAGATCCTAACTGCCAACAGATGACATCTCTACTATGCAACAGGTCTCGGGAACATCAGAGGGTGCATGAAAACCAATAGAATGATCCTCTGACATCTTTACAAACAACACCGTTTTGGTTTTCTTACGCTTTTATCTATCGCATTATTTCTCAGCGAGTTCCCAGGATGACAGCAGCCGTGAGTTTCACAGCAGAAGCCTCACAGCCACCACGGAGGGTGAACACTGGTTCAGGACTAGTTAGGCACGCCCTGCCCCACTACGGCTACTGCAACTCTGTGGCAGGCGTTAAACCAGTCAGCACCTACCTGTTTCCAGGTAGGCCTCTCCACCCATAACTGCCGGTATATATTTCTTCACACACCTTCTCAATGCTGTTACACCCAGGCAATGATTTACAGCATTTAGATTGGTAGCTTATTAATGCTAATCGGCCGTGATGGATAGAAGAGTTGTATGTGTTCTGTTGGGTGTGGTATGCCTTTAACTGCTTTAGAAATACAACCAAGGGTTTATAAGAACTAACCCCAAATTTCAATTTCTCCCCGGGCTGCTGTTAACCGTATCGCGCCCAAGTGTCAGAATGTTCATCTGATTGCACCGCGCAAGGACTGCCCGGAATTAACTGGAGCGAGCAAGCCACGGAATGTCTCTACAAACATCCCATGAATAAAATTGGAAGGCTCGACAATCTGAAACTGCCTTAGGTCAACTTTAACTTTCACTTGTGAAATTTGCAATTTTTCACGCTTTTTGAAAAAGGTGAATACACAGAAGTATTCTACATTTGACCAGTGACAGCATTTTTGAAAAAAAAAAATCAAGTAAGTTCCTGCTACTCCTAGGAAGTACATCCACTTCCCTGGAATAATTCCAACATTCCGTTTAAACAGAATTGACTTTATAAAACTTCCTTCATTACACAATAGACCTGTAATAAACTTCAGCCGTATCATTTTCAAACAAAAAGAAAACCAGATGTTTGGTACTCATATGCAAAATGGAGCTCTCATTGTGAAACTCAATTAAATTAAAACGAACTGCAGGATGAAACCAAGCCCCAGTGAAAACAAAAACAAAACAAGCACACAAAAAACACGCTGTTTAATTTTGTTTTATGGCATGTTAGTCTTGGTCATTTACCTATTTTTTTCCTTTGTGTCTGAGAAAACACACACACCCTTCCCCACTCTGCACTGTTTCATCAAAATTAGCAATTTCATTTGGATTTTGTAAAAAAAAAGAAAAGGGGGGAACCCCCAAAGATTATCATGTCACTTAGTTAAAAATTACTCCATGTCAGCTATTTGCTAGACACTGGTTTAACTGCTTCCCGTATATGAGTTCTAACACGCATGAAGATGGTCAGGGCTATTGCTAGACTATCACCCCCCTGCACGGGTAGCGTCGAGGCCGAGAGAGAGGTCAAGGAACTCAGCAGAGGTCTGCTGTAGCAGGGTTGCAGTTCACCTCCAGCAGGGCTGATCCCCAAATCTGCCGTGTGTGTACCACGGGGCCCCACCGACCAACCCCAAACCCTACGGTGGTTCAAAACCACTCCTGGGAAATAGAGTGTAACTGTCCTGATTGGTGGTGGTGGAGAGAGTCAAGGGTCACTTCATTTGCTGGTTAATTTTCTAACTATAAATTGTACATCTCTTTTTTAAAAAAAATCCGGTAATATGAATCTTAGTTTGGTGTGACAATCTAACAGAAAGAGGCCTCTCTCACGCTCACACACACTTCTCACCCCAACACCGCGTCGGCGCTGTGGGAGAAAAGTGTGCTTCGGTCAAGAAGATCCCGACCACGCCGCTGGGGTGGCCGACACAGCCATTCCAGAGCCCTGTTCCCCGCAGAACCGGGACTGGGGAGTGACCTCCCTCTCAACCCTCTGCCCATTCAGAGCTTTTTTTTGGTTAAGATTTTGTTTATTTGTTTTTAGAGAGAGGGGAAGGGAGGGAGAAAGAGAGGGAGAGAAACATCCGCGTGTGGTTGCCTGTTGCGTGTGTGCCCCCAACGGGGGACCTGGCCTGCAGCCCAGGCAGGAGCCCTAACTGGGAACTGAACCAGAGACCCTTTGAGTCACAGGTCGGCACTCAGTCCACCGAGCCACACCTGCCAGGGCCAAGTTGTGGCTTCAGAATGTCTACAACCGGTTCTCTCTCAGTTGACATCAAATAAAAAATGACATGAGAGTTGAGGGGACAGAAAGGAGAAGCTATAGTTTTAAAAAATATCCAGTGTTTATCCAGAATTTAAAAGGTCTTCATTTCGTCACCTACCATTTCTAACTCTAACCTCATCTAGAAATGTATCTACTTTGATATATTATAAGAAGAACCAAGAGAAGCAGACATACCTGTAGGCCACAGGTCCATTAAACCTTCAACTCCTACGGTGTCTCGTGGGGGCAGGGAGGGGTGAGAGATGGGAAAACCGGCATCCAGGGGCATTACGGCCTCTTCGTTCAGTATTTAGAATTTCCTAACATTAGGAGCTAACTCTGTTCACCAGCTGTAAGGCTTGACGATTTGTTCGTCAACAGCAGCTTATCTGATTGTACGACACACTGCTGATGGCCCAGATTACACAGGTACTCCCGCTTACTTCTCTGGCTATTTGTGTCAACAACTGTTTACTCAATCCCGAGGTCAAGAAAAACAGTTTTCTAGTAATACCAATTACTCATCATCTTGAAATGCGTGTTGATGCTCCTCTCATTTGTAGGTCTGTTTCAAGGCGAACACTTAAGAGCCAGTATCCATAAGAAACACTTCTGTCTACACGATTGCTTTTTGGTGGAATTCATGAAACCATGCTGATTCCTTTAGCATTTTAATGCGAAGTGAAAGGGAAAATAGGGAAAATTTATATAAGCACGAGATACAATTTTAAGATGTCAATACCCGTTTTATTCTCCAAAAAGGGAAGAAGAAGAAATAAATTGTATGAGTCCAAGCCATTCTGATGCTAGCAGGGGGTGGGGTGAGGAGGGAGAAAAAATTCTAAGAATAACTATACACAAGATAACAACGATTTCCTTCTTAATTTATATTTGATTGTTTAAAGTAATGAAAAAAATTAACCCATGATTTGGACGTCTCAAAGCACCCCTGCTGATCTAGATATACGGAATTATATTACGCAAAGAAACAGATTTAAGAACAAATACGCATACACTGCAGTACCTATTCAAGTCTGTGTGTAGAGCAAAAAGAAATGGGTGCCTCAAACAAACTGAAGGATGAGATCAGTCATTGGGTCCAAAGAACACTTCTAGAAACTTTCACTTGAAGTTCAGAGAAAAATCAGTAACTAATTGTTGCCTTACACACCCCAAACCAGGGCCCTCGCCTGGAAAATCAGCCAGGGCAGAAACACGGGCCTCTCACTGATGTCAGTTAGCAAGGTGGTGCCCAGTGGCGCCCTCTCCACCAGCAGCCGGGCAGGGGGCGGGGTTTTCCTACCCTGAGGAGCATGACCGTATTTGGAGAATGTCTGGATGAAGATTCTAAGACACGTAACAAGTCTAAAATAGACTTTCCAGGTGTTCAAGAAGTTGAAACATTTCCCCGTGTGATACGATCTATTAAAATGCAAATGCAAAAAAAAAAAAAGAAATGAAAGAAAAATATTTCCAGAACAGAGAGCTTGATTTTATGATAACATCCCATGTAACCACAATATTTTAATAAATTTCCCCTCAAAGTGTACTTTGTACTTTGAAGCTTATTGTCTTTTTTTTTCTAGATATTAAAGAGTTTCGTAGCTAAATGAACAGGGAGTTTCTAAAGGATTAATCCCGGTTACCAAAAACGAGAAGAGTGCTCGACAGATCACAGCTGATTTCATGATAAGGTTACTTCTGGAGAAGGTGTCACTCTACCTACTATCAAAGCGCTTGTAACAACACACTTCTAAAGAGCCCGAAGAGAACCGCTTGTAGATCCTTAAAGGACAACAATGAGAAGTCCAGCTTCGCTCTCCTTTCCCTGACACGGTTTGGAGGTGAACTCCAGCACCCAGGCAGTCCCTGATGGCTCAGGAGAGCGGGCACAGCCCAGAGCCCAACTGATGAGAAACCAGGTTGGGTTTGCTGGACGCTTAGAGATTGGGATCTTAAATAAAGAATCACCTGCTTTTGTTTCCCAAATTCCTCTCACACTGCCATGGCTGCAATTTCACTTTGAAAACAATTCCTCTAGAAGTCGCAGAATACCTTCTGGAAATTTTAGGAAACCAAGGCCAGCCACTGACATAACCGATTATGAAAAAGAAATCTGCCACAGGGCTACGCTTGTGAGTGTGCGTGCTCTGTGTATACTAGTGTCAAGAGCTCTGTTCAACGGCTGTACTACATTTTGAATCTGTATCTTTTCTGTAAGGAACCAGAACATCATGCCCCAGCTGGCGTGGCTCAGTGGACTGAGTGCCAGCCTGCGAACCAAAGGGTCGCCGGTTCGATTCCCAGTCAGGGCACATGCCTGGGTTGCAGGCCAGGTCTCCAGTGTGGGGGCATGTGAGAGGCAACCACACATCGACATTTCTCTCCCTCTCTTTCTCCTTCCCTTTGTCTCTCTAAAAATAAATAAATAAAATCTTTAAAAAAAAAGAACATTGGCACACCATTTTTTTGCTTTTTTTTGTGAAGAAATAATGCTTTGTCTGATTTATCTAGGTCTGCAAATGTCTTGAAAACAGGGACTTTCTGCCCTATTGCTTGAGATCATAACCAACACCTAGGAGAGAACCAATGAATGCTTCACGGGCGAAGAGCCCCCCTTTTTACCTGTTAGAAACTGGAGGCCACTAGAAGCAAAGTGGCTGGCACAGCTGGCAGAGCCGGGACACCACGACATCTCCCCCTGCCTCTCACCTCCCTCTCCAGCAAGTTTTTGAAAGTCGGCTGGTGCTTTTAAATGGATGCAGTTCTCCCGTTCACTTCTTAAGGCCATGCAGTTGATAGGGTAAAACTACAAAACACCAAATATTTAACCCACACAGCTGCCAACAGCCGTCTTCGATGCACAACTGAACCCCAAGGAAATGTGTTAGGTGTTCGATGGTGTCGTTGCCTTGATTGGCAGACAACGGGACTTGGACCCTTGCCTTCTAGTTCCGTGAACCCCGGCTTCCAAGAACCAGTGTATGTGGTTTCTCTCTCCAGGCCTTTGTATAACAGAAACAAGGTGTCCACCATACATCATCTATTACAAATTCTACTCTTGGAAACAAATTATAGAGAAAAACTCAATTTAATATAAAAACCAAGACAAAAAGACTAATTCTATTGCAACACTATAAAGTCCCATTGTTCTTCGCGGGTGGGGCACGGAGAGATGCAAATACACTCCTGGAACCATCCCTTCCTCCTTCCAGCCTGCAGATACTTAGTAATCAGCTACCGTGTGTCCAACCCTGGGCTGGGAGGCTTTCGGAGGAACACAATACATACGCTCAGAAAGAGCCCAAGGCTAAGAGGAGAGACAGGCAGTCAACACATAATTACCTAAATTATCATTTAACTTGTAATTGTGGCAAGTACTATAGAGATGTGATTAAAAAAACACAACTAAACTTTCAACTCTATGTGAAATGAAATGTCAGGCTCAATGTGGTAGATATCTGGATTTTTCCCCCCATTTTCTTGATGGCAAAACAAGTACTAATGTTTAAAAGAAAGGGGGGTGGGGAGGAAATGACCACAGAAGATGAGATTCCAGTTATAAAATGAAAGTAAAGGTTCACCCCATGGTCTCATACCAGCTTCGCAATCCCATCTTCCGATGACAGCCCCGGTGAACAAACGATGCAAAGGGAAAAACAAAAGAGGGGGATTCATGAAATAAAGTACCAAATGCAAACAGCCAATGACAGCCCTTCACCGCGGATGGGCAAGAGCCTGAACTCTGAGCCCGAAAAGGGAAAACATCTGGGCCAAGAATTCAAAAGTTAAAATAAACACAACAAATGCCATCTTGGTGAACGTGACCCACTTCACCCATCGTCCGAGACACCAACGCTTTTCAGAGGGCTGCCGGCAGGGGGCGCTCAGGAAGGGGATACCGTGGGGAGGTGTGTGGCGAATCAAAGCCACGCCAGAGGATGCCCATCAGACAGGTACCGGGGGTCATCGGCTGCCCATACCTGTCACAGGTAACTGCTTGCTGGTTCCTCTTCAGGATCTTATAATCACATACATATATATATAAATAGAGTACATTAACAGTAAAAAATCAACCCTTTTAGGGGAAGCACTTGGCATTCCAGCAAAACTGGACGGCATTTCAATCTGGCAAACCCGCACTGGTTCCCACTTAGTGCCGGAAGACCATGCTTTCTACGTGCTGGGCTCTCAGGAACACACTTCTCGATATTCATTCATGTTGACACTGGCCCCCAAAACGATTCCTGTTTCTCCCGAAATGGCTGTACAAAAGCAGTGAGCTATGCCACAAGGAGGCCTGATGCACTTTCTATCACAAAAAGGTCAACTGCTGAAGTAACCAGGGTGGGGCGGGGAGGGACTGCTAAGTGACAGGATTTGAATGACTGTAAATTATGTATAGAACTTGTGAGTTGATTATAAAATTATTTAGTTGATAAAATCACCACACACCACGAATCCCCTGTAGCGCCCAACTGTCCGGCACACTAGCACCAGAAGCTGGGACTCACCAGGGGAAGCCCGAGGTCCTGAAGGCAGCCCGGCTCTAAGATCTAAGCCGTCAAACCAATAAACACCTGGGGGTGTGGGGGCACTGACATCATGGTCACAAATACTGAAGGAGTGAACTTATGAGAGGGATGTATGTGCCACAGCATACTCAGTGGTGAAAAAAATAAGAAAACACAAGCAGAATACCACCATTACATTCTCCCGAGATAGCACACGGTTACGAAACCACCCCCAAACAAGGCATGACCTTCCTGGGTCTCATCTCTTTAACATGTTACTGGACAACCACAGACTCCATGCTTTTTTGGTTACTAAGTCGTCCGGATTTCCACGTAGGGTTCTTGTGGAGGGGAAAAAAAAAAAAAAAAACCATGAACAAGGAGTAATCAGAACATTCTAACAGATTAAAAGTGTACACCCAAATGGTGCAATATTTACCAGCCGCAGACAAGTGCTGGAACAATCACCTTTAGAGAGATTGCTGACAAAATAACAATAGTGATCAAATATATGCAATTATGTAACTATTTAAACTCGCAACAAAGGCTTTTATGATACTATTAGCAGTAAATGAGCAACTCCCATAAAATATGACTGACTATCACTGCGATAAGAGTTTAAGTACATACAGCCATTGTGATGCGAGACGACATTATTTTTAATATGTGACAAGCCGACAGGATTTAATTACCACACCTACTTCAAACTATTAGCTGTTTTCATTCAAACCTGAAGACATAATATTTATGCGGCTATTGAGAACCATTATGATTGATGTCATCTTTTGTGTCGCTCCCTTTCCAGTCACTTGCATTTGTTATTATTAACAAGGAAAAATGAAAGGGGAAATGTGTGTTTTTGTTTTGCAACAAAGCTGCTCTGATGATGACTAACTTCTTCCTTTGAACACGAAAAGCCTGTTAAACTAACTAATGTACTCATAAAAAATGTTCTTGACAACGTGCACGGAGCAAGAAAAGGAAGGAAAAAAAAACACCCCCAAAAAGCCTACAGGACTTAAGCCAGAATGAAAAGCAACCGAGGCCAGAGGAGTGCATGAAAGCTGTCAGGAGAGTTGTTATTCTTATTCTCAATTTCTTACAGCTCAGCTGCTCTCAAGGAAGAAAAGTCATCGTTTCTTTTAACCATATCCGCAAACAGATCTCACTTGAAAGGAAACACGGCGAGTGACTTGGCAAGAATGGGCCTATTACCAATTTTCCAGCCTCGCTGCTGAATATTTATGCCGGTGACGAATGATGACACTGGGGAAATATTTCAACGCGGAGCCTTGCCTTGTAAATCGTCTGAAGGATGCTGTGTCAAAACAACCCCTCCCATAAATCAGAGGCTTTCGGACCAGTATTTCTTGTTCGAACACGCTCCCTGCTCAGCAGAATCGCTTGTGTGAACAGGCACAGACTGATGTGTGCGGAGCCAAAGCCATCTTAGCTCTTAACTTATAGAGCTATAATTTAACAGGTCTATTATCGTCCAGGTAATTTTGACAGTGCTGAAATATTATACTTGTTAAAAATATGCATTTAGCGCTCACGCCACTGGTCATTTGAACTGAATAGACAAATAGGTATCCTTACAACTATCTTTCTTCTCTACCGATGACTCTTGCTTCTGGCAAGGCAGCGGGACGTGGACGACTGATTTTATAAATGGCACAGCAAGACGGTTTTTCGGATGGTACGAAAAGCTCCCCGTGTTGCCTCCAGCTCGCTTCCCCACAGGTTATTTACTCGGCAACTCGGAGCGGACGCTGAGCAGTCCATTTACAGGCCAAAGAAGCAGAGCAAAAGCTCCAACCCGACCCCCCACAGCCCTCAGCTCCCACACGACATGCACCCTAGTCCAGGGCACTTCAGATCTGGGAGCTCACCTACAGAGAGCCTCGCCCCCACTCAGCCAGGCTGAAAACGTTCATCCTCAGGGCAACCCTAGATTTCTTTTATGGGGGAGGACACGAGGAAATGTCTCTCTTGAACTCCAACGCAAACATTCCTTTTCCCTAACACCTTGACGGGGGCAAGCACCTTCCACAGAAGGATAAAGGTGGCAAAAGATGTTGGCATGTTTGTTTTTCTCTCTGTATGGTGTTTTAGCCCTCATTTAACTTGATCTGTAAGGAAAGAACTAAATTTGCACTTTTTTTTTACACCGGGGGAATAAATAACACACACACACACACACACACACACACACGCGGCAGAAGACTCACTCGGGCCTGGGAAAAGAAGGCACTACCACTGGCCACAGCGCAGCGTTCATTCTGCATTTCCCTGCGAGAACAAACACACACACAGCACCCACTGACACCAGCGGCTCAGTGTCTGAGAGCCCAATCAACACATCAAAAGCAAATAAAACAACTATTTATCTGGAATTCATGACAACTGACACACTCGGCCAAGGGTTATGTCACCATAAGGAGGCATGGAGAAAACAGGACAGCTAGCTATCCACTCCTCTTGTCTCGGGAGCACAGGGTGAAATTCCAGAGCCGTCTGATGAGAACACAATGTGCCTGCTGCCTCCGATGGCGTGGGAGAAGGCGGAAGAAACCGTGGCCCTATTTCTCCCCGAAGTCGGTTTGACTCGGGTCCCACAGATGACCATATTCTCCCCTTTAGGAGGGAAAGTATGTCTGGTGACGATGCCAGCGGCTGCCGCGCCCAGTTACTAGGTGGAGAAGGTGTCAGTTAGGAAATCCAAATAACCTAGTGGGAACTACTAGCCGTTCTGGGACAATGCTGTGAATCATTTTTTATAAGAACAAAAGAGTTTAATGTTTCAAACATAATAAACCATGACAATGCTTTTAAAGTATCCTAATTGCCCTGACCGGTGTGGCTCAGCTGTTGGGCTTCATCCCGCCAGGCACAAGGGCCGCCAGTTCTAGTCCCAGTCAGGGCACATGCCTAGATTGTGGGTCTGGTCCCCAGACAGGGCACGTAGGAGAGACAACCAATCAATATTTCTCCCTTTTCCCCTCTCTCTGAAAATAAATAAGTAAAATCTTTTTTTAAAAAAATAGACAAAAAATAAAATCTCATATCAACACTATAAACTACAAAGATCTTAGCTATAAAAATGGTATTTCCAAGAAAGCTTTCTAAAAAAAAAAAATCAACCAGGTTTCGCTATATCCCTGAAATAATGTAGATCATGCTGCCCTCTTGTGCCAGACGGAAAAAACAAATCGGATTCTGCCGATGCAAGAACATGATATTCGCATTACCTGTGTATTAGGATCCGATAGAACTGAGCCTTGGCTGGTGTGGCTCAGTGGATTGAGCGCCAGCCTGTGAACCAAAGGGTCACCGGTTCGATTCCCAGTCAGAGCACATGCCTGGGTTGTGAGCCAGGTCCCTGGGTCGGGGTGTGCAAGGACAACCACACATTGATGTTTCTCTCCCTTTCTCCCTTCCTTCCCCTCTCTCTAAAAATAAAATAAATAAAATCTTTTTTTAAAAAAGATCAGATAGAACTAAAATGGGGACATAATGACAGATGACCACAGTCAACTAGGAACAGGCAGACACAGCAGAGGGCACGTGGCCACCGACCACGTCCACGGGACACTATCCCACTCCAGCCACAATCAGGATGAGCAGGAGGCGCCGGGGCAGCTGAAAACCCCGTGGCTCTTTCACACGCACACACGATACCGTTATCAAAACACATCTTAGGAGGAAAGAATAAAAAGAGAGAGGTGGGTGAGAGCAAGGAAGGTTAAAAAAAAAAAACGAAAAGAAAACCAGCTTTGCCCCTCTAAGACCACACAGTAGTTGATTCATTTTACCCAAATAACCAGTCTATCAGGCTATGAAACAGTAGATCACAGGCTATGGCACTACACAGACTACACTGAGTACACTTCATACAACCACACATGGGTTCAAGACGGAGAGTCCTGTCACTGGGGGCAGTGAAACCTTCTTGCCAATCAGCTCTCTGGAATGGTTACGCTGCTATTGAAAAGAAACACACACTCTGCAGGTGGCCTTTGCCCTCCTCCTTAAATACAAATGAACTTGGGACTTCAGCAGGGTACCCATGGTTTCAGGACCCTACCCTGAAGGCCTGAGGTCTCTGCCTACGTGCAAAGCATCCCCCGCTGATTAACAGAATGCACGAGGATCTGGGAAGAAATACTAGAAGGGAGATAATTCACCCAGGGTGGGAGCGTCGTGCATGAGTGTAGAAGACACTGCTACAAGCCTGGTCAGGGTCACTGAGAAGATTCCATGAATGAGTGTAGAAGACACTGCTACAAGCCTGGTCAGGGTCACTGAGAAGATTCCATGAATGAGTGTAGAAGACACTGCTACAAGCCTGGTCAGGGTCACTGAGAAGATTCCATGAATGAGTGTAGAAGACACTGCTACAAGCCTGGTCAGGGTCACTGAGAAGATTCCATGAAATGAGTGTAGAAGACACTGCTACAGGCCTGGTCAGGGTCACTGAGAAGATTCCATGAATGAGTGTAGAAGACACTGCTACAAGCCTGGTCAGGGTCACTGAGAAGATTCCATGAATGAGTGTAGAAGACACTGCTACAAGCCTGGTCAGGGTCACTGAGAAGATTCCATGAATGAGTGTAGAAGACACTGCTACAAGCCTGGTCAGGGTCACTGAGAAGATTCCATGAATGAGTGTAGAAGACACTGCTACAAGCCTGGTCAGGGTCACTGAGAAGATTCCATGAATGAGTGTAGAAGACACTGCTACAAGCCTGGTCAGGGTCACTGAGAAGATTCCATGAAATGAGTGTAGAAGACACTGCTACAGGCCTGGTCAGGGTCACTGAGAAGATTCCATGAATGAGTGTAGAAGACACTGCTACAAGCCTGGTCAGGGTCACTGAGAAGATTCCATGAATGAGTGTAGAAGACACTGCTACAAGCCTGGTCAGGGTCACTGAGAAGATTCCATGAATGAGTGTAGAAGACACTGCTACAAGCCTGGTCAGGGTCACTGAGAAGATTCCATGAAATGAGTGTAGAAGACACTGCTACAGGCCTGGTCAGGGTCACTGAGAAGATTCCATGAAATGAGTGTAGAAGACACTGCTACAGGCCTGGTCAGGGTCACTGAGAAGATTCCATGAAATGAGTGTAGAAGACACTGCTACAAGCCTGGTCAGGGTCACTGAGAAGATTCCAGAGAAGCGGGCACTGGAGATGGGTGTGGGAGGGAACTGGCTGAGTCCTCCACAAACCCAAACCAGGCCAGGGTCCGGACAGATCCAGTGGCCTCGGCCTGGAGTTTCTGGTGTCTGCCCCACTCACCAGCCAAGTCCATCTGGCTGGAAACTACAGAGGGTCACCATGGTTGGACTTGTGATTTTCCGACTATTTTTCAGCTTTAGAATGGTGCGAAAGCTGTAGGTGTTCAGTAGAACCCGCACTCCGAATACTGAATTCTGATCTTGGCCCAGGCCAGCGGTGGGCGGCACAGTCCTCTCTCACGGTGCTGGGCCGAGGGACGACTTGGCCGGCCGCAGGCTAACGTGAGCGTGCTGACACGTCTAAGGGAGGGTCGGTGAGGCTCTGACGTCTGGTGAGTGAGTTACAGTAAACGCGTTCTTGACTGACAACGGTTTCAGCTCACATGGGTTTGCTGGATGTAACCTGTTAAACCGAGACACATCTGTGCACCGACCAAAGGCCTACCTGTCCCCTCAGTTCCCTAAAAACTGGGAGGCTGTCAGGATCCTGAGCTCCAAGGAAGCGAGCTGACTCCTGAGTCCCCCCAAGAGCCCGCTCTGGGTCCCGGTGTGGAGAAGAGAAGATGAGCCTCCTGACCTCCTGACCTCCTGACCTCCACGCAGCTCACAGAATACACTCTGTCTCTCGGGGGGACCGACACAGTGCTGGGCCCTCACATGCACTCACCGGAACTTAAAAACCGAGCACGTCTACCCCCTACTCTAGAAGGGAATTGTTTTTAAACATTACAGAACCATGAAAGTGCACAGAATCCACAATGACAACAATGAGGCAGCATTCATTGTTTTGGCTTGTTCCTTCCCATCGTAAGAATTCCAAAAATTTTAGCCGAGCAGAAAGGTAAAATCAACCCTATAAAAACCGTTCTTGCATCGAACGCACCTTTTAACCTACCACTAAAAGAGGAAATAATTCATGGCCCCAACCATTTGGGCCTATCGTTGGAGTCCTCACCTGGGCTTCTACTTTCCGGAAGGCATCGAGTCCCGCCAACAGGTGGGCACAGGAGGGAGAAGCCAGACAAGCGCTCCCGCACCGCCCTGAGGTCAGCAGCCTCAGACGCAGGCCCAAACTCCTGACTAAGGAGTAACCCCGCACAGGGAGAAGCCCACAGGCCTCCGACAGGAAGAGTCCTGTTCACTGCAGTCGCGAGCATCCGGGGGCTGCGACAGCAGGAAGTCAGGCCACCGAATGCTCCAGGCTTTGCGCCGGTAGTTTTCAAATTAGCTGGCAAAGCGGAGCAACCTCACGGCCATCACGGGACGTGCGTCCTCCGATCGCTTTCTAGCTACAGCTGGAATCAGACTGAATATCTGTCTGGGCCTCCAATGTTTACACTTCCTCATGCTTCGCACAGCATCTAGACGAAACCGTGTTTGTTGACTCCATCTACACACGGTGCTTTCCGGAAGGGGCTTCTTTAACCCCCACAGCGGTCTCGTGGGACAGGAAGGGCAGCGGCGACTGTCTCCATCTCACACGTGAGACGCTGAATGTGTCAGGCTGTGTGCTAAGCGAGCGCTGCCCCAAAGCTGTGAATGTATCGACCTATGTAAGTCCCACAACATCTCAGAGAAGCAGGTGTGCACAGCACCCTCGTCTTACAGATGAGGAAACCCAGGCGCAGAGAAGCTACTCAACTAGCACGTGAGTAACAGTGTAACTGTAACCAGCCACTATGCAGTAAGCATCACCGGGACAGAGGGCAGGCAGCTGGCTCTCGAGTCCCTACTTGAACCACGGCAACATCCTGTTTGGAGATTTGCCTGCCGGGCAGTGTCGCGGGGCTCTGGGTCACTTGGCAAGTTCATGACCGGACCAAGGCTCCTCCTATGCTCCCTCCCCCTGCCTCCGAGGGTTCCATCAATTACTAGCTGCAAACACAAAGCTGCCCTGGGCCTCGCTGCAAGTCTAACCAACGGAACAGAGTGGGGATGTAAGCGGAAGGCCTAACTCTTCATAGGAACCCAGGTCAGGCCGCCACACCTTCGGAAACAAGACACGCCAAAGACCCCCGGGCAGAGGCACCGACCACGTGGAAACCACCCAGGAGCACACGTATCGAGGAACTCACTACTGATGCCCCACCTGGCAGGTCTGACCAGGCCGCCAATAACTGGTAACCAAAGGTCTACTTTAAAACTAGAGAGTTAATACCTTTTATTGAAGAGGACGTTTGCCTTTCACCCATCTTGCGTTTTAATTAATTTTTCATGGCCACTTTGGGTAAACCGCATAAAGCACGGGCTAAGAGCTCTGGTTTAGAAAGGGGTGGGTGACAAGAGAAAGAAGCCCTCGGCCAGTCTCACGCGGAGGGATTCCTTGTGAGAAGGTCCTTCCTGAAGGGTGGCCCAGCTCAGCACTGTGTGATGCAGCCAACGTCGGAGCAGCTAGTCAACTGCGTTCACATAGGTCTGCGTGGCATGCACGGTGTTTCGTAGCCACAGAACGGATTCCTACATCACTCTGCAAAGCAAACATTCGTTTATTTCCCCACACACATAGATCGGAGGGAAAGCTTGGCTGGCCCCCCGCCCCCATGCAGATTTTCTCTGGTGGGAAGCTTCTGTCGGCAAGGCTTTTCATAGAAAAATAAATCCACACGCATAGTGAGTGGATTCCAGGTGTCGCCTCCATTTGCAAAGGCTGAAAGGCAAGTGACACGAACTAAAGGTTGTTAACAAGACATTATTTACCGAGACGCTTGGTATGGGACTTACCTATTGGGTTTCTATCGAAGAACAATACCGGAGCTTTCAAAATAGACTCAAACATTTTGTTGTGTAACGTTTGCGAAGAATGAACAAGGACGTAGAATACCAACAGAGATCTCGCGAAGCCAAAAGTGACGGTAGCTACAGTTAAACCTGAAAGAGAGAGACGTCACTCAGCCCAGCAGCTCTGCACTTTCTCCCACAGCCCTCGGGCCTGTCTGGCCATGTAGAAAGATACAACGTATCTTATCCACAAAGGACCTGGCGTCTCTTAGGAACGTAATGCATTCAGGAGACACATTTATAAGGAAGAGTGGAAAATAATTTTGCTCTCAAAAAAAGAAACTACATGGAAACAATATCAGATATAAACTACAATTCCATGGTTGTGTTTCCTGATTCCATCACAAGTTCTGTTAAAAACTCAGAGGAAAGACAATTATAAAAAGCAGATGATCTTCCCTTCTCCGTACCCCAAATCTTACTACTTAGAACATGTGCCGCATTGTAAAATTATGGTGTGTTTTGATACCAGCATGTGCTATGAACAGAGGAGGGGAGAAATAATTGACCATTTCCCTATAAAAACTGCCCAAGTAGCTTTAAAGAATATGAAACTACCATATGAAGTTGTAAGTCGAAAATCTCTTAAATAATTGAATTGCAAGAAAATACAAATAATATTTTAACATAATTAATCTAAAAGAGAAACTAATCTCTCACAGTTTTACATAAACAAAGCATTTTTAAATGAACATAGTCATTTAAGTTATGTATTTTATTACTGGTATAAATGAATACCTATAGTGCACATAAAAATTAAAACAGCTCTCCTAACATCCCTGGAACTCATAGTGCAAACTAAAGTGGGGATAACTTTGGTAATAAATAACCCATTAAGTACTCCCCCCGGCCCCCGCTCCATCACTTCAAATGACACGTCACTCTTTCTTAAACTCGGAAAGCTGGTCAAATTCCTGAATTCCACAGCAGGCATCTTCCTGAGTCTGCCGTCCCCCATGACTACGTGACAGAACCATTTCCCTTCTTCCTTTAGGGCGCCCACTGTCCACAAATTCAGAAGGTAAACAGCTAATGGACTTAGATTTCTTAGCAAGTGACTGACGAAATAAATGCCAAGTTTCAGCGAGCGGTCTCTGACACACATAACCCACTCTGTCTTCGGGGAAAGCCTGTAGGAGTGTGTGTTTCCTGGAGGGACGGTTCACATTTTGGATGAGGCTTTCCCCTGAAAGAGTACGTCCTGCGCCCCACATTCCAAGTGCCCTTGTGAAGACAGAGCGCCGTGTTGATATCAGCCTGGCAAGCCGGATGTTAAATTACTCGCACAGTCGGGAGGGCGATAACATTGTGATCTCAAGGTAAGAGCGAGGCGGCAGCCACATGGATTTCAGAACACTGACACTGGAATCCAGACACTGGATTTCTCCCTGCTTAGCTTCCCTCTTCAGTAATTAGTGAAGCCCAAGAGATGAGCAGCGGGGAGGGAAGGGAGCTTTGCATACCTGCGAGGGAATAATGCTTTCCTTCGGGGCCCTTGCTGCCAGAGGATTTCATCCAAGTTCAACAAAAGCCAGGGTTTATTCAGACGGAATTGGAACAATCCGAACCAGAGGGTGGGGATCCGTTTCTAATCCCCTTGCCCATCCATATAATAATATAAGATTTAGCGAAAGCAACCTATTAGAATAGACAATAGCCGCATATTTCCAGTGGCTGATTTTCTGAATGCTCAATCCCGGTTTAACTTCCAAAATCCAGGACGGAGCAAATTAAGAGTCTTCACTGAACCTCTTTCTTCTAGTCGATTTTCAAAATAATTATTCTAATTAATTCACAGAGTCAATGCGACTCAGACTCTTAATCTGTTAAGACATTACTGAATTACTCCGGGAAGCCCAGTTACTCACACAGGCCCATTGTCGGCACCTCAGAGCCCCGTATAATAGACCCAATGATTACACTTTACCTGAATAAATTCCTAAGTACCAGTGAAGATCGAGCTTCTCCGTTACATTTCCATTTCCATTTACGGTGGTGTTCAGGGCGCTCTGTTGATTCGCCCTACGAACAGGGAAGGAAAAATATTAAGCTGGAGATGAAAGCTGGATAAATACCAAGACAAAGAAAACCCACACACTTACCCTTGACTTGGGAGTCACGTTTGCTTAATGCTAGAAGACGACTCCCAGCTCACAGGGCCCTGTGTACATCTCCCTTGTAAAAATCCAGTGTGAGCCCTGACTGGTGCAGCCCAGTGGGATGGGGGGTTGGACCGCAAACCGAAAAGTCGTCAGTTCGATTCCCAGTCAGGGCACATGCCTGGGCTGCAGGCCAGGGCCCCGGTTGGGGGTGTGCAAGAGGCAACCAATGAATCCTCCTCTGGTGTATCAACGTGGGGTGTATGTCTCTCTCCCCCCCTCCCCCTCTCTATAAAACTAAATACATAGAATCTTTCAAAAGAAAGAAATTCAATCTGAACCATGCCTCTGAGTTCTCAAAACTGTCTGTGAAGATGCCGCTGGGCATCAGCCATGGGTAGAGACCGCGGGAGGGTCACACTCCACCAGCAAGAAGTTTCATTTTTCTTCAGGGAAACTAAGGATCTGAAGAGGAGGCTGAGCAAACCCCGCCCTCCCCGACTCTGTGAGAAAGTCGGGCTCCGTGTTGCTTCCGCAGCACCTCGCTGCCAGCCCAGAAGCAAAGAACTCACCAGTAGGAGAGCCACCAGTCCTGAAGCACGTAGGTTGCCTGGAGCAGGGAGGCAAGCACACGCATGAATCAAACGCCAACCTTGTGCACCCGCTGAAAAGCTCCCCCTCGCTAAAACGTGTCATCCGGAGGCTCCGGAAAATGGACACGGTCCTTCCAGCTCAGGTCAAGGTTGTGCCAAGCCCAACATCCCACATAACACCAGGTCCAGTAAGTGCCAGTTACATATTCAAATGTTTACAAGACATCCTTTGCGGGGTTTTTCCCCCTAGAAGTTAATGTACGTGCAACACCAGTTACACATTGCTTATTTCAATCCCCACAAACGGCACATTTCAATGCAAACCCAAGTGGACAGCAACAATGCAGTCACAGAGTATAAATAAATACAGGATAAACGTAGATATTACTGCAAAGGCCGAGCTCGGGGCACAAAACCAAACAGAGGTCCCCATTCACCTGAGCCGCGATGTTCATTAGAACGAGGATGATGAGGATGAACCAGTTGGCCCCGGCTGTGAAGTAGTTCCGGTAAGCCTTGAGCCCGATTTTTCCTTCCGAGCGGCTCTCCTCGGGGACTGTAGCCTGGACGTTCTCGTTCTCCACCTGGGAAGGAGAAAGGCATGAGAGGCAGAACTTGAACCCTAAAATGTCACACGTTCCGCCGCGCACGCCACCGGCAAAGCCGTAGGAGCACACGCGGGTCTCGCACGCCGGCAGCGGCGGTGAGAAACGGTGCCTCTCCCGCGGAGGAGGGGGTGGGAATGTCTAGTTACGCCGCCTACGCGTTAACCCTCGGGCCCAGCCACCCCACTTCCAGGAATCTTTAGAAGAAAGAAAATATCATTTGCACGAGGACGTTGTCGCGTGGCTTTGCTTAAAGTAGAGCGTCATGATTTCCGGCACGTGCACAGCGCCCCCAGTTCGCATAGGAACGTAGGAGCGTGTTCCACAGTAACACACAGAAGGGCAGGGGGCCGGCGTGGCACTCTGGACTGTCCACATCACTCAGTAACGGAAACATAAAGCACAGTCGGAGCTCAAACTGTTAGCCAAATACCGTCAACGGGATTGCAAGAGCCACATAGAGTAATGAGAGTCTGAATAACGTGGACGGCCACAGGATTCGAATCAATTTGGTTCCTGAATTGTAAAGAGTGATTCCTGAGTTTCGAATGTGAGAGGCTCATCTGAATACTTGAACCCTCCAGGCTCCTGGATTTGCATAGCCGGGTTCAGATTTGAGGAACACCCGGGTGTATGTTTACGGGGGATGCGGTACATTTCTGCACTTGGGTCTGAGGGACTCAGAATGCATCAGAGGCTCACATGAGCCTCGTTTGCATGGCCCATGTTTGGGTGGCCCACGAGGGAGTCAAAGATGGGTGAGATGTGGTTCCCAGTCTGGAAGGGTAAAAAAAGGAGATGGAAACTCACTCTCAAGTGTCTACCGTGTTCCAGGTCCTTTGCATTTGCTACCTCTGGCCTATCACCACCCATCTCACCACTGGGCAAAATAATACCACCAGCCACCTACGGTGCCAGCACATTCCAGTGTATAAGAAACCCAACTGATCTAATGTGGCAGGACGCCATCTGACGGGGTCTTCCCAGGAAGCCTCTGGGTGCGAAAGGGAAGCCTGGGGCCACCAGAGCAGGGAGGGGTTCCCCGTGCTGAATTCCAGAGTCCTAATGTCAATCACTGCGAGCCACCTGTACGTAGGAACGTGGAGCAGTGCACTCACTACTGACGTCCACGAGATTCTCCATCCCACACCCAAAGGACAGCCCTAGTCAGCCCTGCTCCCTTCGTTCTCTTTTCATTCTGCAAATGCCACGGAGGAAGCCCCCGGAATCATGGGACCTCCTCTGGGACAAACGGAGATGTCAGGAGCGCAGCAGAATGGAGACCCCTCGGGCCACCGAGAGCAGACAGAACCAGGGCATGCTGCCAGATGGGAGACTCACAGATTGGCTCTCTGGGGCGCCGTCTTTCAATGAGGGCCTGGACGACTGCTGAGACCAGACTGAAGACTCCGAGAAGGTCCGATGCCTCAGCGAGGGGCTTTCTGAGGTGGAAGCTTGCTCGGCCTCCTCGTTTTCCTTCTTTAAAAGGGAACCGAAATCGACCCCAGATCTCAGAAACTCGGTGTAGGTCCCCTTTTGCACCATTTTGCCCTAAAATAAAAAGAAAGAATGGGAGAAAGACACATTTGCATTTGATAATACTGATCGAGTCAAGGTCACTAGGTCTTAAATGAGGATTTCTGGGAGAAAACTATCCCTCGCTCTGGAATTCCGGCTGACAAATCCAGTTCAATTCAACTCGGGAGACAGACTGAGCATTCTGCCTTCTGCTACACAGCGCACCACATGCTGAGCGATAGAAAGAAACCGGTGATCGTGGGCTGCAAATGGAGGTCTGACGTTACTGACCTCAGCCCTTTAAGGAAGCCAAACGGTACAGATGTTGATAGAGTATCAGAAGTCTTTTCAGACAACATGGAAATTGGGATGAGTCTCGTGTAATGAGCAGAATTTAAATTTAAAGGAACAGTATCCACTGGGGAGGAGATTCCGGGGCGGGGGACACAGGGGGGACCAAGATTAACCCGGGTGGGCACAGGCACTTCTGCACAGGTAAAAGTCACTCATCCAATCTCTGCCGACCACTGCCCTTGTATCACGTGCCCTACCGGGACAAGACCTGGGGGCACCAGCCCTGGACGTGGAACCCGTGAGCGGCATCTTCATGGTCTTCATTCTGAAACCGCCCCAGAAACCTGGGAAGTTCCCAACTACACGTTCAACATTCCACACGTTAAAGTGATTAAACGAGGAGCCGTTAGAAGGCGGTGGCTCGAACGCCTTGGCAGCCTATGCAAGGGCACCAGCCCTAACCCAGGGTCAACGCACTCAAACCCGAGAAAACGGGACTCGGGAACGGTCAGTCACAAGCGGCCACCTCGGCTTCCCCAAACCAGGCAACGGCTTAATTTACAGCCAATCAAATAGCAGTTTCTAATTACGTGGGACATCTCGTCCCATAGTTCCCTGTCCTTACCAGGGTGTATAAAATAACGTGTAGATGTTTTCATCACTATTTTCCCACCCCGTGGAGCAAGACTTGGCAGATTTACGCAGCAGTAAATGCGATATTAGGCAAAATCCCGGGATACAAAACAAATCAGAGCAGGACAAGCCCCGTGAAGGCAGGTGGGGAGAGAAATGGCGCAGCCCGGCCCCCCGCCTCCCACTCACCCTGTCCCCCTGGGAGGCCCACGGAGAGGAACCCAATGAAGCTTCCGGGAACCATTCGATACTGCAGAATCACACTATCCTTCGTGATATACGGTGTCTCGTTCCACTCGGGAGGCAAAATTCATACATTTCATTTAATGCGGTTAGTGCTTTCTACTTAGTATCTGGGACATGCACAGGGAAACAGCTGATGGTGTAGAGAGAGCAATTTATTCAACAGCCAAGCCCTGGCAACTCCAAGAGGGGACACGGGGGCAGCCGACCCCTCACCTCTCTCTGGTGTGAGAAGAGGGACCACATGAACAGTAAGGATGAACCCAACTCATCCAGGGGTGCTCCAAAGGGGACGAATGTCTTGACAGTATTAATGTTGGGGGTGATGTCCTCAAAAGAAGCAATAAGGGGATCCCCAAAACATCTAGGGACTAGTTCGACAGGTTGTTCTACTGTCCTGATTCCGCACTCACAAGATGCCCCACACTAGTCCCACCCCTCTGCACGTGAACCTAACTGTTCTCAAGTTCGAGGAGTCGGAGCTCCTCATGCCTGGAGCAGTGGTGGACAGTCAGCACATGCAACTGCCCTTCCATGATCTTTCTTAGGGCAGAAATGCCAAGAGCCTGTCAGAACAGACGAGGGTTGGGGATGGAGGCGCAGGGGCACAAAGGCCGACAAGCCAACGAGAGACGCGTCAATCACGAAGCCTTAACAATTCTCATAACCTCCGCCCCACCAACCACAGTAGCTGTTATGGGCTGAATGGTGGCCCCTTAAAAGCTATGTTCAAGTCCTAGACATGATCCCTGGGAATGTCACCTCATTTGGAAACAGGGCCTTTGTAGATGTTACCGAGCAGGGTGGGCACTAAATCCAGTGTGACTGAGGTCCTTACAAAGAGGAGAGCAAGGAGACGCAGACAGAGGGACAACACCGTGTGACAACAGAGGCAGCGGCCGACGTACCGCATCCAAAGCCGCCAGAACCCCGGAAGCGGAAAGAGGCAGGGAAGGACGTTCCCCAGAGCCTCCAGGGACAGCGTACCCCTGCCAGCACCTTGACTTTGAACTGTGGCCTACAGAACTCAGGCATGAAATTTCTGTTTTACGCCGCCCAGTTTGGGCACTTCGTGGTGGCAGCTCTAGGAACCGACGTGACACTAGCCTAAGCCCACCCTTCCGCCTCCTGAACTTTGCTCAGACTTCTAATTGTCTCTGCTGGAGCCCCTCCAGTGACCCTCAAAGGGGTCTTTTAAAGTCACGCATCAGACCACACAGGCCTCTGCTCTGGACGGTCAGTGGTTTCCAATGCATTTCAGGGCCTGCTGCACGCCCACCCGCCCACCACTCCCGCTGCTCCTGGCCGTCTGCCCATTCTCTCCACCTCGGCCTGCACTGTCCTTCCTGGGGCTCCTCCTCCGAGGCAGGTCCTTCCACAGGATCCTGCCTCAGGCACCGCCCCCTGCTCCAGGTGACGCAGGCCCCACCCCCATGTGGGGAGGTATCATGGTATCAGCCCCCCCTCTATCGCTGTCACCCCATCTATCCCTGCAAGGATGGAAGTCCCCTGATGGCAGGGACTTGGCGTCTCACAGCTGCACAGGGCCTCACATGTATCAACTAGCAACCTGGTCCACGGGGTGCAGGGGTGTCTCTGACAGGGTGGGGGGTGCTCAGCTAGGCCCCCCACGCTCCGTAATCAGTGGCAGACGCCCGTTAGGGAAACTGCACAGAACAATCAAATGGGCACAAACACGTCTTCATCTCTCTACTTCCCCAACAGCGGACTTTGACTTAAAACACGCAAGAGGAAAACAAAAAGTCCTAAATAAGAAGGCATCCTTAACAATTTCACTGAAACCATTCTAATTCAAAACCGAGGTAACAGTTTTATATATTGTACTCGAAGGTATATGGCTCGGCATGTAATGGTGGCCTTTCTACGTGTCTTTTTTTTTTTGTAGCCCAAGAAAAAAATATTTATTTTCCAATTTTTTGGTCTCTACAAATTCCTTGTTAACAGCATTGAAACAGTCCGCTTTTGTAATTTAAACTAACAAAAAACCCTCAAAATTCTCTCTTAGGATACATTTGATGACATAAGGATAATACTAAGTAAATGCACGAATGCCAAAAGATGCAAAATTAACTGAAATGTGCATCCTTCCTGAAATTTCTCTGAAAATGGCAGAGTAGACTACGTGTCTTTGGAAGCATCCTTGAAGGCACGGGGCAGTGGCTCCGAGAAAAAAAAGGACAAAAGCGGAGGCGGAAGGACGCAAGGACAGCGACCCGGCTGGCTATGAGGCCTGGGCTTCCACAAGCCTGCGAGCGAGGACAGACTTCTAGGACGGCTGCACAGACCTCCAGAAATGACTCACCTCTTTCAGGATCAGAATCTGACTGGCGGCTTTCAGGTACTGCAGCTGGTGCGTCACTAAGATGGTGATCTTCTCGTGCAAGGTCTGACAGATGCACCTGCAAAGGGACAGGGCCCAGCACGCAAAAACACGTTAATGGGGTGCTCCAAAACACATGCATGTTGACAACATAAGGAGACAAAGACAGCACTGTAGTCAAAGATCCGTAGTTTCAATACTAATCTGAACACAACTATAAATCGAGGAGGCCAATGGGGTCCTCATATTTTCCGGCAGCAAAGTTGAATGTAGCTCCACCAAGAAATTCTAAAAAACAGTCCAGTGCAGGAGGTAGCTACTGCTAAGTGCTGTTTCTCTCCCCAGTAAAAGTCAGCTCGACAATTTGTATGTATTTGGTGTTGAAAAACGACTGAGCGATACCAGAATTCCACTACTTGAATGAATTGAAATACCAGTTATTTTATCGCTGTGTAGGAAGAGGAGAAAGAGGGATTTATGATATTAAAATGTCTGCATTTTTTCTTAGTTTCCTGGCTGATTACTTATGATTTATGGTGTACATATTAAGCCAAAAAAAAAAAGTCTTAGATTCTCAGGAACCTTTGTCGGAGTGCGTTTTTTTAGACCCTCCCCCTAGACAATATTAGACAGAAAGTAAATGTCAGTGCAGCGCCCATCAGCCTGCACCAGCCCCAGTCCCTTCTGGGAAGCCCGTCATCTGTTGTTAGGACTGAAAACCTGCCGAACACATGAACCCAAACAGCCCTTGTCACAGGGGACTCACCCCGTGACTCAAAGGACTTGCCGATTCTCTTCGTGAAGACCCGCCTCCACTTTCAACCTTGACGTTTTGTGTTTCCTTTCTTACAGTAACCCTTCCAAGTGCTCCAACATTGAAATGCAGAGCCCTGGGAACTCAGCCCCAGCTGCAACCTCCGATGGTCTGCAACCCCCCAGGTGAGAGAGTAGCTGGTCCCGGACCCCAGGGGATCTGAGCAGCGCTCTGGGCACACCCTCTGGTTGCACGAGTCCCACACTGAGCAAATCTTGGAAACAGGGCCACAGCTCTCCCGGCAGAGGGGGGTCAGATCACGAGTACCGGAGGCACCTGGACTGGAGTTCAAGTCCTGCCCTGCAGTACCTCTTACTGACCCAACCACGTCGGGCGAGCTCCTAAACCTCTCAAATCTCGGTCTGATCATCTCCAAATAAGGCTAAAGTCAACTCACAGACATGCTCTGGGAAATAAAAACCATAACCCGCTTAGTAAATGCTAGCTCCATTCTCCACTCCTCCTGGAACCCGCAGGTGCCATCTGCTGTGGAGTCAGGACAGGAAGGTCCTGCGGGGTGAACACTTAGGAGACTGGTCGTGCGACCGGAAGCAAGGGCCCAGGGTGCAGATGCACATACTGTCACTTCACTGTCTACGTCCAGAGGGATTACCTTTCCCCTTTGGCCCAGCCTCTGTTTGGCTCCTGTCAAGCTTGCTACTAAAGCTTTTAGCGGAAGTATTTCACCTGATTTCAGAATTACCTGCCACTAATCCCTGAAGCAGGTGTTAATCAAATCTGATAGGCTGCTGTGTCTGAGATGGATCAATCCAAAAGTTTTAAAATGTTTTCTTCCTAACAGCCCATCCTTGATTAGGTAACATAATTATAATGATATTGTAAGTTGATGGCTTTAAATGTCTCCTACATTATACTTTTAATTTAAAAAAGTAAAAAATTCTGCCCTGACTGGTGCAGCTCAGTGGGCTGGGTGTTGTCCTGCAAACCAAAAGGTCACTGGTTCAATTCCCAGTCAGGGCACCAGGGCCGGGTCCCTGGCTGGGGGCTCGCAAGAGGCAACCACACACTGATGTTTCTCCCCTCTCTTTCTCCCTCTCTTCCCCCTTGCGCTAAAACTAAATCAATAAAATAAAATAAAAAGTCAAATAAGACAGAGTCGGAGGCTTCATTCAATCAACACACACTTGTTGAGATCCCGGCACTGTTCTAAGGGTTAAGGATGCCACCACTGGTAAAGAGACAAACAACGCCCTGAAAACAGGACGGTGGTGAGTAAGTACAGAAGATGCGCCGCAGAGCCGTGATGGGGGCGACAAAGACGAAGCACCGTGAGGGCCGGGGCTGCTCTCTTCGCTGGAGGGGATGGGTGAGCCATGAGAGCGTCTGGGGAAACATCGTGGAAGACGGCACAGCAGGCGCTGAGGTTCTGGGACGGAGACAGGCCACGCACAGACGCTGTCATGCGTTCACAGTGTACTGGGGGGTCGGCGGGTGTGAGGTTCAAGTATGGCCCCTGGAGGGAGGGAGGGAGGGAGGGAGACTCGGAGCTCACAACGCCCCCTGGAGGGCCAGGAGGGACAGGAAGGAAAGTGGTGCTGGTGTCCTCCATCTTTCTCCTTTGCCCCGGCACACTGTCCCCTGGCTCTTGGACGGAAGGAACAATGTCTGAGCAGACAGACAGGTATGGGAAAGGGCTCCCCTAATCCTCAATACCATGCAAAACCCAGCATGGGTGGAGTATGTACTGAGGTGGTGTGAGGAAATGCTGCAAGGGCAGCATTCGACAGGGAACTGAGGGGGCAGCAGGGCGGGAGGTCTGATGAGACCAAAAGAGTTCATGATGCAGGAGGTGCGGGCATCTGGGGACGTGGGGCTTTCTGAAATACCACAGGGGTCCCCGGCTAGAAACACACTTGATTGACCTCATTCATCTAAGGGCCCCTAACCTTCTGGACATGATAGAATCCACTTAAGGCTTACAACATCTACTAGTCTGTAGAGCTCACAAAACCCTAATAACCTTGGGTATATATTCACGACTGCGGCAAACTGTTAATGGCGAGGAAACGCGTAATTCATTCACTTTTAATACAAAACGCTTCCCATTACTAAGCTTCGACATGACTGCCATCTTTGATCGCGTATTGTTCAATCCAATTTTCTGACTCATTGAGAACATTCTCCAGTTGCTGCTGAGTGGTTTTCCAAATTGCATTTGCGCGCCCGGCCCAAAGTTTCTCTCAAGAACGTGGTTCTGATTAGCCAACAACAATTTTAACAAGCTTGCTTCCATCAAGTGTATACCCGACGTCATTAAACCCGGAAGGGGCGAGAGGGCTTTGTAAATACCTGTGACTGGAGAACTTGGGAGAGCTTTGGTGATGAGCGCACTGATACTTAGCAAGTAAAACCCCGCCCCTTTTCTCCTGGGGACAGGAACGCACTGGCCAGCAGACATGGTTCCCAGCGTGATGGAAAACGTGTGCAGATGCACGAGTCAGGGCGGCAGTCATGTGGGAGTTCAAGGTGGGGTCCGGGGAGCAGGGAGGACGAGCTGCTGCGGTGGAGGCCACCAAGGGTGGGGGCGGGTGGGGAGTCCCTGTCACTGAACTCGGTGCAAGCCACAAGGCCCTTCTCAGCCCATGGGGTAACCCACCGGGTCCCAGACAGGAAAGCGGGGGAGGGAGGGGTCAGCTCGCGTGGCTGGAGGCCGTGCCAAATGACTGCCCGCCCTGCTGGCCGCACTCTGAAGAGCTCCATGTACTATGTGCTTTTTTTAAATGGTGATCAAGTTTATGTGAAATAAAACTTACCATTTTCACCATCCATCTCTAGAACTTTTCAGCACTCCAGTAAATAAGCACATTTTATACATCCACACTCTGGTGGAGAAATGGGGGGGACTTGCCCCCGCCCAGCAACCCGTGCTTAGTGGACGACCTCAAGTCCCAGCTCCTAGCCCTGGACAACATGGCTCAGTTGGTTGGGTCACCCCACAAAGCAAAAGGTCAGGGGTTCAATTCCTGGTCAGGGCATCTGCCTGGGTTATGGGCTGGGTCCCCAGCAGGGGGCCTGCGAGAGGCAACCAATGTTTCTCTTACACATCGCTGTTTCTCTGTCCTCTCTTTCTCCCTCCCTTCCCCTCTCTCTAAAAATAAATAAATCTTTAAAAAAAGAAAATCCCAGCTCCTAGTGTGCGGCCTCACGCCATCTCGCTCTCACGCTGCTGCCTCTGCTCACATCTCGTCACTTCACTGTGCAGGGCCTACGGTGTCCCCTCCCCACCCCACCCCCACATTCTCACGTTGGTGCCTTCAGCCCCTCGACCTTAGATTCTGGTGGCAGCGACGGAGTGAAAATGAGGCCACGAGGGCAGGCCCTAATCCAATCTGACTGGTTTCCTTAGAACAGCAGATCAGAATATGAAAAGGAGTGGAGGGGGGCGGGGGGGTGGGGATGAGTCCCCCTCATTTCGCCACCAGAGTGTGGATGTATAAAATGTGCATATACATCCACACTCTGTATAAGCACGGGGCGGGGGGGGGGGGGGGGGGGCAGTGGTCGGCAATGAGCACGTCAGGACAGCGCAGGAAGACCATCCACAGCTAAGGAGAGAGGCCCCGGAAGAAACCGAACCTGCAGACACCTTGCTCTCGCACTTCCAGCCTCCAGAACAGTGAGAAAATATGCTTCTGTTGTTCAATTCCCCTGGCCTGTGATCCTCTGTTACGGCGGCCTGCTTTGGACTGAATGCCCATGCCTCTGAAAATTCACACATGGGAACCTCATCCCTCCCGGGATGGTACTGCAGGGGGGACCTTAGGGTTGGGGGGGGGGGGAACTAGGTCATGCGGGGAGCTGTTGTGAGTGGGACCTGCGCCCCAATGGAGGCGACCGCCACAGAAAAGTGCCTTCCCCTTCGCACCGTGTGAGCACAGGCGAGAAGCGGGGCCAGGGGGCGGTTCCTCCGACTCCAGATCTGCCTGGGTCTTCAACGTCCCAGCCCCCAGAAATGAAGTGAATGTATGTCATCTTTAAACCACCCGTCTACAGCACGGTCTCCACACCCTTCCCCACCCGAGGGTCATAGGTACCTTCCCCCAAGCCCCATCCACAGGGAGCTTTCTGTTCCAGGCTGCATGCCTAGAGCTGCGTGCTTCTACTTCCTTTTAGCATCTGTTACCCTTCATCAGAGCCCTTCAAGCCTCGAGGTGAGCCATGCATTTGTCTTGACAAATTGCAAGTAGAGATAAATTCCTCAGGGGCCGAAAGGAGACCTCAACTTCCTGCCCTCCCTTCTTCTGCCCAGTGTGGATCTGCACTCGCTGGCTCACTGCCCTCCTTTCATAAACTGAAATGTTTGTGCGGTTACACGTGTGAGAGCCCCTATCCTATCTCAGTGCACACAGTAGGGCTTCCACAGGTGCAACACTATAGGGCTTCAACAAGGGCAACTGGAAGGGCTCGGTGGCTTTACCGGCAGCAAGGTCACTGCGGGGCAGGTGTGGATGCTGTTTTAGCAGGACCACGTGCACGGCCACCCCAGACGGTATAGGAAATGACCGTCGGCGCACATTAGCTTATCGCAGATGCAGAAAAGAGATTCAGATTGTTCTAGTTCACTGGCTCAGGGCCTAAGCAAAAGCCAAAGAACACGAATTCCAGAAACACCATGTGAGAGGCAGGAGTTAAGCCACAGTCTAGAGTCCTAGGTTCGAATTCCGGCTAACCCGACATGGGTGGGTATAAGACAATCAAAGCCATACCCTGCTACGGAACAAATCATTCTTAAACTTCCAACCCACAGAACAATGAGCAGAAACCAACAAGGGCTTCCCATGGAAGACCAATGTCGCTACTGGCAGCGTGGCTTCGACCGTGCCAGAAACAACGGTGGAGGGAAAGAGCTGGCAACCAAGTAACAGGTTGCTGAGTCCCACCTGCAGATTTATAATCTGTACCTCGTCTCTCTTGTTTTGGGGTCTGCGTCCATCAACAGTGTCTTGCCTATCAACTACAAATGTGTGTGTGTTGGGGGCGGGTGTGGCTTACAAAATTTGCCCTTAATTTCTTAACTCCCTAAAGCACGTACTCCATTCGCCCCCGCACACTGTAAGCACCTTCTGGTCCCTGTACATCTTGACCTCCTGTTTGTGCAAAATTTCTCTCTAAAGTGGATCCCGTGTGGAGGGAAGGAAGGGGAAAGAGGGACCTCAAAGCAGAGCGCACGCCGTCTTCTGAGGCGAAAGGCGCCGCTGCACCGGGCTCTCGGAAAGCAGGAGGATGTAAACCACGAGCGGACTCACAGCTGGAACAGGTGCCTGCCCACTTCCGCGTCCACCGCACTGAGGGGGTCGTCCAGGAGGTAGACGTCTGCGTCCTGATACACCGCCCTGGGGGGACGGAAGGAGGTATCAGGGGGAGGAATGCTTCCAGCCCCTGCAGCGCACCCCCGCATCATAGCAGGGCTCGTGCACTCCAAGGGCCAACGCAAGAATCCAAGACCAGCGCTTCCCACGGCGAGCAGGGGCTGCGTGCTCCCCGCCCCTGGGAGCGGCCAAAGAGGCCGTGTGCGGGATGTCAGCCAAGACGGGACTTACCTGGCGAGGTTAACTCGGGCCTTCTGCCCTCCGCTCAGCGTGGCTCCCCGGTCTCCTATCACAGTGAGATCTCCGTCCTCCAAAAGCTCCAAATCCTATACGGAAACAGGAAAAACGATGCCTTAAAATGTGTTCTCCCACTGTCGCCCTAAACTTTCAGCCTCAGTTCTTCACGCGCAGACCTGACCAGCAGCCCTGGACTTATTTCATAGCGACTCAGTTGTAAGCTGGCACCTTTCAAGTAAATTCCCAGGGCGTTTTGTTTGTTTCCATCCTGTAACTTTTCACGGGTGGATGCATCCAACCATTTTCACAGGTATTTCCTGAACATCGACTATGCGTCAGGCATTGTTGTGGGCACAACGAGTTCGGCACAGTGGAGAAAAGAGCCCCTGGAGTTGCAGAAGATGAGGAACACAGAGATAGAGGATAAAGTCAAGATTTCGGCCACAGGCAAGCTCGAGGAAGTACCGGTGATGACAAACTGCAGGTGGGTGCGCCAGTCTGAAGGCCTGTGCTGGAGATGCAAGTGTGACAGCTAGGGGCACATACCTGGCTCGTAAAGGCACAGGACTTATTTATCAGGCAATGAGTGTGTCTGGCCCTGACCGGTGTGGCTCGGTGGGTTGGGTGTCATCACACAAAGTGAGCGGTTGTTGGTTCGATTCCCAGTCAGGGCACATGCCTGGGTTACGGGTTCAGTCCCCCGTTGTTTTCCCCCTCATTCTCGCCCCCTTCCCCTCTCTAAAAATATATACATAAAACCTTTAAAAAAAGAAAAGAAAAGAGAGAAGTGTCTCTTAAGTAGTCATTGCACTGATCTCAGCCTCAGCTCCGGAGAAGGGACGACACCCGACCCGTGTCTTCACAGTGACACTAGGGCACAATGACGGAGGGACAGACAAGATCTGCACAAGAAATAGAAGCAGGAAGAGCGGCCTGAGCAGGAAAAACCAAGGTCTGTCCCAGGAGCGCTGAGCCGATCAGGCAGACTAAGCAGATGCTTGTCCCATGGAAGCTGGGAGAGACTCAAAGCTACAAAAAATGAGAAGGTTTGACTTGAGGACCTGGGAGTCTATCAGGAATTACACGTGGGTAGTAGCATTTAAGAAATAAATGGACAAACCACAGTCCCTAGGAAAGAAGATGACAATAACACCCGTAAAATGACAGGAAAACAATCAGGCTTGAGTCACACATTCCTAGAGTAGGCATTTTTAATTAGATTACCTACAGTTATTGCTAAGTGGACCCTGGCACAAACAAGCATCAACCGAGAACACAGAGCAGTGCCTGTCTGCAGATGCAGCCTTCGTTTCTTTGTCGCTACTTCGGCAAAGGTGGGGGAGAAAGCAAACGGCCACACTGGGATCGCCCTAAGTCTCACTTTCCTGTCCTACAAAACGTGCTGCAGAAACCAGGATGCCTGACTCAAGGATGCTGTGAGAACCGAGAGGAAGTGTGTGAACAGCCTCTACACATGGAAAAAGGACGTGAATTAATTTTTGCCATTATTTCCTGACCCAGCCAACGGCGGGACCTCACTCACATTCTGATTCCGTGTGACTCCTAACAGGCGAGAGAAGCAGAGCATCGGCATTGTGACCCACCCCTGACACCCACAAAGACGCAATGTCACAGCGTCCCTGTGTACTCACAGCTGAAGGACATCGAATGAAGGACAGCAGTGGCTCCATCATAAAAATTCACTATTATTTCCTATCATTCCTTTGTCACCCAATGCCAGGGCCGACCCTGGGAAAGCATGTGTGCGGGGTCCTTACACTGTCCTCTTGAGTTTCACAAAATTTTATAACTATCCATTTTTAAAAAGGTTAAAAATCACCCTGGCTGGTGTGGCTCTGTGGATTGAGCGCTGGCCTGCGAACCAAAGGGTCGCTGGTTCAATTCCCAGTCAGGGCACATGTCTGGGTTGGGGGCCAGGTCCCCAGTAGGGGATGAGGGAGAAGCAACCACACATTCATGTTTCTCTCCCTCTCTTTCACCTTCCTTTCTCCTCTCTCTAAAAAAAAAATAAATAAATAAGATAAACATTTTTAGAAAAGGTTAGGAGTCAATAAAACGTCACAAAACAAACCCAAAGAAAAAGGCATCCTGTGAACACCAGTATCCCATCAGGATCACAGCGTATGTGCACGTGTTATCAACCCTGCAGACCGGCTGCCAGTCCTAAACAGCATTCACACATTTGTCACGGGAAAAATAAAACGCTAACAAGTCTTGTAGATTAAACCAATGTTACCATCCTTATCTGAAGTTCAAGCAGATGCCACCCGAACGTCATTACTCACCTTCTTCAAAGCGCAAGCCTTTATTACTCTTTCATATCGCTCCTTTTCGTATTTCTTCCCAAATAAAATATTGCTCCTCACGGTTCCTGAGAACACCCAGGGCTGCTGGGACACATAGGCGACCCTTCCGTGCACGGTGACCACTCCCTGGCGCGGGGGCAGCTCCCCCAGCACGGCGCTCAACAGGGATGACTGAAAGAGATGGCAAACAGACACACGTCACAGGCAGCCCAGGGAAGGAGCCGCGGCGACCCGGCCCCGCCCTGGGGTTTGAAAACCGTCTTGGCCCCGCCCCTCAAATGGGAGAGAGTGCAGCCCTGGAAGGTGCAATTAAAACAATGTAAAGTAACACTGTTGGTCAGGGGTAAACTAGTGGTTGATAAGGGCTATTAAATAAGAGTAGAGCCCTGGCTGGTGTGGCTCAGTGGGTTTGGCATCTTCTGGCAAAGTGCAAGGTCAGGGGTTTGATTCCCAGTCAGGGCACATGCCCGGGTTGCGGGTGGACTCCCCAGTTGGGGTGTGTGTAAGAGGCAACCGATCAATGTTTCTGTCTCACACTGATGTTTCTCTCCCTCTTTCTCTCCCCTCCTCCCCATCTCTGGAATCAATAAAAGAAAAACAAATTTTAATAAAATAAAATAGAGTGTAACAAGCTCAGCCTACCTAAAAGTCTTGCCCCAAATGACATGCTACACTCCACAAAGACGAATTAAGGATGTCTGACACTCGTAACTAACAGAGTCGCCTGGAATGATACATATTTCATATATCTGATGTTCAACGCCTTTGTCCCAGCAACCAGGTACCCTTTACTTACTCCCTGAAAGCTATGTGTACACAATACAGGGTCCGGCACAAGTAATGCCCCTGTCTTTATTACAAAATCTTTTATTACAAGCTCATAAGCATGCACTTCTCTAACATAACAACATCTCACTCCAGCACACCACATATTTTAGGTGACAGGCTCGCAAGAAAACTATAAACAATCACACCCACATCATTACCCCACCAACCCCACTGGAGCAGGCCTCACTCCCGCCGGGCCCTGCATGTCCGAAGCACCAGAAAAGATTATTTAAAGGACCTCTGAGGTGAGTCATGTTTCCAAATGGCAAAAAGCCATCCTAAAACACATAGTCCCCGTCATTTTCACAGCCTGCGTGTAGATTTCTGTGTTTCGTTGTTTCGGAACACACAAGACTAGGTGTGCACATGCATGTCCTCCAAATCTGTCAGGACACACAGACATGACACGTCCGTGCCTCCGTGAGCAGAGTGCTCACCCCACGGAGCTGAAATCATCTGTTTCCCCGTCCGTCTCACCCACGACCGGGTGGCGTCTGGAGGGCCAAGGCGCCTGGGTCCTACGCCGCCTGCGTCGTCTGCTCCCAGCACCGCGGCCTGTGCACGGCAGTGCGTTTACTGCGCATGCGCCGATGTGACCGGGGGTACGTCCGATGAAGAAGCATTTCACACTTTCTGGAAGAGCCTTTACAATCTCCAGACGTCCTGGAAGCCCCAGGAGGAAACACAGAAGGGGCTGCACCCAGATTTATCGGGCCCTGCAACCTTCTTGCAAAAGGAACGCTCCAGGGACACGCCTTGAGAAGTGCCCGTCTGGATGTACCCAGCTCCTACTTGGGAGAGGGGGGGGCGTGGCTGTGAGAGAGACTCAGCGAGCGGTGGCTCCTCCCACGCGCCCCGACCAGGGGCCGAACCTGCACCCTGTGCCCGGACCGGAGACCTTGCGGCGTACGGGACGACGCTCCAACCCACTGAGCTGCACTGGCCAGGGCTCAACCCGGAGACCTGAAGCTGGGGTGTGGCATCGCATGCAGCTGCGGAAAGAATGGACACCTTACCTTTCCGGCTCCCACGGGTCCAACCACGGCTAACAATTCGCCGGGCCTGACGGTGAAGGAAAGGCCTTGCAGGGTTGGGGTTTCCGATGCCTGCAAATTCAAGTGTACGAAAGAGGGTCCGTTTCAATAAAGCAACACACACCGCTTCAAAAAGTGGAGAAAATGATACGACAGTCACTGATACGATAACCCACATCTCTCTCTGTCCTATGTTAAGATTCTGCGTCCTGGAGTGCTTTTGCGTCCAATCACGTCTCTCTGGGGGTTTGAACCAGCTTCCACTGCCCTTAGGAAGGGCCAATTCATTTAACTTATCTCCACATGGACCCGGCTCTGGACACAGGGTGCAGGTAGTACAAGTGACAAGGCACCTTCTCGAAACGAAAACTTCTTGACACACACTAACTTGCTAATAATAACACACTTAACAGAACATTCATTCAGCATGGGAGGTTTTAATGCTTTGTAGCCTTAACCATTGGTCTTACTCTTATTTCATCCATCTCCACAAGGTGGCGGCATAAGTACACCGCATGCCTGCATGTCACTAATAAACAATTTGGAATCTCCACCAACCTCTCTTCACTTGATAAAGACCAAATCCATTCATTTCATGAGTGAGAGGCCAGTCAGCGTCACCTACCTGCCACCTACCTGCCTGGCTGTCTAGTGGCACTGGTTAGAGAGTCTGTGTCTTTCTCCCACACTAAAACCCACCACGCACTTCACCTTGCCTCGGCTTCTCTCCAAAGCCCTGTGACTGTGCCCCGCCCCCACCCAGGGGCTCTGCTACCTCACCTGACACCCCCTAAGCACCCCCTAGCTTGGGGCGTAATGCAACCACAGGCAACGCCGGCACAACAGAACAGGGTGATCTGTACCACAATGCAAGCTGCAGAAAAAGCTGAGAACGTGTTGCTAAGATTCTTGGAAGAAAACAAAACAGCTCATTTTACAATGTTGCATAATTGGGTACCAAAAGAAATTTGGTCGCGGGTCATACAAAGTGGGTGTTAGCTACCTCAGTGCTTCATTGAACTCACTGCATTCAAGAGAGCACATCTTTACAACAAATTTTAACGTGCTCTCTGTGAATGCTCGACAATGGATTACGATGAGCAGTGCAAAGCTGGAGGTAAATCTAACGCGTGAAGGCAGGGTGGGTTACGTAAGGTAGCCTGGGCAAGCTTCCAGGTGCAAAAGGGGCAATGATGTAGCTTTATATACTGGGCATTGCTTTGCTGGAGATGACAGACCCTGAATTAAAACTAGGTGGCCCTGACTGGTGTAGCTCCGTGGGTTGGGCGTCGTCCCACAAAGCAAGAGGTCACTGGTTCGATTCCTGGTTGGGGTACATGCCTGGGTTGCGGGTTCAGCCCCAGATTGGGGCACGTAAGGTCGGGGAGGAGGCAACCAATTGATCGACGGTTCTCACATCTATGTTTCTCTCCCTCTTTTTCTCTCCTTTCCCTTCTCTCTAAATAAACAAAATCATTAAAAAGAAAAAAAAAACTAGGTGACCACTATCAGGTGGCACAAAACCTGTAAGAGTCACAGGCATGAAAACACAGTCTCCAGCAGTGTTCCCCCAACCTCCAGGCGGTGGTCTGGGCCTGCTAGGAACCAGGACGCACAGCAGGAGGTGAGCTCAGATGTGATGGGCTTGAATCACCCTGAAACCATCCCCCACCCCCACCCTCACCCCTGGTCCATGGGAGAACTGTCTGCCACGAAACTGGTCGCTGGTGCCAAAAAGGTCGGGGACCACTGGTCTGCAGAGTTTGGACACCTGGACCACCGGTGGAGGAGAACCAGCGGTGGCGGTGGGAGGAGTGGGGACTGGGCACCTGTGTGCTCAGGCCCCGGTTCCTGACCCTCCCTGGCTGTGATGGGAACTGCCAGCTACTACGCACTGCCTGCAAACTTGCGTGTCAGCTCCAGCTCAGCCCTCGGGGAGCAGGAGAGCACCATCTGAGACCGGGATGCAGGACAGGGAGGAGCTGGTACCCACCAGTCTGTCCACCCACTTCCAGCTGCCTTCCCCAGTCACATCAATCACCTCTGCAGAGCCAGCACCAACAGCACGGCCCTGGGCTCCCGGGTTCTCCTCCTGGAGGCCCTGTGGCCCCAGTGGGGGACTTGGTTTACCTCTTGCCATTGCTGATCTCTGGCTCCCATCCCCTGCCACCTACGTGACTAATTCCCTGCTTGAAACTCCCTCCCCTGAGGTGTGTCTCTATTTTCCTGGCTGACCCTGACCGATACAGCAGGCTGTGCACCCAGGACCAGGGAGCCAGGGGGAAAAGCACTGCAGGTGTGGAGAAAAGGGGTGACCTGCCCTGAGTGTGCAAGTGGGAGAACTTCTTAGGAGTGGTCCCCGGTTTTTTTTCCTTTCCCTATGTGTGTCAATGTCACAAATAAGCCAAGTGTTGGAAATATCCATGTGATCTCGCTGGTTCCAGCTGTCAGTCTGCCACAGAGGGGAGCCCTAAGACGGGGGCTCACTGGAGCCTCCGATGCCCACCTGCTGCCCCCTCCCTGCTCTGAGCGGCCGCCAGGGCAGCCGGCACCATGCAGAAGCTTAGACCAGGGGAGCCCCCAGCCCACCTCCCAGTGAAGACCCACACAGTGGCTCCATTCAGACTGCAGGAAGACAGCCTGGTAACAATCAAGGTGAAAAATGGACACACTAATCCTGTAAATTCTAACATTACAAACTAGGATACTTTAAATTCAAAACGCGCTTAGAAATACTTTGAAAGTGCTTTTCAAAATGAAATAAAAAAAACATGTCAAAAGCCTGAGGCCTATTTTATGCTTGATCTGCATTCACTGCAACCTTGTTCCCGGTTCTGAGAGTTTCTGGAACTTGCTTTCAGGGCACGAGCAAGTCCCCTTGGATGCCATGTGTAAAATCTCCCCGTCCTCTACAAACTCTAAGTCATCACTTGTCTTTTAGCGGTCACGACCGTGTAATGGGGGATTTGTTACCTTATCCCAAAAAGCAGTAAAATCTTGCACATGCACTATCGTTTTACCGTCTGAGGGCAGCTGAGCGCCGGGCTGCGTTATCTCATCGAGCAACAGAAAGTCCTGGGGAAATGAGAAAACACGGATTGTTTAAACTGTAGGAACAGAAAACACAAACAAACAATCTCTTTCCTGGAACTTGCAATAGAAACCTTCGAACAGAGGGGCCGTGTCCTTTTACCAACTGCATTGGAAGCGTCAGCCCACACCAGGGCGTGCAGTTTGGCTGGCTGTGGACGGCGGGGGCGGGCACCGCACGGGCCGACATACACACAGATGATTTCTACTAGAGGCACTGTGCAGGAATTTATTTTCTCGTCCTCACGATCTTCTCGGTAACACTGTCTTTCCTCTATATTATTTCACTGTAAGAAGACGGCGCGCAAAACATATAACATACAAGATGTATGTTAAATCAGCTATTTACGTTCTCAGTAAGACTTCTGGTCAACAGCGGGCTATCAGTAATTAAGTTATGTACTGGGTGGGCCAAAAGGTCCGTTTGTTTTTTTCCATACGATGGCTCTAGTAGGGCTTTGTTGTCTTTAGCTTCATTCAAAACAATATCAGTATTAGTATATATAATGTATATTATATAAGTTACACATACACAGGGTCTGGCATAAAAAAAACACCCCTTCTTTTATTACACAACCCTGTATTACAAAATCATAGGCATGTCCTTCTGTAGCATAACAATATCACACTCAAGTGCACCATATGGCATTTTAGGTGAAGTGTTCAAACTAAAACTAGAAATTATTACACCCGCATTATGACAGTACCAACCACACTCAAGCAGGTGTTACTCCTGCTGGACCCTGTGCCTTAGAGTTCGTGTCCACAAGGCTCTGTCTGTAACTTTCTCAGCAAGTGTACGAGTTCCGCTGAAGAGAAGACAGGGCTCCCAACTTGCAGACATTTAGAACCGGGGCATTTGTACCGTTTTATTACTGTGTCGCTAACAGTAATCACGGGAGTTGGTAGGAAATGATTCCATAAATATGTACTGTGCTGAGCACCAGGCGACGGGCTGGGAACGCCGGGACCGAGGCCGCTCCCGGGCCCTCAGGGGACCGAGCTGGTGCAGGAGCCCCGGCTGGGACATGGGGCCGGGGGGCCAAGACTCCTCAAAAGCCCCCGAGCTGCTGCAGATCTGCTGTGACCTTCAGCTGGGCCCTGAAGGACACCCTGCTTTTCTCCCCATGCTGTCTCGACGCATCACTACTTGTCACTGCTCTCACTTCAAGTCCTTGTTCTAAACAGAAAACGTGCTTGGTAGTGTCTATCACTTAAAATTTAAAGTTATTTTATAAACACCTTAGAAAGGTCCTTTGTAAACACCTTTTCACAAGCCCTTGGCTGTTCCCCTTAGCCAATGCCCTCCAGGCAGCAGGAACCCTGGGTCTTCCACGTCTTACTATCCTCCCTCCTAGTCAGGAGCTGTTCACAGCACTGGCGCCGAGTGACAACGTCCGGAGAGCCGCCGCAAACCTAACAGAACACACTATGCAGGAAAGCTTCCTCTGGCTCTGCACACGGCAGACACGAGAAGAGCTGTGATGGTGCAGAAACTGAATAAACTGAGACCACCCCCACGCCCCAGCCCTCCCCTCAAAAAAATCTGTGCTCATGTGGCAGACTGTCCACTGTCCCCAACAGCTGCTCCCCTCCTTCTGTGGTAACAGAACCCCAACTTCCAGCTGGCCCTTGGCAGTCTAAAGGAGGACCTCCCTCCCCAGCCTCCCGTGCAGCTCCCTGGAGCCATGTGACAAAATTCAGACTTAGGGGAAAGTGGCAACGTCCCAGAACCTTTCTCTCCCCCACAGCCCAGGACACAGCGGAGTAATAACAAAGAGCCTGCATCCCTGACACCATCAGGGATAGTACCAGCCAGGGACTTATCATGGAGTGAATTCTGCACCCCTCCCCCGCAAAGTTATGTTGAAGTCCTAACCACAGCTACCTCAAAATGTGACTGTATTTGGAAACAGGGTCACTGTGCAAGTCATTGATTAAGGGGTGGTCACGCTGGCGTGTGGTGGGCCCCGTACCCAACATGACTGGCACCCTTGTAATAAGAGAAGAGAGAGGCAAGGACAGACACACAGACAGGAGACAGCCACGTGGCGGAGACTGGAGGGGTGTGCTCACAAGCCCAGGCCCACCGAGGGTCTGCAGCCACCGCCAGGAGCTGGAAAGGGCAGGGGGTCTCCCCTCCGGACTTCAGAGGGGTCACAGCTCTGCCAAGACTTGGGTCTCAGACTTGTAGCCTCCAGAAGCGCCAAACGATCAATCTGCTGCCGCAGCCTTTGGAAACCCGTGCAGACCCTGACGAGGATATTTTGCACGAGAGAAAGAGAGAGCCCCTTAGGTAAGCTGCATTAACGTGGGCATGCTGGAACCACGGGCAAACCTAACCCTAACCCGCAGAGGTGGCAACTGAAATAGGGAGGCACGTGAAAACGTTTAACATAAAACACAACACACTCAAGTCAGCCGCTACTCCGAAAACCGTACACACCCTTAACAGGCCTGCGTCCCTCTCCACAGAGCTGCCCACTGGATGGCCCTGCTCTGCTTCAGCAGAACAACTGGCTAAACACTGGAGACAGAAGTGTCCCTGTAGGACAGGGGAATGCGTGCCTGTGTGTTTCTCTCTCCGAGACCCGGCGACAGAGAGGCCCAGTCTGCACTCCCTTCGTTCCCGCACACCCCCTCCCACCCACCCAGGCCCTCGGAGAACCCACGTGAGAGTGGGCACTGCTGCTCCCGCCTGTTGCCCAAGCCCAGGGCTAGGCCAGGAGGCCGGCAGGACGGACTGGCCTGAGGCCGCCTCTGAGGCTGTCAACCTGTCACAGCTTGATTTCCCCCTGCACACCGCCTCCCCCACAGCCAGCCAGGCATCCGCTCTGACCTGTTCTGCCACCATCCAGCTCCCTCCAGGTCTCCCGTCCTCCAGAAACAACACCAATTTCAGAATCTCCCGTACCACCCATTGTTGAATACTTGAAAGAACACTTCCCAGTCCCTTCCCCGGCCAACTCCAACACCGGTGAACCGATCCCAAACAGTCGCTCCCTCCCGAGCTCCTTAAAACACCTCTGAGGATGCCCCCGCTGGTGTGGTTCAGTGGGTTGAGCTCAGGTCTGTGAACCAGAGGGTCGCCGGTTCCATTCCCAGTCGGGGCACATGCCTGAGTTGCAGGCCAGGTCCCTGGTGGGGGGTGGCGCATGAGAGGCAACCACACACTGATGTTTCTCTTCCTCTCTCTCTCTCTCCCTCTCTCTCTAAAAATAAGTAAATAAAATCTTTTAAGAGAAGAAAAACTATGTACAAAGCGAAGAAGTAAACCTATCAAGCGTTTGTCCATAAAGAGGCCTGAGTGGAGAGAGAAGTCACAGTCTCCCGGCTTGAAAAGGTGCCAGAAGCGCTGGGTGGGTTTTTCTCCAGGTCTCAGGCTGATGAAAAAGCCCAAATTAAATTGCCTTCGGAGCCACGCAGTCTATACCCAGAACAGGTCATGCGGGAAAGCGTCAGGCGCTGGAACTGAGCCAAAGAAGATTGCTTCCTAGCGGTTGGGGGCAAAAACCTAAGCAGAGACAAATTTTAGTGGTTGCAGAAGCCGCGGAAGACTTTCAGTGCTTTGAAGTTAAGACAAGATCTTTTATAATCCTATTGGACTCATTCAGTGCCAAGACCATCCGTCTTCCTTCCTCAGTAGAAGGAAAAAAAAAAAAAAAAACTCCTGAGCCTGTAACTTCCTAAGAAAGCCTTCATCTAACTGCCCATGCAAGAGGAAATTGAAAAGCACGTGTAAGAAAAAGAAGACGCTACACTATAAAGCCCACGTGCAGGTTGGCCACGTTTATCCTCCAGCCCCGCCGGGCTGAGACCTGCAAAGCCCAGTGCTCCAAACATGCCTGACTCAGGTCTGCTCCCTCTCTGCCCCTCGCTGCGCACGCTTCCCAGGCTCCTGGCCCAGGCCGGGCCACCCCGGGCCTCTGCCGAGGGCCAGCTTTGTCCTGGGAGCGCTGTTTCGGTCGACCCAGTACTTATTTGAGGCCCTCTACATGTCCATCCTGGGGCCGAGCACTATGCAAAAGCTACCAGACGCAGTGCGCTGTCCAGGGGCCGAGCATGAGCACACCCCAGGGGAGCCAGAATCACCCCAGTCAAGACGAGGCTGCGCAGCGCTGGGCTGGCCTGCAGTGCTGACGGAGGCCTGGGCTCGGTACGCGGGCAGAAGGGCTGGGAGAGGGAGGCAGGAGCTGCCCGGAGGGCTCAGCAGCGTTGGCTCCCATCAAGGGCAGAAGAGAAGGCAAGCCTGGGGGCTGAACACGGCAAACAAAGCCCTGGAGGGGCGGGCGAACGTGGCCCACGGCAGAAACCAGCCTTCCCGCCAGAGCAGGGGGCTGTGTGCTGGGAAATGCCCGCTGCGGGCAGGCGGGCTTCAAGCTCGGGTTTAAAAATTGGACCCCATAGAAAACGAAAGTCCCTGGAGGCCTTTGGAGGAAGACCCAACCATTAAAACAACACTTAAGGAAACACTCCGCATGCCAGAAGGGGCGAAGGCGGCCATGGTACAAGGGCTGAGAAACCAGGGTTCCGGGCAGACCCCTCGTTCTATTATGTACAAGCTACGGGAGGAGGGGCACGCCAATTCACCTATGACAGAACCTGTTTCTTTACCTGTGAAGTGGGCACACTAATGCTTAGCTCATCCGATCGTTGTCCGGATACGCGAGACGCTGTGTGGAGGTTTCAGGAGTGCCTGGCCGGTGGGCGGCACACACAGCAGCGACCTAAGGCGCAGCGGCAGCGGCGGTGGCAGCGGTGGCAGCGGTGTGAACATGACGGCAGCACCATGCCTGTGCCACGCCGCCACCTGCAAAAGCTGCAGCGCACGCTTCATCTGTCCCTGGGGTCCAAGTGCATTCCTAAACGTCTCCTTTCCAACGAGGAAGCTACATACAAGGAATGTGACTGACCTGCACGGACCATCCCTTACCCAAGCTGCTAGAAACTCCCATCAGGGAAAAAAAAAATGATAAACACGGGGGACCAGAACTGACCTTGTACGACCAAAGTTTTATGGGTCATGCTTTTTTTTAACAGTATAGAAACCTAATCATTAACAAAAAAAATCTCAGCTTTTAGGACAAGAACCCCACCGCCCCCGCCCACCACCAGCACCACAACAATGCACACCACACTATCTGACTTGGCAAAACACCTCCTCCCAGGCACCCATCGCTGGGAGAAGCAGGAACAGGACCATCTAGATGTCCTGTGAAGCCCAGCCCCGCGGGTCGGTGCCAGGCCCCCACCAGCAGACAACTCACCCTCATTTCAGACCTGTTCGCAAACGCACAAGTTCCTGACCCCCTCCTGTGTGCCGGGCCCTTAACCTGGTGATGCAACTTATCTGCCCCTAGCAATTTAGCAGCAGCTAGTTAGGAGAAGGCAACAGCGGGTAGGGTGGAAGTTACAAAATAAAAATGTAAAGGGAGAGGCCTGCTAGAGCGAGGCTGGGGCAGGAAGAAAGAGCGCAGAGGACAGGAGCAACCAGGTGGAGCGCCAAGAGGCAGCGCGAGAAATCGCAAGCCTTGTGCCCACGGAGGAAAGAGCCCACCTTTAAACAGAGAGAACTCGGGGAGGGGCAGGCCTCCTTCCTGTCCAGGGGGCAGGGGCCTCCCTCCCAGCAGCTCCTCCCTTCCGGGCCCAGAGCAGGGGGGCCCCCCACCCACCACAGCCCCTACGTTGTCACTCCAGCCAGCACAGGAGACAGACTCGGTTTCCTTGTCCTGCTGTGACACATTTTAATCTCCCTGCAGTTACAACCTGCAGGGCTAACACCCTGTGCCGCTATCCACAGCACTGCCCAGCACTGCCCAGCACTGCCCAGCACCGCCCGTAAATGATCGCCGCTCAGGGCATTGCTCTGCCTAAGCAACTGGGGACGAGCAGGCACGACCTTCTGGAATGACAGCAGGTCACCGCCCTGGGACATGGTGCCGCTAAGTAAAAGGAGGCATGATTTTTTTTTCTGGAGAGCCGCCCACAGCTTTAAAAAAGTTCTGTGTCACCCAACCTTGATTCTTCGGATGCTGACGATGGACTCCGACACCTTCTCGATGGCCACGGGGAAGAAGAGCGTGACTGTCAACTGCACGGCCCCGTAGAGGGCCACCGCCACGAACACGCGGCTGGCTGTGATCACGTTGCCGAGGAGCACGTAGACAGTGAAGGTCATGAAAACGATGACCTTGCTCGCGACGAAAAACGACGCCAAATTCATTCCTCTCAGGTAGGAGCTTCTCAGAATCTTGGAGATTTCCTTCCTGGAAAAGGGGAGGATGCAGGTGTGAAAGGGAAGGGTCGACATCCAAGTCAGGAAACGAATTCCAGTGCCGTCCCACAGTTCCCACGCTGGGCGCTGGGGCTGGCTCCCCACAACCCACCCCCCCCACCACTCAGTGAAGGCCAAGGTCGCACTTCAACATTTGGGGTCCGTCGGACTGGGTCTGAGCATTCGTTCATGCGCACCAGGTCGCTGAGGACAGAGAGATGCGGCCTGTCCCTTCCAGGAGCACGTGTGCTTGTTGGAAAAGGGAAGAAGGAAGTCGAAACCTGTGAGATACGGGGACATCAGACAGAAGCAGCCCGCCCGGGCCCCCCGGGGGCCACACGAAGAGGCATTTAAGAGGGACCCGTGGAGTCAGGCGGAGTCACACGCACACAGAACCTGAGAGGCGGAGCCCAGGTGAGTGGAGGATCGGAGCAGAATGAGGAGAGAGCTGTCAACTTCTTAAAAACAGGAAAAGAGGGTGTGATTCATACAAAAGCTTACCTCCTCAAATTGGTAATAAGGTCCGCAAAGGACTTTTCCCAGGCGTACATTTTTATTATTCGGATGCCGGTGATAACCTCATTCATGGTTCTGATCCTGGCGTCTGTGAAAGCTGCAGTCTTGCTCCTGTGGAAACAGAGGCGAGCGGTGAGCCACGGCCCCCACACCCCAACTGCCCTCCTCTACAGAGACCCCGGGCCGGGGCCAGGAGCTGATGACTCCCTTCAGCTCTTGCGTGCTGACGACGCAGGCAGGTCCTCCTCCCAACACACATGGGGAAGGGCTTCCGTTAGGACCTCAAGTTCGAGCAGTGATTTGGAGAACTGGCAGTATTTGCTGGGGAAAATGATATTCCGTCCGCTCGAGGCCATGGTTGGGGAGCGAAGGGAGGAAAGGCCCCCAAATCTAGCAAGAACACAATCGACTGCACTGTAATATATTAGGCATGAAGGAGAAAAGAAAGGGCTGCTTATTCTACTGGGAAAGGAAGGAGCAAAGAAGCTCCAGAATTCTGATAGCACTGGAACAGGCCTCAAAGGATCAGCAACATCCCTCCACGGCAAAGAGGGGCAAGGATGTTCCAAGGAGAGAAAAACACCAGGCACAGGGGCACGAAGGAAGGGGCTCAACGTGCTTCAAACAGCCTATCTCCATCCACCCAGCAACCTTAGCAGTGACCCACTTCCAACCCTCCGGGGTCTGCTCTAGGTCTAACTCGTCACCATCAGGCTCTTCATCATCGGCCACTTGTCTATCACGGACGCTGCCAGGACTGTGGACGTTATGGAGACATAAACAATTAAGACCAACCTTGCCCTTGGGGAGCTGATAACTTAATGGAAACAGTGAATTAGAAAAACAATAACACACACACACTGTAAGTGGCTCTTACACAAGCATAGTAAAAGTATATGCAGCTAGAATTGGGCCCATTAAGCTCTCTAAATTTATTACTATTCAGTAATTTTTAAATAACTTTGAGGCATATAAGTTGCGCACAAGTGCACTCTCCTTCGTGAGGTGCGGCACCTAAAAAGCTAGCCCGGAGGAGCCAGCAGAGAGCTTCCCCTCTCAGCTTCCAGACCAGCTTTCAGCTCAGGGCTGGAGCCCCACCCACCAAGCCTGCAGACTGGACAGCACAGGGGGAAGAGGAGACGAGAGAAGGCGTTGGTGGTGTTCTGGAACTCAAGCATCGGGCAGGCAGTCACCTAACACATACAGCAACACCACACATCACCTACGCATGCCGCTCTTACCGGAGGGAGGAGAACAACTTGCCGAAGCAGCTTTGCAAAGGCAGGAGGATAATCAGGACGGCCATCCCGGCAAGACAGGCTATCCCAATGTCCATCCAGAGCAGGACCGTGACCGCGATGGCCTCCAGCGGGCCAACCCACAGAAAGTGCAAGAATATCGTGACCTGGGAAGGAAAAGACAAGGCCTCCTGAGGACTGCTGGAAAGCAGAGCCAGAGAAAGACACAGGGGAGGAACAACCTGCTCCAGCCGGGCAGAACAGATGGGAACCCAGAGGGAAACGATCCCAGTGGGTTTTAAACCTGCGAAAGTGGAGAGTCACCTGCCCTTCCGGGGCAACACCCAGCAGGCCACCGGCACTTCCAGGGACAACCTGACTCTCAGCGTGGGAAGGAGCGTCTCAACTTTGTCTTCCCCACAGGTGAGCTGCGGGCTTCCCCAAACTCTGCCTGAAAACCCCGCCCTACCTCCCCTGGGCTCTCCACCACCCGGGAAAGCCTACAGCTCGGTACCTAACTCTCCAATCGTCCTGTGCACGTGATTATCTCCCTGACAGGCCGTGGCTCCCCCTGGGCAAAAGGCTCAGCCATCCCTACAGCTGAGGAGGAGCCTTTGTTCATCGTTGATACATGAATGTCCGAAAGAGAAGGGATCTAATGGCGTGCAGATCTGACCAGCAGCAATAACGCCCTGCATCGTGATAAATTCCCAAGGTAACTGGCAGAGGAGAGTGGGGGCGGGGGGTTAGGAGACTAGGCTGTGTCTGGCTAGGGACCACCCATGTGCCATTATTTACCGAAGGCTTCCTACATAGCAGGCACTGCACAGGACACAGGGAGAAGAATAATCCCAGCCCTGGCTGGCGTAGCTCAGTGGATTGAGCGCAGGGTGCGAACCAAAGGGTCGCAGGTTCAATTCCCAGTCAGGGCACATGCCTGGGTTGCAGGCCATGACCCCCAGCAACCGCACACTGATGTTCCTCTCTCTCTCTTTCTCCCTCCCTTCCTTCTCTAAAAATAAATAAATAAAATCTTTAAAAAAAAGAATAATCCCTGCCCATCCACCAGGAGGTCATCAGCTAGAGGGGGAGGGAGACCCCTCAGCTGCCCCTCCCAACACAGCGTGCTGAGTAGGGCCACTCCGGGCAGACTCCTAGGAACACCGAGCCGGGCTGGGCAAGAACGAGGCAGCCCACCTATTGACGACTGAATTATGTAGTGGGTGTCATTAGAAAAACAAAACACTCACCTACAGGATACCAAGGTGGCACACAGAAGATAGGCCAGTTAAATTAAAACACACACACACACACACACACACACACACACAACGCTTATGTCCTCAGCAGAATCCCGGCCCGCACCAAAGGCTAGCCCCCAACACTCCCACCAGGTAAACCGCGTACGAAGGGTGCGGAATGAAGAAGGACCGCTCAGGCGCGGCTCACCTGATCGAACTTGTTCACGTCGTTGGACAGCAGGTTGACGATCTGGCCCGTGGTCGTCTTGCCCATGGCCACGTTACTCAGGCGGAGGGCCTGGAGGTAAGAGAGGGAAGGAGGATGACGCCCCAGCGCTGACACCAAGCCACACTTCGGTAAACAGCTAAAGGGAGCACGTTTTCAGGGGGCGTGTGTGAGGTCCGGACGGGCAGGAGGACCCGTGACAGCAGGGACCCGGGTTCAGCCTTCCACTCTGCAGTGTGGCGGCAGCAAAGGAGCAGCAGGAGGCACAGCACACCCTCCCCAACCCCACTGCATTTTTTAATACATGTGGACATGCTCAGGATCTTTTTGAAAGTTTACACTTAGAGGCCAACTACACACAGGAAGTCCGAGTCAGGTCAGAGGAGAGCAGAGAAGCTGCGTAAGGAGAAAACGTGGAGGACGCGGACTACGGATCTGGAATCAGTCATCAGTGCCGAGTGTGGCATCCTCTCGACACTCCGGGTCTCGGTTTCCTCGTTCTGTGCCTGGAAATAACCCCTCCCCTCGCCTAGGTCACAGGTTTCCTACAAGAGTGAAATGACACCCTCGCCGCTGTGGCCCAGTTGGCTGGAGAGTTGTCCCGTAAACTGAAAGGTTGTGGGTTCGATTCCTGGTCAGGGCACCTGCCTGGGTCGTGGGTTCTCTCCCCAGTCGCGGGGCATGCAAGAGGCAGCCAGCTGATGTTTCTCTCTCATACGGAAACTTCTCTCTCCCTCTATCTTTCCCTTCATTCCCCCCTCTCTCAAAATCAACAAGCATTCCAGGTGAAATGACGAATATTTGCTGCCTACTATGTAGAGGGTCCCACTGGGAAGAGGTATGTACTAGAACCTGGAATTCAAGCGCGACCCGGACAGTAGCACCACAGTGCAGGGAACTGGGGGAGGCTGCGGGGCAGTGGCTCTGTGGGGGCTGGGGGCGGGGCTGGGGCAGGGCTGGGACAAGGAAGAGGAGAAGCTGCATGGAGGGGGCAGAAGGTCGCTGTGGGTCAGAAGAGCAGCGTGCACAGAAGTCAGGGGAAAGCAGCACATGGCGGGGTGCAGAGTGAGGAATGCCCAGAATCGGGCTCGGAAACTGGGCTGGGAAAGCACTCAAGAGTTTGGAAGGCAACAAGGAGCAATGAAATTTTTTTTATGTGAGTGTGAGAAACTCAACTTTAGGAAGGTTAAACTGTAAATTGGCCAGGGAGAATTCTCCCTTACAAGAAGGGAGAATTACTCCAGGCAAGAGGTAATAAGACAGTGCACTAGGCTTGTGTGAATGAAAGAAATGGGTAGACAGAATGTGAACACTGTGAAAAGTGAAAATGCTATGCTGATATAAGTGAATCAGTCGCAAAATATCAAGGAAGGAGGGAGGGAGGGAGGGGAGGGAGGGAGGAGGGAAGGGAGGAGAGAAGGAAGGAAGGAAGGAAGGCAGGCCAGCCCTACAGGAAAGAAACAGAACTTACTGTGCCTTAATGACCAAAAGCTATCTTCAAAATACTCTTAAAGCCAATTTTAAAAATAAATGCGTTACTCCTTCGTGCAAAAAGGACATTACATATTTTAGAAGAGTAGATATTTGAGGCCTAGTTTTAACAATTAAAATAAGGCAGGGTGGTGCACCAAGCTTTTATTCTAAATTGATCATTTAAAAAAAAAAAATCTCAACCAGCGACATCCGACGAGAACTGTCACTTAGAGACTCTCACTGCAGCCGACAACAGAACTACAGGGTGAGATGGCACAGGTGACAGTTTGTGCAAAAGACCAAGTCTCTCCCTCCGGGGGCATGCTCAGGGCCTCTGGTGATTCCGCTGTGCCTGCGACCCAGTGCGGTGACAGGCTGAAGGGCTAGTTCCGGAGCAGACGCTGACGGAAGCTGATAACAACAGCCCTGCAGCCGACCCAGAAAGGGAAGTTCTGTCCAAAGAAAACCAGCCCTGCGCCAAGTGGGGTACAAACACCCAGCGGCGTGTCCTGGAGATGATCGAGGAAGACACAGCTGACAAGCAAAGAGGGCCCAACGTCTGCTTCCGACCTCGGAAGAGTGCTAGGTGCTGGACTCACCCTCCTTGTAAACCCATAAAACGGGACGAGATACACGAAGAAGCAGCTGCTTTCCGGCACAGGGCCAAGGCAGCGCAGGACGGCGCCTGGAGGGAAGGGAAACACAGGAGCAGAACCGGGCCTGGCCTGCTGGCCTTCTGCCCTGGGGGAAGTTTCTGCCCCAGCAGAACCGCTGTTTCACCGAGCCGAAGAGGAGGAAGTGGCTGTTCCAAGTTGCAGAAATGTCTGGAATGTGCAGACCAGAGTAGCAGAGGGGAGGCCCCAAAAGTTTTTGTGGGGACTTTCTGGAGCTGCTTCTCCAGGGTTTCGCTGCCCATGGCCAGGGCAGGACGACCTGGGCCCACAGAGCGGCAGCAGGGTGCTGAGGGGCGGCGACTCCAGAGGTCATGAGGTCGTGCCGTGCCAGCAGACCCCGGTTCTGCCCAACCAGAAGCAAGGGACCCTCATGGGCACCTCAGCCAGTCAGCTGGGATGCCACAGAAGCCATGCCTTAGGAATAAAGATCACGCTCCAGAGTCAGAGCCGGGCACCTGGACTAAGTTCAGAGCGGAAATGTCTACCCCAGATAGAGCGGACAAATAGACAGATAGGCAGGCAGGCAGGCAGATAAGAAGAACGAACTGACCAACCATTCCTAATGGGCCCACTCCTGCCAGGAACCGCCTGGTAGAGTAAATAATGCAGACTCCCTGTAACGTGACCTTCATAACATCCAGAACAGTAAAACAGTCACTAGACATGCAAAGAAAAGGTGGCCCGTGATCAAGGGGGAAGCTCACAGGCAACAGAAACAGAGCCCGAGGGGACCCCAGAATTAGACGCGGGGCACACAGCAGCGACAGTACGCCCTCCCTGTGTCCGCCCGCAGGTCCCGTGACTCCGAGAACAACGCCGCATCACGGAAACAACTTTACCTCTGACATAAACAACTGTGAAGTTCCTACGATATAAAGAAATGGCACTGATGACACAAAATTATCCAAGGGCCTGCAGTATCACAGATGATGTCCAAGGAGTTAAAGGAAAACATGGTTGTAACAAATGAACAGATGAGTACTTTCAGGAAAGAGATGGACACGATCAAAAAGAACCAAATGTAAATTCTAGAACCAAAAGGTACGAAATGAGAAATTCACTAGATAACTTTAATAGCAGAAAACTTCCATTGACCTGTTCTGATTCATTAACCCTTTTATCTATAATCGACCATCCGAAGAACACACAGAAAAAATAAAGAAGAAATAGAAGAAATAAAGCCTGCGGGTTCAATAGGACAATGATCAAGCAATGGAACACAGGTGTAATTGGAGAGCTGGAAGAAGACAACAGAAAGGGAAGGAAAAAACACTTCAAGAAATAAAGGCTGAAATGTTTCCAAGTTTGGAGATATATATATACAAATTTGCATCCCAAGAAGGATCAAAACAAAGAGACCTGTGCCAAGGCACATCACAGGCAGCTGCTAAAAACCAAGGAGTCAGAGAAAGTCTGGGAAGCAGCCCAAGAGAGCGACACTTTATATAGGAAGGAACAACAATACAGCTGATAGCTGATTTATCAGAAACCACAGAGAGCAGAGCATCTCCAGTTATCAGTTACATAGTTGTTGTCCTCAGGAGCTACCCGCTGATGGAGCGCACAGACCCTGGAGTATTTATTTACGTCACCATGACCGACTGCAAAACAAACAGCTGCCATCCATTCAGCACCTGCTACCAGGCCAGAGGCTGGTACAAAGTAAAAATTATTCCCATTTTGCAGACGAGAAATAAGGTGAAAGTGTTTCGTGTCTGACAGAGAACAGGCAACTGGGTCTTTTGTAATGCAGTAAAGTTAACATTGTTTCTCAGGAATGCAGAAAATTCAAGTTTGGTTGTAATTAAGGATCTATGTTACAGTTTGTTTTTTTAAAGTTCACATCCAGTGTAGAGAAAAACAAGGTGTGAATTTAATGCATCATCTGTCTGCTCATGCTTTGGCTGCACGTTTCCTGAAACTGGCATGTTACAATGAATACTGTTTGGTGAGGTTTGTTTTCCTTGTGAAAACAAAGCAGTTCTACCCTGAGAACCGCAAAAGGCAAGCAAAACAAACTGGAATCAATACTGGCACTATCCATGCCAGACCCAGGAGCATCTAAATGTCAATAAAAAATTACAAACGCTTACCAATTAAAAAAAGGGGCGGGCTGCACACAAAGAGTGGGTGCAGAAAAGTCAGGAAGAAAGACACCAGTGGCTAACAAAGCTGGCAAACCTCAAATTCATGTCAATTAAAATACAGCATTATTTTTTCACCCAGGTATTAGTAATACTGGCAGAGATTTTTTAAAAATAATTACAACGTCCAGTCTTAGCAAGAACGTGAGACAACTCGTCCACTGGAAAGCACGCAGGGAAACCTACGTGGTCTCAGGAATTAAAGATGTCTTCAGAGTGTCAGCTTCAATCACGCGCACGGCACTACTGTTAGTTACTATACAAAAACTGGGACTATCTCCCTATTGGTCGTACTAGCCTCTCCGTGGCCACCGGGAACAAGCCCGAGAACTGTGGAGTGCAAACTCCACCCCAGCAGGGACCTGCCTTCGGTGGGTCCCCTCCCACGGGTGGGCATGAAAACTCCTCTGGAGTCCTAAGGAGACTGTGTACTCGAGGCCAAACATTCACTTTGCCCAATTTTTTCAAAGTAAGTACAACTAATAATTGTCATTCATCTGCAAAATAGACTGTTCCTCCTGTCCAAATTATTCTAATTAGCAGAAATGAAACACAAAACCCAAGTGTGGGCACGTAAATATCACCACCGAAAGAACAGGGGAAAAAAAAGAATGTTCTTTCTGTAGAAGGAAGTTTTCCAGGCGGGCCAGACGTACTATCCCTTTAAGAATCCAATCTTCCTTGCAACAAAGAGCCTCCTGAACCCTTCTCTAAACGGCCTTCAACACAGACGTCACAGGCTGCAGGTCCATCATCTTCATGATGCAGGTCCCTGACCACCAGCGCGAATGTCAAGGACCTGCAGTGTGTAAATGCTCCTCCCACAGAGGGACCCAGGTGGCCACACCTTTGGACACTGCATATGTCAGATATCCACACTGCCCCTTGCTCTCGGGGCTGTCCCTTCAAAAGACTGTGTCACCGATGCCCACTACTATCTTGTCCTCAGACTGGCTCACCATCATTGCTCCGTGTTGGCACTAGGATAATGCTGCATAATATTCTAGGAAAAGCCAGAATACAGAGGCTCGGAGTAAGAACCTAAAGGACTGTCAGCACGGAAAACAAGTTTTCGGGTCACTTATTTTGCAGTTCTGGCGTACTTCCTGCTTCCCGGCCCCACCCCAGGGCCGTCTGTCAAACACTGCGGCTCCCAGGCACCCGGGCCAGGCTGCAGCAGCAGCAGCACCTATGTGGAGTGTGTTGAGCTCACCTGAAGCAGAAAACCGCCTGTATTTTTCCAATACTGCTGCTCGGAGTTGCCTAGCGAGGAGGCCGCCGCCACACCTACTGCCACGACTGAGTAATGGAAAGCCATTAATCTCCGTGTCTGAGGGAAGGGCCCGTGGGCTACCCAACACCCTCCGTCCCTAAGCGCATAATGGATGGCGACTTCCTGAAGTCAATCGGGTCCCTTCTATGATTCCATAGGAAAAGGTTCAAGGAAATAAAAAGACAAAGTCGATACAAAATCAGCCACCTGCTGTGCTCTCTAACCTGACAGCTCCCCTGTTTTCCCCCCCTGCCCCGCCCCAATGTTCCAGGACTAGCACACCTGTGCAGAAAGCGCTCTGCAAGTTTTGATGGACATGGCATTTACCTCCTGGGGGCACGTACCATCAACTTCCATTTAGCTCCATCAGCCACCTTTTACCCTTAAACCACACTGACCTACTGAAGTCTAGAGGCCAGAAAGGTGCACTCAGAACGGACAGGTGAGCCTCCAAACAGGAGAGGATTATAGAGACCCCAAGAAACACCTGGTGGGGGGTGGGAAGGGTTATGATACTTGCTGTGAGGTCAGACAGAGGACCAGCATTCCTCAGGGACAGTTTCTCCACATTCTCAGACCTCGGCACCTCCGAGAGCCACCAGTCCCTGAGGCTGGCTCTCCAATGCCCTGGGAGCCCTAGGGCCCACAGCCCCTGCAGGATCGCGCAGAGCCTGACCAGGCCGCAGCATGGAGACCGCTACCCAGCATCCCCCAGTTTGCTGGCAACCGTGCTACCCGGAAAACACTACTCTCCACTGTGTGTGTTGTGGAACGGGGTGCCTGATGTGCCCCCAGACCCTTAGGAACATTTCAGAAAATCTAAGTGTTGCACGGAACACCGGTGCCTTGGGGAGTGAGGGGCGGTCAACATGGGATGTTGCTGCAGGAGAATGAGCACCATGTAACCGATAAAGTCCACCACTACCTATGCAAAGAACAGGGAAGGCAACCGGACTAGTGTGTTCTGAGTGAGATCACACCCCCAGGTAGTGAGGACCCCTCACGGCCAGACCCTCCCGTCGCCAGTTTCTTTGCTTGAAAGACGAGCCCTGTCTGACCGGTTTACAAACGAGAGAGGCGGACAGAGGAACCGGCAACTAAGAACAGCGGTGGCAAAGGCGTGCCGACCGGGCAATGGGAAGAAGGAAGCCTGTGACCATGCAAAAGCCCATGAGACGGAGAGAAAATAATGAGGCACGCCCCCAGCAGAAGGGGAAGAAAAATAAACTTCTACCAACTTTTTAAAAAGTATATATTTTGATCATGGATTTCTATTTTCTGTTTCTAAATAAAACATAAACACACACACACAAAGTATTTATCATCTATCATCTCAAAAATGGCATGGGTAGTCATTAAAATTTATAGGTGAGGGGCCATATGTTCATCTTCTGCAGCAACTATTCTTAGAACTATTTTGTCTAGAAAGAAGTTTCTAATTATTTTGCTTATGCTATGCCTCCCTTCAGACGAGGAGTATGAGAAGAAAGCAATAAGCCCCCTGCAGACCCACCCATTGTGCATAATTTTACTGAGAATTAGCTGAAATGAGTGTACTCTACAGATGTGATTCCCCTTTCCCCCGGGGTTTTTATCGAAGTGCTACACCTGCTCGGGCTGGGAATGCAGCAACCCTCAGGTAACGAGTTGCGTGACTCACTGCCTTTCCAACACCGTCTTTGAAGCTTCCAGAAAAGGAAGAGAAGAGAAACACAGCAGAGTGCAGGGCCACTGTCTAAACACGGATGCATTCACAGCGCCCCTTTTCAGAACCAACCTGGCCAAAAGCGACAATGCCTTAATGTCTCTCGTCGGAGCGTATCAAGAAATCAGGAGAAACGTGCACAGGAGAAGGAGGAAAACTGCCTCCTGTCACGTGACCGGTCGCCCTCTTTACCAAACCCCATTTTTCTAAGTCCCACATTCCCCTACTCAACGGAGCAGAGCAACAGCAGCTGCGCCCCAACAGAGGTTAAGGCACTGAGGTACTAGAGGAAGGATGAGTGAGTCTGGCTGCGTGTGAGCGAGTTTGTGAGGCCTGCATGCTGTTGCACTGAAGCCCGCAGCGTGCCTGTAAAAGTTTGGAGTGCCGTGAGTGTTGAGTAAACCTGCTGGTATGTCAAGTTTTAGTCTTCCCGTTTTGCTGGAATGTGAGTTCACGCGCTCAAACACTGAGGTCATTTAAAGAATCTAAGGGGAGGCTGCAGGAGCACCGAGCACGGTCTTGCTACAGCTCATTGTATCCAGGTTCCAGGGACAATACATGAGACTGGAAGTTTAAGGGGAAAAAAGGAAAAGAAGAGGTTGGCTGGCGGGGCCCAGAGGCCGGAGATGAAGGTTGGAAATCGAAACCAAGACCCAGCGGCTCGCTCAGAGCTGGGAGCCGGAGAGGGCGGAGAGCCGTCTACGCAACGCCACCCTCTTCCTCCACCACCAGCGACAAAGGTCGCCACCACAGCTGAGGGTCAGGGTGGAAGACGACTTGGTCAAAGAATACTGCGTAAATGTCTGACCCAAATCTGTTCGGGAAAACTACATTAACCTCCAGACACTATGCTAAGTGAAATAAGCCCACCACCCAAAGACAAAGGTCTGTCTGACTGCGGTCACGTGTGGCACCTAGGAGATGCCACCTCAGAGGCAGCACGAGGAATGGAGGCTGCGGGGCAGGGGGTGGGGTCGGGAGTGTCCTGGGCGGATTCGGTTTTCCGGGAGGAACGGAGTTCTGGAGAGGTGGTGGCGAGGGTGGCTCAATGACGGGACAGTACAGGCTGCCACTAAGCTGCACACTCGAAAATGGCTGACGTGGTCAACTCTGTATTAGGTGTATTTAACCACAGTTAAAAATAAAAATGTGTTAATTTAAAAAACGAAATGATTACCTTGGAAGACCTCAAAGAAAATAACCACCAACCAAAACTTCTAAACCTAGAAAAATAGCTCAAAAGAACAAAGGAGAAATAAAAAAAACATTTTCAGACAAACAGGGAAAAAATGTTTAATTAAACTAATTAGAATTTTAAAAAATAAACGTCAGCCATGATTTCAGCACACATCCCAGGGAAAAAAATACAGACCCTGAGGCTGTCCTCCCGGTTCCCCGCCCCTGCCTGCCTGCTGCCCCCTTCCCCACACTCTAGAATGTTCCCTCAGCTGTCCAGGTGAGAAGGATCCCCAGGGAACAGGTGAAACGTGCAGGCTTCCCAGCCTCTTCCTCGGAAGTCCGGAGGAATGGGTTTCGGATTAGACCCAGACTCTGGGTCTCTGACAAACACGAGGATGACTCGGGGCAAAAGCTGTTGAACCTCGGCCCACAATGCGCCCTCACCCTTGTTCTGTGCGCCAAGGAGGCGACCAGGTGTGTCCCCCAGCTAACACCACCGCACCCTGTGCTGTACACGCCCAGCTGCCCGCCGCAAGGCCCACGAACATCCCGCCGATGGAACCCAGGATGCGACCGCCGCTCTGACCAATGGCTGAGAAATGGACGGGACCAGCCCCCGCCCCCACCTCTGTCATAAGCAATGATATCATTGGACGAAATTGTGGTTTTAGGCATCAGATAACAGGCGGTGCAAGACTGATCCCCAAGAGAAGGGACACTCACAGGGGGACCGCCACCGAGGCCCCGGTTCTCTGCCAGGAGACCTCGTTCTGACTGCGGCAGTGAGCTGGGGCCCACAAAGCATGGTGGCCGAGAGCGAAGGAGGCCGAGGTCGGAGGTTTGGTCCGCCGAAGCGGCTGGCAGCTCGGAAGCAAGGCTATCGGACAGGAGTACAGAAAGGGCGTCTTGGCAGGGGCTGGAGGGGCGGGGGGGGGGCACCTGCTGCAAGGCCTTAGCTGAGGGGTGAGCTACAAAGGCCCACGGCAAGGCTGCCCGAGACCGACCAGACAGGTGGTGCCCCGGAGTAGCAAGCAGAACACGGAAACTGAAGGTTAAGCAGAGATGGGACACTGGGTTCCTGAGCAGCCAGAGTGGAGGAACCTCATAGTACATCATTGAGAAGCCTGACACGAAGCTGAGACACCCCCAAAAAGGCCACATCTCAGAATCAAGGAACACTCTCCAGGGCGGTGGTGCTCACTGGGGTGATTCTGCATCCCCTCCTACGCACCACGTCACTAGTCATCAATGGGGTAAAAAACCAACACCATACTGAGGTACTACTTTATACCCTCAGAAACAACCGAACCTGCACCCCAGGCTCTGCTCGGCTCTTCCCTGGCACTCGAAAGCATGGACAAATCAGCCCTTCAGGACATGAACTTGGCACCGCCTGCACGGGTCCGATTCCAGCTCCTATCAGAAGTAAAGCAGAACAATGCAGGGGGGAAACATGATTCAAAGAAAGATTTTACAGTGTTAAACAGTGTAAGAGGAATTGCTATACCAGTTCATTCTAACTGCATCAGAAGGCTGAAAAAGACCATGAGAAGACCAAGTCCAACCAGAGTACCTCACACTGCCGGGGAGACTCTGTTTCCGTGAATACCACACAGTGTCACTGTGAACATAATACATACCCTCAGGGCGCTAGTTCTGTGACATTTTCAGAAAGAAACCAAAACCAGACTGATAGGCAAAATACTGAATTGAACCACATGAAATTGTTTTTGTAAGCCTGAGTCAGTTGAATTATCTACAATTTCATATTGTCCAGCCTACATATAAGCCAAGAGTCTACGCTGTAATCACTGTAATAAACTTAGCTTTAAATAAAACCAAAACCAAGCTCTAGCTGAGAACAAGGACCATAACATCATCTGGCTGAGACACAAACAGAACTTTCTATCAGTTGCCTTTCCACACTCCATGGAGTTAACTCAGAGGGCGATGGGGGCAGTGGGGGGCTGAGGGGGGGGGGAGGGGCTGCAGGGAGGTGACCGCTTCTTTGCCCGCAAGGGACACTGTTTAGGGCAGAGACTCTTGAAGTTCAGGCCCCACGCCCTGCAGAAGGCCATAGGCCTCACTCAGCAGAAGGCAGCAGGCCCCGTCAAGAGAAGACAGGTCCTGAGAGAAAGGCGTCAAAACACAGGGAAGTCCCTCATCCAGAATGATGAAGAGCATCTAAAAAATGTGAAATGTAGTGTGAATGGTGTGGGCGCCAGGAGTATGCCTTTTCCTCCAAAATACACATGTCTAAAAGCAGAGCTATGGATAACGTCGACTGGAAAACACTGTAAGTCAGAAATGTGCTGAGCACACCAAACCCATCACACGTCACAGCTGGGTGTGGCCTCCCTTCAGTGGGCTCAGAGCCACGAACACCAGCCCACAGACGGACAACCAGCTTGAGGTCCACATCAAAGGGATCGCCTGCCTCTCCTCACCAGAAGCAGGAGACACAGACGGACCTTTGGGAGACAGGATACACTGAGAAAACCCAAAGCACAATCCCCCAAACACCGCTGGCAACACAGGACGCTGCAGAGTGCCGGGTGCTGACTGCCGGGGTGGCGTGGCTGAGCGGCAGCCGTGCCCACCGCCGCTGCCCACCGGCACAGAGAGTACCACGCTGCATGTCGCTAGCCCAGGAAGAGATCAATATTCAAAATACGGATCTGAAAACGATGTACGTTTTCTACTGAACTCACGTGGCTCCCATACCATCCTAAAGCTGAAAAACCGTCAAATCAGACCATTGGTACGTTGGGGACCATCTGGACATCACTTGCATAATGAAAAACACACCTAAGGCGAGTAAAACTATTTCTCTGAATTGGATGTTGATCTATAGCAGCCACCCCCCTGAGATGTACTGGATGGAGACCAGCGGTCACGGTCTACAAAGTCACTGGGAACATGAGGCGGGGACAGGAATTGCCCCAGGGGAAATGCAGGGTTCGGTTTCTACCCATCTTCAGAAACAGCATTTTCATCAACTGACCCACACATACATAACCTGTTTCTGTCCACAGACAACTTATTGAATACCCACTGTTGGTTCCTAACACGCGGCCCCGTGGCCAGAAGCACACCAGCACACTCATACCCGAACCAAACTGGGCTAGCACGGGTGTCTGCTCCATAAGCCACCTCAGTCTTCCCGTGCTTTGGAATGCCGGACAGCACTGGAGCGCTCTGCACGGGACCGTTTTAAACAACACAGTCACCCCTCCAAAAAAGGTCAAAGGTGCAGAGCACAGTCACCGTGACAGCGACAGCTGTTCACAGTAGGACGGCTGCACAGGAAGGCGGGCGTCGTCCCGTTCCGCACCAGCTGGGGGTGAGTGAGGCTGACCGCACACACGTCTCACACGGCAGCTCCACACCGAGGGGACGAGGGGAACTAGGACGTCTGCAGGGAACCGCGCGCCTTAGAAGTGGACACAAGGGACAAACACTCTCCCACCAGCTGCCCTTTAGGTCACTCTCAAGAGAGTGAGGGCCAGGCTTTAGCCAGAAAGAGAAGTCTGGCCACACCGACTCAATTCTGCGAGGAAATCTGCCCTGGGGAGCACACAGCAGCAAAGCGTGCCCGTGAGCTCAGCGATCGACGGCTCTGGCTTTACCCAGCATGCAGAGCAGGCCTGCCCCTCACCGGGGTCCACTACGGTGTCCACCACAGCTCTCCAATCTGGGCACAAAGTCAGGGGACCTAAGGGCCGATGAGGCTGGAGATCTTAAGGAAGAATCTCTGTACTGTAGGCATTTTATGATGCAAAAAAAAAAAAACCCAAATCTCTGTGAGATAGGACAAGGGCATCCTGGTTCCTGAGACAGCCATCCTGCCCCTCCTCCTGGGCTCTACGCTGGGGAAGTAGCCCTTTGAGATGGGAAGCTGGGCAGGTCCTCCTTGTCCTGTGTCCAGCGAAGAACAAAGACAGGAAGCAAGCCGCTGCTCCCACTGCAGACGTGACAGCAAGCCATGCTGGTGAGATAACCAGTGACTGTGGTGGCGTGCTGCAATGAGCAGTGTTTAAAACACTGTTAGTGAGGGACTCGTTTCCTTCATGCCAACCCGGTGACTTTACCAAAATAAATAAATGAATGAATCAATGAATACAGCCTGTGGTGCACAGTCTCTTTATTTGGTAAAATATTCTGAAAAAAAAAATGCCCCAAAGACTGGAGGAACCCAAACAGACCGCCGTGAGCTGTGGCGAGACAGACCGCCCGCTGGAACCGCTGATCCAAACACAACACTGTGTGCATCATCAAAACTTCGCTTCCCGATTCTCAGCCAGGGTACATTCCTGGGTTGCAGGCCATAACCCCCAGCAACCGCACATTGATGTTTCTCTCTCTCTCTCTCTATCTTCCTCCCTTCCCTCTCTAAAAATAAATAAATAAATAAAAATCTTTAAAAAAAAAAAAAAAAAAAAAACTTCGCTTCCCGGCCCTGGCTGGCATAGCTCAGTGGACTGAGTGCGGGCTGCGAACCAAAGTGTCGCAGGTTCGATTCCCAGCCAGGGTACATGCCTGGGTTGCAGGCCATGACCCCCAGCAACTGCACATTGATGTTTCTCTCTCTCTTTCTCCCTCCCTTCCCTCTCAAGAAAATAAATAAATAAAATCTTAAAAAAAACAACTTCATTTCTCTTCGTCCACAGCTTAAAGGGAAAAACCAAACAATCACGTGACAAGTCATGTTGATGCAGGCGACATCCCATGGAGTGGTTCAATGTGACCAACGACAACCATGAGCTCATTGGCCGTTCCACATCTAACACCCAGCCTGACTGTCTCCCAAGGGCGAGAGACAAGGAGGCGGGGCCTGCACGGCAGCTGTGGCCCTCGGGCACCAGCCCATCTGGGACAAAGAGGTGTCTTATTTCTCCACCTCAGTAGGATTCTGGACACCAGGCAGCGCACCAGGAAATCTGCCTTTCCCACGTTTCTGCAATTTCAGGTTACGCCAAGGGTTTAACCCGAACAATTCTGGACTTTGTGAAGGGTCAATTCTTCTGGCTAATCAAGCCGGCAAATTAATACCCGTGGGAGATGTTTGCATGTGCAGAGGCAGATCGGATTTCCCAGGGGAGGCGCTCCGAAGCGCCCGTGAGAAGAGGAAGGAAAACAGGTGGACGGCAGCACCTGGCACGGGGCTTTGTCTGTGCCGTCACCACACACCTGGCTCCAGTGTGGGGCTTCTTCACAGTGGGGTGCTGGTGAAGCTTCCTGTTTACTTTGGGGGGCTCCACATGATCTGACAATACGAAATCTAGGTAATTTATAGAGACGTCAAAGTATTCTCCTAAGTGGCAAAAAGGAGGGCAACAGAAGGAACGCAGGTGATGAAGATGACGACAGTGACAATGAAGACCCCCTGGATGGAGCGAAGGCCCCGCGGCTGCAGCGTGCCAGCACTGGGACCTTTTCCATGTCACGGAAGAGGAAAGAAAGCCAGCTCCCGTGCTGGGGGCCGCCCCAGACGATGCAATGCCAGGCCCCGGGGAGTCCCACAGTTCCAAGGTTATTACCATTCTGCTCAAAGGACCGTGTGCAGGAAACGTCTTACAGTTTGCAAGAAAAGTAGTTACGACACGCAGAAGCCCTAGATAAGTGGCAACTAGGTAAAAGAAGCAACACGTACATTGTTGGGTTTTATCTTTCAACGAGAATTTTATGTTTTCAATAAACACTGTGTATATTTAAGATATACAACGTGCTGTTCTGATACACATATGCACTGGGAAATGATTACTATAATGAAGCTAATTAACATATCCATCCCCTTACACAGTTTTCTGTTGTGGGGTGGGGGGATGAAGCACAGTTAAGATCTACTCTCTCAGCAAACAGCAGACAATACTGTTACACGGGGACTTAGCTGGCTTTGGTTTTGTTTTTGTGTCATCAAAGCAGACAGTCCAGGGCAAAGAGATCTCGAGGGTCAAGTCTGTAAAGAGTTCTTCAGCACCTGACACTGGTGTCTCTGTGGCAACCCCTTTGTGAAGACACCCGCAACCCTCACTCCTTTTACAAAAGTTAAGATCAGGGTGAATTATGGGGTAATTTCATAGCACGTCTCAATACAAAAACACTGAGCACATCAAATTGGGTCTTAATCACTACAACTGCCAGCCTGCAAAATGAAGGAAAATACTGTATATAATAAGCAACATAAAATAGATGAAGTCGCCCTGGCTGGTGTAGCTCAGTGGATTGAGCTCGGGCTGTGAACCATAGTGTCGCAGGTTTGATTCCCAGTCAGGGTACATGCCTGGGTTGCAGGCCATGACCCCCAACAACCGCACACTGATGTTTCTCTCTCTCTCTCTTTCTCCCTCCCATCCCTCTCAAAAAATAAATAAATAAAATCTTTAAAAAAAATAGATGAAGTCATTCTTTCACTCCAAAATTACTAAAACAATACAAACTTTAAAGTTTTATCCCAAACACCCATTTTTTCTTCACTATTAAACATCCATTTTTTTCTTCACTATTTTTTTTTCACTAGTAGCCATAACTATAGAATATAGTGAGTCTATATTTGGCTTTCATTTATAGTTTTCTTTAGTTAACAAAATTACATTGAACATTATTAAATGGATCATTTTTAAAAAATATCATCCTTTCCTTTCTCGGATATTCAATACATCTTTTGTCCTAGGTTTCATTTATAGATCCAGCTTCACTGATGGCCACTTTTTAATACAACTTTCACATAAATGAAGGTTTTCATGAACAACAGTAAAAGTTCCACAAATATACCTATGAGATATAGGCATGAAAACAGTGAAAATTTTTCATGCCTAAATCAACCTGACACTTTTTTTTTAAATTAGATGCCATTACAAATTTAGTAGTTTGCAACAGCTATGGCCAAATGCTATCAAAGACAGTCCTGAGTTGGTCTCTATAGAAAACACATTATATATATTAGTCAACGTTGCCTTAAAAAAAATGTCTGCCCTGGCTGGCGTAGCTTAGTGGATTGAGTGCGGGCTGTGAACCAAAGCATCGCAGGTTCGATTCCCAGCCAGGGTACATGCCTGGGTTGCAGGCCACGGCCCCCAGCAACTGCACATTGATATCTCTCTCTCTCTCTTTCTCCCTCCTTCCCCTCTCTAAAAAATAAATAAATAAAATCTTTACAAAAAAAGTCTGATGCACACAGTAAGCTCCTCGGAGTCAGGTTTAAATGGTTCTATTCACGAAACGTTTGGGTGAGGTAGAACTTGCCCCGATGCCTCTGACGCCGCGGGGCGGGTGCACATTTCCAGACCAAACGAGCTTACCTTCCGGTAAATCATGTGGCACATGGCGACGCGCAGCCTCATGCCCGCACACTGGACGTGGTAGAAGTACAGGTGGTGCAGCACGGCCAGCGCGAGCGTGCAGAGCGTCAGCATGGCGGCGTAGATGTAGGCTTTCTGCAGCGCCGCGGCATCGGCGGGGTCGTAGTTCTCAAAATAACTAATAATCTTCCCCAAAAATACGGGCTGGGTTATTCTGATGCTCTCCTGAAAAGAAAAGAGGGGGCGGAGTCTTAGTGAGAAACACAAGCCGTACCAGTGTTTTGCTTCTTCAGGCAGCTCTACGTTTATTATTAGCATATACAAAAGGCTACACCCCATCACGAATCAAAAGTGCTACGTCCATCCATCACCAATCCAAAAGAAAACGACTTCCTTCTTTCTGACAAGCAGACAGCAGTCCCAACCTTCAGTCAAAATTCGAAGTTCAAAGACCATAAGGCTTTAGGATACTGTGCATGGCACACTGTAGATGCTCCGTACACATTACAACCGGTACTTCAGAATGCACTGGCAAAACGCCACCTGAGCCACGGCCTAAGATGAGCCGGGAGAAAAGTGACTAAAGAAAGATAAAGAATTTGCTGACATACAGACGGCCCACTTCTGTCCTTGTGAGGTCCTGGCCCCAAAGAAAGCCAAGACCGGTTCACGTACCAGAGGCACACTCTTTCCCCGCTTCTGCTTCAAGAGCCTTTACAAGCTGAGACCTTGGCGCAAACACAGATCACAAGGGAGAACCCTCCGAGCTTTCCCAGCCCAAACTCAACACGCTGGGAAATCAGGAGAAGGAAGTCCAGCAGCTGCTGGAAGATCACAAAGACAGTTTTATTCAAATATTAAAGCAAACCAGGCTTGGGAAGTTCCCAGGCACTCGCTCAGCCCTGTGGGTTGTCACTTGAACACATCTCTAGCCTCTAGAAGCAGGGAAGTGTCCAAACCTCAGCTCCTTGGAGTCAAAAACCAAACATGGTGAAAGCCAAGCTAAAATAAATAACGTCATCCGTGGTTCTCTATCAGCCATGCTTTGCAGGTGCTCATTTGGAAAAATACTATCATCTACTTCCCCAAGGCAAAAATTAAAATCCTACACCGATGAGGGGGCCATCATTGGGCTTACGTCCTGTATAAGATGTAGGGAAAGTACTTTTCTTCCCGGAGACAGAAGGCAGAGAAACAGCAAAGCCTGCCCCTCCCTGACAAATGGCCACTGCATCCCACACACGACCAATTCTCCCTCCTTTGTAAGGTACACTCCTCCCCATCAAAGAAAACCGAGCAGTGCAAAGCCAAGTCACCGAAAAGTACCCACAAGAGACCCACAACATCATTTCCCCCCCAGACTTTTCCAAAGTCTGGAAATTGTTCAAGAACTCAACATGGAAACAAGCACTGCCTTTTAAGCAATCCCTCAACTGACAGGTTTGCCTTGACTAGCTCTCTCCTGCCTGTCCACAGTGAGGAACTCACGCACAAAAGGGAAGGAGAGTCAGAACACGAAACACAGAACAAAACTAACACACACTCTCTTCTGCACCCACTGGTAGTGCCCGACCAGGATGTTTACAGGAAGCGGCCCCCATCCCTGAAATGGACATGGCACTGCTCCCCAACCCCACTACCCTGCTGTGGGCACGCGCGCACACCTGCTCACGGCCTTCGCCTTCCAAGAGCCCACGGAAGTTTTCATCTACTTTCTACAGGGAAGGAACACTGTTCAGCTGAAGACTTACAAGAAAGATGATCAGACCTCAGGAGCACAAAGACTCACTGTTACCCTTCCAGCACGCCCTTCCATTCACCCCAAGAGGCACTAATAATAACTCATAGAAGAACCCTCATGCAGCGGGTCATAACACAGACTTTTTAATAAGAGTTTACTGAGGCAAAAAGCCAGAGGCTTACAAAGAAAGGACTATCAAACTGTACACACAGGCAGCCCCAACCCAGGTCCAGCCAAGGGCAGTCCAGACCGGTAGCACGAGAGCCTAAGGCTGCCCACCACGGGCCCAGAGGGGACACTGGCCACCCCAAGCTTTCAGAGAACTTACGACTGTCTGGGGGTCAGTGTTGCCTGTTACTCAGCTCCCTTTTGTACCTGACAGGGATACAATGACAAGAGAATGTTGAGAATACTGTCACCCATTAGAGAGAATACTGATAAAAGCAACAAACCCCACAAAATAAAGGGGGTCACTACCACCTAGGCATCCTGACTCTTCTGCTGAGACAGTCTTTAACCATCCGGCCAGGCAAATAAGCTCACTAATGAGTGATGCCCGGTCACAGCCCCCACCTTCCCACACACTTGTCTACTCTTGATCACGATCCTCAACAAGTAAGAAACAGGACAACTGGGAAAACAGGCATTATAAAACTTGAAAGTAGCCAAATTAAAACCTTCTGGATGACTATAGCTAATGCTGCCGTATGATATATAGGCAAGTTAAGAGAGTAATTCCTAAGAGTTCTCATAGGAAGGAGAAATTTTTTCCCTTTTTCTTTGTTTTTACCATATCTATTGTATCTATATTTTTGCAACAATCATTTCTTAATTATTTCTCAATAAAATTGTGGGGAAATTTATTTTTTAACTTTCTTGAATAGCAGGAAGGAGATCAAAAGTTACTCATGCAATCTCTTTATCTTTGAAACTAATCTCTGACCTCGTGGGAAGATTCTTCCCACAAACCGACTGGAACGCAGTCTTTATTCCTTCACAAGAACGCTCAACTGTGAGACCATGAAGGCATGTTTAAAAGAGCCCAATATGAGCCCTGGCTGGTGTGGCTCAGTGGATTCAGCACCATCCTGTGAACCCAATGCTTACCAGTTCAATTCCCAGTCAGGGCACATGCCTGGGTTGCAGGCCAGGTACCCAGGTGGGGGCATGAGAGAGGCAACCGACTGCTGTTTCCCTTATACATCATGTTTCTCTCTAACTATCTCCCTCCTTTCCCCTCTCTCTAAAAATAAGTAAATAAAATCTTTAAAGCCTATTAAAAAATAAAAACAGCCTCTCCCGTGCATTTGACTTTAGAACCAAGAAAACATTTCATGGAGTTTTAGAACAATTACATTTTTAAAAAGCAGTTCCTCAAATTTCAGAGTAAAATGAAGTAAATGTGCCTAAATATAAACCCAACCAGTTGTTGGCATAAGCACACAAAAAAGAATGATTACAAGTAGTTTTAAGTAAAATAATCTAAAAATACATTCTCAGTATTTTCAGTATAAATGTGATATACCAAGCAATATGAACTCAAAGAAAATCTTAATTTTTTTTCAGAAGTCACATTATGGGTGACAGTGTTGGTACTGTAAGATAAAAGAAATGAATAATTATGTTTTCATTGAGAACTGAGATTAGGCACAAGAGAAAGAAGAATAAATGATGGGAAAAAAGAGGACAGATGGAAGAGAGAAAGACATAAGAGTAACGAGATTAAGTACAAACACTGATGTCCTCAGTATGGTTTGCACTGTAAATACCCAAAAGTGCTCATGGTTATGTTTACCTTTTAAAAGTGTATTCTAGCTTGGTCCAATCAAAGTAGAGACACGATAACCAGCCTAGCAGCCATGAGCACCTCTAGCACCTGAACTATAGCCTCTACACACCATGTCCCACTAAAAGGAGCCAGGGCTACTTGGAGAAATGGCTGATTCCAGGGTAGCGCAAAACCTATACAGAAGAGGCAGGAACATCTCATCACTCTAGAGAGCAAGGAAACTAGCAAAGACTATTAGAGTATGTAGGAGAGACTTAGGACTCCCACTGGCCGAAGATGACCAAAGTTTGGCATTAGAGAAATAATTGGAATGCACTGAAGCACATGAGAAATGCTGAAATCCATGAGGTCATATGATTCTCATTTAAAAAAAAAAAAAGCATTACCCCAGAGGAGAAGGCTGGAGAACCAACTCATTACTTTGAAAACCAGTTACACAATTCAGAATGTTCCCTGCCCTTCCTACAGGTGCTGTACCTCAGAGTAACTGAAGTGTTGATAATGGGCTGATTCTCCTCATGCAAAGAGTTCCACTAGTAAGTGAAGAAGGGAAGAATCGGAATATCCCCATTTTGCAACTCCCTCATGATTACTGGATCTTAAGCAACAATCACAAATAACTGCTAACATCACACACACACACAAATACAACCAGGTGTTATGCACCTGTCCTGTGCCTGGGAAGGGAGGTAACACAACCCTACCTAAGAAGTAATCCTGCCAAAGGGAGGGGGGGAAAAACTGAGTCAGATCAAGCTTCTGGATCTAACCACCAACTTAAGTGCCAGAGGGCACGCAGTTGGAGTGATGGTGAAGGGGGTCGATGGCCTAAATCCAGACCTTGGGAATTTCTATAAGACGAACAACCTGGTTCCTTCAGTTCAGCTGGACAGATGATAGACAGATATATAAACCCACAAAAACATCCATGTAGACAGACAGACACAGACAGATACACAGCAGAGAGGGAAAGAGAGGCGAGATGGCAGGAAAATAGAAAAGGAACCAATATAACCCACATCAATTAAATGCACCTGATGCAGGTACGCCTTCAAATGACGAGGAGAAAATTAAAAAAAAAAAAAGACAAAGAAATGTGAATACTGTCTGGATAGTAATGATGTTAAAGAGGCAAGACTGGTCCTGAGTTGATAGTACTGAGGCTGGCTTAGGGTTCTGTAAGGGCTTGATCACCCTGCAGGGGAGGAAGGAATCTTCCCACTTTTCTGAGTTCTTGGATGAGACCCCCCCTACAATAAAAGGCAGGATCATGAGAGAAAAGCAAACAGAAGCTTATTAATACGCATACCTCCTATATACATGGGAGATGCCCAGAAAAACTGAGTAACGCCAAGCTACCACCTTAAACAGCATCTGCAGCGAAAGGCAGAAGCAGGAACTCGGGGGCAGTTGTGAGGGGTTTACAGGAACAGCACAGGGAACACGGGTGCAGTTGGGTTTGTTTTGCCGATTGAAGCTTCTTAAAGCCAGAGCCGGGCAGAAAGGGAGCCAGACAGAACAGCGATTTCCTTTATAAAGGTAACCGTCCCTTACAGTAGAGTCACTCCAACTGTGTCCAGAGCTTCTCCCATGTCTGCTCTTTCTCAAAAAGTATCTGCTCAAGCCCTGGCTGGTGTGGCTCAGTGGATTGAGCGTGGGCTGGGAACCAAAGTGTCCCAGGTTCGATTCCCAGCCAGGGTACATTCCTGGGTTGCAGGCCATAACTCCCAGCAACCGCACATTGATGTCTCTCTCTCTCTCTCTCTCTCTCTTTTTCCCTCCCTTCCCTCTCTAAAAATAAATAAATAAAATCTTTTAAAAAAAATGTACCTGCTCAAATGGTGTTTTTGCCAAAGGGGCATATCCTGGGATGGCCTCTCCTGCTACCCATCCATCCTATTCTGTGTTCGTATTTTTGAAATGTTCTTAAAAACTTAAAAGAAAAAAAAACACTGCATAGCGCAGCTGACAGAGGAGCACACCGCCGCTGTCAGAGAAACACCCACTCTGGTGGCTGCCGGGCCCCTGGGCGCGGCCTGCAGGGGAGAAAGCCTCAGGGCGGAATGCAAGGGCGCCACTGGCCCAGGAATCAGAACGCTTTGCTTCAGAAACCAGACGGGCTGCTGGTAAGTCACAGAGCCCGAAGCCTGTCCCCTGCCCTGCACGTCCTTACCTGCAGAAATACCTGCCTTGTCTACCTGGGGGGAATCCCGGGACAACCACTTGAGCTAAGAGGAGAGCAAATGTGCTGGGCAAGTGGCGGGGCTGGTTTCACCAAGGGCTCGGAGAGCGCGCACCTGTGCGCATGCTCAGTGGGCTGCGCATGCTCAGTGGGCGACCGCGGCCGGACAAGAAACCCCAATAGAAGTCCCTCCCGAGGGCCAACGTTTCTGTTCTAGACAGTCATTGGACGTGTCACTGCTAAGCAGATTTTTTAGTTTAACCATTACGAATGTAATCCTTTAAAAAGGAGTCACTCCCCTGGCTTCTACAGGAAAAACGGGCTGAGGAGCATCCCTTGTTGAGGATGCAAGACCATCACCATGGACACCGCTAGGGGGATACTGTGCCCCTAGGACCAGCAGGGGGCGCACAGCAGGGGCACTCTGGGGGGTCTCCTGGGAGCTTTTCCTGTCCGTAGGTCGCTTCCTCCTTCCATCCTTAGTTCTGTAGCCCCCACAGCCACCACCGGCACCCCAGTAGTTGCTCCCAGCCCACAGTTCCTCCAGCAGCCACTCCTTGGCCTCCCGGGTTAAGCAGAGGTGAGGGGCACTTGGGAAAAAGAGCTGGGAACGCCACCCAAAGACCCAGAGAGCTCTCAAGAATCAGTGCTGAGTCAAGGCACTAACTCTACTCAGAGGACTTTGTTCAACCTGTTTTCCTCCGCCCAGAGGCCGAGTTCCAACACAAAGACTGATGCAAACGTCAGACTTCCTGCAGCCTCCACCTGGGCCAAACACAGTCAGCAACAGGGGTCCCAGACAAAGGCAAGTCACCGGGCAGGGCTGGCAGCTGCCTGCGCCCATTTCTAAGGGTCACTGGAATCGTCCACTCCTCCCCTCCCAGGAGAAGGGGACTGGAGAAGCCACAGTGGCTCTTCGAGGACACACCAGTGGGCGGAGACCTCCTCTCTCAAAGCAATGGCCCCAGGACTGGGGAGGTGGCCTCTGCCCTCCTTCGGCCCTAGGAAGGGCCTCCTCCTCTCTACCCCGAAGGCTCTGGGCAGGCAGGCTGGCTCCTTCCCCAACTCCATCCCCACGGCAGTACACACAGGGGCCAGGCGTGCTGGGAACTCACTGGCTGTTCCCTCCTGACTAGCATCACCCTGGAAGAACACCAAGTTCACCATTAACTGGTACCTGCAGCTCCAAGCATCACAATCATTCTGCAGTTCTCCCAGGACAGCTTTTCACTGCTTCGAAGCCCCAACCTCAAAAGCCTTGCCCGGGACTGGCGTCGCCCAGCCCCTTCCCACAGGCGCTGCCACAGCGCACAGGGGAGGCCCTGTCCACACTGTGGCTGGTAATAGCACACTGCTTGGAAATCGTGGATAATCTGCCTGCCTTGAGCTTTCTAGAAAACCCCAGGTTGAGTTTAGATCTTCCACTATCTAAGACACAAAGACCAGGCAGCAGCATAAAAACAAGACCACGAAACGGGAAACTGCTTCAAGAAATCGACCGTTAAACGAACATTCATTCATCTCACTCAGTAACTAGTTCCAGTCACTGAAAACCCAAAACAGCACTTGAAACTTCATAGTTTCGCCTTAAGAAGTAATTTCTCTGTAACTTCTCCCAAACCCCAGCGTGTCAACAAGCCAGTCTAAGAAAACAAGAATACTTGCTGTGTTGGATTTCAGGCTTCTTTTGGCTGCCAGAAAAAAAAAAATTCAAGGTTTCATCTCCAACGAGTCTTAGAGGTCCCTGAACGTCACCACATCAGAAGTCAGCGCTCCGCCAGGCATCGTAAACACACGTCAGGATGGACACCATCAGCTCCTCACCAGGCTCATCCAGGGACCCTAGGCAACTGTCTACCTTTAACCATAACCACCAAGATACGGCCTGAACACAGCAGGAGCAAGCAGGCACCCTGCTGGGAGAGAGCCCAGCGCTACGTCACATCTGGTTTACCTGCTCCCAGCCCTGCCTGGTTCCCCCCAGCTGTCACCATTCGCACCCGGGCCTGGTGCGTCCCCCACAGTGAGGAAATATGTTCAGACACAGGAACGGACCTGCCCCCGACACAAATGACTGAGCTGGGGTCCCCGTCCGTGTTGAGCACGTGCGCATCCACTCCCGGACCCCCCAGGACGCGAGCTCTCAGCAGAGAGCCAGGTCTCCTCGCTCAGGGACCACACGGTGGACTCCCAACCAAGACCACAACCACCCGCCGGTCCGTCTCAGGGAGCCGACCTGGAATGGGACCCTGAGAGTGTGAACGGATGTCTGTGAACTTCACTCGCCCGGGCAGCCACAGCTGCACCCACGTGGGGGTGGCAGTGACCGGAAGGTGCTTCTACGGGGCCTCTGGTCCATCTGGTCCATGACACTGCTGCTAGTGTCCACACCTGGACCACCTCCAGCACCCAGGGGACGTGGCCCCCTGGACTCGACCCCCATTTACAATCTGCCATCTGACTTCCCGCTCCAGGGGTGCTGAGTGTCCTCCTTAAGATGTCCAGGCCAAGTCCGAGGTGCATCCATTCGCCCGAGCCCCTGAAGGCACTGAACGAGCTCTCGGTCACAGACGTGGTCAGGCTCTGCCTTTGAGGCCTTGTGTTACCCTGGGCACAGCATGCAACTTCGTGGCACCACGCGTCCTCTTTTCTAAAACGGGGTTACAATCATCCTTTCCACCGCAGGTGAGCCGGCCGAAGGGATGAATGTCATATGATGTGTCCAAGTGCTCAGAGCAGTTTCTGATGCACATTTTTCAAGTACTGCCTGTTACTACTACAGTAACAATACTGCTGCTGCTGCCACCGCTGCCACCAAGCAAGCCCCTGCTGGAACTGAGGCAGGGACTGCCCCTCCCCCGTAGCGTGAACCGCTGCTGCTGCTGCTGCTGCTGTTGTTACTACGGAGGAGTACCAGTACCGCTGCGGGGAGGATGAGCTCCCGCGCTGGCCAGGCACTCCACCCCCCCGTCTTCCGCCATGACTACCCACCCTCCTAAAAGAGAAGCCAGGCCAGCTCCCTACTGGCTGCACTCAGCCCCCCAGCCCCGGTGCCCGGGGTCTCCCAACAGTGAAGTCTCGCCGAGGCAGTAAGCCCTGCCCCACAGCGGGGTGGATCCCCTCTCGGGAGGGGCCCTGGCTGCTGCGGCTCTGCCTCTGTGAGCATGTCTCCCAGATTCTGCCCCATAAAGACCAGAAGCTCGTGGTGAGCTGGGATCTAGTCACCGTGTGGGGCTGAGAGAGCCCACCCCAAGGAGCCGACAGCCCGTGACAGAGAGGAAGGCCAGAAGCTCAGTTCAAACCCAGTGACATGAGCTGCCTTTTAGGGTCACAAGAGCACAGCACTGCGGAGGGATGCTGCTCCATGATACCATCCCCAGGAACCCCAAAGCCGCGCACCCCAGCCACCCACCACCCTACCCGGCGCAGGCCGCAGGCCCAGGCCCGAGGCTCCAAGCATTCCTGGCGAGCAGAGTTCCTGAGGGGTGTGCTGTGAGGTCCGCAGTGACTTTGGGTCAGGAAATGCTGCATGCACGGGCCACAACGACTCGGGCTTACCACCCTGCTCATTTCAAACTGACGTATCTGTGCAAGGTCAAAGCCAGGCCAGATGTCGACAGGGGCTCTTGCACAATCTAACACCCCTGGGTCTCCCCACAGGTTTGCGCCTCCACCCCACCCGTCACGGGCCCCAGCAGCATTCCAGCAGTGGCAAGGCTCTGCCCCACCCACCTGTCTCCACCCTCCAGCGCACGGGCCAACCCGCCTCCATCATCAAGAACATCAGTCTCCCAGGGCCATGCAGGCACCTGGGAACTGACAGATTCTCCAGCTTTTTCCCATTGTGTTGAGCTGAACTCCGCCTACCTAGTGACCCACCGGCCACAGCGCCCTTCAGCACAATGGGTCTGTTACACCGGAGCTACACCTCCCACATCCAAACCACCTGGCCCATGTATCTCCCTCCTGTGACAGCTCACCACCCTTCTGCAGCTACGGCAACTGTTTCATAGCAACTGCAATGTCTCTCTCCACCGACCTCACGCCCACGCAGGGCCACCGATGTCCCTGGGGCAGGACTCAAGGACCACGGAGCATGAACCAGGCAGGCAGGTTTTCAGCATGCCTACCCAGAACAGGCCGGCTTGCTCTGCAGCACCGAGCCCCCAGGCAGAGCAGTGTCCTCCTAGAGCATCTTCGCCGAGGCCATTTGTGGGAATGGAGGCCACTGAGCACACGGTTTTCTGCCTTTGGTCCTTCACTGCCAGTCCCCTTCCTACACTCGGTAATGGCTCCCGGGACCCCGCCTTCCAACCAGCAATCCAGCCCAACCACCAGGAGCAAGGGGCTAGAATGGGGGGCACGCATTCTCCAGAGTCCACAGCGGAGCCAGAGCACCTCCAAAGAGTGGCCTCCGGCCCCCCGTGCCCGGCCCCACTGTGAAGGCAGCAGCCCGAGGCGCATGCACTCCTGGGAGCCCCCGCTGGCTCCCGCTCCGGCTCCGACCCGGGGCCCCCGGGTGCCGTTTCCCTGGAAGGGGAGAGGTGACAACACCTGCTTGGAAGGACATCGATCAGCTTTGGCTGGGTCAAGTCAACAACTACTTGTTGGGCCCCTGTAAGCGTCTTCTGTTATTCCGGGCGCTGATCCAAATGCACCGCCTCCAAGGGCACATGTTCCTGGGGGGTGTAGGGTCTGCCCTTGGTCCAGGATCGCTCGGCACTGACAACACTGATGGAGCACCAGCAGCGGCCTGACGTGGTATAAAATGTCTCTGCAAGGCTGTGCTTTCACAACCCTCTGTTTTAATTAGTTACAAAACAGCAATCCCCCTGAGCTCCAGTCATGCCGGTATTTGCCCGGTCTAATGATGGCCACGACCGCTGAGCAATTCCCTGTTTCCTGGACACGGTTCATCCTCAGGCCCGACCTTGCCTCTCCCCTCGACGGTCCCACCCGTCTAAATACTGGCCACGGGCACGTGAGAAAGCAATTCATTGTTGGTGAAAACTTTTACCTCGACTAACGTAAAAATTCCCAAAATTAAATAGGACTTCCAGTAACACTTGATGATTGCTTTTGTTAATGAAGGCTTCTGTGAGTCCTTCTCGGCTCTCGAGACTTCTTTATCCCAGTACCTGCCGACAAGAAACAAAGCACAGTGAGGACCAGCGCCCCCTGACACACGGCGAACCGGGGCAGGGAGTGGAGGGGAAGGGACGAGTCCACCACTAGGCACTTGGTGGCTGTCCCAACAATGCTGGGTGGCTATCTGCAGGGCTCCTGCAAGAGGTGTGGTGCAGCCCAAGAAGACAGGCTGGAGGACAGACAGCTTCCTCCAGTGATACCTCCTCCCCAGTTAGTTCTGGGCCCCCAGGGCCCTTGCTGGGGGCCCCTCCACCACTTCCACCCCCTCCGGGACAGCCTGAGGGGAGGGGGGTGTGCCACACCGGGGGAAGCAGGCTCCAGCTCTTCCAAAGGCAGGCGACACCCCCTCCAAACCACTGGCCACACACTTAAGAGGTTTCTCCTTCCTGCCCCTCCTCCTTCCTGCCTGCTGCCTACCTTTGTAACTCTTCTCCAAGGTGCTTGGAGCGGTCCTCTGGAAGCACTGAGTACATGTCATCTTCTTCCAATCTCCGTTTGTGGCCGATTTTAAACAAGGGGTTTAGCCAACTGTGGAAAAGGAAGAGCAAAGGAATGACATCCATCCAAAAACACACACGTCTGATGAGAATCCTACTTCATGAATTTTGGTTTTTTAGAGTCTACAACTTAAATATACCGACATGGGGGAGGGTTGGAATCAGATATTTCAGATACGTGCGCGCACCCACATAGCCCCCAGCCCTGCCTGCCCAGGGAGCCCAGAAACAAGGGCATACCCTCCCACGTCAAAGACTACTTGGCGTCCAGATCACATTTTTTAAAAGATTTTATTTATGTTTAGAGGGAGGGGAAGAGAGGGAGGAAAGAGAGGAAGAGAAACATCAATGCGTGGTTGCCTCTCACATGCCCCCCACTAGAGTCCTGGCCAACAACCCAGGTATGTGCCCTGACTGGGAATTGAACCAGTGACCCTTTGGTTCACAGGCCAACACTCAATCCACTGAGCCACACCGGCCAGGGCCCAGACTGTGGTTTTTTAACACCCTTCCTCCCATGAAGGAACCACAAAGAAACACTCTGAAGAAATAACTGACTCCAAGGCTAGGACAGTGTCACGCAAGCCCCTGCGTGACAATTATTAGCTTTTCTGAACTGTAATATGAGTGCCTGCCATTAGGCTTTGGGTTGCTGAGGCCTCCACTTCAAAGACAAGCAACTCAAACACACGCCCAGCTAGGGGACGAGATAAAAAGCCAGGCCACCCACCCGTGAAGGTCCCTGTTTCTCTCCCAGAAAACTCTGCTTAACCTAGATAACTAACCATTTGGTTGACCACTTGCTTTTCCCTTTCTGCACTTTAATTCCCACTCCTGTGCTTTAAGTTAATCAATCCAGAATAAACCCATGAAACCCTAGGCACACCACCCTCAACTCCAGTAAAGGTAGAACCCCAGGATCTTGCTTGTGCACGCGCGCTCGCGCTCTCTCTCTCTCTCTCTCTCTCTCTCTCTCATTGTTGTTCGCTAGCTCTCCTCCCCACCCTCTGCCACCCCAGGACCTTGCAGTGAGGCCCCAGACATGCCCTGGACCCTCCAGGACCTGTGAGTCAACACCTTGTCTCTCTTTTTTCAAAGTTCCCTGGTGATCACTGTTGAGGTGTGCCCAAAAGCTGAAGAACCACCAGGGCTGGTCCAGCCTCAACGCTGGCCCCTAGGGCAGAATGTCCTCGAGGACTCCCCTCCGGCAGAGGCCCAGGTGCGCAGTGCCCAGGGATGAGACCAACACAAAGCAGGTGGAGAAAGGACAACACGGGCCTGAAGCATCTTATGCCATAAAATAAGGAAGCTCTCAAAGAACCGTGAGGATGTGTCCCAGGGACAGGGGGACCAGGCTGAAGGGCTCTCACGAAACAAATCCGGGGTACACTGAGCATCAAAGTAAACAAATGGCAACGAATCGTAACCCATTAAGTAACAAGAGTCCATGCGCGAATCCTTACGTCTATGTAAATGGGGGACAAGGGAGAGCTCTGGCACTCTCAAAGGCAAGTAAACATACCAAAGGAACAATGGGGTTAGAAATGATCAATGGTAGTCAAAATCGGTGAGTCAAAGTTTGTGGTGGAAGAAAATACTCACATAATCTCAAATTATAACGCTACCGATTACTTTTTAACTATGAAAAGAAAGACAATAACTTTATAGAGGACCCGCAAGAAAAACCCTATTCACATTTTTCTGGCAGTTCTGGTTGTTCTTTTTTGTTTTTAAATTTTTTATTGTCACCCTGGCTGGCATAGCTCAGTGGATTGAATGTGGGCTGCGAACCAAAGTGTCGCAGGTTTGATTCCCAGCCAGGGCACATGCCTGGGTTGCAGGCCATGGCCCCCAGCAACCGCACACTGATGTTTCTCTCTCTCTCTCTCTCCTTTCCTCCCCTCTCTAAAAATAAATAAAATCTTAAAAAAAAAAAAAAAAAAAAAAGGAAAGAAAGTGCAGAAAGAAAAGCCTGCCCGCTGAGAATACTCTGCCCAGGAGATGTCCTTCAGACTTGGAGAGTTCTCCGGACAAACCAAAGCTAAAGGAGTTCATCACCATTCCACCACCCTTACAAGAACTGTGGAAGGCAGTTCTTAGAGGCAAAACACAAGATGCTAATTAGTAACAGGAAAACATACGAAAGCATAAAGCTCACTGACAAAGGCAAATACATATTTAAGTTCAGGATAACACTGTAATGCTGGTAGGTAAATCATTTACAACTCTAGTATGAACATGAAGAGACTAAAATGTTTAAAATAACCATAACTACAATAATTTGTTAATGTACCCAGTATAAAGTGAGTTAATTGTGACATCAAAAAATAGAATGTAGCCCTGGCTGGCATAGCTCAGTGGATTGAGCGCGGGCTGGGAACCAAAGTGTCCCAGGTTCGATTCCCAGCCAGGGTACATTCCTGGGTTGCAGGCCATAACCCCCAGCAACCGCACATTGATGTTTCTCTGTCTCTCTCTCTCTCCCTCCCTTCCCTCCCTAAAAATAAATAAATAAAATCTTAAAAAAAAAGACCAATTTTAAAAAAAATAGAATGTGAGGGAGTATAAAAATATACACTTTTTGTTGTTCAAAGTTAGGTGGTTATCAGCTTAAAATGCACTGTCGTAAATATAAGAGGTCTCAGGTAAACTTCATAGTAACCGCAAAGTAAAACCCTACCATAGATACACAAAAGATAAAGAAGTCAAAGTGTACCACTACAGAGAAGCATCAAATCACAAAGGAAGTGAGCAAAAAAGGAAGAACGTAAGAGAAGAATTACAAACAACCAGGAAACAATTAAAAATGTCAACAGTAATTCCAAAACTATAAATAATTACTTTACATATAAACAGACTATAGTCTCCCCGGTCAAAACAGAGTGGCTGAATGGATAAAAAAGCAAGGTCCCTCTAGGCGCTGCCTACCAGAGACTCACTCAACCTTTAAGGACACACACAGACTGAAAAGGGAAGGATAAAAAAAGCTATTTCTATGCAAATGGAACAAACAAACAAACAAACAAACAGGGGTAGCCATACTTACATCAGACAAAAGAAGCTTGAAGCCAAAGACTGTAACAGGAGACAAAGAAGATCACCGAACCGTGATAAAAGGACCCCTTGATCAAGAGAAGACAGCGTTTGCGAACACTGACGCTACAACACGGGAGCACCGAGGCGATCTCTACGTGCCAGTGTCGGAGAGCACTCACACAAAGCCAGGTGGCACCTCCCACTGCACACCCAAGCTCCCAGGTACAGACTACGGCTCCAAGGCTATGAACTTGCATGGCACCTTACTGTGCTGAACACTGCGGGCAGCTGTGACACAACAGTGAGTATTTGTGCATCTAGACATAGGAAAGGTATGGTAAAAATACAGGATAAAAGATAAAAACGGTGCACCTGTACAGGCATGGACCACGCATGGAGCTAGCTTGCAGGACTGACACTACTCTGGGGGAGGGAGGGAGGGAGGGAGGGGGTGGGGAGTGCGTGTGGGGGCCTAGGGCATCCCCGTACAGTGCTGTAGCCTTCACAAACACGACACACTCACGCAACATTAAATGTATAAAAAGTTTTCTTTAATGATAAATGAGCCCTGGCTGGCACAGCTCAGTGGATTGAGCACGGGCTGCAAACCAAAGGGTTGCTGGTTCAATTCCCAGTCAGGGCACATGCCTGGGTTGCAGGCCAGGTCCCCAATGGGAACCACATGAGAGACAACCACACATTTATATTTCTCTCCCTCTCTTTCTGCCTCCCTTCTCCTCTCTCTAAAAATAAATAAATAAAATCTTTAAAAAAAGATAAATGAACCTTAGCTCACTGAAACTTCACCAACTTCAATTTTTTAACTTTGACTCTTTTGTAATAACACTTAGCTTAAAACACAAGCATGTTATATAGCTGTACAAAATTATTTTCTTTATATTCTTATTCTAGAAAACTTTTTTCTATTTAAATTTTTTTTATTTATTTTTTTAAAGATTTTTTTTTTTATATTTTAGAGAGGGAAGGGAGGGAGAAAAAGAGAGAGAGAAGCATCAATGCGTGGTTGCTGGGGGTCTTGGCCTGCAACCCAGGCATGTGCCCTGACTGGGAATCAAACCTGCGACACTTTGGTTCGCAGCCCGTGCTCAATCCACTGAGCTATGCCAGCCAGGGCCTATTTAAAAATTCTTTATTTTATTTTGAACTTTTTTTGTTACAAAACTAAACGAGAAACACAGTAGCCGAGGCCTACACGGGGCCAGGACCATGGGCATCACTGCCGTCCACCTCCCCGTCCCGTCCTGGGAGGGCCTCAGAGGCGACAGCATGTGCGGAGCGGTCAGCTCCTGGGACAGCAAGGCCTTCCCCGGGGGACCCCTCCGGGAGGACCTGCCCGAGACTCTTCTTGGGGAGGCGTCGCTCTTTTCAGATACAAGCCCACGCTGGGTGGCTGGGCTTCTCTCTTCCTCCACAGACCAGCTCGTGAGCCACTACTGCACCAGGAACATTCCTCTCCAGTAACGAAACCTTCCCAGGTGTTTAAGGAGCTTGCGGAAGTCTGCAGAAGCTTCTACTAAAGTCTTCGCTGGGAATTTTCTTGGGAGTTCTTCCTTCTCCCCTTCTGCAGTTTCCTTTCCTCCTGCCTCTCTCCTTCAGCTGTGTGCCCCGTTCCAGTTCCGACAACTTATGAGCCAGTTCCTCCAGAACCACCTCCAGGAGCTCCTCAATGTCACCCTCCCCACACCCGGCTGCTGGCCGTCTCAGCCACAGCCTTGTTGGGTTTTGCCACCTCCTCACCTTGACAAGGCCTGTGACGTCAAGGGCAAACCTCTTAAAGGTCTCCTTCCGGATGCCACTTACACACTCCTTGGTGGCATCGCCCGAAGCCCACGCAAGGTTCTCCAGGCACTCACGGGGGCTGTCATCCCTCCAGGATTGCATCAGTGTCTTCTCGGTGTCCTCTGCAGTTGCAGCTAGGGCCTGGACAAAGGTCCTTCTCAGGCAGTAGGTCCTCAAGCCGTTACAACTCCTTGAGACCCCTCGTTTGGGTCAGAGGTGGTGTTTGGAGGGAGAAGCACCACTCTGACCCTGGGGTGGGCATCGCCAACAAGAGGAGGATGCCCAGGAGCACCATCAGCAAGCAGAACCTTGCAGGGTATGTTATTCTCCCAAGGACACTTCTCCGTGTCACTGGCACAGTGAATCGGCAGAGGGGCGTCTTGGAAGGGGAGCTGGGTCCTCCACAGCTTCTCACTGCTCCGTAGGACCCTGGCAGGGCCCGCTCACTGTAGCCCGCGACACGGCGAGCGAGGCTGCTCCCCTGGCCTTGAAGGCCTTGGAGCCTGGCGCTCACCTGGCCTCCCTGTAGATGAAGGGCCTTCCAGGCACCGTTTCCAGAACAGAGAGAGGTTGCATCCACGCCATTTGCTCCGGCAAGTCATTTTCCTCCACAGTCAGCTGATCCCGTGTTTCCAAAAGTTCTGCAGCCGCCCCACGGACTCACCGCTCACTCTCACGTCCCGTAACGAGTGTGAACTCTTGCACTGTGTCAGCCACACGGAGCCGTCAGTCAATTCCACGTCACAGCTGGGCCCGGTCACTTCTTTCCACGGGGCAAACGAACTGTCTGCTTTGGCCGTGATCGTCACGGTGCTGAGAGGGACGCACTCGTGAGTCTGGCCTTCAACCCAGGCTGTTAGCTGTCCCTCCAGGTCTCATCCAGGCCCTTGCTGCATTTCGGTCAGTCTCACTGCCACCAGTGCAGCAGACACTCGAATAGCTCCCATCCCTTTGTCCTTGTTCTTCAAGGTCATGGCGATGGTGCACTGGGACCCGCCTGCCAGGCAAGCAGTAGCTACCACCCATTTCCTACCTCCCTAGTCCTTAATCATGTTTAATTCCGTCTCCAGCTCAATCACTTGATGGGACCCCTTTCTGGCAACCTTGCAGGGTATGCTTTACACTTACGGGTCACAATGAGCACAACACGAGATTAAATCAAGTGCAAGAGAAATCAATGCGATCAAGAGCCGCCATGAGCACAAGACGGAGGAGGCCGCTGCCGGTGCAGCCCAGCACATGTCCTACAGCACATGCTTTTTTCTTTCCGTCAGAAAGAGTACACTCTGGAATAATGATGAATCGTATAGTACAATAAATACACAAGCCAGTAACACGGCCTTTTACTGCCACTATAAATATTATGTACTGTGCAGAATTATATGGGACCAGCAGCACAGTGGGCTTGTTACACCAGCATCACCACGAACACATGCGTGGCCCCTGCACGACGACACAACGGCATCATGAGGCAGCGAGGACTTCTGGGCTGCGTTACAACCTTATGCAACCACCGACTCTCACACAGGCAGGCCTTCCCTGACCGAAGTCTTATTAGGTGGCGTGTAACTGCACGCAGAACATTCCACCCAACGGCGGCCGGTGCTCACTCCCCTGAAGCACACAGGGGACGCCCTCCCGGGTACGTTTGTTGTTGGGCCACAGAATCAGTCTTTGTAAAGTTCATCTTAAAGTCACAGCTAGCATCTTTTCCAGTCACTCTAGTAGGAGACTAAAAATCGATGACAAAAAAGAAAAAGAGAAAAATTCACAAATACGTGGAGATTAAACTACATGCTCCTGAACAACCAATGGTTCAAAAAAGAAATTTTTTTAAAAAATTAAAAAATATCTTGAGACAAATAAAAATGGAAATGTGATTATCAAAACCAGTGGGATACAGCAAAAGCAGTTTTAGGATAGAAGTTCATAGTGATAAACACCTACATTAAAAGATATCAAATAACGACCCTAACTTTAGACCTCAAGGAACTACAACGAGAAAAAGAACAAACTAAGCCCCAGGTTAATAAAAGGAAGGAAATAACAAAGGTCAGAGCAGAAATAAATGCAACAGAAACTAAAAAGCAAAAATAAATGAAGCAGAAACTAAAAAGACAATAGAAAACATCAATAAAACTAAGATCATATGTACTGAAAACACAAACAAAAGAGACCAACCTTTAGTTGGATTGACCAAGAAGAACCACAAGTAAAATCAGAGGACTCAACACAAAACTATGAATTAAAAAGAAAACATTACAGCCATTGCCACACAAATACAAAGAATCCTAAAAGATCACCATGCCCACAAACTGGACAAACCAGAAGAAATGGACATGTTCCTAGAAACACAGAACCTCGCAGGGCGGAGCCATGAAGAAACAGAAAATCGGAACAGACGGATGACGAGTGAAAATACTCCATCGGAAACCAAAAAGCTGCCGACACACAAGTCCAGGACCAAATGCTTCACTGATAGACAAAGTCCCCCCAGCAGTCAAAGCACCGACACCAATCCTTGTCAAGCTCTTCCAAAACACAGAAGGGTAGGGAACACCTCCAAAATCTGGTGTGCGTGTGCAACACACACCAGATGGTCGATGTTGCTGATTTTACAGGCATGGCCACTACAGAAAACAGAACGGAAGTTCCTCAGGAAAGTGAAAAGAACGGCCAACACTGGGCACGTGAAGGCAATGAAATCGCTACCTCAAGGAGATATCTGTATTCGCATGTTGACTGCAGCATTATTCACAACAGTCAAGGTAAGGAAATGATGTGTCTGTACACCAACAAATACACGGATAAAGAAAATGTGAGAGATACACACACACACACATACACACACACATGCACACACTCACCCTAGAACATTACTCAACCTTTAAGAAGGAAGTCTCGTCCCTTGGAACATGGATGAACCTAAAGGCATCATGCTATGTGACATGAGCCAGACCAAATACTGCCTGGTATCAGTTATATGAAGAATTTTTTTAAGGAAAAAAAAGTATACTCATACTCACAGAAGGTCATACTCACAGGAAGAGCACAGAAGCAGTGGCCAGGGCTTGGTGGGGCTGGGGGAGAAGTTGGGTAAAAGGGTAGACACGTTCAACTATATAATAAATACGGATTTAATGTCTCACAGGATTACAGGGTGCCTACCATGGATAACACTGTACTTCACACTCGAAATCTGCTGAGACTAAAACTTAAATGTTCTCACCCTAAAACAAGAAAGGGGGTAAATGTGTGAAGTGAAGGATGTGCTAGTAACTCCCTGGGGGGATGCCTTTTGCTAAGTATGCACATATCAAATCATCACATTCTAAATCCGTCTTACAGTTTTGTCCACGGTACCTCAGTACAGCTGGGGGTCAAAAACACTTTGGCTGGTAAATCCTAGGAATTTCCCCAGTGAGCGTGGGCCCCGATGGTTTATGCTGACAAGGTGACTCACAGGGTCCCCTGGAGAGTTTATATTCATGTATGACTCAGCCTGGGGCTGTCCCCCACCAGGAAAAGCAATCGTGTGAGATCAACCCCCACTCCGTGGAGGGGGGCTGGCGGTCAAGATCAACCACAAGGCTAAAGAATCCATCAATAACACCCCCCTAACAAACCCCAATAGAAACCCTGAATGCCAGCACCTGGGGGAACTGTCCTGCTGGGCAATGCCTGAGTCCTGTCACACACTGATGTGTCAGGAATGTGGCATGTCCTGACTCCAGAAGGACAAGACAAAGCAGCTTCCTCTCCCTGGGTGGCTCTCCCTTTCACGGCTCCAGATTTGTATATGTTTGCTAGAATGAAGCAGTAATTGTGTTCTGCGTGTGGTCTAGTGAATTATGAAAGCTGAGCCCCCCAAATCTGTAGTCTTCTGAAGTAAGGGTGACCTGGGGACCCCGAACCTGCAGCCAGCAGCACCCGGCGTCCAGAGGAGGACACTTGCACGGGGGACGGTGTCTATGAGGCCCCCAGCAAGGCAGAGGTGGCCAGAAGTCAGTACCGGGGCACAGGTGCAGCTCAAGAGCAGACACTCACGTGTCAGGGCACCACCTCCTCAGCTTCTGCTGGCCTTGACCACCACTCACCTACTTGCTCCCTGCTGCCTGCCTCTTTCCCCCACAGCTCCCCGTCCTCATCTCAGTTAGCATAAGCTAGTCCGAGACCTGGGGCCCACCAGCCCATCACTGTCCCTGGGACCATTTCTGCCAGCACCAAAGGAAAAGGCAGGGGATGCCTTGAAGGCTCTCTCCTCTCACTTGGTGGCCACACACTCTGCCTGGAGGCTGGGGGTCTCACCTTTTAATCTGCAATAAGATCACCTGAGTGGTTCCTTAAAAATCAATCCAGACCCCACCAGTGGGGTTTTGATTGCACAGATTTAAAGGGGAGACTAAGAATCTGCACGTTAGACGAGCATTCCTCATGAACTTGGCCGGGCACTGCATACAGACTTAGGGTTCTAGAAAAGACAGGGCGGTGGGTGGGGAAGGATTAGCTGGTCAAACTTAGAGCTAGAAGTTAGAGTGAGAAGTCAGAGAGCTAGAACACACCTTGGAAAACCTAGTACAGCTCATATCCAGGACAGGAAGCCGATAGGGGTGGTCGGTGTTCATTATCTTTAATGTACGATGTGTGTATTTGCACATGCTTGTCATTTCCCATCATAAAAGACAAGGGGGCGTGGAGGAAGACGGGCCAAACTCCGCACCTATGCAGGTCTGCAGGTCTCAGATGTTCGGCATCTGATGCACATGCGGGCATTTCCTGTAACAGTGACAGTCACTCAATAACGACTATTTGTGTTACCCACTATGAGAAATAAAATTAACGGTCACTTTTTCTCTGATCAGCAATGAGTATACTTCTTTCATCTTTCAATTGTATAGTGATTAAGAAAAAACACATCGGCCCTGACCAGTGTGGCTCCGTGGGCTATGCATCGTCCCAACAAAGCGCAAGGTCGCTGGTTTGATTCCCGGTCAGGGCATATGCCTGGGCTACGGGTTCAGTGCCTGGTTGGGGCTCGTGGGAGAGGCAACCAATGGCTGTTTCTCACATTGATGTTTCCCTCCCTCTCCTTCTGCCTCCCTTCCCTTCTCTCTAAAAGCAAATAAATGAAATCTTTTTAAAAAAAGATATTAAAAAAAAACACACAGAAAAGGAGTAGGCCAAGGAAAGGTAGATATAACACTGACTGGTGAACCACGCCCACAGCTTAGCCCACTTAATCCAATCCTTGGTCCATCTGAGAGCCTGGTCCTTCCTTCTCCCTTATTCCTCGCACATGGTGCGACTCTATCACCCAACCCTCCTGCAGTCGGGGAGGCCACGCTGAACTGAAGGCACAGAGACATATGCCACTCGCACGGAAGGCTCAGGCCTTAGCACCGTGAGCACACTTCCCCCACGCTCTCCTCTTCCCAACCTGAGAACCTGGAAGCGGCAGCAACCCAGCTTCTACCACCAGGCAGACCACAGCAGGAGTCTGGCCTAGGTCCCTGCCCACAGCGCACCTGGAGATCTCCTGCAAACAGAAACTCTGAGTCACTAAGTTTGGGGCAGGGCCTGAGATTGCACTGCTCCCGTGCGCTAGGTCACGGCCACGTGCCTGGTCTGCAGACCACACCTGGGGTAGCAGGCGTCTGGGCAGAACCACCCACCAAAGAGGCTGTCGATTCTGATGCTCAGGGTTGGCGGTCACGTGATGAGCAGCGGCCGTCACCGCAGAACGACTCGAGCCCAACTAGCCGGCTGGCCTTTCTCCCGTGACCCATAACGAAGTTTAACTGAGACCTGTGAGTAAGGCCAGTGTGCAAGTGCAGCTAGCAAACGAACGCAGGGACAGCTGCAGAAAGATTACTTAAGAGTGTGCAACGTGATACGAGCTGGCAGGGTTCTATCAGAAACAGTATCTGCCCCGCTGAGTCAGAGTCGGCGCTGTAAACAGCAATATCTCCAAAGGCGGTCGCTGCCACAGCACGGAAACGGCGACCACTGGCCTAGGAGGAGAGGACAGGAAGGTCACACCCGGGCCCTGGGTTCACACGGCCACCACCTGCCACGCTGTTCTTCCGAGGAGGCCCGTGCGGAAGCTGTTTACTCTCCAAGACCACAGGCATGACGCACAGATGGTCAGTCTCCAAAACCTCAGCCAAGATTCCGCCCCCACCATCCCCGCAGTCCGGTGCTGATGGAAGCTGCACGCGAACAGCACCGTGTTTGTCCCCAGGTTGCAGGAAGCAGACGAGACCTTGGCGGGAACCCCCAAGGACGCTTTGAGACACGGAGGTTTACCGGGGGACTTTCTTGGGTTAAGGTTTAAGCTTACTTAATTGCGTGTTCCTTTTCTATTTACATAACAGACATGAGGCCTGATGGAAGCAGAGCTGACAGTGTGGCCCTCACGGAGATCACATGAACCTGGACCCCCTCGGCTTCCGTCCCCGCCCCCCCCCCCCCCCCCCGAGTCAAATGCCTGGGAAACAGCCTGGCCACCCAAGAAGTCCTACTGCAAGCCCCTGCCCTTGAACTCTAAGAAAAAGCCCCTTGGATGAGAATCTATGAGAAATCTAAACTGTTGAATGTAGTCACGGAGGTGCAGGATGATAAATCTCAAGTCTCTGAGATGAAAAACCTTCTCAAAGGCAGAGGAAAAAAAAGCACTTTTCAGCCCAGCCTCTGCTGGAATGACCACAAATCTCAGAGTCACGCATGAAATCTACATGGGTCCCCTCGACTTTCCGTGGATTATAAACCCCTCGAGGACACAGGTTGTTTCCGCTTACTTTATTTCCCTAGAGGGCCTAGTTTAACAAAAACGTATGTGCTGGGCAAACCTAAATACTTGCTACTCGACACAGAAATAATACATCAAGCCCTGGTTGGGTGGGTCAGTTGGTTGGAGTGTCATCTCATGAAACAGAAAGTTGTAGGTTCGATCCCCAGTCGGGGTGAGTGTGGGAGGCAACAATTCAGTGTCTCTCATTCATTCTCATTCTGTCTCCCCCCAACCCCCACCCCCCGCCTCCTCTCTAAAGTCAATAAACATATCCTGAGAGGGGATTTAAAATAATGATGATAATAATAATAATAATAATAATAATGATCAAATATGTGACTGCACTTCTTTGGATTCGCAAAACACAACACAGGTATTTGGCCATAAAAACTCAAGAAGTTGAATCTATTGCAATCAATGTATTCTCCTCATTGAAAAAACCAATTTACTCAGAACAAGTCCCCACACATTTGGAATCTCCTCGAAGCTTCCAAGCCTTTATTTCCAGTCTCCAGACAGACAGCACAGGTGCTACCAGTCCTGGACGTTTTCTTTCCCGGACACCTCTTCCAGCTTTGACAGTCTAGGGTCCCCGGCGAGGCAGGTGAGAGTCTCAGCGTACAAATCCATCCTGCCCAGCCTCCTTGCCACTCGGCCAACTTGGCTCAGGTGTGAAGTCCGGAATAACATCCTCCGTTATTGCTTCCTCCTCTTCCTGGTCCCTTCCCCCAGGGGTCAGGGCTCTTCGTGTCTCCCTGCCACAGTCAGGAGGTGCCTTCAACCCCCTGGAAGGGTAGGTCACTGAACACATACAGCGAGTTACAATTAAAGGCAACTGGCCCACTGAGGCCACACTGGTTCACTCCTTGTGGTCCGTGGAGAGTTGGGGATCCAAAGACTTTGCTTTAGCACCACGGAACCTCTTGCTTTCTCCGACGCCTCCTGCAAATGGCCCCAGGCTGCTCTCAACCAGCCTGCACCAGCTGTTCCTATTCCTGCCCAGGCTCCTCTGTCCTCTGGCCTGGCCATAGGATTTCTCTCTGTGTCATCGGACAGCAAGGGGGTCCCCTGTAGGGTCCTCCATTGGCAATATAACTTCTAATATTTAAGGGCCCACAGGAGCGTTCTGACAGACTTCAGCCCCGGCCGAGGCTGCCCTCCACGCCAATGTTATTTTTTGGCAAATGGTATGAGGTTTGGAGGCAAAGGACAGCTTTGGCAAAGGGTATGAGGTTTGGTGGCACTGCTGTGGTTTTACTTCAAGTAAACAACTATTAAATCGGGGGAGCCTAGTTTTCCGCTTAATTTTAATGATGTCACCACTGCCTGGCATTGCTCTTTTTTTAAAACATTTTATTTTTAGAGAGAGGGGAGGGGAGGGAGACGAACATTGATGAGAAGGCGAAACACCGATCGGCTGGCCTCTTGCACACACCTGACTTGGGGACAGAACCCACAGCCCACCCAGCCGTGTGCCCAGACCGGGAATCGAACTGGTGACCTTCCACTTTGTGGGACAACAGCCGACCCCCTGAATCATGCCACTGGGGGCACCATACCAGGAGAAAAGGCAAAAGGGGCTACATTAACAAGCACCAACTTGAGTCCCTATTTCTGGTAACTGTCCATGAGCTATGGACTGAGGTCGCTCAAGCTCCAGGAAGAAAGCACGCGGAGCCCTGGCAGCCTGAGGCGGCAGTGAAGGGGCACCAGGAAACCCCTGGTGCCCACTGCCTTGGAGAGCAGGGAACCACCCTCCCACAACAAGATATCAGTCCTTCTTTAGGACTGCCCCTCCCCCGCTCGCCTGGGCAACCGCCGGCTAGGGCTCCAGGCAGCCCCTCCAAACTCGGAATGTGGAAGCTGTCAGCCACATTCTGACGAGCAAAAACCACTTGTACCTGAGAATATAAGACCAGGGCACCCAATCTCACGCACGAGACTGAGAACAGCGGTCTAACGTGATTACCACCCATTTAAAATGGAATACCCTTTCTGCTGTTATCCAAAATTAAGGAGGAAGTGCTCATTCTAAGTTAGTCTTCTAATCAGGCAATACGACGTCCAGGGGACAGATTTTAGGAACATTCCAGCTGAACCATTTCATTCTTGGACGCATTAGGTCAATTATGAGTGAAACGGCCCCCAGCTTGAATAGCTGCATGTTCGGAGAGAACAAAAACCTCCTTTGAAAAGCCTCTCTCTGTGCATAGTCCCTTAAAGGGCTTGTCTGGTCGGAAGTAAATCAAGAGAGTTTGGAAAACTCCACAGTGACCCCTAGGACCCGCTAAAGCAGCTTTCTTCATAATCTTGGTATGTCCTCCATTCGCTTTAAAAAATATTTCCTGTAACCTGCACAAAAGCATGCAGAAGTGGAAAAGAAAAAGCAACGGAAAACAACCAAACGTTTTCCCAGACAGCGAGGAGAACACTACGCAGAGGTATTTTACAGAGAACCCCTGACCCCCAGCTCCACCCAGTCCCAAACCAACCCCGGTGTCCTGGATGCCACTTTCAGGCTAACGCGGTTCCTCCCGAAAAACCTCTCTGCTCCTCGCCCCTCCATGGAGGTCACCCCATCAGAAGGAAGGGGGAGGACGGAGGGAAGACAGACCACCCCTCACCCCCACACCCTCAAAGGGCTGAGAACAATGAGAGGGCAACCCCCAACACCCAGCAGGGTAACCCCAGAGCCGCCTCCTCTTTCTCCCTCCAAAGAGGCGAGGGCCAAGTGGGGTCTTCCCCCCGCCCCCCACGAAGCAGCCCTCAAACCTCGGCAAGTGCATTAGTGTCTTACTGATTCAAAAAAAAAAAAAACCAGCTCTCAACCACAGAAATTGTAATATTCACTAATTCAAGTCAACGCGTAAGCACCTGCCCACCATGTAATGGGCACTCTTGTAGGCCCAGATGGGGGGTCTCTTTCATGCAGCTCACGTTCAGGAAGGGAAGACAGAAGACCAGCGAACTACAAAGACAGGTTCAGAACAACGATGCCGAGCACAGAAAGTAACACGGGGAGACCTGGCTGAGAGTGCACGTGGCTACTTTCTACGGGGTGACGGGGCAGAGCTCTCGGAGGAGGTCTGGTGCAGGGCCCAAGGCTCAGAAACCACGAGCGGAGTCCACGTGTTCGAGACACAGGCATCGGCGAGTGCAAGGCTAACGCAGTCACAGAACCACCCAGAAGTGGGAAGGATTTCCCTCCGGATCCGCAGAGACCTCCGGGTCCTGGAGGAAAACCGCAGGCGTGGCTCACGTCCTCCATCCGCCCCACAGGGTTCAGGGTTCACAGCACCATGTTCGAGGGGCGGATAAAACAACCGGGTCAGGCTGGGACTGGGCCGAGATCCCACACTGCTCCCAGGCCAGCTCCCAGCTCGGAGCGGGCCCCCTCGGCAGACTCCCTGCTCCCTGCCCGTCCCAAAAGCACTACCTCGCCCATCACCTCAGCTGGCTAACACGGTGAGGGTCTGGTGAGGGTCTGGGTCATCCCGGGGCCCTTGCAGCCTCTGTGCCCTGGACGTCCCCGGTTCCTGGGAAGCTCCACGTGGCTCCCCCAGCCTCGGCTTTCCATGCAGCTCCTCTCCCTGCCTCGCACCTCCCGAGCCCAGTGCTCATTCACAGCTGCCTTCGCTGGCAAGACTCCCACCCATCTTCAAGGAGGAAACCCCTTCAGGGAGGGTCCCTCCAGCCACACGAACTGGACCACAAATGAGAAACGGTCTCAGGGACTGTCAACGTTCCCCCAGCCTGGGAGACCAGCCACCCCAGCCTCCCACCACCTGGCCTACCGGGTGCCACCCCAAGAACCACGCACGCCCTGTCGTTTTTGCCGCCATCATTCCTCCGTACAGAGCGCAGGTCAGGGGCGGCTTCCCGAGGGCACCTGCTGGAGTCGGGTAGTGACAGGTGTTCTTTCGTCCTGACTCTCGAGAACAGTTCAGCAAATACTGACACCGGCCATTCCCCAGTCCCTGCCCGTGCTCTGTGGCTGGAGGGAGGGGCCTGACGTTCATGCAACAGGAATGTCAGCCCTGCCCCCCAGCCCTGCCCCCCTCTATTTACCAGGTTGCTTTAGGCATGAAATTTAACCTCTGCACCCCAGTCCCCTCAGCTGGAGGCAATCGGAGTGGCCACACTTGGCAAACCATTTATGAACGTTGATCATGGATACGGCTGCACTCTACCTTGCTTATAGAAATGTGCATAATAAGGTAGAAAACAGGCCATGAAAGTGTCAGCAGGTCCTGGGGCCGTCAGGATGGCTGTGCCCAAGAGGACGGGGCACTGCCTCGGACCTCAGAGAGGGAGGGGAGCGGAGGGAGAAAGATGCGGGGAGAGGGGACCAGGGCCTCCCTCTAATGAACAACCAAATTCTTCAAAACTCCGCCAACATCACTGTGCGTGGATTTTTGTGGAAACCAGTAAATGGGACCACACTCGGGGTGAAGGGGGGCAGGGGGAAAGGAGAGGAGGAGAGAGAACAGAGAGTTCAGGAGGACACAGGAGACTCCAGAGTGTGAGGCTGAAAGAGGCCAGCGGAAGTCAGCCAGCACAGAGCTGGCAGGAAGTGTGGGGTGGGACCGCAGGGGGACTGGGGACCACGGGGGGGGGACTGGGGACCACAGGGGCACGGGGACTGCAGGGCCCAGCTGCCCTGTGGCCACCACTCTGGAAGGACGCCCTCGCCTCACTGGGGCCCGCGTTCTGCACAGGCTTGGCACAGCCGGTCCCTCAACACACGAGGTGCCTCATCGGTGTCCACGTTCAGCTCTTCCTTCCTTAAAACTCTTGCCAGCAGTCCGGCCTAAGTATGTGAGCAGGAGGAAAGCGCAGAAGGGCTTGGAGCCGGACCTTGGTGTGGCCCAGGGCTGGCTCACTTCTCCCGGCCCCGGGGCTCCGTTTTCCGCCTGTCACCGACTTCTCAAAGCAACCCTTGTTCCATGAGGATGAGCCCTCGGTGACAGGGAATCAGCATGGCCCGCCCGGCACCCTGCACGCTGCTGCCTCTTCTGTGGCCTGAGACGCCAGCGGGAGCTGCCATCTGCCCCCTTTGTTCTGAGCTCTGCAGAAAACGCCAGTTCCCAGAAATCAAAGGCAATTAGCTGCCCTTGTCCCAGTCCCTGCGGGGGCTGCCCTGCAGGGTCCCTTCCTGTTGCACCTCATCCTTCCTGGAAGGGCTTCTTAGGAAAGCGCCTCCCTTACAGGAACGAAATCCTTCCCCAGGAGCTGGTGGATGAGGCGGGAGCCTTGCGGAACTTCCCTTCCAAAAACTTCAGTGTACCTTCTGAGTGGCCCCAGGCAGAGATGACCAAAATCCACTCGAGGGAGTTGGGGGGGGGGGGGGGGGCGGGGGAGGAGAAGAGGGATCCTAACTTGGCTTACTCAGAGGGACTACTTTTCTCTTTAAAATTTTTATCTTAAGGAAAAATCTGAACTACAGTATATTCTAAAGGGCGGAGGTAAGAAGTCTTCCAGTTTGCCTGAGAACAATAAAGCCATCTTTTTTTTTTTTTTTTTTTTGGCTATTAATACAGGATACACTAAGGACTTCCATGGGGTTTTCCCAAAAGCAAAATAATTTGGTAAATTTGCATGTAGACTGTAAAGAAAAAAAAAAAGGTCAGGGCATGAATGTGAATTACCTCAGAGCCCAAAAGAGCAGGGCAGCCTCCGCTGAACAGCCTTGCGCCAGAGACCACGCAGCTGGTGCCGGGCAGCCGACAGCGACCACAAGTGACCACGAGTGACCTCCTTCCAGCTGCAAGGATTGCCCTCGGACCGGCCAGCCGCCCGTCTAGGGAGACGGCACTCCTCCGGAGCGAAGCACTCTGAAGGGTTTATGGGGCTTGGCTCCACATCTGGAGAGTCTTAGGGGGTCTACCTAAATTTAAATTTTAAAAAACATGAGGAGGCAGGGTCTACCCTGGGCAGGTCATCTGAAGAGTTAAGGCTGTGGGGTCGGAGTCCTTGGCAAGTTCAGCCTAAGGGGACCAACTACAGTGCAAAGCAGCTCTGCCCAGCAAAGACGTCTGGGGGGCACGTGGGTGTTGCAGCCGCTCGGGACACCACAGCCAGGTGCCACAGCCGGGGTGCTTCACCAACGGGTTCGTTCTCACAGCTCTACAGGCTGGAAGTGTAGGCCAAGGTGTCGGGCGGCCGTGCGTGGAAGGAGGGGAGGAGCCAGGAGAAGCTGACTTCAGCAGCTTCAGCCACGTGCGCTGCTGCAACGCTGCTCTTCCAAGGGACTTCAGCAGATGTGATAATCCCCCTTTACAATTTTCAGCGTGCTTCCACCAACAGTGACCCGGTTCTTGGTATGAATCGCATTTCTCTTGGTTGCCTCCTTTTTTTTTTTAAACAGATGATAACTTCTGTGGGAGTTACTAACAGGTCACTTCTCCATTCATCATCAGAGGTGGGTATCTATTAGACCCTGCGGTGCTTCCACGGGACCACCCTGCTGGCTGGCCCTGCTTGATGGTAAGTGGGGGAGGAAAGTGAGGGAACAGAACTTTATGAGTTTATTACACTTAAAGTATAATTTTTGGAACACACAGTGAGTAGGCTTAATTTTCCCAACTTGCAAAATAGGATCCCAAGGCCCAGGGTGGTTAACTGTCTTGCCCAAGGTCACAGCTAACAAGTGCAAGGTCGAGGAATAGGACCTGGATCTTCTGGCTCCGGTCTGATGCTCTCTCCATAATACTCAGCTTGCCCCTACCTAAGGGAGAGGTGTCAGCAATTCCAAACTAGACAAGCGGTTACTGAGAGGGTCCAAGGATGAGTATCTCCAAGATCCCGGCAAGCCCCTCCCTCCCCACTCACGTGCTGAGGCCCACAGGGCGGAAGGAGCCCCGCGGAGCCAGCCGCTGTCCTGCTTCGAGAGGAACCTGAGAAGACTGAAGTGACAACTTAAAATCACCCACTACGCCTGTTAAGAGTGAGACGCACAACCAGGTGCTGAGAGATCAAGATGTGAAAGACACTGGTTTCTGCCCTCAAAGAGCCAACAGTTTAGTTTTTTAAAAAGTCGCATGAATGAGCCCTGGCTGGCGTAGCTCAGTGGATTGAGCACGGGCTGGGAACCAAAGTGTCCCAGGTTTGATTCCCAGCCAGGGTACATTCCTGGGTTGCAGGCCATGACCCCCAGCAACCGCACATTGATGTTTATCTCTCTCTCTCTCTATCTCTATCTCTCTCTCGCTATCTCTCTCCCTTCCCTCCCTAAAAATAAATAAATAAAATATTTAAAAAAAAAAAAGTCGCATGAATGAAGACTTAACACTTGGTCACTTAAAACAAAGACATAATGAAAGAGTGGGCTTTGCAGCAATCCCCACAGTACCCATTTACTGAGGGCTGAGCACGCAGCCGTCAGTCGACAGGCACCACCTGGGGTGACGTCTATGAAGAGCGCATCATCTGTTTCGCAGGTGACCGCCCTGCACAGCTCAATGAACACTCGGAATTCGTATAAACACCACACTCAGGTTCAGTGACACTGAGACCCCCCCCGCCCAGTGTAAAGTTTCAGGCCATCAATAAATCTCCCTTTTGCTAATTTGAAATAGGACAGACATCTATCATACTATCGAAGGTTGCGGGGGAAGGGGGAGACGGAGGGAGAGAGAGAAGGGTGCTCGCTGCCTAGCCGGTAACCGTGAAAGATGACTCCGACAAGCAATATTAAAAGAACTAGCTGCCCTGGCTGGTGTAGCTCAGTGGATTGAGCACGGGCTGCAAACCAAAGTGTTGCAGGTTCGATTCCCAGCCAGGGCACATGCCTGAGTTGCAGGCCATAACCCCCAGCAACCGCACATTGATGTTTCTCTCCCTCTCTCTCTCTCTCTCTCCCTTCCCTCTCTAAAAATAAATAAATAAAATCCTTAAAAAAAATAAAAAAGGAAAAAAAGAACTAGCCAATTGGGTTTATGATATCACCTGTCACATCCTGACCCATAAAACACACTAAGAAAATAAGTCAGCAAATAAAAGCAGTTTATGGGGTGAACAATTTTATAGTCACGAGCTTTTGACTGACAAGGGAGAATTCCACTCAATGACCCCCTTAACTCAGTGCAGGAAGGCCTCCTTGTGTGACCAGGGTAGGGACATAAAACACAGTGACAGGGAGGCCGCAGTTCACGCTCCAGGATTTGTCAGACCTGACCCAATTCAGAGCCCCGTTCTGCCCTGCCTGGGTAACGTGAGGGCCACGCCAGCTGCCACACGACGTTACCCTAAGCATCCAAGGACCAAGTGTCGTTCAGGCCCCTGCACCCAACAAGCCCCGTTCCTTCCCGATCGCGTGCTGGGTCCCAACGGGGATTGAATGAGCCCGGCTGTGCTCTTGCTTTGAGAGAGACCGGAAAAGGGGGAGGGGATGAGGGCAGTTCGAACCCCTGGCTGGAAAAGTAGAAATGTGCACAGAAATGTATTTGACCTTGACTCACTGGTCCTTAGTCTTCACTGTCCACCTCATCAGAAACCTTTTAAAAAGACTGATGCCTGCAGTCCGCCCCCAGAGACAATTCGAACTGGTCTACAGAGGCACCAGGCGCTCGAATTTCATGGCTGCCCTGGTAAGATTCAGTCACAATGAGTGTTGAGAACCGCTGTGTGTTAACGAATTAGAACTTCGACAAGACAGAGCTGGCGAGCTTCACAGAAATCACACACGTCAACCGTTGAGAGAGGCCACTGGTGAGTCCATTTAGGAAAGACAGCCCCAAGGACCAGCTTGTGTTTACTAGGAATAAATCATGACAAACCAACCTCAACTCTTCTTTCTGGAGGGTTTCCGAGTGACTGCCCAGTAGATACGGCACCTCTGGGCTCCCCTGAGACAGACGGCAACGACCCCTGTAGCCAACACCCATAGCCAAGTTCACCTACTGCCCACAGTGTCCACTGGCACACTGGCCACACCTGGGTGACAGGCCATTCCAGGACCTGTCCTTCCTCATGGTCAGACTACAGAAGCCCTCAAATAACTTTCAAAGGGCAACCATGAGACGCTAAACTTGGACATCAGCAAAACGAACTGAAATAGGGATGAAACAGTAGTTCGGGGATACAGCCACTGACTTTGAGGTCCGTTAACTGTGTGCGTCCAATATTTCTCAACTGCTGGCATTGCCACTGATGCTCACATTTTACCTCCAGCCCAGACTTCCTCCCTGTGCCCCTGAACCAACCAGTCACCGACTCAACCTGTCTACCTGAGAGTGTGGCGGGCATCTCCAACTTCCACAGTCAAAACCAAACTCCTGGTCTTCCCCAACCTGTGTCTCCTGTAGCTTCAGGGTCTCATCTAATGGTGACTCCACCCTTCCAGGTGCTCAGGTCAAACCTGTGGAGCAACTTTGACCCCCTCTCCCTCCCACGTCCCACAGTCTGTCCAGCACCGATGACCCTCAGCTCCACCCTCAAATAAGCTCTTCTCTGAATCCAGCTGCTCACAACTGGCCTTCCTACCATCCTGGTCAAAGCCACTATCATCTCTTGGCTGAACTGCCGGGAAACCTCCTGCCAGTCTCCCCACATCTACCTGCCCATGACTTTCTTTAGTCTGCCCTCCACACAGCAACCAGAATGATCTCACTAAACCCTTGGAAGGCCATGCCCCCTCTCTTCTGCAAACTATCCAGTGGTCCCACCTCGTTCCAGGTAAAGCCCAAGTCCTCAATGGCCAGCAGAGCCCTCAAGATCCCTTCTCTTGCACTGGCCACTGCCCCAGCTTCTCTGCGAAATGTGCCCTGGCCACCCTGCCTAAAACCGTCACCTCCCTTCGCCACACACACACTCCGCACCCCTTTCCCAGCCTTATTTTTCCTCCTTAGCACTCATAACTAACATACTGCACCTTACTTACTCATCTTGGTTAGTGTTTGTTCTCTCACTCGAGTTTAAGTCCCACAAAGGGAAGGACTGTTCTCTATTTTGCTCACTGCTGCACCCCAAATGCCCGGAACAGGGGCGGGCAAACGTGTTCTGTGAAGAGCTGGAGCACAAATACTTGAGGCTTTGCAGGCCACAGAGCCTCTGTTGCAACTCCTCAGCCTGCTGTTGTGGCCCACAGACAACTTCCGAGTGAGCGAGCGAGCGAGGCTGTGTTCCAGTAACACTTCACTGACGAGAACAGACCGTTGGCTGCATTGGGCCGGTGGGTCACGGTGTGCCGACTCGGGGTCTAGAACATTACCTGGACGGCAGCAAGCACTCAGAACGATCTGTTAAACTGTCAAAGTGGTTGTGAAAACACCACCTCTGGCCGGTCAGACCTGAAATACATGTGATGTTAGAATAAAAACAGGATCAACTGAAGAGCATTCAGTGCAACCCCATGGAAGGGGGCCTGAAGCCCCTGCCACGTAAAGGTGGCTGGGACCGGAGACGACCCTCTGGAAGACAGAACACTTCATGGGCCCATGGCACCCGCCTCTGACCACCAGAAGCCCATCCATACGAAGCAGGGGCTTAATGCATGGTGACAAAAAATTTAAAAAGGACATACAGATGGGTAGAAAATACCCGGAAAGAAAACTGTGACTCTTACTGGCGGGTGTGGCTTAGTGGATTGAGTGCCGGCCTGCGAACTCAAAGGCTGCCAGTTTGATTCCCACTCAGGGCACAAGCCTGGGTTGCAGGCAGGGTCCCCAGCTGGTGTGTGAAGACAGGTGACCGATGGATGTATCTCTCACACATCGATGTTTCTCTCCCTCTCTTTCTCCCTCCCTCCCTTCCCCTCTCTCTAAAAATAAGTAAGTAAATAGAAACTTCTTTTAAAAAAGAAAACTGTGTACGACGAGGTGATATAATAGTACATTTCTCCATTAAGTAATGTCTAGAGATTCCTGGATGGTGTGAGAACTACAAGCCCCTTCCCTTCCGACCCTGTGGTTCCATGACAGGGGACAAAAGACAGGCAGGTGTTGGCCTGGAGGAAAAGAGCGTGCAGGCACGAGCCTCACACGGGCCGGCACAGAGCTGGCCCGGGAACCAGGAGACAGAATGAGGAGCTAAAGCTGAAACCACAGAGGGGCTCCTGCAAATGCAGGTCTGGGGAGCAGGGAGCAGGGAGCGGGGAAGTCTGAGAGTCAGCAGACTGACTTCGGTGAACCGGGGAGGGGAGGCGACCTTAAATGATTGTATCAAACGGGCAGGGAAGGGCACAACCACCCCAGGGCATCCGCACGTGTCACTGTCGTCAGGACTCACTAGCCCCTTCCTTCAGTTCTGCGCCTGGCATGACCCTCCACCTTCCTCACCCAACTGCTCCTCGACACCCTCCCTCAGTACACACCTTACTCATGCCTGCACTACCGCACACGCCCTGAGGTGTGGCGATGAGCCCGTGCGACAGACTGCTGCACACACAGACCACATCTTCTAGTGCCCACTAAGGTCACAGGTGGCCCAGAGCTGGCCAACAGGATGTGAGTGTAAATGACGCGCGTCACTTCCAAGCCTGAAACAGGTACTGGGTTGGCCAAAGACTTCGTTTGTTTGTTCCCGTAAGATGGCTCTGGTAGCAGGTAGGTGTCTTTAACCTCATTCAAAACAACTTTGTTACGTTGTATTGTGACAGCTGTCGTATCAGTGTGCATTTAAAAAAACCTATCAAAATTGGTGAATTTCTTATAGCCATGTTAATATTGAAGATGGAAGAAAATATGCAACATTAACAGCACATTATGCCTTATTACTTCAAGAAAGGTAAAATGCTACTGAAATGCAAAAAGAAATATTTAAGCAGTGTACAGAGAAGGTGGTGTGACTGATCGAACGTGTCAAAAATGGCTTGTGAAATTTCGTGCTGGAGATCTCTCAGTGGACGATGCTCCACTATCAGGCAGACCAGTGGAAGGTGACAGCGATCAAACCAAGACATCAATTGAGAGCAATCAATGTTATAAACCACGCAGGAGATAGCCGACTCAAAATCTCCAAATCAATAAAGTTACTGATGAAAATGAAAAATGTATCTTTTATTTTAAGGGGAAAAACCACACGGACTCTTTGGCCAGCCCAATGTACCCCTCTCCAGCCGAATAAAGGGAACCCAGCGGCCAGGACACAAGAACCCAGCCATGAGAGGGAGGAAGCCCAGCGCCTGGGTAAGTGTGTGGTGGGGTTCCCCACCCCAGCCGGCCCAAGAGAGACTGTAACACACGAAGAAAGGCGTGTTGCTTTTACTGTTGTTTTGCACGGAGCCACTGAGACTCGGGCCTGTTTTTCTCAGCAGCTCGTGTTACTGACACAACTGTGACCACCACCACCTCCCTACCAGACTGTGAGCTCTTGCAGACGGTTGGTACTTTGATTTCTTTATGGACTTAAACCTGGCAACAAAGAAGGCATACAGATGTTTACTCAGCGAATAATCTGTGAAGCCACAGAGCGGTGGGAAGAGTGACCTTGGCCTCCGACTGTGCTCTCCAGTAGAAACAGACTTTGAGGGGTGAGAAAAGTGCTTCCCAAACCTTAGCACCTGAATCACCCAGGAAGCATGTTTAAAAGTCGGATTTCTGGATGCCACCTCCTCCCTCCGCCCCGCCCCCCACCCTAGCCCCAAGAGATGATGATCCTATGGGGAAGGAATGAGACTCAGAAATTCATATTTGTAACCCATCTGGGGAATGTGAACTTGCAACTGCTAAGTAACAAGGGGAAGGTGGCAGGGCTTTCGTTCTGCACGTATGTACTGCTTCGCGCCTGCGCAGCACTATTTTACATGCTTTACCACGCCGGGTTCCTTTAACGCTCTCGACAGCCCTACAGGTGGGTACTGGGATTATTCCCGTTTTCCAGATGCAGAAACGTGCCCGGGGTCAGTAAGTAGCAGACCTCAGATTTATACTCGGGCAATCCAGCTGCAGGCAGAGCACGGCTCCCCTGCACCCACCACGGATGGGGGCTCAGGGTGACAGAAATGTGCCTCCCACCACGGAGCTGGGAAAGAGACTCAGGTGTCAGCCCCTTTCCCCAGTTACTCCCACGACCCTGATCACCCCGGGGCTCACTCCAGGGCAGCTGCCTTGTATCCGTCAGCTTCCCAGGCTCTCTCTGATGGTCCTGAAAAGGCAGAATAGTTCCCAGACCTGCCTCGCCTCACCAGGAAAGTCCAGTTGTGTGAGAGATGGTGTGAGGTGAGGCTCGGAAAGCAAATTCTGCAGGGTCCCGAATGCCACGCTAAAGAACTGCTCCTGAGAGCAGCAAGATGCTTTTAAAGAGGGGGGTGGCATGGACTTTTAAGGGAAAGACTGGGAGCAGTGAGACCCAGTGGAAGGAAGAGAAGCCACAAGTGGGGGCTGAGGTGGCAGCTGGGGTGGGGAGGGGCACAGGCACCAGGAGGGCAGGCACCCTGTGATTCCCACACCCTTGCATTCAGAAAGCCTTTGCTGAATCCATGAATGACTCCAAGGGCTCATTTCAAGTTGAATCAATAGCCCTGGCTGGTGTGGCTCAGTGGATTGAGCGTCAGCCTCCAAACTACAAGGTCGCTGGTTCAATTCCCAGTCAGGGAGCATGCCTGGTTACAGGCCAGGTCCCAGGTAGGGGGTGTGCAAGAGGCAACCAATCAATGTTTCTCTCCCTCTCTTTCTCCTTCCCTTTCCCTCTCTAAAAATAAATAAAATCTATTTAAAAAAATTAGAACTGCAACATCTCTGAAGCGCATACCAGGAAGTGCAATAGAACAGGGTACACCTGTACAGAGATCTTACAAGGGTTCCTCTCTAAGTGGATCGAACACTTCCCTTGCCTTCAGACGCCCGCTGTCCACGGGAGGCCTTGCCTCTGGGCTGGGCGAGCTGCACTCTCTCTCACCGCCACTCTCCCAATTTTAAAGCTCAGCGATCACCTGCACGCAGCCACTCAAGAGTCCGCAGAGCCGAAGACCAGACCCAAGTCCATGCCGTCCCAAAGCCCAGACTCGCCCACCACCACCACTGGCATCTACCTGGATGCCATCCATCCACAGAGAAACACAAAAAACTGCAGGAGCTCAGAGTTCACCCAAAGAGGAAACCCACAGACGCAGCCCCACGGTCAGAGGCGCAGGGATCCCAGGTCCCACTGAAGACGGACAGGGGAGATGGATGAGGGCTCACGCTGGACAAGGGGCCCCTGTGCTCCACACCGCACAGGGCAGGCATCTCCTGGGAGACACACGGGACAGGGGAGTCCCCTGCAGGGGTCAGAAGGGCAGACTACACTTGACACTTCGGAATGGATGCTAGTTAACACCTCCCAGGCTGACCTGATGCACGACTATAGAGACAAAAGAAAACAAAATCAAGAATAAACTATAAAAAATAAGCTTATAAAACGTGTTGCACTGTTTACTTCACTGCAGGGACTTAGTAGTAAATTTTAATACACCTTTGGGTTGTTCTGCATCTTGCTTGGGTTGGCTTGATTGTACAATATTGCCAAAACTCACCAAATTAACCCGTAAGAAAGTGGAAGAGGCCAAGGCCAGAGGAAGAGCCCTGGAAAGCTCCCCCAGCCTGCATCTACATTTGCATTTCAGACTGTTAACAAAGAACAGCAGCCCTGACCCATGTGGCTCAGCTGGTTGGGCTTTGTCCCTAGTCCCTCCAAGCAAGGTCGTCGGTTCGATTCCTGATCAGGACACAGGCTTGAGTTTTGGGGTTCAGTCCCTGGTCGGGGCGCGTTCAAGAGGCAACTGATAAATGTATCTCTTTCACATCGATGTTTCTCTCCCTCTCTTTTTCCTTCCCTTTCCCTCCCTCTCCCTCCAAAAAATACATAAACAAAAATATGTTTTAAAAAATAAAGAGCAAAACAAGGATAACTGTATAAGAGGTATTCTGAAAATGATGCAAAAATCATTTAAAATTAAGCATTTCCATGCATTCACGACCACTACCTAGAGTGCCGAACGCTGCGGCCCTCTCTAAGCCCGCCCCCCGCCCCGCCCCCAGCACTCGGCCCTCTGCGTTTCCGCCTCGCCCAGGGCAGCAGCCTCCGAAGCGGAGTCTCCAGAGGCCGCGTCTTGACACCAGCAGCAGTTTCCACAGCAGCATCGCCCTTCTGAGCCAGTCAGGGGAGGCATGGCTGAACCCCCCCCTGCTGGGCCAAAGGCACCTAGCCCCAGCCCTCCTGGACCCCTGTCTCTGAGGCAGGTCCCTTGCTGCTGACCTCCAACCTGCTGATCTCTGGGGTGAGGGGGCGCAGAGGACCACAGAGGACGGAGCTGAACGCACAGGCTCACTGCCCAGCAGGAGAGACACCACGGGGGAGAAGAGCCTTGGGGGATGTGGGCCATCTAGTGCCCAGCGGGACACAATTCACAGGCTTTGCCACTTATTTCCAATAATGGGGAAAAGGAAGAATTATTCAATAAACCATGATGGGAAAACGGCCTCTATTGGAAAAACGTGGGGCCTGTCTTAGATCAAACAGCAAAAGAAACCCCAGCTGCCTTTATTGTTAGAAATGCAACAAGAAAGCTAAAAGAAAATACTTGAGATTTCGCTGGTGCTGGGATTTTTAAAAGATAAACTTTGAAAGCAACAGGGGAAACCAAAAAAGAAAAACTCAGTGGACTTAGTGATATATAAAGTTTAAAACCTCTGAACTAAATGAAGAGACAAATGAAAATCTGGAAAAATACTATAAGGCCTTTACAAGTTATTTCAAAAGAGTAAGTGACTCACAGGGAAAAAAAATCCATTAAGAGACAATTGAAAGAAATATAAATGGTCAATAGACATAAAAAAGTTCCATCACTATAACTCAAATAAATTCGTATTAAAACTCATTTTTAACCTTTGTACTTAGAAAAAAATTTAATTCAGGTACTCAAAGTTGACAATGCACTAGGCACATAAACTTCTATGAAGAGGGCTAACTGGTCATATCCTGTTGCACAACCACTTGGGCTTTCACCAGTCAGTCACTCTACGTCTAAGAAAAAAAAAAAAAGAAAAGACAGCAAAAACATACAGACATGGATACTCTTACATCCTAACACATAGACACAAACTGTGTCCCACAAAGGGGAAAGGCTGCGTACACAGCAACTCTGAAACAGCATGTTTTGAAGATTACTTAATGCCGTAAAGAAACATCAACCACAGGAAAGCAAGGGATCAGGATCAAAACCAGTTTTATTAAAAAAAATGCGCATGTGAGCACAGGTCCCCGCAGAGAGGCCTAGGGGAAAGACCCCGACACCAGCACAGCATCAGCAGGTGTGCTTGGCTGATGGAAATAAACCATCCTCACTCCTTTCTTCTTTTTCTGTGGTTTTACATTTCTTACAGAGACAAAAAAAAACACATATTCTTTTAAAAAATTCTCAATAGTCACCAAGAGCCAATAATACAGCTCTTATTAGACCCCCAAGTTCAAAATGTGCTGTGAAAACAGCAAAACCCTAGGGCACTAGTTACTCGCATCTTCAAGATAAGGAGCTGCCAGTTCGCGAGTTTAGAAAGCAGATGACATTGGAGAGGCTGAAGACTGGGTCGCTCTTCATGAGGTGGGCCTTGTCCCCTGGCTGGGCTCACTTCAGCCTTGTGGCCTGCGGCCAGAGGGGCACACAAGAAAACCCGCTGAGGTGTCTCAGACACTAAAATTCCTCAAACTGCAGAAGGTAAATAAATACAGGATGGCAATTGTGGCCAACAACGGACTTCACAAAGACCTGTCCCTGCTTTAAAACTCAAATCCCGGAATGACAATGGATTCCGGCGGCTTCCAGCTGCTGGCCAGTCTCCAGTCTCGCCTTGGCACCAGAATGACCTGCAGCCCTGGTGTAAACTCCACCACCGCCGCCCCACCCAGTCTCTAATCTCACAGAATCCGCGTGGAATGGGTGGTGGGGAACTTGCATTTCCAACCAGCTCCCTGATGAGGTGGATGGTGAGGGGTGGGGGGCCCTAATTGGAGAACAGTTGCCCTAAAGCCTGGTCATAGATGTTTCCTGTGGCCCATCTCCAACAGCGAGAACTTGAAGAAACCGCAGCCTACAAAACAGGCGAAATTTACGGTAGACTTCTCCACGCATTTAAGAGCGAGCGTCCCAACGTTGAGAAGCAGCTCAGCGCCAGACTGCCTGGTTTGCCATCCTGCCCCATCACTGTCCACCTGCGTGATCCCAGGCAATTCACTCGACCTCTCTCGGGGTCAGTGCCTTCAGGAGTAAAACAGAGATAACTGTCCCTTGCCTGCAGCCGGAAAACCACAAAGAGATGCCTACTCAAGACGTTAATGAGGAGTCCTCACCTTCCCACAGCCATGTACCAACATTCCCAAAATCCACAAATAGGATGCTTCCAGAGTTCCTTGCCCTGCCTGAAGTTAAGGAGATATTTGCCTACTTCACTGTCATTTATAGCAACCACAGTTATATGCCTAGTTCTTCGCGCCTTTCGTGAAGAGAAGGGCCACCAAGCAGCCAAGAGCCGTTCCCACACATAATGAATACACCACAGTCCAGTGCAGCAGCACTCACCCCCTTGGAATCCCCTAGGTTTTCCCATAAAAAAAAAAGTTTGGGGGAGGGTGGGTCATATCAGAATAGTGGGAAAGATGAAAAGAATGTCAGGGTTGAGAAACAAAAGATCAAACAATCAGCCCACGTGATTAAACCCAAAGGACTGGGCCCACCTGATTTGAAGTCCCAGCTGCTAGATGGAGAGCTTCGCCGCTTCCCCTCTGGGGGGCCGTTTCTCACCCGTGTTTCCTCCCAGTTCAGGGACCCTTGGGTGGTTTTAGGGCCTTAGGACTCCTGGGCAGGACCCCCGCATCAAGATCCTGGATCACTTCCGTAAAGGCTAGCGAGAGCCCTCCAAGACCTGTCCCCAGGGTAGTCCTCAAAGGTGGAAGGAAATACCCACAACAGGAAAGGGGCTGGTCAAAGACGCACGCCAGTCAAGGAAGGCTATGTGTGTGTCCCAGGCAGAGGCAAATCGCCTTCAAGTGTCCCCATTCATAACATAAATAATGAGAGTTTTTTGCCCACACGAAATTGGCCACAACTAGCTACTAGGGCACCCAGTGAGAAACACAGGAACGAAGCGTCAGAGGGAGCGTGAGAGACAAGAGACAGGATCACGGACACACACCGAGCCCCGTGGAGTAGCAACTCGGCTGTCACATAAGGAATATATAAAGAGGCAGGGGCACTATTGGGCCATGGGCACTAATTAGGCTTTGGCTGAAATTACGTAAAGGAGGCTGTTCCTACGCCGCTTGCTTAGGAAGAAAGGGTGCGGCTTTTGTTCAGAACTGAGAACCCCTGAGCGGCTGGGGGGAATCCGACTAAAGGTGGCGAGCGGGGAGGTCCAGTCCGTTCTCCCATTGGGCAACCTCCGTTCTCCTCCTCTTCCCAGGTCCTGGAGGCTGAGGGGGCGGCGAGCAGCAAGACAGGGAGCCACTGCGCCCCCACCACCAGGTCCCACCCGCTCCGCGCGCCGGGGCGCAGTTGCGGACCACGCGGCCGGCGTGGGACTGCCCCCACCGCAGCAAGAAAAGCCGGCGGCGAGATTTCCGGCTCCCCGACCCTGGGTCCCCCCACCCCCAAAGAGGCCGGCAGCGTCGGGCACATGCCGATCCGCGGCAGGGTGTCACCGCTCGGGCCGGGGCGCTCACCAGAAGAACACGCGCGAGCAGAGGTTGGCGTTCTGCAGCGGGTTGGCCTTCTTCACCTCCTCGTAGACCGGCAACATCTTGCCAGCCAGGCGGCCGAGAGCTGGGGTGGCGCTGCTCGGGCGGCGGTGCGGCTCCCGCTGCTCGCGGAGGCGCAGACGGGGATGCTGGAGCTCTGGCGGTCACGGTCAAGCCGGTCCGCTCCACTGAAGCCGAGAACCACCCGCTTCCGGGAGCGGCGCGCTGGCGGCCCGCCCCGGCCCCGCCTCCACCTCCGGGCCACACCGCCTCGGGGACGCCCGCTGCGCGCCGCCGCTGCTCCCGCTGCCGCCCTCGCTGCTCGGTGCCGGGAACCGGGAGACCCCGGGCGCCGGGGTCCGCGAGAGGAGTGGGAGGCTGCGCTGCCGCTGCCGCGAGCCACGCGCAGGTGCGAGGCCGCCCGCAGAGCTGGATGGAGGCGGGGAGGCGGACCACGGGGGCCCCCACGTGCTCACACCTGGCCGCAAACTTGACCTGAGCTGCAGCTCCGAGCCCAGCGAGACACAGAGCCCTGTGGAGAAGGGAGGTGCCGGCTTTGTCTGCCCTTGCTGCTCAAAACGCCCCCTGGCCTGCGGCTTTCAGAACACCGGGAGAAAGCTGCCAGACGCCCCAGCCGGCGCCTTCTGGGCGGGCTGCCCTCCTCAGGACCAAAGAAGGATGTGGTGGGACTGCCTCCAAGCGAAGGGCGAGCGTTTGACCTCCACAGCAACAGGGTTTAGCACAGATTACCTAAAGAAAGCTAACAGCTGATTAGAAGAACCCAAGAATTTGGAAGGTGGAAAGCATGCTCTCTTGGGAGTGGGAGGGGGGACACGCTTTTGGCATCTGACGTGTTGCTGTCCTCCTACTGTGGGGGGAAAGAGAGCATGCTGATTGATTTCTGCCTTAGGATTTCCTTCATGGGGCTCTCAGAACCTAGCTGAGTGACAGGGGCACGTGGAACATGTCCCAGAGCACCCGCTATGCGCATTTCTGGGGACCTTACCTCACCTTTAACTATAAAGGGTGTTACACTATATACCCGTTTTTATCTATAACTATATATATAACTTTTATATATATAACTATATGTAACTATAAAAGGGTATTATCCCATCTTGCAGTTAAAAGCATAGAAGGCCCGAGTCAAGAAGGTATTATTCCTATTTTACCCATGAGAAAGATGAAGCTCAAGGACAGAACTTTATCTTAGAGTCAGTAAACGCTGAGATGACCTGAGCGAGACTCAGCTGGGAGGCCACCATGGCCGGTCTCAGTGTCTAATGGTCAGTGTGCGTGAAAAGTGCCTAGACCACAGGGCCAAGACATGGTGTCAAAGCAGCTCTATCCAATACACAGAAGTAAACACAGGGAGGCTGCCAAAATGAGGAGACAAACACAGGCCAAATGAAAAACAGATCAAAACTCCAGGAAAAGAGCTTAAATGAAGTGGAAGTAAATAATCCATCCAATGCCGAGTTCCAAACACTGGTTGTAAGGATGCTCAAGGAGCTTAGTGAGGAGGACCTCAGCAGCATAGAAAAGGCCCAGTCATAAATGAAGGATACAATTGAAATAACAATTTACAGGGAAACAACAGTAGAGTCAATGAAGCTAAGAATCAAATCAATGGTTTGGAACATAAGCAAAAAATAACCATGCAGAACAATGAGAAGAAAAAAGAATATAAAGAAAATGAGGACAGTATAAACAGCCTTTGGGACAACTTTAAGAGGTCCAACATTCACCTCATAGTGGGTGCCAGAAGAAGAGAAAGTGCAAGAAATTGGAAATCTATCTGGAAAAAACAGTGAAAGATAACTTCCCTAATTTAGTGAAGGAAATAGACATGCAAATGCAGGAAGCACAGAGAGTCCCAATTATGATGATGCAAAAAGACCCACTCCAAGACACATCATTATTAAAAGGCCAAAGGTTAAAAATAAAGAGAGATTCTTAAAAACAAGAGAAAAGGAGTTAGATACTAGAAGGTTGCCAGATGGGAGGGAGGAGGGGAAGAATGGGTGAAGAGGTGAGGGGATTAAGAAGTACAAATAGTTACAGAATAGCCACGGGTTGTAAAGTACAGTATAGGAAATGGAGTAGCCAAAGAATTTATGTGAATGACGCATGGACAATGGTTGCCTGAGGGAGCAAGGGGTACTGGGTGGAGGGGGTAAATAGGGAAAAACTCAATCAGGACAACTGTAATAGCATAACCAATAAAATGTAATTAAAAAATTAAGTGAAATAAAAAGAGAAGTGCCTACAATGTGCTGGTTGAATGATCGTAGACCTGAAGGAACAAAACCCTAGATTTGCACTCATCCACCTTCAGCTATTTTGTGTCCTCAGCACTTTTTCTTCCCTTGAACCATAAAAGAGAAAGAGCAAAGGATACAAGTTCATGGTGTTTACAACCAGATTACTTTATTATTCTGATACTTAGCCGCATCTCTTGGCTAAAATGGTGTTGTTCATAATGGCTTTCGGCTTTTGTCATGCAAGATAAGTTCTACAGAACTGGATTATGGCAATGTGACTGTAGTTCACAACACTGTGAACTTGACATTGGCTAGGAGTACATCTGGAGTGTACTTAACATTAAAAAAGGGAAAATGGTTATGATGTTAAGTCGTGGAGATGCTGACAGGCTTGATTATGAGTGTTTCATAACATATATATAGTCATAAGGTTGTACACTTTAAATACATGCAATTTTTAATTGTCAGTTATACCTCAGGAAAGCGGCAAGGGGAAAAATGGCATTTAAAGAAGGCCTATCTGTATTCAAACATTTTTTATAAGTCAAACACATAAGAATGGCAACTTGTTAATGTTTAATTGGTGAGTGATGGGGGCTTATACTATTTTCTTGGTATTTTATGTATGTTTGAGAATTTCTGTTACAAAAGGAAGTTGATTAGAACTGAACATTGTAAGAAAACACTGTTATTCAATTACCTGTCTTTACCTCAGACAACGAAATCTATAAACCTAAGTAATCAGCCCTTACCTGATACACAGTTGTCTTTGAACCTCCCTGAATTTTCCAGCCCTGTAAATGCTCAGCTGCCATTTCTACTTCGAAGATGACAAATTTGCCTACTAAAGTTAGAAGTCTATGAGGGATTGAGCAAAACGAAAAGAAGGATTCATGGACACAGACAGCACTGTGGTGATTGCAGGGGAGGGTTATAAGGATGTTAAATGGTAACAGAAAAATACAATGAAAAAACTTTAAAAAAGAAAAGAAGTCTAGTGACTTCTCTTAAACTGCCCCACCCCTCTCTCTAGTTCCCACAATTCTCAGGGTCATAATCAGAGCCATCCCAATGGCCAAAAACATTCAATCCCTTCAGCTTCTGCTGAGTCTTGTTTTTTAAACCTAAGATCTTTGACGCTTAAGAACATTCTTCCTTGTACATTAATTAATAGGGCATTTCAAAGGTTTACAGAGAACCAGTGTGGAATCATAGAGAGAAGGCTGCATTGGGTGGATGTAAGGGACAAGGGATCTGGACTTTTCACCTACTACCTAATCTTTCTGACCCTTACATTTCTCGGGTCCAGAATGAGAACCTTAGTTCCTCACTCTTCCTACTTCCTGCAGCGTCATGGTGAGCCTTGCAGCTCGTGAGTGCACTTTTAAAACCCAAGGCAACAATGCACAAAAGGGTGAGGTTTTTTCCATTCGTTCAATAAATAGTAACTGTCTTCCGGGTGCATGACCACCAGGCACGGCACAGAACTTGCAAAGCTCTATCAGCACTTGTTTACTGATCTTAAATAGTTTAATACTAGAACTAAAAAGTCAATAACACATGTCAGAGAGGATGTAGAGAAATTGGAACCCTCATATAACTGCTGGTGGAAATGTGAAATGAGATAGCAGCTAAGTTACCATATAATCCAGCGATTTCATTCCTAGGCATGACACAAGAAAAATGAGAACACAACCACACAAAAACTCACACATGTCGCAGTAGCACTATCCACAGAAGCCAACAAGTAGGGGAAGGGGCGGGGACTAAGTGTCCACCCACTGATGATTGGATAATAAGATGTGGTATTACATGCAAGGGGATGTTATCTGACATTTTCTAAAAAGAAATGATATTGATGCATGCTGTCACAGAGATGAACACTGAATATACGCTGAGTGAATGAAGCCAGTCTCTGGCTCCAGTGAGAATAGAGAATGTTTGGAGAGGCAGTCTTGCTATACTTGACAATTCATTCCCAAACAAACTCCAGGGGCACAGGATACAAATTTGTGCCTTAGCCCTGGCTGGTATGGCTCAGTGGATTGAGCACCAGCCTGCAAACTGAAAAGTCACTAGTTTGATCCCTGGTCAGGGCATGTGCCTGGGTTTTTGGCCAGGTCCCCAGTTGGCGGCATGTGAGAGGCAACCGCACATTGATGTTTCTCTCCCTCTCTTGCTCCCTCCCTTCCCCTCTCTCTAAAAGTAAAATAAATAAAATCTTAAAAAAAAGAATTTGTGCCTTTGCAAAATATAAATTACTGAATGGATCCCTCTCAAAAAGTCAAAGCATCAAGTGTGTCATCTGCAATTGGTATAGGAGTTTATATCCCAGTTGTTAGTTCTAAATGGCTCAGCTAAGACAGTGCTGGACCTCAAGCATTTTTCTTCCAAGACAAGTAGGATAGATGGCATTCGCAATTTAAATGTACTCCAGTGGAAATCTGCAATACATTTAGTAACTATTTACTAAACACCTATGTGTGCCAGGAGCAGGTAGGGATGCGGAAGGGAGCAAGAGGAGTAGTTGGAGGAGAGTCTTGGTGGCATGGAGCTCTGGGAGTCCTGAAGCTGACGGCGTCTCTGCTTGGATTGTGGGAACTGCCCAAGCAGGTCATGTCCTCCGGGCACCTCTCCAGGGCTAAGGCAGCTTACTGCTTATCTGTACCCTCTGCTCAAGGGTATTTTTCTGGCAATGGAAGCACATTGGGCCCATATACAAGGCAAGCCAAAACCCTGGAGTCAACCTTCAACCAGTGATGGCTAGAGAGTTGGGAAATAAATGCCCAGTCCCCTTGCCTGTCAGTCAAAATGATATCTCTCCCAGTGTTACCCAGCGGGATGGAGCCCAGCTGCCTAAGCAGTAATTTGCTTGCTCATACACCTTTTATTGCCTGCCTGCCTTTCTCTGTCTTACTGTTCTGCTGGCTAGTAGTATTTCCTTGGGATCACCTCCAAAATTAACTACTTCCACCCAAACCCTTGCCTCGGGGTCTGCTGCAGTGGGAAATCAAACCAAGATACCTACCAGAAAGATTCTTCCAGTTACAGAAAAATAGTAGCCATATACGTAGCCATATTCATTGCCTTGCATCCATGAAAGTCCAAACTTACTCTGTAATCCCTGGGTTGTTCAATATAGTAGCACTATCTGTAGGAGGATTTTGACAACTTGAAAGGCATGAGGTCCAAATCGAGATGTTCTGTGCGTGTAAAATTCACCATGGATCTCAAAGACAATACAAAAAAATTTTATGGTCTCACCAATGATTTTTTTTACATTGATTATATGTTGAAATGGTAGTATTTGGGACCCATTGGTTTTAAAATATCTCACTAATGTTAATATCAATTTCACTTCTTCCTTTTTACTTTTTTAAAAGATTTTATTTATTTACTTTTAGAGAGAGGGCAAAGGAGGGAGAAAGAGAAGGAGAGAAACATCAATGTGTGGTTGTCTCTCACACGCCCCCTACTGGGGATCTGGCCTGCAACCCAGGTATGTGCCCTGATTGGAAACCAGTGGACCTTTCACTTCACAGGCTGGCACTGAATCCACTGAGCCATACCAGTAAAAAAGACCAGGGCTCTTTTTAAATTTTTGACATGCCTACTACAAAATTTAAAATTACAAGTTATGGCTCACTTTATATTTCTGCGGACAACACTACTGTAACCAGTGGATAGGCACTCACACCGCTAATTTCCCTCCCACTCAAGAAAGTAAACGAAGAAGGTTTGTGTTAGTATACAGAGAAGTATCTGTGGGATAGGGGAACTGGAGAGTTAAAAGATTTTAGCCCTAGCTGAGAGGCTTAAGTGATTTATGCCTGTGGAAGGCTGTTATTCCAGGAACTGGAATGCATGACCATCTGACTCCAGGAGGGCAAGAAGCAATTCAGTCTTTGTGTCCCAGGGAGTCTGCCAGTGATGGAGACGGCATCTGAGTCCTTGTGCTCCAAGGAGGGAACACCCATGATGCAGATGAAGAATTGTCGATCCACAAATAAGGAAAAGGAAAATAAGGAAGTACTGGGAAAATCACCGCTGGACTGCAGCTGTTATCCAAATCACTTTTTCCAAACCCCTTACCGACTCTTTCTTCCCCTTATAGAAAGGTCAGCTTGGAAGGAGACGTTAAGGTGGTGTTTGAGGGTCCGTAACCCACCATCTTCTCGGATTGGCAGCCACCTGAGTAAAGCACCAACAAAGATTCAACCTTTGTCTCTGCTTAGTGTCTCCCATAGCGACAGGCAGCACGAACACCGACTCTTCCGGTTTCAGGTGTGCTCAGATTCGTCAAGTCACCCTCAGGTTTCTGAACTTTGTTACTGGAAGAGAATTACTTGTGTTGCTACCCGTTTGGACCTCATTCGTATCTGTGTTCCAGCTCCATCATAGAGAGTCACTGGTGTGAAAATTTAAGGAAAACTGCTCACACAGCCCATTAGGGTCAATATATTTTATTTGGTCATATTTTTTAAAGATTTTATTTTTTATTTATTTTTAGAGAGGGAAGGGAAGTGGGGGAGAGAGAGAGAAAGAGAGAGAGAGAGAGAGAGAGAAACATCAATGTGCGGTTTGCTGGGGGCCATAGCCTGCAACCCAGGCACGTATCCTGACTGGGAATCGAACCTGCGACACTTTGGTTTGCAGCCCATGCTCAATCCACTGAGCTATGCCAGCCAGGGCTATTTGGTCATTTTTTAAGGTACGATAATATTTTGGAAGCTTTGGGGGGAAGGTTGTTTGTTTGTTTTCAGGCTTTTAGAAAACTAGTCCATTACTGATGTGAGTTGTCCAGAAACTGCTAAAATTTGATAAAGATGTCCTCAGAAAAGGCTACATCTAAAAAGACGAAATTCTTGCTTTCTGTAAATGCATAATCCAGAAAAAGAATGGGTAACAGGGAATTTATAGCAAAAAAATACAATAATAAAATAAATATAAATATACAAATATATTCATCCCCACCTATAAAGTTAGCAAAGATTTTTAAAAAACAGAATACCCTATGCTAGTGAAGGCAAGTTATGTTAGGCACTGTAGTATATTTTTGGTAAAATGTAACAACTTGGCAATACTTATTAAGATCCTTAAAAATGTTCTCTTCTTCAAATCGATAATTTTGCTTATAGGAATTCCACTCACATTATTATGAGAGGGAAAAGGCCAGCATGAACAATAATTTACATACAAATATGTTTACTAAAGTAGTGCTTATTGTAACAGAATTTAGATAGAACTGAAAGTTCAACAATAGCAGAATGATTAAATAAGTCATGAATCATTTTAAACAATTGCTTTTTGAGCATCACACCCTTGCAAGCCCTGGTGAACAAGGTTTATCTTCTCACAGCATTTACACTCGGATAGTAGGAGATAGACCGTATCTAAGGAAACAAATGAAGGAGATAGTCCAGGTTTAACGAGGGCTCTGAAGAAAATGCTCAGGAAGTGAGAGAGTCCTTGGAGGTGCCTGGCGAGCCCTGATCGAAGTTGGGTCGTCAGGAAGGCTGTTCAGAGGAGAGTCTTGAGTAGGAATACGAAAATGAAGAAGAAGCCAGCTTTGTGCAAATCCAGGAACAATAAAACCACCACCAACAACAAAATCCACAGCGTTGGGTAAAATGACCTCAGAGGGAAAAAGTAGATTTCAAAAACAAGAAGGGAGCGCTCCTCATGGATTTTTTCAGATTGGTAACTAAGTGAGGGGAGGACACAGGGCAAACCGGCAGCCCTGAGGTCAGGAGAAGGCAGGCGAGTACAGGAGCCTCAGCTTCCCAGACCACAGGCCCCCGAGGGAACCTGGGCTGGGAGCAACATTTGAACTGCAATGGATGATCTGCTGGCAGCGCAGTGCAGACAAGTCTCAGAATTAGAAACTCCACAGGGGAACCCAGTCGTGGGGGTGGGGAACCCCCAATACTGTGAGATTTACCTCCAGGAGCTCCATTAGGTTCCTATACTAAGTGCCACAGAAAAAGTTCCTCAGGCTGCCTGCAGGGAGAGGGAAGAGAAACCATTTAGAAATACTGCGGGTCCTTGCATAGTGTCATTCTGTTACAACGTCGATGAGATGCTGTAGGAATGGACCTCTTGTTTGTATCAATTAGCCTATGATAAAATTGGTTTAATCGTATGACACGTTTTGCTTGAAGTTGCAGAACCTATCTAAGATGTTAGGTGGAGACTTACCGTACAGTTCTTCAACCAGGCCTGCCCTCAGTGGAAACTCGTTAAAGCCTACCCTGTGGGCGTGTACCTGAGCCTGACGCACCTGGGGCGGAGAAAATCCCAACTCCAGCTGGCTCTAGGCATTCTGTCCCCCACACAGACGTGGGAGGAGGAAGAATGAGAAACACTTGGGAAATTCACCGTTCGAAGGCGCAGGCTCATGAACAGACCCGCACCTCCCCTACACCTTACCAACACACTACGGAATGCCTCTTTGCAGCAGCTCCTTTTACACCATGTATGCATGTCAAGAAGAAAAAATTACAAGGCTTACCAAAAGGCAAAAGAAAAAAAAAACCACAATTTGAAGAGACAGTGCAAAACACGCCAGGCAGGGATGTTGGAGTTATCACACCAGGGAGTTAAAACAACTATGGCTCATAAATGAACGGCGATTTTGGATAGATCACAGAACATGCAAGAACGGATGGGTGATGTAAGCAGAGAAATGGAAGTCCTGAGAAAGAACCAGAAAGAAATGCCAGATATAAAAAGCACTGTAACATAAACGAAAATGCCATTATGGGCTCATTAGTAGCCTAGACACAGGACGGAATCTCTGAGCTTAAAGATATAGCATTGGACTTCTCAAAAAACAAAAGGTAGACAACAAAGACTGGAAAACCAGGAGGGAGTACCCAAGGGCTGTGAGGCAGCTGCAAAAGGTGTAACAGGGGCCTAATGGGAGTACCAGAAAGAGAAGAGAAAGGGACAAGAAATATCTGAAACAATAATGACACAATTTCTCCAGATTCATGTCAAACACCAAATCCTAGACCCCGGGCAGCTCGGGCAGCTCAGAGAACACCAAGCAGAATAAATGCAAAAACAAAACAAAACAAAACAAAACCTACGCCTAGGCATGTCCTTATCAGACTGCAGAGAAATACCTTGCTTATAGAAAAACAAAGATAAGAACCTCCCATTCTCCTCAGAAACCATGCAAGCAAGGAGAGAATGAAATGAAAGATTTAAAGTGTTGAGAGAAAGGCCTAGAATTCTGTATTGGGTGAAATGATCTTTCAACAGGGAAGGAGAAATAAAGACTATCTCAGACAGACAAAAATTGAGGGCATTTGTTGCCAGCAGGCCTGCCTTGCAAAAACATGTAAAAGATGTTTGTTAGGGAGAAGGAAAATAATGTAGGTCAGAAACTCAGATCTACGTGACGTAAGGAAGAGCATCAGAGAAGGACGTGAAGGGACGGTTGTGCGAGAGGAACCGATCGAGTGTATGGCGGCCTTTGAAGACAGTCCGTTCCTGGGAGTGCAGTGACAAAAGCAACAGAGAAATTGTGACGAATTCTAGCAGAGAGAGTTATTAGGCTCTGCCTGCCCCTTCTGTTTTTCTTGTCTTTCATGACAACCTCCTGTCGCCTGGCCCCTCACCTATGCACTCAGCCAAAGGTTATCGTAACTAAAAATATCCTCTCTCACCGCCTGCGTCGGGTTCCCTGGACTCTGCCTAGTGACGTCATTGTGCTACTGAGCGCAGGCTGCCCGCCGGAGGGACCAAGAGGAGGTGGTCGTTTTGAGCAAGAAGCAAGTGGGAAATTGCAGTGAACCTTTGGCCCAAGGAAAGCGTGATGTGTCACCTTTTCAAACGAGCTAGTCAGTAAGGACACACTTAATCCCATGCCGTGGATCTATGCAAAGTTCGTGGTACAGCCTGCTAGTATCCCGTGAGAGATGCCCCTCTGTCTAATTTCAGACCTTTCACCAACTGGGGTGTGTGTACACTTTCTCATTTTTCAGCAGCCAGGCAGCCTGCTTAAGTCTTTTTTTCTCCTTTTATCTCATTTTTTATTTATTTATTTATTTATTTATTTATTTATTTATGTTCACAGGATCCAGCAGAAGTTAATGCCTGCTTGAGTGTGGTTGGTAGGGTAATAATATGAGTGTAATAATTTATACTTTTAATTTAAACATTCCACCTCAAATGTCATATGGTGTGCTTGAGTGTGATATTGTTGTGTTACAGAATTACATGCTTATAATTTTGTAATAAAACACTTTGTAATAAAAAAGAGAGATTATCTGTACCAGACCCCGTGTGTGTGTGTGTGTGTGTGTGTGTGTGTGTGTGTGTATTTTTTTTTAATTGAAAGAGGGGAAGGGAGGGAGAAAGAGAGGGAGAGAGACATTGATAGGCTGCCTGTTGTACATACTCTGTCCTGACCAGGGACCAAACCTGCAGCCTAGGCATGTGCCCTGACCGGGAACCGAACCAGTGACCTTTCGTTTGGCAGCACAGCTCCCAACCAGCTGAGCCACACAGTCAGGGCTCAAGTCTCCACTCATTAATCAGAAGAGCCAGGCAGGCTGTGTCTAGAATAGACAGGGTGGAGCAAAAGTAGGTTTATAGTGGCGAGTTAGTATAAAACAGAATTTACTCTTGTGTTATTATAATTGATTGATTATTGTATTATTTTGCACACAAACAACTGTAAACCCACTTTTGCCCACCCTGTGTCTGTGGGCTCCATGAGACCTTGACCTTGAGCCTGATATCGTCAAGCTGCTTTATCACTGCAGGGGCAGACTTACATCTGGCAACTGGAAACCAAGCATCGCCACCCATTCTGCCTACCAGTCCACGTGTCCAGTTTGTATGAATCAACCATTTCCGTACTATATCAACACTTGCTTGTAGATCCACACGAGTGTTTTCTTACATTTTCCCGCATTGTGTAAAATGAACACAGGAAAGGTGGAGAACATCAATATGCTAATATTAGCAAGAATGCAATGAAGGCCAAGACGGTGGGAACATGAAGTAGACCAAAAGAGGTTGCCCTTCCGTCTGGTTTGCATGCATGTTGGAAGTGAACTAGTTGATTATATGTTTAATTCTGAAGGAAAACAATTTTTTTCAAATCTATGAAACACTTATAGCAGCTTTATTCTTAATTGCCCAAACTTCAAAGCAGCGAAGGAGTCCCCAGGAGGAGTGTGGACAAATACACTGTGGCACACTCAGGCAATGGAATATCATTCAGCACTAAAATTCATGAGCTCCCAAGCCATGCAATGACCTGGAGGAAACTTAAAGGCATATCGTGAAGTGCAAGAGATCAATCTGAAAAGGCCACACACTGCACGGTTCTAACTATAGGGCATCCCAAAAGGCAAAGCTATGGGGATGGTAGAAAGACCAGTGGTTGCCAGAGGGGGGAGGGGTGGTGGGGGATGAACAGGTGGAGTACCAAGGAGTTTTCGGACAACGAGAATACTCTGTATGACATCATATGATGGAAACATCATTATATCGTTGTCCAAACCCATGGAATGCACAACGTCAGGAGTGGACCCCAGTGTAAACTATGGGCTCTGGGTGACTACTGTGTGTCCATGCAGGTTTTCAGTTGTAAAACGTGTGCCACGCTGGTGCAGGATGTTGACAATGGGGGAAGCTATGAAAGTGTTCAGGGCAGAGGGTATATGGGAAATCTCTGTTCCTTGCCCTCAGAAAAAGGGAAGAAGAAAAGAAAAAAAATCGATGAAATACTAGTAAGATATTGGAGAAGATGGGATAGCCAAAAGGTGAAGTATTATAATAGAGGAAATGGAGAGATTTTTAAAAGCTATAGATTGAGATTCCATATTAATAAAGTACCCCATTGATCCCTTAGAGAATTTTACAAGCTAACACAACATCTGATAGAGATAAAACTTTTTTCTATTCAATCAAGAAAATAGAAGGCCAGACTTAGCCTTTCTACTGTCAATTTTTAAAAAATAATTTATAAAACACTATCCTCATAGATTTTACAACCTTGTTCTGTATCTTCAATTGCTATCCTTAGAGTCACACCTTTGGGTTAAGGCCTTTGGTATAATGCAGGCAAGAAAAATTAAGTCATTATGTTTCAATATTTTGTAAAAATGTTAACTTTTTGATGCGCAATTTTTCTAAAATGTATTGCCAATGTCCCTCCGTTTTTAAGCATATGCAGACCTTAATGAAAATGTTACTATTTGGCATCATTGCCAGCACATTATTGTGCCATTTGGTATAATACTTTTAGAACCTTAGGAAAAAATAGGTGTAGGCTTTTATGGATCTACTTATATATATTTCATAGCAACTATTTAACTTTTTAAATGTCATGTCTGCCATTCATGTATTTTTATTTCTTACCTTCTTTTGTCTCATCTTACATTTTACTACTTTTGAAGAGGCTTATAATGTGAGATTTCGTAGGCTTTATGTACGGAGGTGAGAACCTGTGCTAGGAATAATAACGGTGAGTTTGTATTTGTACTTCTGTCATCTTAAATGCCTCTTGGCCCCAGCTGACTTCTATGAGACTGAAATTGTCCAGAGAATGACAGCTGGAGAAGTGAACAGTGCCATCATGTGCTTTGGTTCGCTAATGGCTTTATATTAAGTATTCTTGAGTGGTAAGTAAATTGTCCCTCTTTTTTTAATATGAAATATTTCAAGAATGTGAGAAGGACCCCCAACTTTTATTTCTAAAATGTACTTAAATCCCCAAAAGACTATATAAAATGTTGTCATGTTCCTCTATTTACTTACGAATTTTCATTGCAGAAATGGTGGATGGAAACGAACGAGAGAAGAGGAAGGAGAGAGAGGTGTGTGCAGAAGAAAACATGAAGTCCGTCTGGCATAGCTCAGTGGATTGAGCACGGACTGCGAACCAAAGTGTCACAGGTTCAATTCCCAGTCAGGGTACATGCCTGGGTTGCAGGCCATGACCCCCAGCAACCACACATTAATGTTTCTCTCTCTCTCTCTCTCCCTTCCCTCTCTAAAAATAAATAAATAAAATCTTAAAAAAAACAACACGGAGTCGCAGGAGTAAAGAGAATGTTTCTAAGAGAAAACACTGGAGCCTGTGTTTCTGAGAGGCTAGTAAGTCGAAGACTGAAGAGCAATGAGTGGATTTAAAACAGTGAGATTTGGGGTGAATTAAAGCAATATTTTAAAGAGGGGGAACTAGAAACCCTACAAAAATGTGTTGAGGGCAGAATGGCATGTGAAGGCGTGCAGACAGTGATGATGCACGGCTCTCAAGACATCTTGCTGTGGAGAAGGGCGGAAAAGGAAATGACTGCAGGAGTCTAACTAACCCTTGAGACGGTGTCCACCACACAGGAGACCATGCCGCAGCCGATGTTTAATGCCAGGGGCGCCGTGGACGTGGTCAGTGTCCGCCCACAGCCCTGGGGCCTGTTTCGCACCAGCCTGACTTCCCATGGGGCTGCCTGAGGACTTGCCCCACCGCCAGAGCCAGCTGGGCCCAAGTGCAAGTCAGCTCTGGCCAGCAGGGGGCCGGGGCGTTCACCTTCCCCTCTGCCTCCGCCCCCCCCCCCGCCCCCCCGGCAGGAACTGGTAGGTAGACACCCCCAACTCACTCACTCCACAGGTAAGCTGACTGTGAGGTCTGTGTTCCATGCTGCCACCTCAGTTTCCCCTGGGTTATGCTGCAAGTTCATACGAGGGGCATGCTTAACAACATGTCCACAACAGGCTGCAGTCCCCCTCCTGTGTCATCCCCCCCACCCCTCACTGCAGCACTGGCGTTTCCCGGGATCCCCTCCCCAGTGGCCTACCTGCATTCCAGCTCCTGCCCCGGGGTCTAGTTGCAGGGAACAGACTCCAGCAATGGAGAACACTTGAGTAATGACGTGAAACCATTATACCAGCGACGTGTGGGAAGGCACAGAACCGGAAAACACCGGGAGACTGTATTCTGAAATGGTAGCAAGCGATTGTTTAGTGCTGTGCTGTGGGATCAGGGTGATGAAAAACCCAAAGGAACCTTCCCCTCCCCCGCCCAAGAAACCGTACACAAAGAACATCGCAGCACAGCTGCCTCTGGAGAGGGGGACCGGGGGTCTAGGATGGGAGGGAAATGCACCTTTCCTTCCATAGTCTCCTTTGATGAGCTCAGAAGGTCTAAAGTTAATAAATAATCTTTTAAATTGAGAAACGATGGGGAGCATGCTTTTTTGGTAGTAATTATGCAAATGAGATTATGTGGATCAGGCCTTTCTCAAAAATGTGTGTGTTTTTGAGGGCTGGCGCAGATGAGGTGGGGTGGGGTGGAAACACGGGCCAAGAACACACAAAAATTAGAGTAATTACTTTGTTGCAAAATAGGTACAGATAACCGGATACCAGATAACTCCTGGTAAGTACAGTTTATGACACAGATAACCAGATACCAGATAACTTCCGGTAAGTACGGTTTATCTGCATCCCACGAGATTTGACATGTGATGTTTTGTTTTTATTCAGATCTTATTTGGGGCATAAAATATATTTTGTAGCTATGACTGTGGCCACGGCTTTCTTTTAGGCAGTATTACCTGGCGTGTAACTACTGCTTTTTTCTTTCAACTTCATGGGCCCTTGTGGTTTAGTTCTGTCTCCTTTAAACAATCCAGGGCTCATTCTTGCAGTTCACTCAACATGACAATTTCTTTTTCTTATTTGGTAAAATTAATCAATTTTAATGTATTATAATAATGGATGTATTTGGACTTATTCCAGCTGTCTTATTTTTCACTTTTTAAAATCCTGATTATGCTGTGACACTCAAGAGGAAAAAGGAAACAAAATTATATGTGTACGATCCATGTAAAAATGAACAACATCGTGAAAAAGAGACCAGAAGGAACTATTTCCAAGTCGTAACAATATAAGGGCTTTTCTTTTTTTTTTTAAGATTTCATTTATTTATTTTTAGGGAGGGAAGGGAGGGAGAAAGAGAGAGAGAGAGAAACATCAATGTGCGGTTGCTGGGGGCCATGGCCTGCAACCCAGGTATGTGGCCTGACTGGGAATCGAACCTGGGACACTTTGGGTCACAGCCCGCGCTCAGTCCACTGAGCTACACCAGCCAGGGCAATATAAGGGTTTTTCTTAAAGAAGTGGAGTTATGAGTGATTTCTTCTATTTTATTTCTATATGTTCTAAATTTTCCATGACGAGCAAAAATTATTTTTAGAGGAAAAATGTGGTCCACCAATGAAAGTAACTTTTCCCACAACAAGAAAGCTGAGCACGCGGTTGGGTGGCACCAGTCCCAATGGCCACCCTGCCCTTCGCCCTGCCCAGAGAGCGCTGCAGGCTTCCAGGGTGCCTGAGCCCACTTGCCAACCCCTGGACTGAGCTTCCTGTTATGTCCACCTTGGGCAGTGTCCTCACCTGGCCCTGGCTCCTCGGGGCATGGGAGGAAAGGGCAGGGTCAAGCACTGGAGTGCACCCACCCCAAAACACTCAGGACCTTATCCTGCCTTTGAGTCTCCTAGGATATCAGCAGGATGCGGCCTCTGGGCTTTTCCTCCCCCGGTTTCCCCCCTCGAGAACGGCAGCCCTTTGTCAGGACAGGGCGGTGACGGACTGTGGACGCAACCACTTCAAAACTTCATCGGAGCGGGATGAAAATGTCCCGCAGCCACTTAAAATGCCATTTGTGGAGGTGATGTGTGTGCACTCTTGTTCCTATCCTGAGTGCCATTTGGCATCCAATACATTGAAGATGCTTGGTCTGGATTTGATTTTGAAGTGCTCTTTGTTTTTCGTGAAACCTTGGCATCGTTTGGGATGCCTTCTGACGTTGGTTAACGGGAGCCGTTAACCTAAAGCTAGAACGCCAAAATGAGAGGCAACGAGGGCTTCTTTGGAATCAAAAAGGATGGCTGTTTGGGCCTTAGAGTCAGGCGGAAATCCAGATAGTGTCCTGATTAAAGGGTGCAGGCTGGGGTCTCTATGGGCAAAGGAGGGGAAATCGTCCCGTGAACAGAAGAAAGAAACTTCTATCGGTGCTAATGAGCTGCAATTCCTTTCAGCTGTACAGGGCCGGTTTCCAAGGCTACCCGCCAAAGAGAGTCTTCGTGCTCCTTGTCGGTCAGAGTATCTGCTTTTTTATTAGCTTTGCAAACAATTGTTTGTAAGGCAATATTCGTTTGGCCCGGTCCAAAAGCACATTTGCCAGTTCAAATCTTTGCAAAGGCCAAGGATCAAGACATGCACATTGGTGCTGGAACGGCTTGGTTTCAAAATGGCTTTGCTGACGTCAACTTGTCAGAGTTCTGTCTGTTCATGGGACATAACGCTACCTCGGCTTTTTAGATCTAGGTGACTCTGTATGAAACACAAAAATCACTCGCATTTTTCAAATAAATGAAACACGGGACCTAAAAACGAGCCAAAGCAAAGGGAAGCAACGGCTTTCTTGTTTTAGAATTATACCTAGCTCTTAGGTCTGTTTTAAGATCTTTTTACAATTAAATTGTCTTCTCCTCACCTGGAGACATGTGTTTTAATTGATTTTTTTGAGAGACAGAGGGGGAGAGAGAGAAAGAAAGACATTGGCTGACTGCCTCCTGCACGCACCCCAACTGGGGATCAAACCCACAACCTAGGCACATGCCCTGGCTGGGAATCAAACCCACAACCTTTTGGTGTATGTGACAATGTCCCAACCTGGCAACTGAGCAACCTGGCCATGGCTATATTAGGATCTTACTAAGCTGCAGACAGGACCGGCCACCTAATTGGTAGAGTCCACTACAAAAGAAAAATCTGGAGCTCATCGTTCAAAACTGATTGAGACTTCAAAATGATGACGGCAGAGTGTTAAAGCAATCTCCAGGCTTTTCTGAACCTGGAGCCCTGTCTCTACACCCAGGGGGGCATGCTAAGGCTGACCGACTTCCTGTGCGCCCCATCACCGTAGACCAGGTGTCCGAACGCACTTACAGCTTACATGAAATATGGTTCTTTCTGTTGGAACCATTTGTGGAGGGGATCATGATTGTGAAATGATGTGGCTGCAAGCAACCTATTTATTTTACAATCTCTAAATAGCTGTACAAACACTGTGTGTTTGGGAATTCCTGTGCAGTGAAAAAACCAGACCTACTGCGTTCAACGACAAAACTTTTGTAAACATTAATATTGGCAATGAACGGAATCACCACCAGTTATAGTGCATCGATTCTACTTAAACCATTGTTACTGTTTTCTTTTGATATTTTGAGGCCAAAAAAGACTTTTTGGCCACAAATATTGGTGTAGGCCATTGAAACACCCAAGGCTGCCTGTGACTAAACTAGTTGTCCCTGTGGGAGAGCCAGCTAGGCCAGCCCTCCCCTGATATATCCCCCCACACACACGCACACACATAGGGTCACTGACAAAGCACACAGGGCTGCAAAGCTCTGTCTGGTGCAGAGGGCGGTCGTGGCCTTGCTGCTTCTGTTTTGTTTTGTGAAGCTGGAACTGAGTGTCTTGGTGTCAAAAAAAGGCTCCAGGTGAAGAGAAGTTTGCTTTATTCTGTGGCACAAGGTTATAAAGGATTGACGTCTTTTTTTTTTTTATCATTTAACCTGCTTCAGTGAAATGTTACGAAGCCACAGGTAGACACGTGGGCACCCACCTTCCCTCTCGTGATGGTCTGCTCGCCGGTGGGTCCGCGAGAGCCTCACCCAGGGCTGGTTTGGGGACGCATGCGCTGTCACCGTCACTGCTCTCCCTCCTAGGCAGCCCGCGTGGAAACAGCTTGATAGACTAGAAAGAAAAGGTGTGGCTGTGGAGCCAAAGGAATACATTTTCAAATGTGAACTTGGCCATTCAATTTGCTTTTTGTGACTAGGTTGCTTGCTCAGAGAAAGTTTTCTTACCTATAAAGTGGAGATGTTAATACACACCTCATAAGACTATTACGAGAATTAAAAATTATATATACAGCCATGGCTGGCATAGCTCAGTGGATTGAGCGTGGGCTGCGAACCAAAGCATCGCAGGTTCGATTCCCAGTCAGGGTACATGCCTGGGTTGCAGGCCACAGCCCCCAGCAACTGCACATTGATGTTTCTCTCTCTCTCTTTCTCCCTTTCTTCCCTCTCTAAAAATAAATAAAATCTTTAAAAAAATTATATATATGTAATTAGAGATGTATCTGTGTATATAAACATATGCGTGTGTATCTACCCATATGTGTGTCTGCACACACATGCAAGTTTTGGCCCCACAGGCACAAAATAAATAGCAGTTTCTATTATTGCTGTTATTATTATAATTTTATTATTATTAACCACATAGATCATGAATTTATGGCAGCCTCCCTAAAAAGGAAAAAAGAACTCTGAAGAGATCTTTAAATTACTTCTGTCATCCCCAGAAAAGTCAGCCATTAGCGTTAGAAATACCCAAACTTGGTCATGTGTCAATCAAGTTTTGTCTGTAGAAAGCATTTGTTGAGTGCCCCAAAGCCTTGCTTGACGGGAGAAGTGGTGAACCTGCCTTCACAGTTTATTTTCCAGCTGGGCACAAGGGCAAACACTAGAAAGACAATCGGAGAGTAGAGTGACCCGGAGTGTAACCCGAGACCAGGCGCTGCGGTGCAGGCGCCACCCACCCGCGGGTTTTCCCAGAGGAGGTGACGGCCGGCCAGGGGCTCGGACTCCCGGAGAAGCCTTCATAAGCAAGGCCTGCGCCCACGTCACTCTGAGAGGAGTGAGCTTCCTTGGTACAACAACCACATTTTATGTAATTTTAGCAAGTTATTTAACCCAGTTCAGCCACAGTTTTCTGTCTGCAAGATGGAGGTGATGAGTCTTCCTGCATCGGATATAACGCCTTTAGCTGAAAATTACTTGAACCCAATTCATTGGCTTAAACAAAATGGCATGTGGAGCCCTAAAAGGTGCAGTCGCTATAGGGGTGCTTCCATAATATTTCTGGGGACACAGATGGTTTCTGCTTTGAAATCCTTGGGATGTCAGTTACCTTGACAACTGGTCACAAGAAGGCCACAAAAGCTCCAGGCTTTTCACTTGTGTCTTTCTTTAAAAAACAAGAAGAAAATTTCTCAGAAGTGCCCCCTGTAGAGAGACTCAGCCTCACACCTCATTGATTAAAACTGGATCACATGTCCCTTCCTGGGAATCCATCACTGGCCGGGGATGAGAATTCCAGAAAAGCCTGGATTCGTCTCCTCTGGTGGTTGTTTCCACCTTTCCTGAGTCATGAGACTGCATGGAGCAGGAACGCCGGAACAAAACCGGGGCTGGGCCAGCAAGCAACGAAAGGTCACACTCAGCAATGTTACCTTACCTGTCTACCTGGCCCCGACACCTGCCCAGGCTCCGCCAGTTGGATTTACCCACATGAGGTTTTGACTCTTGTGATGATGTAATGATGAGAAGAGGCCGTCCTGGCTGTAACCTCGTCTGGCACAGGCCGCTACTACAGCCGGCGTCCAGAGGTGTGACAGTGACGGTCCTAGCGACAGGGTGCAGGGGCCCGGAGTGAGCCAGAGGGCCCTGTCCCTTCCCAGCAGTGGCAGCAGCAGCAGCAGGAAGCTGTCATACAGTAGGTGGGGCGGCACAATCCGGACATATCTTCCAGTGGACATAGCCTCCAGTCCTGGTTACGCCTCCTTCTGGACATTCTGTGAACTATTCAGAGGCTCTTGATAATTTTTCCCTGTTCTCGTTAGCGGGTTTGATTCTGTTGCCCATACCTCTGAACTTGGATGTCAGTCCCTTTCTGAAGGGCTCAGTTGCATCGCTGTGTGTGAGAAGGCTGCGCAGAGTCAGATGCGCGAGTGGGGGCTCCGTTTCTGTGACACTATTTTACAGCGTAATTGGGAGGAAATCCTCGGGTGGACCTTTGACTTTCTCGCTTGGAGAACCGAACTCAGAAGCTTCGATTCTGCTTTCAAGGGAGTTTTGCTCTAACTCTTGCAAATGAAGGCATCATCTTGTTCACTGAGCAAAACAACTGCTTCCCCAAGGTTTGTAATGCTTCCCTCTCTCTCTCTCTCTCTCTCTCTCTCTCTCTCTCTCTCTCTCTCTCTCTCTCTCTTTGTCCCCTGCCCCCCACCCCGTCTCTCTCCCTCATCTCCCCTCTCCCATTGTGGTGGCCTCAGAAGGATCTCTTGTGGAAGGAAAAAGGGGGAAAGGTACATAGTAGAAACAAAAGTTCCAAAACGGCCAAAGACTTCCTATTTCCTAATAAAGCCAAGTTCCTGTTGGTTGCATGATCTTCAAACGTGGGTTACTCGGGGCATCTTGGGCCCGGGCGCATCAGGGTGTTTGTCAGCATTTGGATGCTGCTGAGGACACGTCACAGTATGCGCAGGGTGCGGATAAGGTGCTGATCGAAGAGAAGGGTGAAGGTCTCCGCTAACCATGGGCGCTCCCATGTGGGTATTATGGGCTGCAGTCCTGACTCGGCATTCTCAGGTGATCTCGACTGAACTTCGTAAGAGTACAGGCCGCCGCACGTCCACAAAGGGATGCCCACGTGGAATGGTCACTCGGGCCTTTAGAAGGTTCGGGGCATCCGAACGCCTCAGGCGCCCAGAGATGATGACGAGATGAACTAGGATTAAAGGACATGTGTGACGGGAACCATGTCAGGAGCCCGCAGGTCTCTCCTGCAGCTGCTCCGCGGCTCGGGCCCCCTTCCCTGCTGCAGGGACCGGGCTTTCCATGGGGGTTACTTACAGTGGAGCCTCACTCCCTTAAACCTACCACCTCTTTTCATGTTGATCGTAACAGTGCTTCTCCTTCTTGTCACCGTTTTTCTGCTCTGGAAGACCCACCTGGGAAAACACATTTCCTAGAACGATAGACAAGACCAGCCATTGAATAACCATTGAATAAACTGCTCAGAATTGTTGTCAGGTATGGGCACTCGGCAAAGATTCACTCGGGGCTTTGAGTGGTGGACAGATGCTCTGCAACTGACACTGGGGTTACATCCCAATGAGCTGAAAATATCATAAATTGCAAATGTATTGAACACACCTAACCTGCCAGCATCATAGCTCAGCCTGGCTACCTTCAAAGTACTCAGAACATTAGCCTGCAGCTGGGCGATTATCTTGGGTTTTGTCTTAAGAGTACATGCCTTCCTCTTCTCACCAGAAGCAGGAGACACAGGTGGGCATTTTATGGGCATGAGGGGATGCAAAAACCCAAAACACAGCATCCAAGAAACACTGGCAACAGAGTGCCCTGTGGAGTAGCGAACGTTCATCCCCCTGATGGCGCACCTGACTGGGAGCTGCGGCTCGCTGCTACCACCCAGCCTCATACGAGAGAATATCGTGTCACATGTCACTAGCCCAACAAAAGCTCAAAATTCAAAGTATGTCTTCTACCACATGCATACTGCTCCCACACCCTCATGAAGCTGAAAACTTGTAAGTCGAACCATCGGAAGGTGGGGATGGTCTGTACTCCGTCTTACTCTTGGTGACAGCTGTATCTTCCTGTGGGCAGTGACATAAAGCGAGAGGGGCAGCAGCCCCTGACCACGAGGCGTTTGTCCTGTGGGAGCATGCCCTGCTCCCATACACACACAGTAAGCCTACCATCTTTCTACCCAGAGTCCTTTTCTCTGCCACCCGAGCTCCATGTCTGGTCCCAACCTTCCTCACACCCTTGTGTCCTTGAGCCACCCTTGGGGTTAGTCTTCAAGGCCTTTGCAGAGTTTGGTTTCACCCCCGAGTAAAGGGGAAGGGAAGCGGCTCTTTGCTTTCCTTCCAGTTGGAGATTTGAAAATCAGAGGCATCTTGCCTTGGCTAATTTTACCAACATTTAAATGATTCTAAACTAAAAGTCTTGAAAGTCTAAATCATGCAAGATCTTCAGGAGAACAATTTTTTCAGGGTTCAAGCAACCCATATCACACAGGAAGTAGATCTTATCTTAACCTGCCGATGGCATTGTTCCAAAGAACTCAGTCTGCTGTTGTGCACAAATACATACCTGTGTTACTCATCATACTTTCAGAGTGCCGTAGATCCACGCCTTGCAAGCGTGCGAAGTTCGCACCGATCACCCGGGGACCTTGTTGAAACGCCGGTCCTCATCCCCGAGTCCTGGGTTGGGGTCTGGGATGGGTGCTCCTTACCCTCTCCCGGCTGAAGCAACTGCTGCCGGTTCGTGGGCCACACCGGGAAGGGAGCGCCTCAGCTTTAATCATTATTTCAACTGAACTTTTCAAAGACATCCCCCCAAAATTAAAAATAGTGGCTATTCACCCTGCCCTGGGATGTCTTGTCGTGTTTAGACTGTGTTAAATATATATTTCTGTCTCTGCAGTTACCAGTCTCTCGCTTGAGATGCACAGGGCTTATTGGCACAGGAATCTGGGACCTTCATCTGGTAAAGAAAGCCTTTGTTTACTCGATCTCCAGGAGTCAGGCCGGGGGCCAGCTCGGGCGGAGCTGACTCAGGTCTCCGTGGCAGTTCCAGTGCTTTGCCGCTTCTGTGCAGAGGTGGGAAGGAAAACCCAGGAAGAAACAGACTCACCAGGCAGCGCCTGGCTTCTCGGCTTTGCTCGGCTCCCCGCCTGGTTGGACGCAGCAGCTGAGGTCTGTGCTGCCCGGACAAGCGCGCTCACGGCCGGACCAGACAGATAGCACAGACCCTTTATGGGCTGAACCCCGTTGGGCAGCTCGTTGGCTCCCTATTATGTGGGTGTTGCTGTATCAGAGGATTCCTCTTCCCCTTCTACAGTTTCTGGTGGGATCTGCTGCCCCCTTGACCAGCTTCTGAAGTTCTAGGGGCCTGTTGTCTGACCCCAGGGGTCACGTGCTCATCTATATGACCTCTCCGGTCTTCTTGAGCATCAGGGGGAGTGGCCTAATGCCGGGACCTTTCCTGTTACAGAAAGGACAGACGCCCCTGTGTCACAGCGCAATGTGGCTTCTGCACCCCTGTCATGCCATAGGCATGTGTCCCTGTGTCACCCTTCCCCCTACACCACGTGGCATGGAAGAGGTAGGAGGCCACACAAAGCGCAGAAGAGGAATGAGCGGGTGGAACTCTTGCGGTTTTGGTGTGAAGGTCACCGGTGCTGGCTTAAGGAGTGCAATTAGCAGGCGTAAGTCAGCCAAGTTTTCCTCCCGTGAGAGGGATTAACTCCCCAGCTGGAGGAAAGCAAAAGGTCTGAGAATGAGAGGCAGAGAGTGGAAGATTCCTGTCACCAGGTGTCACCACCCCCAAGCCTCCAGGACCAGGGCAGGGGTGGGGTGGATGTGCTAGAACCTCCTTCAGGTACGGGAGGTTCAGGCCGCGCCTTGCCTGCTCATAGAAGCGGGTGAGCTGCGGCTCTGTGGAGAAGACTCCTGAGCCACCAGCGCGTGGTATGAGGACAGTAGAACAGCCCCAGTTTCCCACTCGGGGTCTGGAAAGTCCGGGGAGGGGTGGGGGGGCAGCAGGCAGCAGGGATCGGTGAGGCCGGATGTGAGAACGCCGTGGAGAACGGGAAGCCTTAGCCGGCCAGCCGGGGGTGGGTGAGGGGCCAGTCACACCCTCCCTTCAACATTCCAGGACAGTGTGTTGATTTTAAAAACACAGTAAGTTCGAAAACACCTGCCTGGGAGAGCTGAAACACCACGTGGCTGACCTTTAAGGAACAATACTAGGTGGATAAACAAGAGCTCTTCTCAAACCTAGATCATCTGGTCTATAATCAGGTTAGCTCTACAATCCCTATTCTTCATTCTGCACTTTTTTAAAGAATGAATTTATTTTTAGAGAGAGGGTAAGGGAGGGAGAAAGAGAGGGAAAGAAATATGGATGTGTGAGAGAAACATCCACCGGTTGCCTCTCGCACCCGCTGCAACCAGGAACCGAGCCTGCAACCAGGCATGTGCCCTGACCAGGAATCAAACCGGCGACTTCGTACTTCGAGGGACAAAGCCCAACCCACTGAGCCACACTGGGCAGGACGCCCCAGCCTCCACTTTCCAACCTTATAGATGCTGTTTCCATGCGGATGATGTCACCACTGCCCATTAGCCAGGCGCCCAGACCCGGGTTCTCTGTGTTCCCTGATGTCCAGGCCCTTTCCTCTCCCATGTAACTAACATCCAGTCCTCTTCCTCTCAAGAAGGACACTGGGCCTTACTGCTCATTTCGGAAGAAACATCTAACTCCTACCAAAAGGGTAAAAAAACCCCAACAAAACAAAACAAGCAAAAAAAATTAAATCAATAACTTCCCCATATGGAACCTTTAGACGTAAGGAAGGAAACTGGTCTCTTTCTCTTCATCAGGACTGTCTCCGGGGTAACACAGGGAACTGTTATTAAAGGTCAGGGAGTCGCCATAATAATGTAGCAGGACATGCTGGGGGGGGAACAGGAAGAAATCAGACCCTTTTCTGCCCAACAACCAGGTGTGGCAGCTCCTAGAGCCCTAGGTGAGTGAGGTGCACTGGGTTAGTTAAGGAAATTACCTGTTTCTTAAATATGAATGTAGTCTATAGGGTTCCCTTGGAAACTTGTGGCTCACCTCCCAGTAGAAGTGCGGGGAGCTTTATCGACCTGCTTGTTCCATGAGGGCAAAGACGTAGAGAAACAGGCCCCACAGACCTCTCCGAGGAGGGCTTGCTCAGAGAAACGCACGGCCCTGGAGACCCACACTCACAGCAGCCCCAGCAGCCAACTGCATCAGGGCTTTTCGTTCAGACGCCCCTCCCCTGCTCACCTGTGTCCCACGGGACACGCCACCCTCTGGACTGACTGGGCCTGGAGACCTGCGGGACTGGCGAGGGGACCGGAGTGTGATTCAGGTGACACAGCCTTCACGGGAGCTTTGCTGTCAGGACGGGCTTCCTGAGAAAGGTGGGCAGAGATTCATGTGGAAGGGGGGCATGGGGGCCCTCCATGCAATACCCAGGGCAAGGGGAACATTGTCGGCACCAGGGAGTCCCCGCAAAGAAGCCTTTTTGCAAAGGGCCTAATTCTTCGAGGATCTGGAATGGACAAGCTGTCAAAAATTTGAGCCCTTCACCTGCTACACTTCTGGGTTTAAAATATTCTGAAATACCCTTTGGAATGCATTCCAACCCTTGAGCTAACTAGACCGAGGATCTCTGCCCAGTATCATGTTGCAGTTTTAGGGAGGCTTCAGGGCCAGGGTGGTCTCATGGGAGCAGGGAATGGTCTCCCCCTTCGCTCACTGACCTGCCTTGTGGTAAACAATGTGAGTGGTCCATACATATCGTCCCCTACCCACCTGGAAGGGCTGGCCTGGGAAAGGTTCCTTGAGATAACAGTCAATTTTTGAAAACAGCTTCCAGCAATCCCTGTTTCTCTGACATGAAGTAATTTCTTAGGCTTGCTCAGGATCTGGATAGAAATAAGTGAGACGAAATTCTGCTGGATGACAGTTACTGGAATGATTTATTTCTTCCCCTTACAACATTGGATAAATAGCTCAGTCTTATCTTGATACCACTCCTTTTTTTCTTTTGGGCCATTATTATGCAAGAGCTTAATCAGATAGGCATCTGCCACCACTGGAAGTTAACAATCGGGTTGGAGAGGTGAGAACCTCTCCAAAGGCCGGGAGTGGTGGGAGGGGCTCCTGAAGGGAGGTGTGGCCACCAAAGGCAAGTTTTCCTACCTGTCACAACTGGAGGGAATCAGTTCTGGTGCAGATGCTACGAAGTGTGCCTTGGCTGCATGCCCTATGCCCCATGCTCCAGTTTAAAAGCTGAGTCATTAAAATGTTGTAAAAGCTGAGAGAAGTACATCAGTACAAAAGCTGAAATCGATACATCGGACCCTCACACCTGTCCATCCACCCTCACCCCCTCCCTTTACCCTGTGAGTAAAGCCACTCGATTATCAAATACCCTTTTCAACAACATATAACTTGGCTTAAGAGAGATTTCGGCTCTGAGGTAGAACTTTGGAGAGACCTACCGTACTTTTTGGACTAGAAGACGCACACCCCGAATTTGGGAGGAATAACCGTAGTTAATGCTGCTGTGGAGTTCTGTTTACATTTACATTGGTGAAATATTATGTTATTTATTTTATTAAACATTTTACCACATTTTTTGCTGCAAAATTTTTTTCCCTATTTTTCTCCTCTAAAACATAGGTGTGTCTTATGGTACAAAAAATACGGCAAATGGATTTAAGGGGAAGGTTTCAGGGCAGTTACAAGGGCACCCCAGACTAGACGGGTCCAGACGATGGGGGTCCGGGCAGGGGGAGGACCAGCGGTGGGGCTGGAGGATGCTCATTCATCCTCGTCCTTATCTCTGAGTCGTGAGCTCACTCAGAAATCAGGGGGCTGGTTATGGAGACGGGGCGGGCCCTCTCCTGGCTTCAGCCCAGCCGTGCGGGGGGAGGAGAGGGAGGAACTCACCACGTCTGTTGGAAAAGCGTGGCCGTGATGCGCATGCATTGATGCGCCTCCAGGTGGAGCACAGCCCTCCACCGGGTCTGTGGGGAGCCTCTCTCCTGCACTCTCGGTCTGGGAGGCGCTTTGTTGCACTGCCCAGCGAGGACCTTGACAGGTTTCCCAGTCACCTGTAGGGAAAGATCATTCATTCGCTCAGCTTCCCCAGGGGGCCGCCCGCAGTGTCCTTCAGTCTAGCCTGAGTTCTCCAAGAGATGTCTCCCCACCTTCACAGACTCTCCCAGAGCCAACTCGGGCAAAGGCCCAAGAGGACGTCCATGAATTCCGTCCTTTCCCCGTGTTCTGGGTTGATTATTGAAATCGAGACCTCTTTTCCATGGGAAAATGGAAGCCCTCGTATTATGAATGGAAACAGAAGAGGCTTGTTAACAACACCGGTTCTTAATTACCTGCTCTTTGTTTTGTGGTTTGGCAAGTTTTCCTGACCTGAAAGAGAAGGGGGAGAAAAAGACGTCATTGAAAAGACTGGGAAAAAAAAAGAAAAAAGAAACCCACAGTGCCCTTACTAGTTTCTTTGATATAGTTTTGCGGTGAATGCTGGTGTCTTCTTAGCCATGGCATCCGGCCCCGTGGGCCTCCTCGAGCTGAACTGAATAAACTCGGCCCCAGAAAAGGATCAAGTGAACAGAATGGGGACTTACAGCTGGTTTTCTCCCTGCGGTTTGGTGTTGTCTCCACCATCGAGAAGCACGTTTTGCACAACTGGGCCAGAAGCGTCAGGACTCTCACCCGGGAGTCCCTCCGGCACGGCTGGACACACAGACGTCACGCCCAGACCGCCCAGCACGTCCTCCAACGCGGTCCCCTTCCCCACCCCCAGGGCTCTGAGCCCACCTGCTGAGTGCCCTGGGACACCTGCTCTGTGTCCGGGGAACCTCTGTCCGGTCCCACCTCCCCTCCCTCAGAGGCCCACCCCCTCTCCCCAGCAGGGGCTCCCCCCACGACGCTCTGCGGAGGTTCTCTCTCTCCCACACACCCCATCCATCGTAGCCTGTGCTGGCCCCTGTGCCTCCTCCCAGTCGTCCAGACCTCCCTCCTTCCCACGGTGGCCAAATGATCGCAGCTGTTCTCATGGTCAAACCACCCCCCTCCGCTACTTTCTGCTCCCAAGGACCTTCTGCTCGTGTTCCCCTAGTCACTGAACAGGAAACTCCTGGCTCTGTCTTTCCACTCGAGTTACTGCCAGCGTTCACCTGCTGCCCTCTGCTCTCCTCTCCTTAACTGTCTCATCTACTGGGCCGGCCAAGAGTCCACTTAGTTTTTCCACAAAATAGAAAATATTTTTCATTTTCACCGGTAACGGTATTGATTTGGGCATATTGAGTATGTCGGCTATCTCCCGCTATTGGCTTCCGGTGGGTAGAGGCCAGGGGCACTGCTAAACATCTCCCATGGGACAGCCCCACAGCAAAGGATTATTTGCCCAAAATGTCCATGGTGTCAAGAAACCTCGCAAACCACTTTTGACATGTTCATTCAGTCACAGCGCCTTCTCCATACACCGCACAAATCTTTTTATGCATTTCCGTTCTGTTTTCACCTTCCTTGAAATAAGAAAGCAGAACATGCTGAAAGTGTTGAGTATTGTCCTCCATCACCAATGTTAAAATAGCTACATAAAAATTCACCCATTTTAGTAAGTCTTTTGTAAATGCATGCTGATTTGACAGCTGTCACAATACAACCTAACAAAATTGTTTGGAATGAAGCTAAAGACAACTAAGCTCTACTAGAGCCATCTTAGAGAAAAAAAACTAAACGAACTTTTTGGCCAACCCAATAAATAACCCTTTTCCTCCACTGCATTTATCCCAGCCACCAGATCCCAGTGCCAAGTCCTCGACCTTGCCCTCCCCAGGCAGTGTGCCACCCCCAGAATCTCAAGTTCAGGATTTTCTTCTCCTAACCTGTCTCGAATCTTCTCTGCTTACTAGCATAGAAGATTATTGTCCCCATTCCGTGGGAACAACTCTCCAGCCCATTTGAGCTCCCTGCCTGTGGGTCCCATCATGTCTGGTCCCCGGCATCCACCCAGGATTGCACAGCTCAGAACTATAATCACTCCCTGGCACACACCCGCCACAGTCCCTTTTGCCCTCAGCGGGATCATCTGGGAAAAACCCAGCCCCACACAGAGGCCGCCCTGCCTCCTCCATGCCCGCAGCCGGGCGTCCCTGAGGAATTCACCCACCCAGGCAGACTGAGCGTATTCTGAGACGCCATCACAAACTTTAAATGGATTGTAAGGAGCCAGAAATTGCACTGTGCTTCACAGAGAAGGTCATCCTTCCACTCCCTAAAATAACCCTCTCAGGCCTTTTCTTCCCAAGCTAGCAGGTAAACACACACACACACACACACAGGCCTCCCCAGGCATGAGGCTTCCACTTCACCTTCTACAACTTCAGGATAGTTGGTGTTCTCTCACTTGTGTGCCTGCCAGTGAAAGCACTCGTGCCGAGGATGGCCAGGAACATGCCATCTCACGGTCAAGGGGCCCAGCCCTGGGTATGGGAGGTGTGGGGATCTCGCCGGGGGTGTGGTGGAGAGAGGGGCCCATGCAGGTGCCAACATACCCAACCGCATGGCCTGCTGGAAGCAGGTACAGCCCCAGGGCCTTGAAGTCCTGCCAGAGTCATTACCACATCCCTTGTGCGGCCTGTGCTTACACAGCAGGCTGGTGGCAGGCGCGGATGGCTCTGTCGCCTGGAGCGTTTTTATCCATGAGACTCCTCCTTTTCCCTCTGTGTGTGTGTGTGTGTGTCTCTCTCTCCCTCGCTCCTGCTGATCAAAAGGTTTAGGAGAACCACCCAAGACAGAGAACCAATTCTCTGCTGATAAATAAGGGATGCCTTCATTTCCCAGGGCCTGCCTTAAAACCTGAAAGGCTTACAACAATGGGCATTTATTTTCCCACAGTCCTCGAGGCTAGAGGCTGGGAACGCAGGGGTCAGCCACGCCTCTGAAGCCTGGAGGGGGAGGGGTGGGGGGTGGCTCCTGCCTCACCTCCTTTGGTTTCTGGTAACCCTGGTATTCCTTAACTTAAGGAGGCATCACTCCAGTCCCTGTCTTCAGCTTCACGTGGCCAATGTCTTCCTGTGTGTTTTCACCCCGTCCTCCCTCTGTGCTTGCGTGTGTCCGAATTTCCCTCTTCCCAGAAGGACACTGGTCACACGGGATCAGGTTCCCCCGCTCCCTGCTCCAGCGCCACATCGTGGACACCTGGGATTTCTACATCCACCTCATCTTCAAGTAAGGTCGCACTCTGCGGCAACGGGAGTCTGGATTTCAACACCTCTTTGGGGGGACACAAACTTAACCCGTTACCAAGGCAAATACACGGTCGAAGTGCATCTTCCCCACCAGATGCAGTCACGGGGGAGACACAGGGCGGATTCACCATTACTCCTGTACTGAGCACAGCTCCACGCGAAGCAAAAGAACGGGCCTTGGCAGAACTCTTCAGGAACTCTCAGGAGATCCCGATCCCCTCTTTGAGGTCCCTTCTGGTGTCTTCCACCATGGCCACATGTTCCTCGCAGTCACGAGGATCAGACCCGGGAGAGAATAGAAGAGCCCCTGAGCATCCAGATAAAATGGGCGATGACATTATGGAACAATTGGGTTCTGGGTCGTTGGACAGTGACTTAAAAACGCGCCCAGTGTCACCTTCCGCAGGGAAGGTGTCCCATAGAGGATGACACTGCAGTGTTATCACGGAGCTCCAGAAGTGTGCAAAATGAGGGTAAGCTTCTGCTCCTTGGTTTACGCCAGGCAAGTCTGTGGTGCAGACACCGGTGAGACTGTCCAGACATCATCGTGCGGCTGCAGCCGGCTCCACGGAGCGCCGGTCCCTGCAGGACGCCGCCTGCTGGTCCTCACACGGAGACCGGGGTCCCGCCCAGCCCTCACAGGCCACTGACCCTGTTTCCAGAGGATGCCAAATCCCCCCGACCACACTGTGGTTCTCCTTCTCCAGGCATCACCCTTCATTGAAGTCGACTCGTTAGAAAACACGACATAACTTACGGCCGTGGGAGAAAGACTGGCATCTAAATGTTTTGGTTTCAAAAACAATGTTCATGTACAGCCTCCGCTGTGACAGACAGTCTTGTGAATGGAACTTGCAAAGACCTGCTCACATCCTGAACTGTACTGTTGGAGGCATGTGAGCAACCTATTTGTATGGAGAAATTGCATTTTAAAATGATCTGGATCCACACATGATAAAGCTGCAGTGTTGCCAGTTACCGCCGATGCTATACAACGGAAGCCCTCTGTGTGTCACTGATGCAGGGCCAGGGAACTCAACATGCAAACACGTGCAGTCCAGGGTGGCCAGGCTCTGTCAGAGAGGGCCGCACTCCAGGGGTAGCTACAACAGATACTTGTATTGTCCTTCTTTTAGTCCAGAACGGACCCTTCACTTATCCATACATCCCATGCCAAGAAATGGGTTTTTACTGGCAAAACCATTGTCCTCTCCATTAGAGTGATGGATGTAAGAAAGAGCTACTACTTCTTGGGGACAGTGAAGGTATTTGAGGTATGGGGGCTGGTTAAAATCGCTGGAAAATACCCCCTTCACACAATCACACACACACACACACACACACACACACTCACACACACCTGTCTGCCTTGTACGCATGCAGGAAAGGTGCCCACTGAGGCCCCCAGCCCGCACCCCTTACAGGTGGGGCTCACAGCTGCCTGCGTCCAGCCCCTGGTTCAGGAAGATTTCTGAGAGCAAAAAGAGGTCATAGAGTGTTGCCTTGGGAAACTGAACGCTCTAGGAAGTGGGAACATGCAGGCTGGAATTTCTGTGTCTCCATCAGCCTCCGCTGGCTTGTGCCTGGGTCACGAACAGCCCCCGACTCTCAGTGGCTTACAGCCACCAGAGCTCATGGCATGGCGGCTGCAGCCCGGTGAGGCCCTGCTCTGCACCCCCTTCTTTCCACAGAGCAGGCAGCTTGCTGGGATAGGCTGGTCTCAGGGCAGAGGGCAAGGAATGACGGGGGAGGGGGGACCAAGGCAAAGATCTTAGAGCCTCTCCTTGGAGGGGACACACGTCCTTCCCAGTCACCTTTCATTGGCCAAAGCAAATCACATGGCCAAGCCTGAGGCTTCTGGAACCGTCGCAAGAGACATGGGCAAAAATAAAGCTACCAAGCCTACAGGGTCAGGGAGCTGGGTGTGGGTGGGGCTTGCAGAACTGGTTTGCATGGACTGGGGTGTGCCTTCCTTGCTGATAACCGTTTGCCTGGTGCATATCTTTCCCCAAAGTTCGGTTCATTCTAACTTCGTCGTGAGGCTGCGTGTGCATGTGTGTGTCTGTGTGTGTTTGGGGTGGGGGCGGGAGGCATCGGGCGGACCCTGACCTTGTGTGATTTCTTTGACAGCTACCTTTTTCTGGCACAAAACGCCTCGACTGTGTATACCCCTTCCCCAGATTCTCTGACAAGGGTGCACGGCCCCACACACACACCCAGGATGGATCTGCCCCTTCAAGACTCGTGCAAGTCCGGTTTCTATGGTTGTCCCCAGTCTCTCTTCTGCGTCATCACATTCTTCCCTTTTGCTGAATCACTGCCACCTGCACAGCAGCACGCAGGAGTTTTCTCGTCTTAAAAACAAAAGAACCTTGAGGGCATTATGCTAAGAGAAATAGATCAGGCACAGAAGGGCAAACACCACATGGTCTCACTTATAGGTAGAATCTTAAAGAAAGAAAAGGCTTTTCCCAGGAAAGCACTTCCAAAAATTGTCCACGCATACTCTTTGTACTTGTTCAACTTAAAAAATATATATTTACTTATTTTTAGAGAGAGGGGAAGGGCGGGAGAAAGAGAGGGAGAGAGGCACCCTGAGTGGGAACCGAACCCGCAATCCAGGCACGTGCCCTGACCGGAAATCAACGGACACCCGTTTGCTTTGCGAGATGACACCCACCCAGCCGAGGGACACCAGTTGGGGTCTGCTCCTTCGACTTCGGTCATCCAGTGCCAGCTCACCTCAGTCTGCCTGCTACCTCCACGACGCCACAACCCACACCTGAAGAGACCACCGGGAGCCGCCTCATTCTAACTCCAGGAGGAGGCGTGTCCCAGTCCTACGGTGCTGGGCTGTGCTCGGCCTTCCAGGCCTCACGCTGCCTGCAGGCTCCACCCAGCCGCTCTCCCGTCCTAGCGTCTCTAACCCCCCCTCTCCCGGTTCTCCCTCTCATCTCCGATCAGTCTCTTCGAATGCAGCCCTGGCGTCTTCTCTGAGCGCTGCACGCTTCTGTCCAGCTGACCCTTTGACCTGTCCGTCGGGACACAGCCCAGGCCTCTTAGACTTCTTAGGTCCAGGTTCGCGTCCTCGATCTCCCCTCCAAAACGTGGCCTCTGCCTTCCTTCCCCTTATCCATCAGTGCACGGCCACGTGCCCAGCTGCACGTTCCCAAAGCATCGTAATGATGACCGTCTTCTCCGGTCCGCGTCCGAATCCGACGGTGCCCACCACCACGCAATTTCCTGCCTTTGTCTCTCTTTCTGTGGCCACCGCCCAGTCCAGGCTACAGAACTATACCAGCTTTGTCATAAAAGGCTTAACTGCCAGTGAAAGAGGGTCTTAAGAATCCCAAGAGATTTGTTTCTGCCAGAACTTGAAGAGCTCACAATAATACCGCTGTTTGGAATTTGTCATTGGAAGGAAGGAAGAATTAAATATAGTTGTGCTTTATTCGACATTTCCTGGTTAAGCTCCTGTAAACCATATTTTGAACACACCTACACCCACAGAGGCACAGCTGTGGATCAGGGGCACAGTGTTCATCCAACAGACTCTTTATGAGGGAGAGGTCTGCGTGTGGGGGGCCGGAAGGGGCAGGAAGCGGCTCTGGGCTTCCCCAGGTGACCTGGAGGGCCCACCCCCACCCCAGCAAGGGTCTTGGGGCAAACTAGAGAATAGAGTTCTTTTTTAAAAAGTATATTTAATCAATTATGCTATTACCGTTTTCCCAATTTCCCCCCTTTGTCCCCCCTCCGCCCCGCACCCCGCAACCCTCCAGCATTCCCCCGCCTTAGTTCATGTCCATGGGTCGTGCATACAAGTTCTTTGAATCCTCTGTTTCCTAGACCACTCTTAACCTCTCCCCGTCTCTTTTATGCCTACCAATTATGCTTCTTCTTCTCTGTACCTTTTCCCCCTCTATCCCTCCCTTCCCCCTCCCCACTGAAATCCCTGCATGTGATCTCCATTCTTCTGATTCTGAGAACAGACTTCTTGCCACCCACCTGGGCCCTGACCTCCACGTAGTTCTCGAACAAAACCCGGAGTACCCCTGGAGATGACGGTGAAGTGTGGGAGGGGAAGACTCATTTTTCTTCCCACACAAATCTCTGTAACTCGATACCACTTTCCTATGGTCTCCACCAGACAAAGGAAGTGTCCCGCGCTCCAGGTAGCGCTGCGGTGCCTGTGGACCGAGTCCACACGTGCTGTGAAGTATAAAAATTGGTGCCTCTTTATTTTCAAAGGAAGGCAACACCTTTCCTAAGCCAGGGCTGTCATTCACAATGAGTGACATCTCAGAATGTCAACCAAGTTATAACTACGGTTAGTTTTGCGTGTGAGTCTCTACTTCTGATTATCACGAGAGCCCACAACACTGTTCAATTGTTAAGGGTAAACGAGAATATTTTAAGATGAACTTTAACATGGGAAAGGAATCCACAAATGACCCACGCTGTGAAGCCAATTTTTTCTTTGCTTTTCCGTACACATACAAAGCCAGAGAAAGTAGGAAGAAAAGTGGGGTCATGCCAGGTATGACTCATGCACTTTCTTTTCATTCTTCCTTTCCTCCCTCCTCTCCATAATAAATAAGCCATTAAGTTGATAACCTGCAACAACAACCCTTGAGCAACTAACTCCCCATTCTCTGTAGTAAGAGATTAACCAGGGTGGCAGTTTCATGGCGGAGAGGGCAGGAAAAGCCGGTCCTCAGCAATCTGGGGGTCTTCCTGGGGAAGGGACACCTCATCTTGGCAATATTCTTCCCAGTGGTGTAGCTGACTGAGGGGTGGGGGGAGAGAGAGAGAGGGAGAGAGGGAACAGGGGTGGGGATACATTTCAGAGGCTTTAAGAACTGGCTGTGGAGTAATCAATTTGATCAATTGGGCTTTCATTCCCCTTTTATACAAAATGAAAAATAATAGAGATAACTGACTTGAAAAGTCTTTGGCGTATACCAAGTCTCTCACTCGTGTTTCCCCATTAAAAAAAAACAAAAACGTAACATGGTCTGGAGTCTCTACCATGCTCGCGGCCCCCAGAGGAGCGGTGTGCTTGGTGACTGCAGGGGGCTGCGCCTGGGGCCGGCCGGCCTCATCCTCTGATTTCCCACCCGAGGACCTACCCCAAGCAAGTCCTTGTGCTTTCTCCGCAAGAAAGCTAAAGCTTGCGGTGCCCGAGACCCTGGGGCTGAAAGGGGGTAGAACTGGAACTGGAAAGCAAGCTATTCGACCCCAAAACTCTACATTCTCAACCGCTACTCCACATTTCGTCCCTGTTCTCAGCCTCCAGGCACTTCCTTGGGTTCATCATCCCGTTCCTGGCGTTTCTCAGTCACCTCCCCCTCTGCGGCCCGCCCAAGCCTGAAAGCAGAACAGCCCTCCTCTGCGGCAGCCGTAGTGTTTTACTGGTGCATGGCGCCATCTCGTGGCCAAACTAGGCAATGCTAGGGGTCCACATTATATCTATTTAGGCTCTATTAGTGCTTTATTGGGGGTGGCAAGAAAGCTCTGTTTTGTCTTGTTTGCCTCTGTTTAAACGGAATAACGTTAAAGAAATGCATGTCTCTATTTTGTTTTTAAAAATTGTTTTCCATGTTTCTATTTTAACCGGCCCGTGGCGGGAACGACAAGCACACATGCCCGTAGAAATAGAAGTGAGGGGATGGCCGGAATGAGAGTGGGGTGCAAGGAGCATTTGGTTACTAGTGAGGACTAGTGAGGACCTCAGAGGCAGGAAGGGTCCTGCCTGCCTTGATGGCAAACACGAGTGCTTGGAACAACCTCTCCGAACTGGGTTGGTTTGTAAGGCATGAGTCCTTCATCCTGGGTGCCAGCCAGATCAAGCGATTCGACTTATGACTCGTGGTGGCAACGGACCAACTTCAGTAAGAGAAAGAACTGGGTGAACCCAGTGTCTTTCTGGAAAATCCAGTTCAAATCCATAAATGCGAACATTCTAGTTTTTGCTGCGTGGGTAGTATCATGCATCGTGTTATTTATTGAGTAAGTGACAAATAATTCGACACTTTTTTTTTTATACCCCTGTGGTCCTGGATTGGGTTGCTCTGTTCATTTATCCCAGCGCTGACTGCGTTAGGAGAACTCCATTCCATTTACTGCTTAGAATGGGTCCATTACATTTGCTTTGAAAGCCACTTTAAAACGGGCGTGCCGAAGCGAAAACACACTTGGCAGGGCCATACGCTTCATTATTTCCTGCAATAAAACTGTAACCATGGCTGCGGCTACATTAGTGTAATACTGGAGATACAGATGCAGGCTAGCGATACCTCCTGATCTTAGACACCTCTTGGTGGCCGTGAACAGGGCACACGGGTATTGCCCGCGACAAAAATCTTCTCTAAGGGAGATGGAGGACCGTGGGAAATGCCTCTCCACCCCCTCAGGTGTCCGTGTCAACACCTCACTGTTCCTCGGTCCGACTTCTTTACTCAAGAGGCCCTGACGTCTGTGATACCTCACCCACAGGTCTTAAGAGATTAACCTTTACCCAAGTCCAAGTATAATCAAGAGAATACTTTTCGAAGGCAATTCAAGGCCTACCAATGTAAGCGTATGTCCAGAGATGTACCTCCTCTCCATCTGCATCGTGTCCTTCCCTTACATTGTGGAGGCCTAAAAACGCAAATATTGCATTGTGCTATGACGTAAAGAATGGAGACATTTACTCTAAAATGTATGTGGGAGAATAAAAAGGTCCGCTCAGGGTCGAATCAAGGTTTACACAGTTTGGAGGGCTCTCTTGCAGAAATCCAAAATTCGATGTGAAAATGAATATTTGCTTAAAAATGAGAAAGGAAATCACAGCACAGCAGAGATTCAGGTCCCTTTCATGTGAGGCCTCTCCCTGCAGTTTACCGGATGTGCTCACTTAGAAATGCGGGCCGGCGGCCACCTGCCTGCCTCCCTTTCCCCGCCTGCAACTCCCAGATGTTCTCAGGACGCCATGAGCGTGCGCACATGCAGGGCTCTGAAGCTTAAGCTGCTCGCTCTTCATGACAAACGCACCTCTGATCCATGAATCGCAAAGTCAGCTCTTAAAAAGGAGGGTGGGGACCTGGGGGCCACCAAGGAGCCCCGTGGAGATGTTGCACTTGAGTTTCTTGACCACAAGGATTACTGGTTTTCAGGCCTGTGACCAAGGGGTTATGGGCTGTAAAGGGAAGTACAGGAAGACATCTTGGCGTCCTGTAGCAATGAAGGATTTCGTGAGCAGAACCTGAGAAGCACAGAAGGCTGAGGGATTGGATTGCATTAAAATTAAATATGTCTGTTTCCCAAAGACACCCTAGACACATCAACAGACACCAGGTTGGGGGAAGACATTTGAAATGCCTGCAACAGACAGAGCACTAATGTCTACAATATACAAAGAATGCCTGGATATCAATAAGGAATCCCAAATGAGAAAGGGGCAAAGTCAGAAGTGGAAACACTAAAAGGTTAACAGGCATGTAGAGAGATGCTCAAATTCAAGTTTTCATCTAAGGGCAAATTAAAGCAATGATATTGCCCTGCACTTACTGGTCCGACCAGACGGAGATGTGGGAGTTGGCAATGCTCGGTGCTGGCGGGGAGGTGAGGACGCGCTGGACCCCCGGGCCCTGTGCGGGGAGCACAGGTCAGCGCCACCTGTGGGGAGCAGGGTGGCTGCACTTGGACGAACTGAGCGCTGGGAATGCAGACTCCGCAACCCCATCACTCCTTTCCTGGGTCTGCACCCCCAGGCATGTGCACAAGTCCGTGAGACAGCAAACACCGGGTGTGCGTTGGGCTGTTGCTGAGGCAGGGGACACGAGAGGCAAACCCGTGTCCCTCGCGGGACTGCGCGGTGGATGCTCTTCACGGGTGCTCTGGGACTGCTGGAAGCAATGGGTTAGAATCACTGGATGCGCCCTGAGCGACTCGGAGTCGTCTTAAAAGGGTAGTGTCAAGAAAAAGCAATAAGGAGATGCATCATTTTTATAAATTAATAAAACCTGCACAGCAAACAAACACATACATTTAAACAAAAACAAACAAACAAAACAGAAGGCACCATGAATAGCAGAGAACAGTTGTTGGTTTATGGAAGGGAGGGAAATAGAAATGGAGGCTGGTGGTAAAAAAAAAAAAAAAAAAAACAGAGAGAATAAATTAAACGAGAGAGCTTCACACAATGCAAAGAGGATGTTGCACCATGAACTGAAGTGTATGATGAACTCAGCATCTAAAATCAGAAATGAAAGCAAGCAAAGAACAGGGGGAAAGACGGAAGGAAGGAGACAGAGAGAGGGAGGGAGAAGAAAGTACACAGACGTGCTAGCCGGAAGGAGCGATGTGCTAACACTCCGGGGATGCAGGGGTTCAGGGGAGGGAAATTCTGCCTGCAGACTGTAGGCAGAGTAACTTGGAGTGCGCCCCCTGCTGGTAACTGCCGAATGGTTCAGAGGACACCAGGTCCAAATCATGCCCTGCTGCGCCCTCTTCAGGGCAATCGGCAGACTCGTCTCCAACAATTCTTTTTGCAGACAGGTGGTAGTATGAGGGGAAGTGAGGGTAGAAGCAGGAAACTTGCTGGGCCTGTGACAGGAGATTATCGTTTGATTGTGAAAAATAGGAACTCAACCATTTTCCCCGACCCTCCTCCCTCACTACCACAAAGGCTGAAAACTGGGAACTCTCCCCCGGCCGCCACCCCCATCGCGGTGAGGAAAGGCGTGGGGGCCGTGCACCCAGTGCCCAAACCCGTCTGGTCTGGGCAAACCGAAAGGACTTAGGCTCCGTGTCCTCATTTTTCTAGGAATAACAATAACAATAACAATATTCGAAAAGTAATTTTAAATGTGTATCCGAGCTGGTAAGAAAGCAAAGGAAATCTTTTGAGGCTAAAAATATACGGAGAAGCCCTGGCTGGCCTAGCTCAGTGGATTGAGGGCAGGCTGCAAACCAAAGCATGGCAGGTTCAATTCCCAGTCAAGGCACATGCCTGGGTTGCAGGCCATGGCCCCGAGCAACCGCACATTGATGTTTCTCTCTCTCTCTCTCCCTCTCTCTCTCTCTCTCTCTCTCTCTCTCTCTCTCTCCCCCCTCCCTTCCCTCTCTAAAAATAAACAAATAAAATTTTTTTAAAAGTTTAAAAATATATAAGGAGAAAACACAAAGACAGAAAGGTGAGCCAGCTCTGATGCCAGTGACTGCCCAGAAGGGTCTCTGGTCCTCCGGAACTCCACTCCCGGTGGGCCATGGCAGGGTGCACTAGCCCTAGGGTCAGGCAAGACTGCAGACAGGGTCAGAGAACCTGCACAAAGGTGTCCCCCCTCAAATCAATGATTGCCCTGGACACAATGAAAAAGTACAGCTTCACCACCTCCATCATCATCACTGTCCATCGCTGTCATCACCGTCACTCTCCCCCTGGGTCATGGGAAGGGAAGGTCCTGTCTAACGCTTGGATTTGAGTAGAAGGACAACAGGAAGTCACCTGAGAATTCCTAACCACGAGCTGACATCCACTCAGGTGCGGGGCCAGAATTCACACTCACTGGATGTCAGGAAAAAGCTGAGAGTTTGTTCAAACATTTCCTAGGTTGATAGCTCCCTTATACAAGAAGCAAAAGCAAATACAAATTCTGTCTGTGAGAACAAATATTCACCTCAGGCCACAAAACATTTCCACAGAGAAAGTTGCGAGGAACGTGACTATATAGTCACATGTGAACAAACCCCCAGGAGTGAGACAGTCAGTAGGAAAAAATAATAATAAACCCAACCTGCAAATGCTACAGATCTGAGAATAATGAGAGCCAGAATACAAAAATAAGTATCTTTGATGCTTACAAAATAAAACAAGGCATTTGAAGGATGACTAAAGAACAAGACATTAGAAAAAAAAGGATTTGAAAAGAATAAAATGACACCTCTAGAAATTTTTTTAAAAGGATAGTAATGGGAGTTAGAAACCCTGCATGGGTTAACAGCAAATTACACATAATTGGAGGGAAAATTAATCAATTAGACTATCAGCTCGAAAAACTCCCAGAATGCAGTAGAGACGGAGAAACAATACATTAAAGAGAGGCTGACCCAGAGGACACACTGAAAAGCTGATCTCATCCGAGCTACAGGAGATCAAGAGAGGATGTGCACCCAGAGGTGGTATCTGGGAGGGAAGGGACTCATAGTGACCCAAAAGTGATGAAAGCTATGAATCATCGGTTTTAAGAACTTCAGTAAATCCCAAAGAAGAGTTAAAAAAAAAAGACCCACAGTGAGAAAATCACAGCGAGACTGACAAATCAAAGACAAAAAGAATCAACGCTAGCCAGAGAGAAACCACAGACTTAACCTGCAAAGAAAAGACAGCTCGGACTCTTGACTTCTCCGCGGCAACAAAGGAAGCCAGGTGAAACGAAGTTACATCTTCCGAGCGTTGAATCACAACCATGGTCTCCTCGCAGCTGCATGCTTACCAAAATTATCCACCGGAAGCAGACACAGACTAAACACAGTGTCTGCACGAAAACAAACATGACTACTGTCAGCTCCTCACTAGAGAAACGTCTCTAACATAGACTTTAAGAAGAAAATAACCTCACAAGGAAGGGTTGAGAAGCAAAATGGAGAAGCAAGGGGACAAAAGTACCATATTTTTCTGTGCATAATGCACACCCACGTTTTTGGCCCAAACTTTCAGGGGAAAAAAAAATCTTTGTTTTAATTCATTTATTTATTTATTTATTTATTTTTATTTAGATAAAGGAATTTTAGCATGTGTTTTTTTAAAGATTTTATTTATTCATTTCTAGAGAGGGAAGGGAGGGAGAAAGAGAGAGAGAGAAACATCAATGTGCGGTTGCTGGGGGTCATGGCCTGCAACCCAGGTATGTACCCTGACTGGGAATCGAACCTGCGACACTTTGGTTCGCAGCTCGCGCTCAATCCACTGAGCTATGCCAGCCAGGGCTAGCATGTATTTTTTGAACATACAATGGTATAAGAAACTTTATGTAACAAATGATTACAAAACACAAGAACAGAGACAAGGTACAAGAAATTTTATATACCAGGAACAAATTAGTACCACCTATGTACACTGCACAGCTTTATAACTGTCCCCAAAAATTCAGATAAAAAGTGCACATTTACACAGCAAAATATATAAACAGTAATTGGGGTACAGTAATAATAATGTGTGGAGCTATTTGTGGAGCTAAAATCCAATCTACAGGGCTAAAAAAAACAAACAACATAGAAATAAAGTAATAACACAGACCAGAAGAAGAGTTATTAATGTTAAAACTCCTTAAGTTTCTTGCATTATTTAGGAGAATAAAGATAATGATTAACTTCATATATAATTAATATTTCTGCAGTAACCATTAAACAATACAAATAATTTATAACTTCCAATTTAATAGAGTTGAAAATTGGAATGTGAAAAAATTTAACTCAAAAATTTAACCAAAAAACAAATATATATATACATAGATATGAGAAAAATGGGAAAAATGATATGTTAGATAAAATCGATGTTAGAACGAGCCTTATCTTTAAGAGTAAATCTGCCCCAACTGGTGTGGCTCGGTGGGTTGAGCCTTGTCCCACAAACGGAAAGGTGGCCAGTTCGACTGCAGGTCAAGGCACCTGCCTGAGTTGTGGGCCAGGTCTCTGGTGACCAGGGGCACGCAAGAGGCAACCGATCAATGTTTCTCTTGCACATTGGTGTTTCTCTCCCTCTCTTTCTCTCTCCCTTTCCCCCATAAAAAAGAAAGAATAAATAATTTTTTGAGAAAGTATCTAGTAAAAAAATGTAACAAGACCTTCCTGGATTAAAGTATATGACTTAGGTGGAAAACATTAAAAATGGTTAAATAAATGAGGAGATATACAATGTTCATGAGCAAGAAGACTTAACTTTATAAAGTTGTTCACTTTCCTCAAATCAATCAATAGATACAATTCCAACAAACATTGATATGTTTGTTAGAAATATGTTTGTGTGTAACTTGATCAGCTTATTCTAAATATATAAGGAATAGCAAATAGCTTTAAAAAATTTCCCAGACATCCTTGAAAAAAGAAGAGCGTGGTAAGAGGCATCAACAAGATCTCAAGATATATTTATAGGATTAGAGTAATTAAGAAATCTGTACTGCCTTGGGAACAGACACGCAGGTAGGTGGAACAGAGCAGAGAATCCAAAACCAGACCCATGAAGATACTGATACCTGGTACGACAGAAACATCACTGCTGGTTAGTAGGGAGTCCAGGGGCTGTTTGGTAAGGATTTTTTTAAAAAGGTATCCACATTAAAAAAATAAAATGATACCAAATCATAAAACACACAGTGTAATTCTGGATAATTTAGAGCTTAAGCTAAAACTTTGAAATAGAGTAAAGGGCAATGTGTTTATTTTGCCTGAGAGAAGATTTCTTCATCTAGATCACAAAAGCACAAATTGTTTAGTAAACGCTTGATAAATTGGACTTCGTTAACATTAGTTGAGACACTTTATCAAATGGCCACATAAAGACAGACCACAAACTAGGGGGAAATACTTGTAACATATATCATTAAACAAAAGATTACTATCCAGAATATGTGTGGATGACTAATGTAAATGATAAAAAGTCAAAAAACTCCATGGGTAAAATGAGCAAAAGCTACAAAAGTCTTTGCAGGAGAAAACACAACAAACCAATAAACACGTGAAAAGATGCTCAACCCCACTAACAATCAGGAAAATACAAATTAATGGTCACAGTGGGCTGCCTTTACATCCGTCAGAGTGGCCGAAAGACACGGAGATTCTGCCGACACCACGGTACCACGGACTATGAAGCAGGGAGAGGAGGACCCCCCACACACACACACACTGAGAGTGGGAGGTGGCTGCCACATGGCTCAGTAAAGCCGTTCAGAAGGGCCCATGACATTGGAGGTGTTTCCTCCACCCCAGCAATTCTGTTTCCAGGACACACCTTGGAGAAACGCTCGCACAGGTGCACAAGGAGACATTTATGGGAATGTTTGTAGCTGTTCCCGTTGCTACGGGCAGGGCGGGGCAGGGGGCAACATAAATGTCCCTCTCCAGGAAAAGGGGTAAGTTGGAGGATAGTCACTTAATAAAATGTTACATGCAGCTGTGGCACACAATGAACAGCAGCTGTGTTCCTGAACAGAGGTAGACCTTACAAACGAAATACTGTGTGGAAAACAGAGGCAACAGAATGCTATTGCTATTCTAATAGCAATGCTATTGCTATCCCTGGCTATTCCATTTATATAGAATCAGCAGCATGCATGAGTACAGCAATCGGTTAAAAAAGCCTTCTCGAGCCCTGGCTGGCGTAGCTCAGTGGATTGAGCGCGGGCTGGGAACCAAAGTGTCCCAGGTTCGATTCCCAGTCAGAGCACATGCCTGGGTTGCAGGCCATAACCCCTAGCAACTGCACATTGATGTCTCCCTCTCTCTCTCTCTCTCTCTCTCCCCCCCCTTCCTTCCCTCCCTAAAAATAAATAAATAAAATCTTCAAAAAAAAAGCCTTCTCATTACTGTATAATTTGTACTTTGTAATATCTGGTAGTCGCCTGGTTAGCAAAGCTTCAGGTTAACAGAAAATTAAGCATTAACTATGGTTCCAGGGGGGAAAAAATCTGTGGAAATGAAAATCTTTAAAATCCAACCACAAAATTTTAGTAAAATATCCCTGTAGGACACTAGAAAGGTCTTCCTGAGCCTGTCTTCGAAATGTCATCGGTAAATCAGACTTTCTCCTAAATGCTGGGGCTCCCTCTGGCCACCCGAGCATGACCCACGCTGACCTGCCTGCACTGACCGGCTGCAACACCGGCCCAAGGGTTACTTGGCCGCCGCGCGCCCAGACCACCAACCTGTGCTGCCCGGACTATGTCCCTGCGAAGGCGGAGCGCCATGGACCGGGCTCAGATCTCCGCTCTGGTGTTCGGTGTCGGCGGGTTCGGAGCTCTGGTCGCTGCCACCGCGTCCAACGAGTGGAAGGTAACCACTCGAGCATCGTCCGTGATAACCGCCACTTGGGTTTACCAGGGTCTGTGGATGAACTGCGCGGGCAACGCGCTGGGCTCCTTCCACTGCCGGCCGCACTTCACCATCTTCAAAGTAGAAGGTAAATGCGCGCATCGTAGCTTTGCTTGGGGTCGAAGTTAGCGCTCTGATGACTGAGTGGTTCATTCAAGTGCCGTGATTTGCCCAGGATGAATGGGGGGTACGAATGTTGGCTGAAAGAACTAAATCCGGTATTTTAATAACGTTACAGATCTTTTAGAAATACCTCATGCAAATGATAGACTCACTGGAAAGGGCGGAAGTGAACTGGCTCGTTTTAAAGGATAGTTTCAATTTGCCTTGTGCCTTGCGTCATGGAGCAATAAATCATGTTATCCTATGCTCTCCCGGGCCACCTGAACATGAAACACACACACACACATACATGTACATATTGCTGTATATTCAGAGCGCTAGAAGAATACAGTGATAAGGACAGTATGGGGTGAAGAAGGACTTCTGTTTTCAGAAAGGTTTCCATCTTGTCGTATTTAGTGATAAAATAGCAGAACAAGAAGAATTTTAAAAGTAGCTCAGTGAAGGACAAGGCCCATGAACTTTTCCTTTTGGTTACTTGGCTTTGTTTTTAAAATACGTAGGCAAGCATGCATGGTTATGCACATCAGAAATTCTATTACGAGTGTCTGAGTCTTGAAGAGGAAACTTAAAAAAAAAAAGCCACTCTCATAGTTCGGTCTGCCTCCAGGTTATCAATGATTTGCTTTTATGTCTTTGTAAGAGTCATGAGCTGCCTCTGCTTCCTGTGTATTTGATACGTTTACAAATCGGCCACAAGTTCTGGGTGTATGATGTTAAAAATCACCCCTGGTACTTTACAAAATCTAGGCTTATCACAAGCAAATGGCAAAACTGTACCTTGGCCCCTGCAAAGAAAATGGAATCACATTTTAACTAGGAAGTTACTAAAGCATAATATTTTATGGGACTTTTGTGTCAAGGCTCCAGGTCACTGGTCTATAATGTGTGCCAAAGGATTCAGAGAAGTTAATTAATTAAGCACTTAGTTAAAGCCAGGAGATTGCTGATGGCAGTCGATGGGAACGTTCAAGCCTGGATACGTACCAGGTCGGCTGTCAAATCCCGCGGACTTTCCTAAGCACCTATTTTAGGAATCAGTGTTGTGTCTCCCCTCGGCCTTAAATGCTCGGCTGACTTCGGGACGTTTCAAAATTGGTCCAAGGGACAATTTTAAAAGGAGAGTAAGGGTGTTCTGGAGATCCTGTTTTCACTCACGAAATGACGGCATTCACGAAGTGCCGAGAAGAACAACACCATCTCTCGCTCCTTCTCTGTGGCCCCCCCTCGGCCCCTTCCCACCCTGGGCAGTGGAGAAAGAGCTGTCGCGTGGGTAAGTGTTTTTCTTTGCTCTCTGCTGGGTTCATCTTTAAAAAGAAAATGTCTTGGCCTTATTACCCTTCATTTTATATTCCTTAACAAAACCCAGGCATTGTGAAAATGCCTGGCATTCAACCTCAGCTCCAAGGTGGGCTAGAGAACATGGTAGACTTCTGTGTGATTTCAGCAGCTACTTCTCCAAATATCTTAGAAGCCACAGAATTGGAAATTTTGTTGCTGTATAGCGTGCGTGGTGGTCCAAATAATCTTCCACTCTTAAAATGTTAATTCCCCCAGTGTTGCTTCTTGACAGTAAAACTAATGCATTGGATACCTGCTGGGTAGCCTGCTCACAGAGTTACACTGAAAAATCTAGTCCAAAGCTTCGATTAGAATATGCAAAACAAAATTTACATTGACATAATCTCTCCACTCTCTCCGTCCTGAATTGGAATCTTTATGAAAGCTCCAGTTTGTGCAGAAACCCGTGTTTCCCATCAGGAACACGGTGTCAGGTTTCCACGGGAAACGGGGGCTCACACACTTGGACTTCCCATTCACGTGGAGCGCGGCTGACGAGGCTGGCTGCGTCTCCCTCCTGCCTACCGGACCACACACCGACGGGGCCGCTGGGGCAGCTTTTTTGTGCCAACGGGCTCCCAAACATCACAGCGATTCAAAGTTCAGAAAAGAACTCCGAGGCCAACAAGGAGTGCAAGTGGTTACATCACATTTTAAAGTCACCTAATCCTGCATTGTCAACTCGAGACAATTGTTCTTAGCCTTGGGCCACATGGAGCCTCCTCTAAGAAAGAAAAACAAAAAATCTTTGTAAGCTGCTAGGGTTGTTTTTTTTTTTTCCTTTGCTGGTTACATAACTTCATTGCCAGAGTCACACTTCCCCCCTGCCCCAACCTCCCTACATGTCCTATTATAACCGTGTTTTTTTAGGGAGTCATTTAGGTAAATAGGGACTGCGCTCTTTGACGACGCGATGTAAGCCAGCACCCCTTTGGACACGGAGCACTCACAGGTACTGCGGAGAACACAGGCCCCTCCAATGACAGTTCCATGAAACCAGTTTCGGGAAAACGCCACAGGACCCCTGTAATTACATCCTCCCTGCAGCCCAGAAACTTCTCGACTCAACTTCAAAAGCCCTTCACTGTCTATAAATGCAATATCCACTGCAGGCTGTACTAAAGAACAGCAATTCTGCCCTGACTGGTATGGCTCCGTGGGTTGGGCATTGTCCTGCAAAGCAAAAGGACACCCCTTGGATTCCCGGCCAGGGCACACGCCTGGGTTGCGGGCCAGGTCCCAGGCTGGGGGCGTGCGAGAAGCAACAAATCAGTGTTTGTGTATGGATGTTCCTCTCCCTCTCTTTCTCCCTCCCCCTCTCTCTAAAAATAAGTAAATAAAATCTTTTCAGAAAGGCTTAATCAAAGAACAAAACTTTAGTTGAGGAAATTTGAAATATACTTGCCTTTATAGGTTCATGAATCGGGCAGCAGCGCACCTAGCAAGTAATGGGAAGCCCCGAAAAGCTGTACCATACAGAAGGTTTTTATGGGCAGAAACTGGGTGGGGCAATAAAATTACCAGCAGAATAAAAGAAAGGGTTATCTCAGGCGATGTTACCTTTTGGGGGCACTTGGGGTGGCAGCGGGGGGTGGTCTCCTCAGGCCGACTGCCTTACTTTCTCTTGAGAAGGACGGAGGGGCCCACCTGACAGGTCACCTCATTGGTACCGACCAGTGAATTTAGACGGAGCAGGTAATGCCACATTCCTGGAGCAGGCTGAAAGTGCAGGTAGGTCAGGTAGAAAGTCCAAGTTCGGTGCCATGGGCTTCAGCAGAAGTGACTCCCTTTGGGGCCTGTGGTTTTCTCTTTAAGAGCCGCATCTCTTGTTTTGTTGTTGTTGTTGTTTGTTTGTTTGTTTGTTTCTTCCCCTCTCGTGTCAACGTTAACAGGCACGTTTTCATAGGCATGAAAGTAAAGCGTTCCTCGTGGGGACAGAAGCAGTGATTTCTGGTGGGGAAAGCTGGGTCCAGAAGGCATCGCTCCCAGTAGCATTTAAACCTAACCTGGGGTCCCTCCGAGGAACGTAACGGCCTGAGCTGTTACATTCTCCTCGTGCTCTTGACTCAGAGTGAGCTCTGGATATCTATTTGGAAAAAAATGGCCGAATGAACAAAATAATGAGTGAGACAAGTAGCGCATCATGAGGGCAAAATCGTATTCCTGGGGGAAGGCTGGAGTGTCAGGAGCTGGGGAGTGATTTAGGATGTGGGCCAACAACAGGGAAGATCGCTGGATTGCAGTTCAGCCGGTGGAGCTTCGGGGTCTGACTCTTTTCTTTACCTAGCCCCAAGACCTTGACTTTGGCAAGGAAACTCTCTGTGCCTCATCCATAAATTTCCCTCTTCCATGAACTGAGGGAGCTGGACTCCAAGAGTTCCTTAAAGTACCTTTCAACCTGGAGTTCAACCCAAGAGCATCACGATGCTTCGCCGCCTTAAGAATTGTGGCTGCAAAAGGCTGCTCTGAGATACTGCAGTTGCTCACGAGATGAGTCCTCTGGCTGGCTTCCCATGTCCCTGACTGTTTAGAGTCTTATTGCGTCTGGGTAGAGAAAGTTTAAATGACCTTGCATGACCATACAGCCCAAGGGAAGGTGGCAGGATTTCAGTGGGATGAAGCCAAATGCTATCCTGGAAGCTGGCAGGCAAACGGTGCTGGCTGACTTATAGGATGAACCTTCTCTCCTCCCCTCCCAACTTCACCCCTCCCCCCATTCCTTTATCAGTCACTCTGCGCCATGCAGGTGGGGGGTGAAAAGGAATGGCATTTGCTAGAGAAAAACGGGTTTTCTATGGATGCACGGTATACAGGGAATAGCTAGGAGCCACCTGATGTCATAATTTTAAATTTCTTGCTAGTCGAAACGTGTGCCTTAGTTCGTGATTAAATAACAGTCGTAAATAAATCTCAAACAACAGTAATGAATACATGAAAACTGTGGAGTCGATGAGGGAAAGTTACCTTTAATAATTTAGTGGCTTCAAAAATAATACACTCACAACATCTCTACCTCTTCGGAAGGCATTGGCCTTTAACCGCAGGAGAGGCTGCTGTTTGCTAAGATTCTGACTCTGCTTTCTGAGACTTAATTAATTTTTTTAATTAATTTTAAAATTTGTATTGTATTTTCCCTTGTCATTTAACCCCCTCATGCCCCCCGCCATTGCCACATCTTAATTTCAACCAATAAGCCTGAAGTTCATTTTAATCTTAGATTTATCTCTTGCTGTGGTCCAAATGTACACACAGTTACTTAAAAGCATAGAGAAAAACTCAAGGTTTCTCTTTAGCATTTATCACCCCCAACATCAGCCTAAGGAACACCCGTATGTTCTTGTCCCCACAAAAAAAACCATGCCATAATTGCATGTGTTTACCGAAACGCTCAATGACGCGTAGACTCTGGGCAGGGGGAGCCCACCGAGTTGTCTGTGTGCAGACAGTACAGGTTCTGGGGACCCAGCGAGGAGGGGCGGTGCGCCTGCACCGCCCGTGCCCCATGGGTGTGCTCCCAGAGGAGGACAGCCGGCCGGCCAGCAGTCAGCCCGGAAGGGTAAGCACTGTCTGCTGGCTGGGCTCCATGGGCCCGCCGGCTTCCCAGAGGAACGGGTGCGGGCTCCGCCTTGAAAGGGGGTAGACTGTTTGCCAAGGAAAAGGAGAGGGCGGGCACTTCCAGCCAGGAGTGCCCTCCAGCTGCACAGCTTGCTAACGGGTAGACTCTGGGCAACACGCTTAATCAAAGACCTCCCCCCACCCCGCCATTGAGTGGCAATGATATTATCCACTTCAGAGGGCGGTGGTGAGGATGGAGTCACCTAGCACAGAGCATGCAGGGCGATGCCTGGCCCCCGAGCAAGGGTCTCGAGGCGGGAGGGAGCCCAGCGCATCTGGGAAGCACAAGCACGCTGAGAAGACGGAAGCTGGAAACGTGTGCGGGGATGTTCAAAGCCGCGCTCCGGCTGCAGAGCGAGGGGAGTTGCATGGGGGCCTTAAGCGCTCTGGACGATACACGTGGACTTTCGCTTGGAGCTGGGAAGCTACGGCAACACTGGGAACAGACAATGCCCGACGGGACTCGTCCTGCGGCAAGACCTGTGGTGTTTCACGGGAGAACCCGAATCAAGACGGGGGCGGTGGGGACAGACAGGAAGACACTTCGACAGGAAACGGATAAGACTTAGGAACACAGCGACACATGAGGGGTGAGAGGCTTCAAGGACGCCTCCGAGGACGCCCGCCCGGAGACGCGGGGGCCAGCGAAAGAGGAAACTGGGTGAAGAGCAGGTCCCAAATAAGTTCCAGTCCCCCCCTCCACCCCATACAGTATTCCTGGCATGTACCAAAATTTTAAGCAGATTCTAAACTTAACAGGTGCCTTTTTTAAAAAAAAAATCAATTACATAGAGCGAGAGGGTATCGTTTGATTGAGTTATTTTTTTAATTGTGCTTTTTGGATGTTTGATAAAAAAAACAACAGGAAAATGTAGCAGCTCTAAAGATTATGAGTGCAACCCTAAGCGCCATGAATAGCATGAGAATAGCAGAACTAGGAGGTTTAGAGCCTCCCCTCGCCCCTGCCACACTCCGTAGTCAAACTGCAGAGTGCTGGTCTTGGGGGCCACGTTTTAAGGGACGTGGGCCTCAGCCACATTCATCGATTCTAGAAGGGGACCGATAACCAGGCGGATGAGAGATCTGGAAATAACTCCATATGGGAAACTGTTTCAGCTGGGAAACAGGAAAGGAAGATGGAGGCAGGGACAGGGGACAAGGAAAGGAGACAAGTAGGAACAGTGACACGTGTTGCTAGGGACTCTGGTTTAGGGGCGCTGTGCATAAGAAGGTTCTACCCGAGTTGCCCAGCGATGGACCAGGCGGTCTCAGGAGAACGGGCTCCTCCCCGGGGAGGCAGGCTGACGAGCCTCCGCTGACGAGGTGGGACAAGTGACCCCTGCGTTGGCCGGCAAGACAGACTAGGTAATCGCTCAAGTCACTTCCAGTTAGAGAGATCTGAGGTTCTGTGAACGTGTAAGAACAAAGAGAAATATTCAAAGATCGAAACTCCAGATTTGCATGTTGACTTAAACACCTGTAGCAATGGTGGGCCCTGTGCTGGGCACTTCGGGACACTCTGTGGCCCCGACCTGGAGCTGGGCACAGCTGAGAAGGGACCAGGAGTTACAGTAGTGTTGTACTTTATACGCTGTATTAATGTTATCTTATCTTTAAAATATATTAATATATGTTAAATTCGTATAATAAATATGCACTTCTCCATCTCTGATTTTATTTTATTTTTTTAAGATTTTATTTATTTATTTTTAGAGAAGGAAGGGAGGGAGAAAGAGAGAGAGAGAAACATCAATGTGCGGTTGCTGGGGGTCATGGCCTGCAACCCAGGCATGTGACCTGACTGGGAATCGAACCTGTGATGCTTTGGTTTGCAGCCCGCGCTCAGTCCACTGAGCTATGCCAGCCATGGCTTCCATCTCTGATATTTTAAAGGCTCCTAAGCAAACCCAAGGGTGTGACCCCCAGCCCTTGCTGGGGGAAAGAATGACTCTTTCTAAACCCAGGCACCGAGCTGAGGGATGGGGCTTGGGGGATACAAGAAGAAAAGTCCTGCCTTTAACTGAATTTCTTTGGGTCAGTGTTTTTGATTTTTGTGCACAAAATATAGTTCATGCTTAACACCCAGACCGGCCCCCCTGCGGGGACACTGGTTTTGTCTAGAACACAAAATGTGGACTTTCAGCAAGGTGCGCCGGGGGGTGGGGAGATGGAAAGCTATTTTCTCCCTGTCTCATGCCAGCCAGGCGATGTCACTTACTTCCGCCAGCAAACCTTGAACCCGTTCTCTCTGGGGATTTCGGCCTGATCTGTGAGATTCCTGAAAATGTCCCCCCTAAACTGAGCCCCTCTGCTTTAGTGGTTGAGAATCCCCCTTGGCTTGATGTACCCCGTGGTGTCTGTGAAATTCTCCCTAGAGCGGTGGAGACATCCCCTCCCCCACCCACCTGTGCTCCCAGACTCCCAAACCCAGGAGTAGGCCAGCACGCACATGTCTCCTCCTTGCTTTTCCCACGTTCTGGTCCCCGCCCCTGGTCCATCGCCAAACCCCATGGCACCCGCCCACCCCGCCCTCCCACTCCCCCTGCCAGGGGGTCTGCATGGTCTGCGTGGTCTGCGACTCAGCCTCCAGTCTCCCCCCCGCTGACCTAGATCAGGATCAAATATCAGAAGGACGTTTTTCTGCCCTTTGGCTTGCTCTCATCAAGGGCACCCAGCACTGCCAGGTAACACTTGCAAAGGCAAAGCTTCCTCCACTTTAACTCTGGGCTTTAGCCAGTGGCACCTAGAGAGCAGTTACTCTGTGGCAGTCCCCAGCTGCCACAGGCCCATTGGGTCTGCAGAGTGACCCTCTGAGTCAGGCATTATAACTGTGCCCATTCCATCGTTCCGAGGCCTCTGGAGCTTGCAGAAGTTCCGTAACTTGCTCAGCTGCATGGCTACGGGGGTGGCCCTGGCAAGATTCAAATGCCACACTGGGTGACTGCGGAAACCATAACTTGACACCCTGCCCATCAAGGACGCCCCGTGGCTCATTTCCAGCCAGAGGAATGCACCCCAACAACAGTCCCGACGTTGATTCCCAGGCCCGCTGCTTCTGTCACCCTGGATCAGGGGCTTAACCTCTTCTCCAGTCTGTGCTTCTGCTCGCACCGTTTGGGGCAGGTGCCTGTCTTCACCATTCCTGCCTCTGCTCTTCCTCCAAACGCCACCTCGGATGCCACGTGGGGCCTGTTTACCCTTCTCCCTGAAAGGAACCTTTGTCTTCCTCCATCCTCCATGGCACTCGGTGCTCTTCTTATTGTGATTCTGTCACTCTGGCTGGTGTGGTGCTTAGTCATGCTCTTGTCCGCTCCCTCCACTGGACTGCAAGCTCCTTGCAGACAGGGTTTGGGAGATTTCGTTCTACCCCCTGCCCGAAAGAGTGCCCTGCATGAAAGCCATACCCTACGGGTGTATGTGGACCTAGTGGATTATTTGTTGGGTTGGACAAACAGGAGCGAGAACAGGACCACAGGACAGGGACGCCTTTTGCAGGGTCGCCATCCTGGGCACCATCACTGAGTCTGTCCAGGTTGTCAGGCCCCTGTCGCCCTCTCCTGGCCGACAGCAGAGCAGGAGAGACGTGGCGAAGCACCCCAGGAAACTCATGGAAAAGAAGGGGTCCGAGGCGGCCTTTCTGGCTCACAGGGAGTAGGGCTGGCTCGCCTCGGGAGCTTCTTTCTTTACTAAGAGCTCGAAAGCCATCTCTTGAGTGACCTGCTCTAGAAGTTAGTTGTCTGGCGTGTGCTCCCAAGCTTGCCGATGGCAATTTCCGAGACGTAGCCTTTGAAATGGGACACATTTTCTTGGCCTCCTTCCTGATTTTGTTTGCCTTCATTCTAAGATGACATCTGGTCTCATCACTTAGATGTTAACCTCATACATTCCTTTGGGCCATGGAGAAGAGCCTGCATTTAAACAGTGCAGCTGAGAAATCAGAACATGATTTTAAAAAATGGCTCTGATTATTCTGATTATTCAAACAAACTCATATTCTGAGGACTTTTTCCCCCCAGTGGTTCTGGGCTGAGTCCTTCGCTTGCTCATGAAGGACTCTGAGACATGGATGTGGCCATGGTCCTGTCCAGAACTCACCCAGCCACGCGAGACCAGAGTCAGCAGGATAAAAAACGACCTCTCCAGCCCCTCGTCCCCGGGGTTCTGAAGGGTGGCTGGACTTGGGGCCGTTTCTGGGAGGGTGCGAGTGTCCGCAAAAAGTTCGAGGCAGACACAAAGTGCCACCCACTGAAACCAGACTCAGTGACAAACCACAGCCCTTGTAAGGTAGCCCGGGGCCACGTGGGCCATCTAAATTACCACACAGGTCTGAGGATGATTGCTTTGGAAACGGTGGTTCTTTCGTGTGTCTCACTTTATTTTAACTCAAAGGGTTGCGATGGGGAGTGGAAATCATTTTCTAACGATAAGGGATTTCCTTCCTGAGTTTTATCCTGCCAGGATCTGCTCCTTGTCCCCCTGTTCCCTGACCGCACATGCCCGCACCTTGACCATACTTCCTTGTCTTTCTCAAGGATTTGTAATTGCCTTTTATGAGGAACTTAATTGAGAGGTCTTTTTTTCCTGTTTGTAAGTCTCGATTCTGCCCTTCATCAAACTCTTTAACCCCTTGTGTGCCTCATACCTCTTATCTCCTTTTTCCCCATGTGTAACTATCAATTACGCTGTGCACTGCACAGTTCAAGCGGAATGCAGGCAGAAACGGCAGGCTTTTCTGCGAGCCCTTGCCCTCCGTCTCTGAGCTCCCGAGCAGTGGTCTCTCCCCCATTACCTTCAGGGGGAAATGCAGGCTCTTCCCCACAGGACCGAGGCTTGGCTCAAGCCCCCCGCCGGCTCCGCTCCACCCTCAAGTTCCATCAGCCTTTGCTCTGAATAAATACATGAGGAGAGCGACAGTATGTTCTCCATGCAAACACAGCTTCTAGAAAAGGCCCCCAGGCATAGCTACTCCAACCCCATGGCTGGGTATAAGCTCTTCCCACTGAGAGTCTTGCACCAGCGTTTCTCGTTCAAGGTCAGACACCCCTGGCCTCTGACATCCCTGCTTCCACCCTACCTACCCTCCCTTTCCCTCTCCCTCCCTCCCTCCCTCCCTACAGAGGGACTTGTCCCAAGGGTCCCAAGCCTGGTGACAACTTTAATTTGCCTATGGGTAAGATGTTTCCCTCAAAATACTCTGGGACATCCAAGTCAGGACACATATAATGTTGGGGTCACACTGGTCCAGGATTGCACACCCCTCTCCAGCAGCTTACAGAGGGCCAGTGCTGAGACAGAGTCACACAGCAGTACCTGTGTGACTCCCCACTCCCCCAACTTTTCATGGGGCTGATGGCAGGGCGAGAAGGGGAATGCTGGCCTTTCTCCACATTGGCCTCATCTTGGAGGCTCCTCAGAGACTGTAATAGATGAGTGGTGTGTGTGTGTGTGTGTGTGTGTGTTCAAGGGTGAGAAGGAAGTGTGTGTGCCGGAATGTTTTCAGGGTCTTACTTCCTTTCAGAACATTGACTTCCATGAAAATTTGTACACTGAAATGGATACAAGGACAAAAATGTTGTCCCACTCCATACACAGTATGTGACTTTTTAAACACAAGCAAATATTTTGGGACCCAATTCTATTTCCTGGTTCATAATAAAGTTTGGATCCCGAGCCTGCAAGTCCAGTGAGAGAAAAATGTTCCTTTGCAGAGATCCCTGCTCACTGATCTTCTTCTGCAGGTGGGACTTGGCCATTCTCACTACAGTGTGCTCTACACTGCCCAGAGCCTGGAGCCACCGAAGTTGATCACTCCTATTTCCAGAGGCTTCCATGGTTCCTGAGCTCATCCCGGCTTCTTATGCATCTTCTCTGTGGTTCCCAGAGCCTGTGTCCATTTCGGTTCCCAGGGAAGAGGCCGCAGGGACAGCCCTGGGCAGGCAGTGGCCTCGTTGTTATTAGAAACACATCCCCTTCTCCCCCCGGGGACCAGTGGGACAAGCAAAGCCACAGGCCTCCGAGGAAATGGGTATCTCGATTTCTCCTGCCTCCACTGGTTCTTGCCCCCTCCCTGAAGCCTGGGACAGCTGGCCCGTGTCCTAGGGAATCGCCTTCATCACTCCAGGCAGCCCCCTCCGTTCCAGCATTCATCACTACCCACCCCATGCTTCAAACAACCAGTGCTCAAAAAAGCGTGTGTCTAAATATAAAGATACAGACAGGAGTGCATACATGTACAGGTGTATGCATACACATGTAAATACACTTATAATACATTTTACTGATTAAAGAATTCACAGCACATAAGTTACCAACAGTAATAAAATGTACCGTAACCTCTATAAACGCTATCTGCTGGAGGTGGGGCCGTTGGAAGCTGATTCATGCCTTTATCAGACACACCCCGGAGAGCTCTCTTGCTCTCTCTCCACCGTGTGGGGGCACAGTGGGAACTCTGAAGCCCAAAGAAGCTCCTCCCCGGAACCCGGTCATGCCAGCCCCCTGATCTCAGACTCCGAGTGTGTCCAGAACAGTAAGAAACAAATGTCTGTTGTGTACAAGCCACTCAGCGTGGGGGGCTCCATAACACAACAGACTAAGACCCCGGGGCAGTAGGACCAGCCCTCAGATGCCATGCGTGTGATGACCATCCCTTCTGCAAGCATGCGCACCCGCCTCACCTCCTTGCCCTTCCTGGCCACGCCCCAGCACGGCGCTTCTGCGGCCCCCACACTCCGTATCATCGGAGAATGAAGAACGGCAGGTTGTCCAGCAAGGGGCCAAGACTGGGGCACAGAGGGATCCATGGAAGTTTCCTCAATATGTGTCAGAGCTGCAGCAACATTTGCCCTACTTGACAATGTGATTTTTTGCTGAAGGTAATTCCTTCTAAAGCTCCTGGAAATGCTCAGAGAAGAAAGTGGAGCTGGTGTATTGTATCAGGGCTTATTGCCTACAGCCCCTGATGGGAAAATATATTTAAAATTCTCTTCCTGTAGCCTACTGGCCAGGGGCCATGGGATTCAATCCAGCCAAAACACACGTATACCATCCAGTGGGGCAACTCGATGTTTGTTAGGCTTTCCTCCCCTACCCCGCCCCACAGAATGTTCAATAGCTTTTTAAGGATGCAAGAAAATGGTTCATGGTTAGTTCTTTGTGAAGTTTTTGATTGGATTACAACATCAATATAAATTAAATTTAAATTGTCCAGTGGCAACTTTTTAATTGAAAAAAAGTAAACTTCTCAACTTCTGGAGAACAGAAGCAGTGGCTTACTTATAATTTTCTCTCTGTGGCATAGCACTTACCTAGCTAAGTGCGTGCTACAAATAGGGTCTCTGTAAATTCATTTGTTGGATGAATGAATTTATTTATTCATGAATAAATTCTTTATTCATGAATGAACTTGTTTATTTGCTCATTACTTTTCTTCCTTCCCTTGCATTTTATCTGCCGTTTTCTTTATTCTTTGGACCCAGTAATACTTTTCATATTATTTTCAATAAGAGAGCCGACTAAATCCATATTGACCTGATTTGAAAAGAGAAATGGAAGCAGACAGAAAATCTTTAGAAAGTTGGACCCAATATCTCCCCGTAAGTTGCAGATTAACCCGGCGAAAAGGTTCCGGATGTTTTGGATGAGGGAATCCTATTCCAGGCGGGTTGCAGTCTCTTTCTAACCTCGGATCTGGCTGAGGGAAGATTCCCCTAATCCAAAACATCCTGAGATTTTAATTTAATTACAAAACGGCATGTTGTGCAATCAAGTTCAACTTCAGGATGACTTAGCAGAAAGTCTCCGGTTTGATAAGGAAAACAAATGCTATCTAACGCAATAAAAATAACTGCTCGAGGCCGAACAGCCAGAGACAAGTACAAACAGGCCGGAAGGGGCTTTGACTTAATGTGGCATTAAGAGCAATAACCCTGCGCGGCATTGGGAGTTAAACTTTAATTGCATATCCTTGAAATGTAAAACCGCATTTGCTCTCTGCACACCAAGCAGACTATGTAACCGTCTCTACTCTCTTCCCTGGCTTTCCAAAAAGCAACTTATGTTTAGGTTCTGTCCCTTCTTTCATGTCAGTTATATCTGCTTGTCTCCCCCACAGATCTTGCAACCCCTTTCCAATCTCTGCTCTCCTTTATGTCTTTGTTCTAAGGAACTCCGAGAAGCAGAGGTAAAACCACTGCTCAAATACATTTGATCATGCATCCGTCCACCCACCCATCCATCCCATCCGTCCATCCATCTAACAAATATTTATTAAATGTCTTCTATATGCAGAGCATTTTGCTTGGTTTGCAGGGCAGATCAAAGAAGACCAAGTTATTGTTTCTATTCTTCAAAAGGTATTCAAATTAGAAGACAATTTGCAGCAGAAGAGGGCCTGGGAGAAAGATGGAGCTTCTACACGTACATGTAGGACCTGTGGAGGTCCTACCACACTGTAAATAGAATGCACACCAAACCAGTGTTCCGTCACCTTCCCCCACAAAACCACTCCCTCCTTCAGCCGTGTGTGTGTGTGTGTGTGTGTGTGTGTGTGTGGTCATGGCCCCACAACCACTCCTCTGTCTTCCAGTATCATTCTGTTCTACCTGCCGTGTATCCACCTCTATTGCTGTCGTGCATGCATTTGCCTGTTTATTGAGGGGGACTGTGCCTTAAATCTGGAGTGTGAGGGCAGATCTGATTCCCAGTCCCCCTTCACACCTCAGAGATCACTTTGTTTCCAGCAGAAATAGGTACTCAAGCGATGTCTGTCGAGTCAGAGTGAATCCTACAGGCCCACAGACCTGTAATATCTGCCTCCAATGAAACAACCATCTTCTGGACGGCAGGGTTAGGTTTGGGAGGAGATGGATCCCCTTTGTTTATGAAGCCAGGTGTGGAGCTCATGAAAAACCACAGTGAAGGCTCCTGGCGCTCTGTGCTTTGCACGTTCTTGATACCTGGCAGGGACAGTCTTGGTAGCCTGTTTGACCTTGCACTTGGTGAATCGCATGCTGAAACAGGGGATCTCCTACAGTGGGACTGCTTGTTCCATGCCCTAGTCTCCTATGCCAGCTTCAGACACTCTGCAGCTGGAAATGACCTGGGCTCCCCCCAGTTACTTAAATATCACATTTCAGTCCTTGGTTTCCCCGGGGAAGCCCCTAACCTAGCATGTGAATGGCTTACCAATCAGGATTCCTTCCAGAGAGAAAAGGCAGCTCAGATTTGTGGTTATGGTCTCTCACCCTTTTCCCTGTGAACGACCCTATGGGAGGCTCAAACTCCCAAACTGAACCAGCTGGTCAGTGGGGCTATCCACAGAGATCTCCCATCTCGCAAGCGTCTGATGGAAATGGGTTGGCATGTGAGTCGGCCACTGTCAGAAAAACCGCCGTGTCACAGGCACAGTCCTCACGGGCAGCAGCAACCGCCCATGGTCACTTCTCGCACCCAGGAGGTTGGCCAACCTGGGTTGGGCTGAGGAGGGTGGCTCTGCTGATCTCAGGTAGGGATCCCACTCTTCGTCTGGGGATGTGATGGGGGCTGGCCGCTCTCAGGTGGGACTGGCTAGTATGACTGGACTGTGCTGTGCCTGCCCACCCCTTCAAACCAGCAGGCCAAGTACCGGCGTATTCTTTTCACGGCAACCATGGAGCCAAACAAGCCTCATCATACAGCGGCTTTGCAAGCCTCTGCTTGGAGCCTCTGTTCTGACATCCCATTGGCCAGAGCAAGTCATTCATAGAGCCTCACTCAGAGTCACGGGATAGGGAAATAGACTCATTTTGATGGGAAGAACTACAAAGTCAGGTGGCAAAGGCTTCACCTGGCTTCATCGTAAGAAGTGAAGAATTGGAGCATCAGGGCGATAATGACTGAGTTGATTGAACCAGGCGACCTGCAAGGTTTGGCCACTCTCTAACCACCTCTCTGCCAGGCATTTCCAACCTTTTCTCTCACGGCGCAGGGAAATGAATTACTAACACTCTGCAACACCCCAGGAAAAATGTATATGTATTATATTTGTTGTTGGTATGATTAATTTACATTTATAAATGATTTTACTAACTTTGATTAATTTCCAAAAATAATAGTAGTTACCCACCCTTTTAGGGTAAAAAAATCAGGTGCCTTTATTTGTATTTTTAGGTAAAAAAAAAATCAGGTGCCTTTAGTTGTATATAAGGATTATAAACAGGAATTAACTGATGATATGCAATCTATTATGCAACATGAGCAATAAGATGCAGGTTAATTTTTTAACCCAATTGGTTAAAAAGTTGAAAACTGGACTTTTCAACATTTTAAATATGTGTGTATGTATGTATTTTTATTGTACTGTTTTCCATGACCATTTAGTCCCCTTATAACCCCCCCGCCCCTCACAACCACCACCCTGTTGTCCATATATAAGATTACCTGTATATTTATGGTGCGAGACAGGGCATTCACACTGGGTGGCTGTTGTGTCATTTTCTTTTATTGGACAATCTCGGGGAAAAGAGGTCAGTGCCCCTGACTAAACAGCCAGGCACTGCAGGTTTTAAAAAGTCTTGCGGCTCACAGGTTAAAGGTCATGGCTCTAAGGTTCTAGGACTCCGCACTTTCCTCCTGCAGCCGGAAGCCGCACGAGTGAGATTTGCCCTCAGCCAGTGGGGTAATCGATCATTAGCAAGGGTCTGACCCCTACTAAACATGGATGATGACATTAAAGTGATGATCATGGATCCAGCTACGTATACATCCTTCCTTGGGTTAGTAGGAACCTGAGTTCACCACCAGGCAGCTGCAGCATTCCCATCGTAACCCCTCCAGGGGGCATCATTTCTGTCTTCAAAACTGGCTAACCCTCCCTGGGGCGCAGCTGAACTGGGCTTTTTCATTATTTATTTATTTATTTATTTGTCTATCTATCTATCTTTTTTATTTTTATTTATTTATTTTTAGAGGGGGAAGGGAGGGAGAAAGAGAAAGAGAGAGAGAAACATCAATGTGCGGTTGCTGGGGGTCATGGCCTGCAACCCAGGCATGTACACTGACTGGGAATCGAACCTGCGACACTTTGGCTCGCAGCCCGTGCTCAATCCACTGAGCTACGCCAGCCAGGTATCTATCTATCTATTTATTTTTAATGTACTGTTTTCCATGACCACTTAGTCCCCTTATACCCCACCTCGCACCTCATAGTCACCACCCTGTTGTCCTTGACCATGAGTTCTCTTCCTTTCTGTCCGCTCCCTTTACCCCCAACCCTGCCCCCCACCCCACACAGCTGTCATCCTGCTCTCTATCTGTGGACTTTTTAAATGCTTCTATTTATAAACCACAGTAGTTGGACTGTATGGTTCTGGTGGGGTATATGCCAAGAAAACAAAGAAAAACACTAAATGATCCCAAAACTACAATGAAATCTCAAATGGTTTTCAGTAAATTACTGAAATTACCAGCATGTTTTTTCATTACCATTATGACATTTTCTGATGGTAAAATACAGTTATTATGATATAATAATATATTTCATAGCAAAGGAAATTAAGTATATTTTTGTTAGGAACCAAGATTTCAGTGCAAGAAAAAAAAGAGATATAAATAGCGAGTCAAAGAGGTTAAATAGAAACTTGTGTCTTAAGTTTGAATTAGGAATATTAGTAAGAATACATATGTATTTTCTGTTTAAAAAATTCTTTCTAGCTATGTCTGTTGAAAAAGGCCTAGATATCTGAACTAACCATAGCAGTGAGCTTCCTTCGCGCCCAGATTGTGTTTTCTGAGTGACGTTTCCCACTAACAGGAGCAGAGCTCCTTGGAGAAAGGGCTGATTCAAGGTCAGAGATGAGCCTGGAATGTCTTGTTATACCAGCAAATAGAGAACCTATCAAAGACCACAAGGTCCCACCCAAAAGCTGTAAGAACCAAGCAGAAGAATCCATAGGCCAGAGATTATGCAATTTCAGCAACAGAAGTATAACCCCAAAGTACTGAAACACACTAAAAATGCTAAAAGTCTATGACTTCGTGTAATGATAACATACACACACATCTCTTTGAAGGGGGCTAGGAATCCAGCTCATTCTGACAACTGGGAAGTAAAGAGAAAGGCAAACAATCATTCAATTCTTTCTTCTGCAGAACTGCACTGAAGTTGCTATTGAAGAGTAACCATATACTTTATGGAGTAAATTTCTTCTTTCAGAAAAAATTTGAGCTAATACATGCAGAAGAAATAATGCGATGGGAATATCACTATTTCGTAACCTCTAATGAAATCGTGAATCAAGGCCAGTGGTTTTCGGGGGCCGCTGAAGGACTGGGTGAAACAGAGATGGGGATTTTACAGCGCATGAATCAGGCTGCAGCGAGTCCTCCAATGACTCCAACGCAGCAAAAAAGACAGCCAGACTCGGGCACCCCCTGATGCGGTGCGGTGCCAGCGTGCAGCACTTCCGTGCGGCATTCGTGCAGCAACAACGAAACTGAACCTGTGTGCGACCAAGTTCGCCTGCCGATCTAACCTCCAGCCTGGAGGAACTGCCTCCCCCCGAGGGGATGTGATCAGGGAAACCAGACGATGGGACCGCCTGCAGGTCTGCAGGAATCATTGTTCTTCAACAAGCTGCATAAAAAAGGGACAGTGGGAACCTATAGATGAAAAAAGATTTAAGGGGCTTATCAGCCAAATGCAATGTAGAGGACTTACGTGGTTCCAGATCTGAGCCAAACAACTGTAGAAAACCTGTGAGACGATCACAGAGAGCTGCCTGGATACTGATAGGGTATATAAACACGGTTAAGTTCTTGGGTGCAATGATTATGGGGGTATGCTTTTAAAAGTCCTTATTTTTGAGATATGCATATATATATATGTACACTGAAATATTTGTGGCTAAAATAATCTTGATATTTGGGATTTGCTTCCAAATAATTCAGCATGGATGGGAGTAGGGGTGAGGAGTGGAGGTGAGACGGGATAGTGAGAAGCTAGGAAACTGGGACAGCTGAACAAATTGGCCAAGGAATGCACAGCCAGATACAGGAGGTCACCCGGGTGCACAGAGCCCTGGCTGCTTAGCAACTGGAGAAGCTGGCCTGGACCTTGCCCCCAGGGTGGCCTTTCCACCCTGGGTCGTGCAGTATAGACCCTCCTGATCTCCCTAGAGGTGACTTCTAGGCCTCAGGTGTATTTCAGCTGCAGGTCCAGACAAGCAGCAAAACCGGGTTGTGGATGCCAGGACCAGCTGCATTGACTAGTGACCCCTGGTGCTGGCCAATCAGCAGAGACCACACCCCTGAGAGGGCATACCTGGAGAAGTGATGCAAATTCTAGTGAGATCCTCCCCAGAAACTCCCAGCCTATAAAAACCCTCTCTCCCCCTCCCTCCCTCCCTCTCCCAAAACAGTTTAAAAAGACATATACATTTGAAATAATTATAATGGCACATTTTATGTGATATATATTTTACCACAATAAAAACATGAGTAACATCAATTTTAAAAAAAAAGATTTACACACCGTGACCAAATAGGATTCATCTCAGGGATGCCAGGTTGGTTTAACCTTGGAAAATCAATTAATTTAATAAATCAGGTCAATAGAATGAAAACAAAAGCCCAGGATCACCCCAGTAGCTGCAGGGAAATGCACTGGGCAAACCCAAGTCCATGGACCCCAGACTGAGAAGCCCTGCTCCAAAAGTTCTCTCAACACAAGGAGATGACAGACAACGACGAAGAAAGACGCCACAGCTAGAGGATGGATGGCCCTCGGGGGTTGCTGCTGGAAAAAATGTTTTCTTGCACCTACTGGGAAAAGAAGGTCTCCTAGAATCTGCCTTAACCATGCACAAGGGCAGCATGAAGAACGTATCCAAGATCTGTCTAAGTGGAGTACGCGGCGTAAGCCCTTAAAGGGGAGAAAGTACATAGGTCCCTCCTCTGCTGCTGGCAAAGTGAGCAGCTAAGTGGCTGATGAGGTGTGGTGTTTTGTTTTTGTTTTTGTTTTTGTTTTGGTACCTGTAACCGAGGAGGCTTTGACTGACTGGAGGGTTAGGGCACACGCTCTAGACTTTGACCTACACTAGCTGTGTGATCGTAGGAAGGTTATTTAACCTGTAGTCTCAAGATGGCTCCGTTGCATTTAATCTCTAAAATTAGGGTTTAACACCCTGAGATTTTAGGAGGATGACACCTGTGAAGTGGTTCACTCAGCGCCAGGGCCGGGGAAATACTCACCATCTTGAACAACATGCAAGACTGTGTAAACCGTGGGTCCGTCTGGGGGCTGCTGTGCTTGCACTTAGTTAGACAGGTGCTCGACGATAGAACGTCACAATACCAAGGTAGAGGGCCTACTATTTTTGTTTAGGGGCTAGATTTGTTGCTCGAATAACCTTGAACACGGAAGAAAACTCTGGTCAGAGAATGAAAATTCAATTCAGACAACTTCCGCAGCTGTGCATTCAAAGTAAACGCATAAATGGCACAAGGAAGAGACAGCACTGGCCGGATGTGGCCCAAGCAGGGACTTCTTGCACAGAAAGGTGTTGTCAGGTACTCTGGGTCACTGGCAAAGGGTGATATGTCCACACGGGGGCAAAGTTCGAACTTGCTTCAGTTCTGGCTAACTGCTGGGATTAATGTCGTATCATTAAATCTGTATCGGTGACTTCAAAAACTACCTAAAGATATGATGATTAATTAGTCCAGGGTGCAAACACGAAAGCTTCCTTAGGCAGATTTACTGAAGGAGAAAGCCGCAGGGGCTATGATAGAGAGCAGGGGACGTGTCTTTGGGGGCAGTTACACTCAAACGGTGTCAGAAGCACCCCCAGCCAAACAAACAGATCACAAGAGCCTCTGGACTCAAAAGCAGCTTACTATCGAGGATTAACGGAACAGGGATAAATTAGGTAGTTCTCTTTTCTATCCCCAAACCACAGATTGGGATTATCTTTCTCTTTCCAGTCATATAAATATATTGCAGGAACCTAACTGCTAAAAGCTTTGAATTGCAACCTTCCAGAATATTTACAAGTTACTTATCTTTCCCCTGTTGCTGGTTGCTTCCAGATCCTTTTCAATTTCTGTCTTTTTTTTTCTAGCTAACATGCAACTGCTCTTTAGAAAAAAGTGGTTCTTGACCATCATTTTTTTTCCGTCTTTATTTCTGAGCACTTAATATTTCAAACAGTGTGTTCTGTCCTACAAGGCGATTTCTCTGTCCAGCAACCACCAGGCCCTGATGCACCCCCCCCCCCTTTTCCATCTTCTGAGTGGCTCCCAACCACCTCTGCAAAGGGGCATGTATAACAGAACCGTACCCAGTCTTTGGTGCTACCGATATACTCGTTCTGGTATATCCTGGTTTCCTTTGATACCAAAGCCTTTGGCTTTATGAAAGTTATTGCTTCTGAAGGCTATTTAGAGAATGACTGAAACAATCAATTGTGGTGTTAATAAATTTACACGCATTTACAGGATGAATGAACAAAATAAATGGAAGTGACTCTCAGGATTATAATCAGAAAATAACTCAGCCAGTTAGTGTTAAACGGTCATTTGAAGAAAGGTAAAAGCATGGACTCTCATGCAAATATAAAATTGCCATCATTAATCCACGGGTTTATTTTTATTATGATAAATTCATGATGGAATCAGGCGGACATTATAACTGGTTTTTATGTTCTTTCCCCGACACTGTAACATGCTGATCCGCTGCCACGAGCAGGGGTTGTCTGCACCGCTGTGAACGGGAACCACCCCCGCCTGCTCTTGGTTCTCTACCAGCTCACTTCCGCCTTAGCAGACTGGTAACATACGCCGTGAAAGACAACAGGAGTTTGCCTCTGTAGGGTAAAAGGCACCAGCAAAGGCGCACAACCTGGCATGCCACCTCGAAGACAGCCTGGAAACTCCCTTGCTCTTTCAACAGCTTTTACAACTTTTCCCTTCAGTTGCGATCATTTAATTAACGTCTCTCCTCCCATCTCCGGCCCTACCCCTAGTTTCTTCCCTCAACTCAGGAGAAAACCCGAGGTTTGGGTAAACGGTTTCCATGCATATTATGGGTTATGTGGAAAGGCTGGAAAGCGTGTAACCAGGTAACGAAGACGTGGAGGAAAAAGGGCCCAGTTTATTAACAGATTTTAAATGCTGCGTATAAAGTGTTTCTGAAAGAACAGGTTTTGCGGCTCTGAATCTCTCAGAAGCAAAGTGGAGGCGTTTAGGCTTTTGTGGTGGGAACGGTTAGCTTTGATTTAAAAAGCAGGTTCTTCTTCAGGAATCTGGGTTGGGAACCTGAAGCTGTTTTACTTTAAAGTTCCTTTTTCCCCCCTGGAATAATTCAGACCTCCTAGGGAACTCTGGGCTTCATGAGCCATTAATATTCCAGGAAAATAACCTGCTAAAGATAATGGGTCACAGTGTGGGAGAGTGGGAAGAACATTGGGGTTGAAATCCGGAGATCCAACCATAAAACAACAAAAGCCAAATAATTTTGGGATGAGAGTGAATGGTAATCGATAGGGAAGTGAAACAATCAAGTGATTTTTGGCCTAAATGAAGGCTTTGAGGAGTGCCTGTCCTTCCTTCCACTCAACAACTCCATTCTGAGGGGCAGAAATCAAAGACCTGTGGAATGGGGAGGAATGCAGGTACTGGGGTATTTTAGCTACATTTCCTCACTTGAGGTCACGTCATTTCCTGAAAGAGCAAGGAATGCAAACTGAGAAAGGAGAGTAGAGTGGACCGTAGGTCACTGCACGAGTCAGTCGCCATCCGGTGACATCACACGGGTAGCTCGTAACTGGGGCAGAGCTGGAGAAGGATCTGCCCTTGCCCTCGGCTCCCACGGTGCCCCACTCCCTGGCAGAGTGGGCCGCCGGGGCTGGTCACGTCCCCAGTGGGCACAGGAATCCCGCCCGAGAGTTCCCTCTCAAGACCTGAGATGCTCGCTAAACGTTTATGAGGATTGGCTCAGTCACTTGGTTAATATTTGGTAATCAGCCCTGATTATATCCCAAGAAAGAATTCATTGTCTCCTTTTTTTATTTGTCCAGTAAAAAAAAAATAAATAAAGCTGGAACAGAATGTGTATCTGGTACACTGTGAAAACTACAGACTCCATTTCTAACATTTAAGACAATGTTCCACAATCTTTTACCAAAAGCACGACGTTACTTTCAAATAATGTCTGCTGTCCTGATTGTAAATGTTTTCTGGGCTCGTTTATCTAATTCAATAAAGCACTACCACCTACAAGGCACCGAGCGGCAGGGAATTTCCCAACCACTAGAATTCTCCAAACACAAACCAGCTGCCTTGTATGTCGGGGAATCGGGGAGCCGAGGACTGGTGAGTTCCCGTCGGAAACCTGCCTCGGGGATTCCGGCAGAAGTCACAGGATGGGACTCCATCCAGGGTCCCTTCTAATCCCGAGAGTGGATGAAAGATCTTTATTCTAGGGTTGATGTGCTGTCCCAATGAAAGTGGCTTGTTTGCGTTAGAGAGTAGCAACCATTTACAGAGATACAACATGTGCTTCCCCGCTGGTTTCCTTCCAAGTTCCGTCTCTATTTGCGAGCTCGCCCACGGAGATTCAGCGTATCAGAGATGACAGCCCTTCACAGGGCAAAGGGACAGGCTTAGGCGGAGTCGCGGCAACCGCCTGTTGGCCACGTGCCCCCGGCTGTGAAGTTCTTTTCCTCCTTCTCTCTCCACCTGTGTTCTGTTTAAATCACCCATACACACGTGCCTCTTCTTCTAATGCCCCCTCCCACCCAAGGTTTATTAGCAGCTAAATGCTTAGTCAAAGGATACAAAAAAATAAGTAGACAAATTCGGAAGTTATCCACCTAATGCCTGTGCACTGTCAGAGCCACCCAGCACACACGCCAGCCCCAGTCTGTGTGTCGGGCTCAGAGACAGGGGCTGCTCCTCCAGGCTAAAGGGGGTGAGAAAGGGCCAGGTTCAGCCAACTGGACGAGTGTGGAGACAGACAAGGGTAGGGCTGGAATCTCGAGGAGGAGGAGGAGGAGAAGCCTTGCTGGTCAAAGTCATATTTCACTTTCAAGCTGAAGAAGGAATAAATGAGCGTCAGTTCATAGAAGAAGGGAGGGGAGTTTCTAGGCAACAGAAAGACCGGTCCAAAGGTCCGGAACAGAGGAGAGTTTGGTGACTTCACAGAATGAAGGAGGCTAAGACGTGCTGGGGCAGAGTTTGGAGAGTAACATCGTCGAGACAGAGCAAGAGAGAGAAAGGCAGGAATCGGCCCGAGTTTCTGACTCGGGCCTGTCTGGGGAGGGGACAGAAACGTGCGTCTGCGCATGTCCGCAGGCGATGCTGCAGCTGTTGCCATGGCTCCGAGGACGTCGCTTTGAGAGTCGGTGATGAACGCACCCCCCAAGGGCTGCTGAAGGGCCTGCTCTGTGCCAGGCTGTTGTGCTGGGCAGGACGCAGGTCCCTGTCGTCCAGGGGCCCGCCCTCTAGTGGGGGCAACAGAAATAAAACGAGAGCATGATAACGCGATGCACTACCACGGGGTTCTCATGCAGGGTGGAAGAGCTTTTGGTGGGTACAGAGGGAAGGAATGGCCACCCGAGTCTGGGGCAGGCGAGAAGGGGCTAGCTTCTGCCTCCTGCAGGGAGCGGAGCAGGTGCGAGACCCGGGGAAGGAGCCCCGTGTTCAGGGAGGCGGGAGGCCCACAGGCAACGGTTCCGTGGCGGTACCAGCCTCTCCTTCCCAGGGCTTTCTTCCGAGAACTCGGAGGACAATCTGCTCCGTGCCTGTGCCCCAGTTTCTGGTGGTTTGGTGACAATCTCTGGCATCCCTTGGCTCGTAGACCCAGCCCCGAGTTCGCTGCCTTCATCCTCACAGGACTTCCTCCCCAAGTCCACCTTTTTCCCCTTTCCGTGAGGACCACAGTCGCCCTGGTGACCTCATCTTAACTAACCACATCTGCAGTGACTCGAGGTCCCTTTCTGCTGTGCTGGGGATTGGAAAGTCACAGGCGGATGTGGGGGTGGGAGACGTGGTGTAGCCCGTCACAGGAACAACCAGACCTGCCGGCCCGGCTCCCTTCTGAGTGACTAAAGGCCGGGAGGAGAGGAGTCTCCACGGGCCCTGCAGATCCTCCAGCCATCCACCCAGGAAGAGAGTACCAGAACCCGGGCCACCATCTCTGCTGCCCCTGGTGACTGAATACTGTCACCCATGGGTGTCTCCACCCCTCTCCTACCCCAGGAAAGTGGCCAGCGGGGTTTGAAGGAGTTGGGTGCTCTCCTGCCAGAGCATCGCACGGCCTCTGGTGAGACTGTGCCCATTGCCTGCGGGGCTGGGTGCCCAGGCTGAGGCTCCGGAGGTGGCTCTTTTCCTACCTCGTGCTCTCCGGCTCTGTGTCTGTGGGTGGGATCCCGGCTAAACACCCCTGGGTTGGCTAGCTAGCTTCTGGTGCTCCCACAGTCCCAAGGCCACGTGCACAGATCAAAGCCCTGTGGATTTTATGTATGTATGTATGTATGTATTTTTGTGCACTGGGAACTGGAATGTCACAACCCTGCTGTGGTTTGACTTATGATTGATGGCCACCGCCCTGAGGGTGCTGGGTGGTCTTCTGGGCTCAACCCAAATTTCTTTCCACTTATGCCACACCGCCACCTGCTCACCTGAGATCTCTGCCCACTCCTTGCGCTGCTACTCTCCTTCTAGAGGTTGATGGCGATGGGATATATGAGAGAAAGAGGTGTTTGGGGAGGTGAAGAGAAATATAGACTTGATTTGTGATGTGTTACATATAACCCATGGGTGGGCAGACAAGATGGAGAGGTACTGTAGGCACTTGGTTAGGTACATGGAACTCGAGGGGGACATCTGAGTTGGGGGCGGAGACGGGGAGCCTCGGGAACAGGCAGGACACCCCAGGAAGTGTGTGAAGGGCAAGGCTGGAGCCCTGAGCAGCGGTGACAGCTAAGAGAGCGAGAAAGGAAGGCGCTACTATGTCGATGAGCAGGAGCTCTAACACGATTACTTCCTTTGGTCTTCACAATGAGATCATGAAATAAATTAATCCAGTGAGGCAACTGAGTCTCAGAGAGCTCGTCACTCGGTTACATTCTGACAGCTTACAGGAGGCAGAGCCAGATCTCAAACTCCAAGTTCAGAGCTTCGCTCACCACACGTGTTCATTTCTCCATTCAGCGGTCATGAAGACCTCTTCTGTGGGTTCGCAGAACGGTCAGTGTCGTGGGGACCCACGTGGGAGTGGGATGAGAGGCAGGGTACAGAGCATTGGAAACCCGCCCCTCTTCCCCACCCCACTGTAGCAGGGAAGGCAGAAAAGTCACACGAAATGGCTAGAACCGTCACAAAGGCGCATGTGCAGAAACAGAGGCGGCTCTCCTGACGGTCCCGTTGGGTGTGGTCCGTGCACCAGCAGAGAGGCCGCACCTGGGAGGTTCGCAGAAATGCAGAATCTCAGGCCCCCTGGGCCTACTAAGTCTGAATCAGCACAGTAACGATATTCCCAGGGGATCCTTATGCCCATTCAAATACAAAAGCACTGGCACCAACTACCGACAGGCCCACCGGACAGATGGAAAGGAAGAAAGTGTGATTGGTTAGGGAGGCTTCTTGGAGGAGGCAACTAGCAACGAAGGCCAGTGGCCATTTGGGAAGAAATGCGATCTTTTATCTACACGTGGTCCTCCAATTTGGCTGCAAGGTGGGATCACCTGTGTGGTGTTTTAGACAGTGTTGCTGCCTCCCCACCCCAGCGATGGTAACTGAGACCAGGTTTGGGCACTGGGAGTAGACAGAGCTCCGCAGGTGATGCCAATGTGCAGCTATGTTTGCAAACCACTGGCGTTTGCCATATTTAAGACACAATGGAGTGGACCTCCGTGAGGAAACAGGGTAAACAGCGATCCTGTGATGCGAGTGCAGGGCCTGGGTGTGCATTTATGTGTACAGAGGGTGGGGTGGGCCTTGGGGGCGAGGCTAGAGCTTGCCACCCCTGTTGCCCCCAGCGTGGCTTGCCTGGCCTGGTGTTTTTTCAGCCTTTCTCCTCCCCTCCTACGGACTCTTGGAGTCTGCTTCCCCCTAGTGGTGGTTTTCAGTACAGCACAGGGGTCACCGGAGGTTTCACAGAGGCCAACAAAAAAAAACTGGGAGGAGAGGGAGTCCCGAGGTCAGATCTTGATGGGTGGGGCATCCTGGGAATCACACACCTGAGCAGCTAGGCGGCGACTTGGGAAGTTGCTCCTTCACAGAGAGTTCAAGGTCACTGGCTGAGCCGTGATCTGGCGCAAGGCGCTATGTAACTGGAGCCTAAGTAGCTTCCTGTACTTGGGGCTTGAGGAAACGTGTCTTACCAACCAAGCGGTGGCAAGAACCTGTGGTATCAGGCATCAGGAAGAGCAGAGGAATAGGTAATGCGCTTTGTAACGAACAGCAGCCATGCAGTATTCAGCTCTGTGTGCCAAGCATGTGCTTTTTGACCTATCACGTCTAATCCTAATACAAGCCTAGAAGGTGTTGGGGTCCCCATGGTACAGACAAGGAGACAAACCTACAAAGCTTAAGTAACTTGCCCAAGGCCATACAACTCTTAAGAGACAGATGCAGAATCTGAGACCAGGCCCGGTGGGACAGCACAGCCTGTCCCAGCTCCTCCCACGTCCGCTGGGGGACCCGGGAGGTCTCACCTGCCCAGGGATTTGCAGAGGGCTTCAGCATGAATCCCCAATCGCGTCCCTCCAGTGGCCCCCAGCTCCTTGGCTCCCTATCATACACTGAGTCCCATACTTCCTTCTCCAGGCCCCCCCCCCAGAGCCACGTGTGGCAGGGGACACCCTTGCCACGTTCTGTAGGAAGCTTCTCCCTGCCGTCAACTCCCAGAGGTGGGTCCAGGCCATATCGTGAGGACTACCAATGAGAGAGGCAGGGAGCATCTTAAAATTGAGGTCAGCACCTCCCTCTGTTCTGGCTTCCTCCCTCTCTCCCAGGAAACTGTTTAGCATGCAGATTCCTAGGCTCTATCCTCAAAGATTTTGATTTATAGAATTACAAGCGGGGCCTGGGAATTTGCATTTTGAAGATTATATGTACTTATTTTTAGAGAGAGGGGAGGGGAGGGAGAAGGAGAGGGAGAGAAACATGGATGTGAGAGGGAAACATTGATCGGTTGCCTCTCGCACACGCCGCCCTATTGGGGACCTGAATCCACACCTCAAGCATGTGCCCTGATCAGGGGTCAAACCAGTGACCTATGCAGAACAATGCCCAACCGACTGAGCCACACTGGCCAGGGCAGAATTTGCATTTTCAACAAACAACTCATAAGAATTCTGATGCAGGTGGTCCTTGGAACACACTTTGAGAAGCATTCAACAGGCCCACCATTAACATTTGTGGGCCCTCTGTCAAAAGTATAAATTAAGGCTCACGCTATATGTTTAAATGTTTAAAAGTTATAAGTCAAGCTAAGAAACTATCAAATATACCTTTGTAACTCTCTGGCAGGCTGGGATTCCTGGACTCTGGAGTTCCGAAAGGTGACTCTCACAGGAAGCTGCCGGGGGGGCCCCCCCACCCCACCCCACCCCGCCCCGCCCCGCCCCACCCCATCTTCCTGCCTTTGCCTCTGACCCTCCCTGTGCTGTGAGGAATCAGGGAGGGTCAAAGGGTCTGACACCTAAGCAAGAGGCCCCGGGCTTCAAGTCTAAGCTCAGACCACTCTCTTCCCACCCAGCAAACAGCTGCATCTTGACCTTAGGTAGGGCTAGCAGGTGGACCCCACAAAGGGGGCTGGCCTTGGTGCTGCAGGCATGGAATTATAGGGTTCTAGGCACTCGAGCAGGGCCTAGAGGGGGGCTCTAGGTAGACCCCTCCCTTCTTGCTGGCTGCTCGCTCTGTGGGGAGGGCCCAACCACAGGCTGACCCAAGTGGAGGCCTCTACCCCAGTGCTTCTCCAACCGCGATGTCAGTAGGAGCCGCCAGGGTAGAAGCGTCCCAAGCCAGAAGGTCTGGAGCAGAGAATGCAACACTGCATGCCTAACGGCCAGCGCTGCAGGACTCCCAGCCACACTTAGAACAGCGAAGCTCAAAAGCAGCACCAGCCAAGTTATTCTGCAAAAGGCCAGGGAATAAATTTGTAGGCATTGCCGGCCATATGGTCTCCCCACAACTCCTTAGCCCAGTTGCTGTCATAGGAGAGCAGCCCTGGATGACACATCAGTGACTGAGTGTGGCTGCATCCCATAAACCTTTAGTTACGGCACGGAAATTGCAATTTCATATAATTTCTCTGTGACACCAAATATTCTTATTTGGAATGTTTCAACCATTGTCCAAACTATTCTGAGCTTCACAGACCACACGGAATGAAATAAGGGGACAGGATTTGGCCTGAAGACCGAATCTTGACAAGATAAGGATGTCCAACATCACCCCCCCCTCAAATAATAAACAATAAGTAGCAATAATTCTTTAATAGCATCCAATACCCTTTCAGCATTTGAATTTCCGATTGGCTCATAAAGTCAGAGGCACTATCATTCTTAAATACAGAATTCCTGTCCAATCTGTTCTTGTATTCGCTTCTCCTGACCTCACTATTGTTGCACTGCGTGCCCAATACGTGTGCTCATGCTACATTTGACCAGTAGATGGCGCTGATAATCATGACCTCTGCTACCTCCACTTGGCATTTACACAAGACAAAACATCCTTTGTAGGCAGCTCGCAATTACAGGTGAACCCATGAACACACAGGTTGAAAAATAGCCTGTTTTCTCTGTGCAAGATGCATAAAACCTCAGTACATTCCAGTTCCGAGGAAAACTGTTAATTTCAAACAAATGGCGCCTTGTTTTCAATAAGGAGCGTGAACAGCCCATCGCTCTGTATTGAGGTTTACCTCTTCCGTGTCAACATCTCCAGCCTTAATGGTCGAAGCCACTTATGTCTTTATATGCTTTGGCTTAAGCAGTAAAGCAAATGGACTCTGTTTGCACAGTGGATCTGTGTGTGACGCCGCCATCACGCAGGTGCTCTCTGACTGCAGTACCTGCGCCCTCACCTGAAGCAAAGCTTCCTTCCCAACCCCCCTCGGGCACGTTCTGCAGAGCGTGGAATCGGGGCGTGGGGTTTGGACGGAACCTTTAAGGCCGGGCCCCTCGGAGGACGCAGACATGGAATCTCGTTAGGAACTCACGCGGCAGCCGCACGGGTTTCCGGCCACAGGTGCCACCCGCTGGCCGGCGATCTCCCCTTCTCCCCCCTCCCCCTCCCCTGCAACAAGAATAAACGATTAAAAATGTCCAATGACTGAAGAACAATGAATCTTTCGTTTCAAAGGCGCAAAACCCAAATTGTGTAACTAATCCCCCTTTCTGTCTTTTCAGTAAACAGTCACTGGGTGCTGTGGTGACCGATTTTCTTGCTCTCTTGCTCAGCTGGGTCTGTTAATTCGGCCTGCATTTTGTCTTTCTCTACAAAGAAATTAAGATGCTTTAGGACATCGGCCGGTATTAAAGTTCCGTTGAGCAGCGTATAGGGCTCTGTCCAGCTGATGACAATAATTCCGAGAGTCGTTCGCTATTCTCTCTTCCTGTGTTCAAAGGAACACCATCCTGGAACATGCCTTCTGGTTTTAAAATCAAACCCTCCATCCAAGGCAGGCCCTAAACTTTGCTCTTGGAAGCTGGTTCCCACCAGCTTGACCCCACGAACGACTTCCTCACAGGAAGTAGATCTTCCCCCTGGTCTCCCCAGACATCCTGGAACCCCTGGGCGCTCCATTCTCCTGCAGGGCCGCTCACCGTCCTGTTGGGTGCAGCCCCCGCTCTGCCGTTTTTGGGGCCTGCCTGCCCGCCTTGCTCCCTTCTCTCAGCCTCCCCTGCCACACCTCCCAGCGCAGAAGCTGCTGACCACGAGGGGCAGTCACATCCCCCCTGGAACAGGAGTGAGCAGTCACACTTGAGGCCTTATATTCATTCACTCCCGGCAGCACCTCCCATGTGAGTTCTGTGAAGTATTCATAAGTAACAGATGCTTCATAGTGAAATTAAGAAGCAACGGCTTAACTGATCGAAACAGCTGTCTTTACTGCAGGACTTTTCAGAGACTTTGATTTCCTGATAGACACTGCAAGTCCTTTAGGATAGGGTGCCAGTGTAATGCATTTTCCCAATGGATTTGACTAGAGAACACCCTCCCCTGTCTTAGTTTGCCTGGGCTATTGTCACAAAATCCCACAGACCAGCGGCATAGACAGCAGACACTTACTTACCACATTTCTGGACGCCAAGGAGTCCACAGTCTGGCTGCCGGCCGTTGTGGTTCTTGGGCAGGGCCCACCGCATGGCTGGTGGACACCACTTCCGTGCTGTGTCTTCACCTGGCAGAGAGAGGGAGCGAGTCTCACCTCACCCTAACTCCCTCCCGAAGGTCCCATCTCCGAGTACATCACACTGGGGGCTAGGGCTCCAACGTACTGGGCTTTGAGGGGACAAAAGCGTTCCGTGCATAGCAGCCTTGTCTCGTGGCCTGGTTGGTAGTGAGTTGTGGGGACACGACCTTGGGACACACGCTGTACTTCAGGCTCTGCAGTCCAACGGCCTGACCTGGCGCGCAGACCCGCCCAGCCCGGCCCTGGTCCACTTCTCCACTATGGGAGTCTGCACCAGTGTCTGTATCCCTTCTCGCCCCAGTCTCCGAATCCGATAAAACAGGGAGATGGTGAGATGGTTGTTATCAACCCTTCAGAGGGTTGTCGTAGAGATGAAATGAGTCGGTACACAGCAAGAGCATGCAACAGAGTAAGCCCTCGAGAAAAAGTTGGCTATATTCGTGAAATGACAATGAATCGTATAATGGAACAATTTATTGTATCAATGAACACACTGATAATTAGTAACACTTGTTAATTTCTGGTTAGGGTGAATACTGAATCTTACCATTGAGTCAGGGTTACGCCCCTATCTTAGGCTGCAGGCTCCTTGAGGGCAGTGGGGCCCCGAGGGAGACAGATGTCACAAACATGTGCCGAGAGTCTGACATCGTGCGGCTGGGTTTGAGGGAAAGGGGGCCACTGACCTCGGTGCCCAGGGTCTGTGCCAACCATCACAGACCGCACGGGAATCAGAGCGTGATTCTGTAAAGGACAGCCAGTCCCACAATGAGGGCGGCGGGCCTGCCTGTCACCCTGCGCTGCAAGCAGACACATTAGTGCACGAGGTAAATCATATCACCATTCACGTCCTCTTTAAACATGCATAGTCACTACACGTCCACACCTACCTTGCCCAATAATCTTAGAATGCAAACCCCCTTAGGACTTCCCGGGTGCACAGGGTCCCTTTGTGTAACCAGGCGAGGGATTAGTGCCAGCCGAGAAATCCAAGTGTTTAAAACCTGGTCAGCATTTTTGCAGCCAAGGCGTAAGTAGCCAAACATTTTTCTCTCAAAAGAGAGCAGGATGCCGAATGAATACTAGATGGGGAAATTCTGGGAGAAAATCAGGGAAGAGGAGGGAAGTCTTAAGAAAACGAACATGATGTTGAACTTTTCATTGAAATGATATTGAACTTGAGAACATTAAAAAACCACACGAAGAGAGAAAGGGAATATAAGTTGAGTTTAAAAAGCCGATCAAGAGAAAAAAAATTACAAGCCATTAACTTCTGGATACAATCAAATCAAAACACAGCATCTTTGTTAGAGACCCTTAGAGCTCTCGGAGTTACGGAGTGAGGCTCTTCCTGAGACACGATCTCAAAGGTCAAAGCCAGTGTCTGGGGCAAATACTTCTGTGGAATTCACCACCCAGCCCTCACCTCCCGGCATCACGAGCATACCTCCCTCCACCCCAGTCCGCAGTGCCGAACTCCAGATCCTTACTTTAGATACTCCTCAAGCAGAAAATGTTCTAAACAGAGTTTAAGCTGCCAGTACAAGTACATATACAATATGTGTAGAAGTGAATCCATTTTTCCCTAAAAAGTTAATTGTACTAAAATACCATGAAATTTACCACCTTTACCAGTTTTTGTGTTTCTTTTCTAACTGCGGTAAAAAAGCACGTAAGATTTACCACTTTCCCCATTTTTAAGTGCATCGTTCCGCGGTGATTAGTGCACTGGCACGGCTGCCCCTCCGATCTGCAGGGTTCTTTTCCGCTCACAACACTGAAACTCTGGACTCAGCCCTACAGCTGCCCATTCGCCTTCCCCCAGCCCTCGGCAATGCCACTAACTTTCCATCTCAACGCACCTGACTAACTCTCGGCGCCTCATATAAGTGGAATTGTACAGAATTTGTGTTTTTGAGGCTGGCTTGTTTTACTTTGGCATAATGCGCTCCAGGTTCATCCGTGCTGTAGCAGGCATCCCAATGTCCTTCCTGTTTAAGGCTGAGTAATATTCCATTGCACGTACTGCATTTCGTTTATCCATCCATCTGTCGGTGGCCCAGGAGACACATTTTAAAGGGTCTGTGAGAATATGTGCTGTCATGCCTAGAAGGGCTTCCCAAGTCATGACCAGCAGCGATTACTAAGCACCTTTCTGTGCCTCCGTGGGGATCTGAGTGATTGGGGCTTCGGCCTTGTGGTTGGACCAGCACAAGGTGATGCTGATGTAGACCTGGCCAGCCCTGCCTTCTACTGGTGGAGGCGGCCCCGTGTACAGGAGGCGTGAAAGTCAGGGCAGGGAAACTGGCCAAGGGGCAGCAAATGGCATCCACAGCTGGAGCCATCTCATTGCATATGCATATTGGAAGGCACTGACAAGGCAGGTGTAAAGCCTAGGAAAGGAATTTCACATTAGTAAAAAGATCCCCTGCACCAAATGTCCCCTTATCTATCTAGCAGTCATTCGCTGTTTTTGACTACCTGCTATGTGCCAGGCACTGTGCTAGGATCTATACATACATCGGGGAGGGAGGGAGTGGGTGCTGTTTAAGAATGAGGGGTTAGGGGAGGACCCTGGAGGGAGCAGCCCCTACATCTGAGGCCCGGCATGGCTCAAAGGAGTCGCCATGCAGTGATCAAGGAGGAGAGCATGCCCTGAGAAGGAACAGTAAATGCCAAGACCCTAGCACGGGGCCTGATGTGGTATCCTCCAGGCCAGTGTGGCTGCTGTACAGTCAGGGAGGGAGGAGTGGCAGGAATGTAGGGAGGGGCCAGTTCATTTCCAGCTTGTAGCCACGTAGGAAAGGATGCTTGGTTACTGCGTGGAGGAAGGAAGAGGAGGGTACCTCTGGCAAGCGGAGGAAGTTTGCACAGAGAGAAGCGTTGTCCGTTCTGCGGCGGGAGTTATTGCTGTGGGTGTGGGGAAGGATGGGTGCTGATGGATGGGCGGCCCAGCTGGAGGGTGGGCTGGGGCGAGCCTGGGAAAGAAATGCATGTAACACGCTAAGGACGGCATCTGAACTCATCCAGCTCACAACTGGGAACCATCACGGGTTTGCCATGAGAGGAGTGGTCCTATTTAATGTCTTAAAAATGAACCTGTAGCTAGGATGGGTTGGAGTGGGAGGGAAACACCGTTCTGCCAAGAAATCAGGGGTCCTGAACCGAGCGAAGGGCTAAGACAAAACAGAGAGGAGGTGGCCTATGAGAGAGATACTATCAAGGGCAGATTTACCCCATCTTCTGGATGGATTCATCTTTTATCCTCATGAAATGACTCTGATAGCCTCTAGTAATCCCCATGGTCTTAAAGTCTTGTCTGAAATCGACAGAGCTGCCCTAGATGTCTTATGTTGGTGCTGCATGAATGTCTTCTCCCTATTTATACTCTCAAACTGTCTGCATATTTATAAAGTGCATTTCTTATAAGTAGCATATAATTGGATCTTGATTTTTAAAACATCCATTCAAATACTCTCTGCCCTTCATGGAAATGTTTGGTTCACTTACATTAAAATAAGCACTGATATCATTGGGTTTAAGTCTACACATTCCTGGGATTTTTTTCTATTCTATCAGGGCTTTTTTTGTTGTTGCCCCTTTCTTTTTCTTTTTTACTTTTAGGTGAATAAATTTTTGTATTCCATTCTATGACCTCTATTGACTTGTCAGCTATTCCTCTCCATTAAAAAAAAACAAGTTGTTCTAGGGATTACACATGCACTCCTATCACCGTCTACTTCAAACTTTTATCACCTAATGTAAGAACTTTATCATAGTGCTCCATCTACCGCCCCCCCCCCAATCCTTTGTGCTACAGTATTTTACTTCTACACATGTTATAAAGGACAAATTTACAGGCTAATCATTGGATTTCACAGTCAAGGAAAAAGGGAGAGTCGAGCTCAACTCTTGGGTTCCTAACTTGGGAATATTGTCTGCAGTTCAACTAGAAAAAAAAGCCTTAAAAATCATTAATCTAGGAGTACACATGAGGTCATCATCACAGCCATACTCCAAATCTCAATGTTCTTTCTGTTCGCCCACCTGCCTGACACCAGGAAGTCTGGCCCCTGGGAATGTCCCTCCTCTCACACGCCTGAGAAACCCCAGGGGGCAGTTACGGGAACCTGTGGATCGGCCGGTCGCTCTTTCCCTAGAAGTTTGCCCCTGACGCTCCCAGCCTGGAGCAGCCGAGGGGCACGTTTCCAGCGAAGGGGACACAGACTCTTCCAGTGCATTCTGCTCAGCGAAAGGGGTCTCTTGCCAAAGAGGCCCTGTTTCTGGAGTCTGGACACCATCATGGGCGACTCAAAGGGTGGGAGGTAAAACTCAGAGTCACAACGGGTTCCCTGGGCTCACCCAAGCATACTGGTTTCTCGTGGGCCGTGCCCTGCGGTGGGAGTGAACGTGCTGAAATATTTCTGTCCAGGTCAGAAGAAATGGACTCACAGATAGAGTTTGTTTGGGGCCTGTGTTTTGCATATTTCTCCACTGGAGATAGGCAAAATGCAGCTAAAGATGTCAGTCTCGGGACAGAAGTCAGAACTGAATGTGTAGATTTGCCTAGAGGCTGCGGGGTGTTCCCCAAAGAAGAGAATATAAAAAGGAAGAAAAACAGAGGGCCCAAGCTAAACCCTAGGAAGTAGCCTGTATCAGGGGTTAAGAGGTAGTCATACAAATACAGATGTGAGATTCTGAAAGATTTATATAAGGCTAAAGGAAAGGCTGCTGTAAAAAAAAAAAAAAAGGAACGGCTATGGTTGCTACATGGGATTACAAAAAAATGCCTATCTTCAAATATAGCCTGGATTTGGAAATTAGGGAACAGCATGAACTGGAGAAAGTGTCGAGAAAACCGATCAAGTATGCAAAGATAGCTACTGGAGTCTGGCAAGTAAAGGAGAGAGAAATTGCTAGAGATGGGGGTTCTGGTTTCTGGTTTGCACGCAAGGAGCTTAGAAGTCGCCGCTCTGTCCTACTAGCAGGTAAAAACCCGACCAGACTGAAACATCAACAACTCGTCTTGGATCCATAGGCGACGGGACGCCACCAGGCAAAATCTGTGCCCTCCCAGTCTGGAGAGCAGACAGAGAGTCCTGGGCTGTGGGAGTGGGAGCCGACCCCTGAGTGGAGACCGCCTCGGGACCCAGTATCCAGGTGGGAAAACTGCAGCTGTCACTAGCGGTGTGGCCAAGCTGAGAGGCGGACGTCAGGGGACCCAGTCATAACACGGGCCCCAGCACACCACGAGATTTACTTCCAGGAACCCGACTAAGTTCCCATAGTAGTGATATTGGGGAAAATCAAACCCTCGTGTTCCCAGCAAGGAGAGGGGGAAGGAACCATTTTTAAAATATGCCAGAGCAGTCTGTTCTTAGCAAGGCCCACGCTCAGGGCCTCACCTGCTGGGTGTTGTCAGAAAGGGGAACAGAATCGAGGAGTAAAGCCATGAGTCTTTTGGTTAAGACAGGGAAGACTGTATTCGGGCATATTTATAGACAGAAGAGAAGGAACATTCTCTTCTCTCTGCCTCCATATTGAATCCTCCCACAAGTCCTCTGCAAGCGACACTAATCACGTTCACCAAAATACCATGTGACCTTTACACACTCTTTAAAAGCATTCACTCATTGATTCATGGACATCACCACTGAATAGTATTAGAGGGAAATTTTCTACTAATTGCAAGGCGCGAAAAATCTAAAATCAGCAGGTCTTCTGGTTCTATTTTTCTGGACATGTAGCAGAACACACACGCGTGTGAAAATGTAGGCACTGTTACAGCCACACGGTCCACTCACTGTGCTCCTGTGGGGAGTCGTAGGCAGGGAACTTCCCACCCTGCAAGGTCTTGGTTGTTGATGGCCTCACCTCCTTCCGTGCACAGTCCTCAGCTCTCGTGAGTGTAAATGCTGTGCTCTTTGAAAAATAGATTCTGTTTCTAAACCCAGGCGAAAAATGTATTTGTGGCTTACCTGAAGGATGTTTTCGGCTTCCCCAGAGAAGCCGAGAGGGCTGCTGGCAGCAGGAGAACAAGTACAATGGAAAAGCTCTCCTCCATTTGTTAGATGACAGCCACAGCAGGTTCAATGCACGACTGAGGTGGGCAAAGCAGGTGTCTGCACAGTGAGGCGGACCCTGCCAGATGATAAAACGATAAAAGGGTGGCCCCTGTCCTTCTCCCAAGTCCCTCCTGCTGCACCTACCACCCCTTTTCAGACTCAACAGGAACCATGATGTCTTCTCCGGAAGAGTCAGGCAGCTCTCCAAAGAGCGGGGGAAACGCAGCGTGGCACGTCCTCCTTGAAGACTCAGGCTTCCAGAAGGGAAGGTGCCCCCCATGGGTGCCTCTCTCTCCCTTCCCATCCTTCTGGTGCCCTCTCTCATGCTCATCCTTTTTCTGAAGCTTCAGCTCTTACGTCCCATCCACTGCCTCTGTCTCCAGGGGAAGTTCTGCCTCCTCCTTCCGCCCTGTGCCTGCGAACGCCCGCGTCTCGAGCTTCAGCCCCCTGCTGGTGATGGCCCTTCTCTGCTCAGTAAGGGGAGAGGTGCACCTGGTCCTGCCAGTGAGGAGAAGGATCGGTGGGCCAGGTCCAGTGCATTGCCCCCAGCAACACAAGCTGGCTTCTCTATGATTCTATCCAGAAACGAGAACACTTTACCAAAGCAAACATTTTCTTTTTTGAGGCCAAGAAGCATGGTTGTCTGATCAGTTGGTCCACCAACATACATTTCTTTGCCGCCCCGGCTGACAGGCATCGAGGCAGCCACGGGGTCATGCTCTCTCCCAGGGCCACCGTGTTTCTCTACGCGCCAGCAGCACTGAACGCCCAGCCACTCAGTGGTTGGGGTCCACATGGAGCTGTTCAAATCCAGTGGGTGTGAAAGCTTCAGCCAGTTTCTGTCACTTTGTCCAATGTAGGAAGTTCCATTCCTGTGAGAGCTACATCTTCAAAGATGTCCTTTAATTTCCATGGTAATCTTCAGACTTTTACACTTCCCAAGCTATAGGAGCATTTAGCTCAAACATGAGAAGACTAATTCCCCCAGAACTATCAGCCACAGACTTCCTCTACTTTTGTAAGACTCCTTCCTCTATGAAGAAAGGAGCTGGGGGCCACAGGTCAGCCTCAGGTTCCTGGATAGTTGGAAAAGCTACAGATGAGGCCTTTTGGGATTATTTTGACCTAGTGTCGGCTTACAATTCAATACAAGTACACAGAATTGTGCTACTGTTTTAGTTTAGTATTTTTTAAGTTAGTTTATTATAATAGCATAAAGATGCAATTTTCGCACATAACAGCATCTACTCAAGTCCACCACGTGTACTTGGTTGATAATTCTCTTACATGTTTTTGAACTTGTAATCGTTTCCCTTGCATTTTTTAATGGCATTTATTTGTTGAAGAGATGAAGGCATTTGTCAAGTAGAATATTCCCACATTCTGGATTGTTCTGCCATTCACATAAAGTGTACCATCTACTTGGAACTGGTTTTTGTATACCTTATGCTGGAGAGAGCTATTTCACTTTTTTCCATATGGATGTCCAGTCACCCCAAAAGCATTAAGCATGTATTGAAAGATTTGCTGTTTAAAAATCTCACTCTCTCTCTCTCTCTCTCTCTCTCTCTCTGTCTATCAGGACTCTTTCTGGGCCATGCATTCTTTTCCATTGGACTATTTGTCTAGTACCACCCTGTGTTAAATCTTATAGATTTGTAATAAGTCTTTAAATGTAGTAGACAATTTGTTCTTCTTTAAGGGTATCTTGGCTATTTTGAACTGTTGCATTACCATGTAAGTTTTACAATTGACTTGTCAGGTTCCATACACAACCTGTTAGGATTTATTGGGGATCGCATTGAATTATATGCCAGTTGGAAAGAATTGCCATCTTTATGATATCGAGTCTTTCAGTTAATGAGTATGACATATAAATAAATACAATCTTCAGACTCAAGTCAGTGAGGCCTCTACCCTGGACCACAACTTCAGGTCCCGTGTGGATGGCACCCCCTTCCCATGGAGTGGAGCGTTCAACGGGCCGATGGGATGTGTCACTCCCAGCCGCCACTCCCTCCTTCTCGCCGAAATCTGGGCATCAGGGTTCAGTAATGTCTTGCCCAGATGGCCTCACACCCACTTCCAGGGCCTGCATAGGTCCCTTCCCTGGGCCTGTCTCCCCAAGGCAGAGAACCAGTGTACCAGTGTACACCCTTAGGCTTGAGGACTGGTTAAAGGACGGTAAAGCGGTAGTCAAGGAACACAGGTGTTGTGGGCGGAGCTTGGATGGGCAGGTTAGTGTGTCCACAGACACACATGAAAGTCCCCTCTGGGTACAGTGTAAGGTGGAGCTGGGACGGGGGTCAGGGGAGAAGAGTGAGCACTAGGGAAAGCACACAGGATGTGAGCCTGGGGTTACGCTCCGGCACAGAATCCTGAAGAGCCCAAATTTCAAAATTCAAATCCAACTTCCAGGTTGTTATGAAGATACATTGGTCAATGTAGGAAAGTAGATTATATTTTGTTGGTTATATTTACAACTTTTAAACATTTAGACATATGAAATTCAGACTTCCATTTGTGTTCTTGCCACAGGTTCTACATAAAGTCAGACCAGGATGGGTGATATACTGTTTTATTGTAATCTTCTTGAATTTCACTTAATAATATTTTAAGACTCCCTGTATAAAGATCTTGGACATCTCTCTTAAATTTTATTTCTAGTTATTTGATTCTCTAATTCTATTTTTTTTTAATGGAAAGATTCATTTTTAAACTATTGGCCATATTTACATAGAAATTCCATTAATTTTTTATGTTGACTTTGGAATCAACAACCTTGTTAAATTCTCCTTATTAATAACTTCTCTGTAGAGTCTTTTGGATTTTCTATATGAAATCTGTAAATAAGAATAACTCCATTTCTTCCTAATTTGAAAATGAATTTGATCCATTCATCAGTCGGTAGAAATTTAGGTTGTGTCTACCACTTGGCTATTATGAATAATGCTGCTAAGGAGCATCTGTAACCCTTCCCCCACCTGCTCATTTACTCCACAACTGGCATCAGGGCCTTTTGTATTAGTCAGGGAAGGCTAGGTTATGCTGCAGTAACAAGTACAACAAATTCTCAGTAACTTAATGAAATTAAGGTTTACTTTTTTAATAGCCTTTTTTAAAAGATTTCATTTATTTTTAGAGCGGGAAGGGAAGGAGAGAGAGAGAGGGAGGGAGAGAAACATCAATGTGCAGTTGCTGGGGGTCATGGCCTGCAACCCAGGCATGTACCGGGACTGGGAATCGAACCTGCAATGCTTTTGTTCGCAGCCCGCGCTCAATCCACTGAGCTACGCCAGCCAGTAAGGTTTACTTTTAATCATGCAAAGTCCAGTGCAGGTGCCATGCTTATGAGTAGCTTCTGCCAAACAATCACGCAGACATCTGGGCTTCTTTCATCTTGGGGCTCTCCTGTCGCATCGCCCTTCGCTTCTAGATGGCAGAGAAAATAGAGAGTGTGGGAGGTCAGGAAGCAGGTTCGAAGCCCAGACTGAAAGTCAAATGCATCACTCCCCCCTGCACCTCATGAGCCACCCTCCGAGCACCTTCACTCACTCAGATGCTACGGGACTAGGACATGTCGTTTAACTGTGTACCCTTGAAGGAAAGCCAGAAACCGGGGACGTGCTACAAGCTGTAAACATATTCTCCTTCTCGGTTTTCTCACAGGCCCATGGTTAATGGAAGCCACTGTCCATTCACTTGATGTAATAAAGTTTGTCTACCAGCTACCAGTAAGCCACTTTCAACTGGCTATTGTTGGAGGGGCTGTCTCCCAGAGCCTTCCACCTCCAGTGGTACGGCAGTTGACTAACTCTTGTGAAGTCCATAATGAGCAGAGTACAGGGGGAAGAGTTCGTATCTGCGTGACTGGAATCTATAGTCAAGTGCTTCCTTGAAGGCATCTTCATCTGTCTGGCAACGCTTCTTGTTCAATGAATGCGTTTGTGTACAGGTTTTGTTGTGAATACATGTTCAGTTCTCTTGGTTATGTTCCTAAGAGAGGAACTACTGGGTCACAATGTAATTCCATGTTTAACTTTTTGAGGAACTGCCAGACTGTTTTTTACAGTGGTTGCATCATTTTACATTCTAACCAGCAATGGATAGGTTTCTAATTTCTCCACGTCCTTGTCAACACTTGTTATTTTCCATTATTTATTAAAGCTTTCTTCAGTGAATATAAAACAGTGTCTCATTGTGGGTTTGATTTGCATTTTCCTCATGATTAATGATGTTGAGCATCATTGCATGCATTTATTGATCATTTATATCTCTTCTTTGGAGAAATGTCTATTGAAATCCTTGCACATTTCTAAATTGGGTTATTTGTCTTTTTATGGTCGAGTTGTAAGAGCTTCTTATATTCTGGGTACTAGACCTTTATCAGATTTGAAAATGTTTTCTCAGCCCTGTCTGGCGTAGCTCAGTGGATTGAGCGCAGGCTGTGAACCAAAGCACCACAGGTTCGATTCCCAGTCAGGGCACATACCTGGGTTGTAGGCCATGGCCCCCAGCAACCGCACATTGATGTTTCTCTCTCTCTCTTTCTCCCTCCCTTCCCTCTCTAAAAATAAATAAATAAAATCTTAAAAGAAAGAACCTTTAAAAAAATGTTTTCTCTGATTCTGTGGGTTGTCTGCTGATCCAAAGTGACATACGTGAACAAGAAGTAAACCTTTACTGTGGAAAGCCACCGAGATTCTAGGGGTGTTGCTGACTGCAGAGTAACTTAGTGACAATTGGCCAGACAACTCGCACCTGGTTTTGTGCACCTACACTACCCCGTACTCCCTTTACATCTGCCTCACTGAACAGAATCGAGGGCGAGATCTGAGGCGCAGACTTCTTCTAAATCAACTTACAACTGCTCCCCTGGTTTTAGCTCCTCTTTTGTCTCCTTCTTCCAAAGATGCCCGGGGCCTTCCCACTGCGTTAGCTCTACAGTGTCCTCTGGGTTGCTTCTTGGCTGTCCTCACTGCCAGCCTAGGACTCAGTCTTCTCAGTCCTGTCAGGCAGCTCACCGTTGTGAGCCTTATCTCCAGAGTCCAACATTTTATGTGCCTGTTTTATTTGCCCCCTCTTTACTCTTGCTGGCTTTATGTAATAATTTTTTTTTAAATCTGATTACTCTCTTTTTTAGTGGATTATTGGGAGGAAACCAATGTCTGTCCTTTCACCCAGAAGTCTACCTTCTCTCTTTGAAGTTCTGATCTTAAAACAATGTCTGTGGAGTCTGTGGTCAGGGTGTACCCCTCTGTGACCAGGTACTTTAAATTCTGTATACCCAAAGGCGACGCACATTTTCACCCTCTGCCAGCTACAGCCACTCACTCTGAGGGACGTGGCATTTGCAGGAGGAAGTTTTTGATCATTAACTGCTCCAGTTGCACCGGATGCGTGCTGTCAGTGGCAACCTGAAGAATTCGATTCCGTGACTGGGTGTTATGATCTGAATGTGTGTTTGGGGACTACATGAAGTCCTTACTTCCATACTTTGCTTGACACCTTTTTATTTCCACTGTGTGACTTTTTCTGTGTAATGCCACCATGTGTAAATATGAATCATCTATTTGATGTCAAATGTTTCTTAGTTTTCACACACAGTACAACAAAAAAGGATACCAACTAAAGGACACCCAGAGATCAATGAGGGATCCAACCATCTGCCAAAACTGAAATTCAAATCAGGCATCCGTGACAAGTAAGATCAAATAAAAATAAACACAATAACTTTTTTTCTCCCAAAGGACTGACAGCCAAGCTAAGAGAAGCTAACCAATTGAGAGAGCACGTCCCCTGCCAGCACTCACCACCCAGGTGTGGGGCTTGTGGCCGCGGAAACAAGTACCACACCAAAGCAAAGCCAGCCAATGATATGTGGCTGCATTAAAAGGCCATTTTATTAAATGGGTAATTGGCAAGAACAAATAAAGTGGATTCGACATGTCGATAAAACGAAGTTAAAGAGAGGAATTAGTTAGGTCAGTGAGACACCACACCAACGGATCTCTGGAGTTTGAACACAGCGTGAATTATCTACAGAGAATTAGAACAGGTGTCCACATGCATGGCTGATTGATGGCTTAAGTGGGGACATTTTGTTTCTTTTGAAAACAAAGCTGGAAACAAAGTTTTTTTTTGTTTTTGGCTTTTGTTTTTTTTTAATGTAGAACTGGTTAGATCAGTGCGGTATTACCGCCCACACTGAGCTTTTTCCCAATATTGTTGTGTAGATACGATCAGAAGGACATATGCTATTACCTATAAATTTCTAAATTGAAAAACAAAGTCCTCAAAATAGTCAGGAGAAGGAAATTCAACAAATACTATTAAAGCCTCTCCTGGCTTTGCTCGTGGATTTATTTCATCAATGAGTGAGTTAGGGGCTCTTTCTTTTCCCATGACTGGGAATGTTTTCATCCGATCTCATGAACTATTTCTTTGGCAAGTGAGATTTCCAACTCATTGAAGTGAGTAAACACGCTTCTTTCAAAAGAATGTGCCCCTGTAAGTAGAAAACAGGGCTCCAAAGGAATTGTTAAGAACCATTAGGCTTATTAATATGTTAATAAGAAGAAGGGCACTGGGAACTCCAGCCCTCCACACTAGCATTCTTAGCTTCCCAGCTGAGCCTGCCTCCGGGCTGGAATAACTCAGTCACCTGACTTTCCTGTAACTCATTATTTTTGGCTTCACGAGGCAGCATTCATGCGCAAGTAGTCCTTTTCCATTCCCCAAAAGTCTTTTGTAGGACACTGATCATCTTTGTTTTTTTCTCCTTAGTTCTTCGCATGAAGTGAGCAAAAAATCCCTCGTCCTACCCAGGGCTCATATATAAATAATAGATACAAGTAGGACTTTGACTTTGCTATTCTTTTGTTTCAACCAGTTTTGGGTTTAACACTGCTATTCCTTGGTTTAGCGAGACACAGCTCTCCCTTGCAACTAGCTTATTAGATCTGATCATTTGGTGATTTGTAAAGTGATGACGGTGAGGAAAACATTGTAAATTTTCCTAGAGTCACACCCAATGTAATTGTTACAGAAAGTCACTTTCATTATTAAAAAACACTGAGTTTGTCATACTTAAAATTTAAAAGGTGTTAGGAATGTATGTATTTTGTTCAATAAACCATCAGGCCACACTCATATAATATTTAATGCCCACCACCACCAACTAGAAAGTGTATTATGAGGTTCACATTTCCTAGCACTGATGTTTGTTTGTTCTTGACACCTGGAGGGAGGGGAGAGAGAGCATTGGCAGGTGTGCGCTGCGGTGAGTTATTTCAATCCATTTCCTGTTAAATGAAAGCCCTATGACATTTGCAGAGCAGCTGTTTATCTTGGGATGTGAAGGATGTTAAAATTCTTTGTGTTGAAACCACATTTATGAATGGCACGAGACAAAGATTCATGGCAGGCTGCAAGTGGTGAGGCCGTCTCTACCGGAAGGAAAGAGGAGATTGAATTACCGGAGGGAAGAAAGAGCAGGTACACCCACCTGGGCTGGCGAACTTAGCGGAGGCTGCCGAGAAAGGCTGACGGCCGTGGGGCTCTCTCCCCTGAAGGAGCCGTGTGTTTCTGTCTCCACTCGTGGGGAGAGCACAAACTCCAGAGACCATAAAGGAGAAAGTCCATGCACTGTTACACGCTTTTCCATGAAGAGAATTACCCAATACACAGATGTCCAATGAAAACACCTCGATTTGACCAACGTCTCACGTCTTATTTTTTACTGTTTTATTCATGTGTATTCACTAAGGTATTTCCCTGACACTCTCTGGTCTTTACAAAACACTATTGTAATTGGAACGGTCTAAGAATTATTATTTTTTAAATTTTTGACCTTTTTAAAAATTTTTTAAAGATTTTATTTATTTATCGTTTAGAAAGGGAAGAGAGAGAGAGAGAGAGAGAGAGAGAGATCAATGTGAGGTTGCTGGGGGCCGTAGCCTGCAACCCAGGCATGTGCCCTGACTGGGAATCGAACCTGCGATGCTTTGGTTCACAGCCCGCGCTCAATCCACTGAGCTATGCCAGCCAGGGCAGAATTATTATTTTTTTCTTTTTTTATTGAGGAATAATTGACATATAACATTATGTTAGTTTTAGATACACGACATTATGATTTAATATTTGTATATATATTGCAATTATTGTCAAAATAAGTCTATTTAAAGTCTGTCCCCATATGTAGTTTATTTTCTTTCATACTTTTCTTTCTTTACAAATAAAAATAAAGGAAGGAAGTCAAAGTCAGTTATATAAATTTCTAAACTAAATCCATAAAAACACCCCTTGCTATTCAAACACATGAAGTTCTAATAATGTGATCATCTTATTAAATAATAAAATATGGTGAGCTTTAAGGTAAGATATACTAGCAGTAACATAGTTCTTTATTTTGCATTTTTGCCTTTTTAAGGCCTCTTTTCTTCAAATAAGGATTCCAATATATTGGATTATGGACGTGAATGTGAAATCCCTGAAAGAAAAGCTCATACTTTAAAGTGACAGGGTTTCAATTTTTCTAACAGGCCAGTAGAAGTCATTATATCCTCTGAATGAAACTCTTACCCAGACCCTGGTGTGCAAAGGCGAAATAAAGAGAGGAGCTTTAAGAGAAAAATGTCTAGATGTCAATGGCTCAGTATTTATATTTTGCAAAAGATAGATAATTTCGCCTACACTTACACACGCATCTGATTTTCAACTAAGGCCCCAAAGGGAATTTTCCAAAATGGTGCCGATGTAACTACAGAGTCAGACGGAAAAATGAATCTTGGCACCGACTCCCATCAAACACAGCAACATTAATTAGAGGCAATCCCAGGCCTAAACAGAGAAGTTTAGAAAACCATGAAGTTTTAGAGGAAAATACAGGAGCACATCTCCATGCCCTGAGGGTAGGCAAAGGTGTTCCCAGCAGGTCAGAGAAAGTAACAACCATCAGAGAGACAGAGAGAAGTATATATATGTTAGATCTAGTATATACATAGACGTCATCAAAAGTAAAAATTTCTGCTCACCAAAAGACAACTTTAAAAACTACACAAGCCATACAATGACAGTGAACATTCAGTAAACACACCTCTGACAAAGGACTGCTATCTAGACGATACTAAAAATTCCTACACTAACAGAGGAAAAACCAACAAAAAATGAGCGAAAGATCTTCACTGACACTTCACAAAAGAAGTATTTGAATGAGAAATATGCTCACAAAGACATGCTCGGCATCAGCATAAAGCAATACAGAAAGCATTTAGTACAATGCTTGATTCACAATAATAGTTACAATAATTAGTAGTAGTAGCAGCAATATTACCAGGAAATGTCGAAGTGCTAGTGTATCATTTTTGAAAAGAGCACAGGTTTTGCACCATGCAAGCCCCAGGATTCAATCACAACTCTGCCACTAACTGAGCTTTGACCAGTCCACTCAGTATGTCCAAACCTCAGTGTTCTGTCTCCTGGCATTCCATAAATGTACCCGATATGATTATAACAACTACCTCGAGAATCAGTAAGAATCTGTGCTTACTCTCAAATAGCTCACACTCCAGCAGAAAGATAGATATAAACTCCAATTCCATGTAGTAGATGCAACAAGAAGGATGCCACCAGGAGGAATGGGAGAGGAACTCCTGGCCTGCTGGAGGAGGAAAAAGTCCTGTGTAAAAGTGGAAGGAGCCCTGGCCAGTGCAGCTCGGATGGCTGGCACGTCGTCCTGTAGGCCGAAAGGTTGAAGGTTCGATTCCTGGTCAGGGCACATACTCTGGCTGTGGGTTTGTACCCCGCTGGGGAGCATGCAAGTGGGCAAACGATCTCCATCTCTCTCTCTCTCTCTCTCCCCCACACATACTCCTTCCTTGGGAGAGGATAAGAAAAAGGTGAGTGAAAAAGAATTCTCCAGGCTGATTAAGCACAGCATTCTGGGCCCTGGCTGGTATGGCTCAGTGGATTGAATGCGGGTCTGTGAACCAAAGGGTCACGGGTTCGATTCCCAGTCAAGGCATATGCCTGGGTTGTGGGCCAGGTACCCAGTAGCAGGCACGGGAGAGGCAATCATTCATTGTCTCTTTCTCCCTCCCTTCCCCTCTCCCTAAAAATAAATAAAATCTTTAAAAAATTATAAGCTTACAAAAAAGAAAGAAAGAAAAGCATTCTAGGCAGAGGCACACTGGGAAATGTTTTGGCTATAATCCCAGCAGTATCCAAAGTTAGGTGTGGCGGGAGAGGGCAGCAAATCCTGGGGTGTTTCCTATGCTGTGATTAAATACATGGATGTCACACTGTAGGGATGGAGAACCAGTAAAGGTCTTTAAAAAAAAGAAGAAGAGAGACAATGAGATTTATCTTTTAGGAAAATCACACCTGGGAAGTCATAGGGTGCCTGGCCCAGCAGGGGTTGGACTAGAGGCAGGGAGGCCAGGCAGGAGGCCACTGGGACAGGTGGTGGAGTGGGGGGGGGGGGTGTCGAAGGCCTGAATACGGGAGAGTGCTGTAGAAGTAGTGGCGGAGTGACTCAGGGGACAGTTGGGGAGCAGCACCAGCCAGGTGGGGCGATGTGGAACACAGAGGGGAGTGAGAGGTCCCACGAGAGTCACCGGTGCCCTCATGACCCCCTTGGGGGACTAAGGAGGCGGACAGATCGGTGCCGAGATTACAGAAGGAAAAAGGTCGGGAGTGGAAATCAGGGGGAAACTGAGGCGAAGATGAGAGGTTGGATTTTAGAAATAATTGAGTTTGCAGAATCACTGAGCCATCAAGAATAGGAGAAGTCCAGTAAGGGTAAGAAAGCAAAGGACTGGGCCGGGGAACCCTATTCTGGGGCCAGGGAAGGAGTATCGCGTGAACAGCAGCAAGCGCCGAACACAGAAAGCAGGGGATTCCAGCCTGAAACGAGGAGCTAGACAAGAAGAAGGCAGCGGGCAGAGAAATAGGTCAGAACTGGGGGCAGGGAAGTCAAGAGCAGAGAGTATTTCACAAAGGAGGCACTGGGCAACCGTGCCCGCAGGTACAGAGAGGTCAAACAAGATGCGCAACGGGAAACGCCCCGTGAGTCCGAGGACAGGAAGCCACGTGCCGCCTCTGTCGGGCGTGGGTCCGCGGAGGGAGAAAGGTGGATCACCGGCCTGCCGTGCGCAGAGAAATGAATGGGATGGTGGAAAGGGAGATGGTGACAACAGACAACTCTTTCAAGATGTCTGGTTGCAAAATAAGTTTAAAAAACGTTCAAAATATCCCCCAAGATATCCTTAAGTATATTTGTGTATTTTCCTAACTCTGCAAGAAACCATTCCTTGGGATCTGCCTCACCCAGGCAGGAAGACCACCCAGGGCATCACTGGCCTCGACACGTACAAAACGTCCAGGCTGAGGAGGAAGGAAAGTGCTTACCACTGTTTGCCAGAGGAGACTGGCCCTGAGGAACAGTACTTCGTCCTTTAACATTGTCTTCCAGAGAAAACTGTGGATTCCTCATGCTGGGCCCTTCTCGTAGACATTTTTTTAAAAGATTTTATTTATTTATTTTTAGAGAAGGAAGGGAGGGAGAAAGAGAGAGAGAGAAACATCAATGTGCCATTGCTGGGGGCCATGGCCTGCAACCCAGACATGTGCCCTGACTGGGAATCAAACCTGCGATGCTTTGGTTTGCAGCCGGAGCTCAATCCTCAGTGGAGTGAGCGCCAGCCAGGGCTCGTGGCTGTTTTTATCTCGTAGTGTCCGCGTCATTGCCTCGCAGCCCTGTGGACCCGTCTCGTATGGCCTCTTCCATCTGAACTTCCTCCCCCTCCCCCACGGTCTTTAAAACAAACCTGTGCGTATTTGGAGGCCGTGGACTGTGTTTTCCAGTTCATATATAAATGTTCTAGCAATGTTTATCCAAAAGAGGGCGCAGATTTCTCATGAAATATGGATCGATTCTGCATTTCACAAACTCCGCTCGCCCCTAGTAATATTTCAAGTTCACAGCTGCTGCAACTTGATGCAGAAATATTACTCCAGTGGTACGTGCATAGGAATAAAGTCCTATTGTATGCGTGCTGATTAAGGGCCCTTTGCTTCTTTGGTTCTTTGGGGCAGTTTCAGGAAAGACACAGACTATTGCTAAAGCAAAAAAAAAAAAAAATGGGTCAAAGCTAACATTTTTCTATTCTGTGGAGCCAAACCCAATTAAGGTAGCCATTTAAAAATTAAACATTAAATAGAATTAAAAAAAAAAAACAGTTTATTTACAGTCTTCTCATTTTAGAGTATAGTTCCCTTTTACCATGGTGTACAGAATGACTAGGGAAGTCATGTAGTTTAGACCTTCTGTGGGCGTGGTTAATAGTTAACCATTTGTTTATTTTGTTTTGCCATAGATGAAACCGTTCATATTTCAAATGCTCAGGATGTATGGCTCTTCTCACATACAAGAAGCAGGATGAGTGGTAAATAGGGGGGAATGACGTGAACTCCAGTCTCAGCTATGTCTTTAGGTTAAGTCTTCCCATGATTTGCACACGTTTTCTTTGGCGACCGACGTGCCAAAGATGTGCTGAAGTACTGGTGGGCTTCCTAAGTGCAAGGGATGGAAGCGGATGGAAAGTGCAAAGGAGTCACTTTTTCAATGATAGCAATGTAATATAGGGATCCCTTACTGGGCAAAGTACTCTGTTTAAGTGAATTCTGTGCCTCAAATGCACAGATTCAGGCACAACCTCAACCTTACTCCACAAATGGCTCTTCCAAACTTGCAGGTGCAATGCATTTATTGGCTTGTTCTTGCTTCTGCGACTGGCTTGCATGCCAAATGCCAGCTTCTGTCTCGTGCCTAATCACCGGGTAATTGGCAGGGGGGTGGTAGCAACAAACACGGATCCAGGAGAAACAACACCATTTTGTTTGGCTTCCAGCCCCCCAAAACAAAACCAACCGCAGATCACTGAAACTGTGCTTGCTGATTGATTAGTCACACCCTCCAGCTGCAACACAAAAATAACACGAAATGACGGCAAGAGCTAAATGCACAGTCCCTCTGAATGCCCGGCCTGAAACGATGTGGCCAAAATCTGCATTCATGTTTGATGGGGACCTACCATGACCACAATAACTAAGTGTTATTTTCCATTTTCTTTTAATGACCCATCTATCATCATTGCCGGATTCTTTCTAAGAATTTCAGAGAAGTACTCGTGCCTACCCTGTTTAGGGTCATACACTGTGCGATTGATTTTCATCACACTGACATCTGCTTGTGCCTGGCTAAAGCTTCCTTCACCATGCACCCCATCCAGCTGCAAGGTCAGTGTCCATGTTCACCTTGACCTTCTCATGCTGCTTCTTGTCCAGCTTCCTCCTTTCCTGCCTGTAAGATTTTATCTCATCTTCTCTAGGGCACAGTCTGGACCACATTTTCTTTCCTGGATTTTGGGGGGCCCATGACTCCTTTTCTTCCTCTGCCCCTGCCATAGCCCACGACCTTGTTCTTCTGTACCCCCCACAGTGACACTCCTGAACCCCTCCGATTCTGTTTCTGCAGACTCCACCAAGAAGGCGGTTTTTAAGTGCTCAACTTAGTAAATGACGTCAGACTTTGTTACATTTGTGAAACTTCCTATTGCTCCCCGACAATAGAGACCTGGTCAGTCAGCCACCAAACACATTTGAGGACAGTTGTGTGACGGCAGAGGGTACACAGGAGTCAAAGACACAAGTTTGTCTTACAACACAGGAGAAAGACCGGGGAGGCTGGGGACAGGATTGAATTTTCCATCTGTTTTCACAGACTTGGTATCTATATTGAGACACTAGGAAATAGAACATTTTTTCAATATATTTCCTCTGAAATGACCATTCACCATTTGATGTATGACTTTAAAAAGTTTGCCACATTCAGGGGTGTAAAACTCAGATTCTGAAATCAATTTGTTTAGAAAATAAACTTGGTTTTATAATAAAAGTAAAAGAAATGATCTAGTTAGAAATGGACAGCTAGAAGAAAGTTGTTGCATTATTTAAGAGCATTAATAGTATGTAAAGGAAAATGGGTAATAAAAGCTAATTACAAAATGACTTATTGAAACTATATTTACCACCTTTCCAGAATATTGTTGTGAGAACAATAGCACATTCCGTGTGTGTGTGTGTGTGTGTGTGTGTGTGTTTGGTTTGGTTTGTTTTGAGGAAAGCTATGGAACTAAGAATATAGTCATGATTTTGAGCTCACTCAGTTATAATTCTTTTGGTTCTCATCCAGCTTTCAAAGAATAATGTTGATCCTGTAACAAACGTTGAATTCTAAGAACTTCTTTTTACCACTGAAATCCAGCAGGACATATATTAAATTACAAAACACTACCTTTTAGTTGTTAGTCTGAATTAGATTAAAAACAAAACAAATGGCATAAATGTATCCTTTGAAAATAATCAGGAAAAAATAAAAAATTAGATGCTGGCTAATGGCTCTGACTGAGAAAGGATATTAATTCTTAAAGCTGGCTCCCTTTGTTACCTATAAAAATAGGATCAAACCCCTAACTTAAGAGCTTGCGTAATGGAGTGAAAGCCTCATGTTTGTGGGAATATCGCTTCTTTTCACTGGCACCGACAAGAGCAGCAGTTTACTGCCCACGACAATTTTTTGTTTAGAACTGAAAGAGCTATGTAGTATTTTTAACATTTCAAGGTCCGGGCATATAGGCTTTTTTGGACGTGCTCTGTTTAATAAAACGTGTTCACAACAGTGGGCACAGAGAGCTCCTTGCAGTTGACAAGTGTGTGATTTGGAGCAGCGTGGGGAACAGCCACGTGGCGCTGTGGCCCGAGGCCCACTGAGAATCCAGCAGCTGTGCACGCTAAATCTGGCTCCACCGTGAACCTGCTGGGGGACCTTCTCCAAATTGCTTAATTCCAGCCATGAAAATAAACACAGGCACCCATGCCCTCGCATAGATCTCAGGGAATCAGGCTGGATGCCCCTGGAACCGAAATCCTCTCTGTCTCGCCTTTCTAACAAACGCTGGGGCCGGGGAGGGATTTGGAACGACCAGGCTGAGCTGGCTATTCTTTGCTTCCAGTGGAAAGAGGCAAAGTAGAACAAGTGAACGAAACCAGGAGGGAGTGGACAGTGGAGGTAAGGACGAACGGAACTGAGGGCTGGAGGGGTAAGAGAGATTTCTTGATGATTCCGGCCCTCCCGTGGGTCCCCTCCGAGCACACGGACTCCATCACACTCTTAACACTTTGCTCTGTGTGTCGACCTGCCCTTGACCGCTGCTTCGCTTTTCCTTTGCCTTCCCACTCCTCCTCGTTTTCCCTTTGTCGGCACTGTTTGAAGGGGAGAAGGCTACAGTATTCTCCTGCTGCATTGTTATCTTCTGTCTCTATTGTGAGAGCCAGACAGAATGGTATGGACTCTCCTCAGCTTTCACTGTTTAGATGGGAAAATGGGTCCAAGTAATTTTAAGTTAACAAAATAGTGACAGCGCTGGAACTAGATGCCAGGAAACAGGATATGAGCAACCGTGACCCTCATCTGTGATCAAATTTACCGCGTAGCTGATCCTGGCAGGTGATAGGTACAGGCATGCACGCCTCAGAAATATAGCAGGGTTGGTTCCCGACCATGGCCATAAAGTGAATCATACTGTCTTTGCTGGTAGAGGGTCTGGCCTTCAAGTGCTTAAAAACGCAACCCCCGTGAAGCACAATAAAATGAGGTATGCTAGTAGTCAGCTCTGTTTACAAACGAAGCAAAATAAACAAATGATCAAACATATTGCATTTTCCTAAATTCATATTGTGTGATTGCAAACCATCTGGAGAAAACTTCTCTAGTGATAAATATTTATGTCTGTGTATACAGTGAGTTTTCAAAGACAAAAAAAGAACAATTACCTGAGGATAATTTGATCATTTGAAGTATGAAATAAGGTCCCATATTTGTTTCAAAATTATAATGTGAAAGGATATGACTTTTCTTCGTTTAAGATTACTTACTTGGAAGAGTAACTACAAATTAAACATTTACAGATGGATTTTTGAGAGTTTATGGCCAACATTCCATTCAATATTTTGTCATTTATCCTTTTTGATCAGTAAAATTAAATCCAACAAGTATTTATCAAATGTCCATAATATACTCAGTTTTGTAACATCCCTGCTTTAATTTATGTCATCCTTTCACATTTGGAAATTAACATTGAATAACGAAATTTCATTGTTCGATTTCTCCTCTGCCGTATATGAACTCTAGAAACGAACAGAAAATCATTCAGGTTGCTTAACCCAATTTTATTGGCTACCTCATACACCATGTCAAAAAGTTACACTATAATCTTCATATCATGTTTGGATTGGAAAACAAAACATTGCTTAACTCCATAGGATTACATGTGCGAGTGAGTTGTATGGTGGGGGAGTAGTTGACCCAGGGCAAAGTTACTTGTCAGAATGATTTATGTCCAAATCCTAGAGGTGTGGCGGTTACAATCATCACAGGCAGAACCTGACATCAACGTGTGTTTTTTTAGATCTTTTTATTAATTATTCCCGGAAACCCTAAATCAAACATAGAAACAGCAATTGCTTTGACCCACAGAAAGAGGTGTGCCTGAGCTCCCTCTACCCTATTGTCAGCAAACAGTTGTTAGTTCCTCCTTATCCATGTTACTGTTCCAAAGCCATTTACACAGATGACGCTGCACGAACCTGAAACAAAAAGCCTCCTAAAAATATACTTCTGAATATTGCATTGGCACAAGTACATCGTTGAGGGGAACCTGCATGAAATATGATTGTTTTCAACTTTTAAATGTGCAAACCTTGCTTTTAAAAAGCCAGATTTTTCTTCAGCACTCAACTCCAATAATTTTTCAAATTCACACACTTTGGAAGAATAATATGCACAAAATGTTATTCCAATTGATACAATACTCCAGTACATAAGCTATAACTTAGTATACATTAAGAAGTCACTTGTGGATTCCAATTTCCTCCTCTGTAAAATGATGAGTTAAATAATTTTTAGAGTGCTGCCTGACCGCAGTGTTCTAGAACTCTAGAACGTGTGCCGTATCATTGTTAAGCACATCAAACTAAGATGTACATTTCAGCATAAAGTCAATAGACATAAATGTAGATGGAGAAGTTGCACCTGAACTGTTTCCTGATAGAATTTAACCACATCCTGGCTGGTCTGGCTCAGTGCATTGAGCACTGGCCTGTAAACCAAAAGGTCACAGGTTCGATTCCCAGTCAGAGTACATGGGTGGATTATGGGTCAGGTCCCCAGTTGAGGGCCTACAAGAGGCGGCAGATTGATGTTTCTCTCCCTCTCTTTCTCCCTCCCTTCCCCTCTCTCTAAAAGTAAATAAATAAAATCTTTTTCTAAAAAAGAATTTAACCACCTGATGACACAGTGGGGAAGAGAGCAATGAGGAAGAATTCTGGGTGTGGCTGCATATGGCATGGGCACCTGCACCCCCACGCTGCTGTCCATGCCGTGTGTCCTGGTGCAAGATCTTAGCCACACAGGGAAAAGGGCTCCTTTCCTGAGCTGACACACAAGCACCTAACAGGCCAGCGGGAGGCCCTAAAGTGTGGTTCTGTCTCTCATCTTAAGAGATAAACATTTTAAAAAGAAAAGCCCTTCAGGATCCTGCTTTCTTTCCAGCCCCCACACCCTGCCTCTCTGGTCTTGAAAGCACTGTTTACCCTTCCAGTCTCCGTTCCTCCCTCCCCTCCCCCACAGGACGGCCTCCCACCTGGCATTTGCCCCACCCTCTCCCCAGCACAGCTCCCATCAAAGAGCTCTAGAACCCCCGTGGCCATCTTTCTCCAGTCTTTATTCAGCTTGTCTCTTCAGCAGCACGTGACACCATCACTCCCCGCACGTCTCACTCCTTAGACTAAGTCTCTTCGCACGGCTTCCAGAATTCTCTCCCTGGTTTGTCTTTGACCTACACGACTGGACCTTCTCAGTGTATTTTGTCGGTCCCTCTTTGTCTTCTAGACAGTCTCTTTTTTTATCTACGGTAAGCCCACGACGACCTGGCTGTTTTCGTGGTTTAAACGGCATCCACTCACAGGTGACTCCGAAGTGTACATCTTAAGCCTGAAATCTGCCCTGAACTCCTGCAGACTTGTAGACTCAACTCCCCATTTGGTTTCTTCTCCTGAGTGTCCACTGGTCACCCCAAACTCGACGAGTCTAAAACCAAACTTGAGAGTCACCCCTAGACCTTTCATCATCTCGGAAAACCAGCAACTCCAGTCTTCCAGTGGCTGCGACCAAAACCTCCTCTCTTCCTGACTTCTCTCATTCACTCCTACATCGCAACCAGGCATCAGCAGATCTTGTCAGCTCTGTCCTCGCAATGGATCCCAAATGCAGACGTGACCGTTTCTTGCCACCCCACTTCCACCAGCCCGACCAAAAACACCATTATTGCTCAGATGGATTATTGTACTAGCCTGTCAATGGTGTCCTTGTGTCCGCACTGACTCCCTTCAAGCTATTCTCAGAGTGTTCCTAAAACCTCGGTCGGATGTCGCTTCTCTTCCCCAAAACCGCCAATGTCTTCCCACTGCACTCAGAATAAAAGCCAAGGTCATTATTGGGATGTACAGAGCCCTCCATGAGCTACCCACACTTATATATACCAGCCCCCCCATACTCATTCATAAACACACGTGACTTTTCATGTGTATGGGCATGCATACTTTAGTATGGGCACACGCCAGACAGACACACAAATACGCATAGACAGACAGATACACACACCAACACATATAGACACACAGGCAGAGACACATGAATGGATACACTCAGATACACACTCAGATATATACACAGACACATAAATACACGGACATACACAAAGACACACAGGCACACACATTCATGGAAACATACCAGACACACACAGTTAGGGACCCGATGGCTGCTCTGTCCTCACCTCCCACCGCTCTGCCCCTCATCCCCTTTGCGACCACCACACGGGCTTCTCCACTGCGGCGCAGACAAGCCGGAAATATTCCCCCATTTGGGACTGCTGTGCCAAAAACTGTCCACATGGCCACCTCGCACATTTGCTCCGGTCTTTACCCAGAGGGAAGGCTCCTCTGGTGTGATCCAGCTGAAGTTCGTTCCCCCACGCTTCCTATAACATCCCCTTCCTCGTGGGCTTACACTCTTCTCCTCCTCAGTGTATGCCAGCTGACACACTAAATGTTTTCCTTACCTTATTCTTGTCCCCTCCAGTAGAACGTAAGCAGTGTTAGGGCAGAGATTTTGTCTGCTTTGTTTCCCACGTCTACAACGTGCAGAAGCAGGCCTGCAGCATAATAGGCCCCCACTAAATGCATTTTGAATCATTTCAGTGAATGAATAATGCTGTTCTGGAAACGAGAGGAAAACGTGGGTGAACTAAACAGGCTTTTTGAGCATCTCGTGGCAATAAATTCCATCCTCTTAACCTTGGCTTCCCCAATCTCTTTGAATCCCCAGAAATCAAACCAGCTGCCTGGCTGTAGTTGTTTCAGGCCACAGTTCCCATAATAATCCGGCATTCTCCCCAGGTTTCAGTGATGGTCATGGCCTCTGATCATCTCTGTTTCCTCAGTCATTTCCTTGAAGGCACCCCCAGCAAGTTCCACGACAGCTGGTTGCCTTTAGGGCTGTGGTAGAAGAAAAGGAGGCAAATATCAGGGGGCAGGAAAACCGGCACTTCTGGCACACCCAGCAATTAATACATAATATTTGGTGATGAGGACATTCTGGTTACGAGTTTCTTTTCCAACACTCGAACAATTTAGCTTTAAAGGAAAAAAGCAAAGAAGAAATTGGTCGTGCTGAGATGACCTTAATGCTTTATTCGTATGCTGCCTTTTCTTCATCCCTCAAACACACAAGAACGGCAGCACTAATTATTCCTAGTTACATGCATTCAATCTCCAGTGCTCAGATATGTATAGATAAAGACAGATCTCTCATCAGATACCTATCTATCCATCTATCTATCAGGATGGCTAAAGCAACCCAGTGAAGCAGAAGCTGGTCAGTGGTCCTGCCTCCCCCATCATTCCATACATACACACAAACTTGCATTAAAAATCCCCTTCAGCATCTCCCACCCTCACCACCTTCACTCCCGATCAATGTTTTATCAGTGAGACAAAACATCCTCTATTACGTGTCCCTCTTGTTTCCCTTTTTATTTGCATCTCGAAGCCGGTATTCCTTTGCCCGCTGTGTGTGTGTTCTGCAATCAGGTAAGAGGAGGTGGGCAGAGAGCAACACACTGTAACAGACCCCAAAATGGTCAGAGCATGACCTGTCTTCTAACTTTGGCTACAGTAACGCCTGGAACTTTCTAGTATTTGTATTTTTTAATCTTTAAAAACATGTTTCTGAGTGCCTTTGACCCATGGGTGACTGGGATATCATTTGAATATAATCATGTGAACTTTGGAGATGGACAAACTTGAACTTTAGAGTCGTAAGACAACACTTATTTAGTTGGATAAAACACGTAACTGTGAGAACACGCGGGTAGAAGAGCTGCCGTGCACCGCCACGGACGTGCCACGAACATGCCACGGATGTGCCACGGAGCGCAGCCGTTCCAGGCACAACCAGGCAGGACCAGGGGCACCTCACCCTCGCACATCTGGACGGGGCGCTTTTTCTTTGTTTCCTTGTAGCATATATTTCGTCAGCTAATATGGGTCAAACTTCACCAGAAAAAGAAAACAAATATAAGAAAGACAGATCTAGCACAGGAAATGACACACACTACAGAACACCCGCCCCTAGTTCAGGATAAGAAGGTAGAATGAATGGTGGGTGCTCACTATTTTTGAACTGGCTCAGAGTATATGATGAGGTCGGTCCAGAAAATATCCAGTCATAAACTGTGCAAAGTAGAGGCGTTTACTGAAGAAGGTGCAAGATGCAAGAAAGTAGGCACCTTGGGACCTCACACAGTTCTCCCAGCATCTCTTCCACTGTTCAAAACACTGTGCAAAATCCTTCGCTGGACTCGCCATCAGCTGCCCCACCGTATATCCCTGAATCTCATTGATGGTCTGAAACCTCTTCCCTTTCCAAGGTGATTTTAGTTTGGGGAAAAGCCAGAAGTCACAGGGCACCAAATCTGGACTGTAGTGGGGCTGAGTCACCTGGGTGATGTGATGTTTCTCCAAAAAACTCTGTGGGAGACATGATGCATGAGCAGGCATGTTGTCATCATGAAGCTACCAATCACCAGGTGCCCATAGCTGTGGCCTTCTGAATCATCCGAATAGTTTCTGCAGAGGAATGTTCAAGCTTGATGCAAAATCTGATGCAGATTCATTGCTCCACTCACTCAGTCATTTTGAATGTGATGACCACACAGTACATATACTCACTCACTCTACCACCCCCATTGACTAGTATAATGAAGTTGTCATTGTTCACGCATGTACATTGCAATCAACTATCCTTGGCTGCCGGGTTACATAGATTCCTACAAACCATTCTCATTATATTAACAATCGCTGGACTTTTCCTGGACAGACCTTATAGTATAGGACTCAAGGTATGAAAAAGACAGGGCTAACTAAGTACTCTAATGAACTGTGTATAATGTGTGTATATGTGTGTACATATCTATACATACATACATCTATACACACATATATTAAGATGAACGACCTAGATGCAAACTGTGACATAATAAATCAGTCTTGCCCAGGACATTGTTAAACAGCATAGTAGTGAACTTCAATCCACCTATTAGAAGATCTAGTGGAAGAATGAAATTACATAAGGAAATTAGGTACCGTGTTCAAATCTGATTATAAAAGCCACTCTTCTGCATTATAAAGATAAACACAAAATTTCTAGAATTGCTTTAACTTGTTTTTTGTATGTGTTTGTTCATATACTTAGTAGATATTAGCTGAACACTCTACACAACTACAGAGCTGTCTTGGTGGGAAGCAATTTACCACAAAGCAGTGGACACTCTAGAACGAAACTGTCTCAGCTGAAACCCCACCCCCACCACCTCCCAGAGCAGGTTCTTTTCCCTCTCCGTGGTCTGGCTGTACAGGTGAGGATCTGTGCAATGGGAATGAATACATTATCTACTTTGTAAGGTTATTATTAAATGAGATACATACTTAGAATAGCAACTGTTAACTAAAAGTTCCCCATATACATTGTGATTAGATAAAAATGGAAGAAAGTCTACATTTTGGAAAAAAATGCAGAATCACTTGCTTATAGATATGTTTTTGGGAGAACTTGCATTTTTGACCCCTAAAGAGTTCATTTGAAACTCCCGATAGTTTTTCCCATGAAGCGAGCCAAATGGTAAGCATGGGACTCCTGAGTACCTATAAATAAGTGAGCCTCTCACTAGTTCTATTCTGAGGACCTGGGGCGGGGAGTGTCTCTTCATCTCTAATGGGCGCTGGGGAGTGCTCTTTCCCACCCTTTGCCCACAGCAGTGTAGAAAGGGGAGGCCTGGGAAAACGATCTTGCTTTTCCTCTGGGCCCACGCAGCTCCTTCCCTCAGCACCACCTCACCCCTGCCTCCCTCCCCTGCTTACTTGGTCCCTGCACCCTCCCATTTCTCTTCTTATAAAAATCCCTCTCTTTCTCCTTGCATTTCTGTTACCCTTATTCTGTTTTGTACTTGTCCACCCCCTTTTACTTAACTGCAGTCTAGCTATATTTTTCACTTTTGCCACGCTCCCCTTTGGACACCCTCCTTCACACACACATGCACGCGTGCACACGTGCACGCACGCACGCACACTTTCTTTCCCCTGGACTGATCTCTCACTCCTACTTCCTTGTTTCTCGCCCTCTGCCCTGAGCACCTGCCCCTTCATTGTTGGCGCTCTCCAAACACTTTCCCCCTTTTCACTTTAAGATTTGCAATAGAGTCCATTCTCTTTTGCCTGTTGCCTGTCAGTCCAACTCTGATGAATACCATTTTTATGGAAAATGTGATTTTATCGTTTTAAAGAGAGGCAGGGAAATGAAAGAGCAGGAGTGAACTGAAGAATGCCAGTTTTTAAAACTGAGTATATACCATTTTCCGGGTCCTTTGGATACATCGTCTCTCATCTTCCACAATAACCTCGAAAGACGCTATTATTTCTTCCTGTTTTATAGCTGAAAAACATATGGTGACCAACTAGGTGACCTGCCGGACGCCATACAGAGCTACAATTTTAACTGTCTTATGGGTTCCCTCACCTTCCTCTGTCATCCATGTTGCCCTAAGCGAATTGAACTGCTGAGCTGTATAACATTTCTGATCAAAATAAGAATTGATAATAACACTGCTAATAGAAATTTTGAAAACATTATCCTTACGTACTTCCCTCCCCCATCACCGCGCCCCCTTTAACCATGGCTAGGCAAGTAATGTGAGGAAGTGGGCAGAAAAGAAGGCGGCCCGAACACCGAAAGGAAACTGCCTCCCCTCTCCTTGTTGACTTTGGCCCGTGATTGGCCGAGCTCGTTAGGAATCATAGGCTTGGAGACTTGTAGAGTTCAAAGTGTTCTTGAAGAACATCCAAAATAACTCCTTCATTTTACAAAAGAGGAAGCTGCAACTCAGATCAATAAAACAAGTTGCCCAAAACGTACATTTATACCTTGTCCGACCTGGGTGAGTAGGTTGAATTAACATTCATAAGATGCTTTTTGTTCAGGAAAATATAAAGACCCACCTGCAAGTCTCCGCAGGTTCCAGCACCCCAGGGGGGGAGTGATTCCAGGCTGGAAGGGCATTCACCAAGACAGCTCTGAGCTGTTGGGGCCCAAACCTTGCTTGCTCAGGGGTCAAGAGGAAACAGGCGATCCTAAGATACTCCAAAACTGAGAATGAGTGTGTTTTAAATGAATGCATAAAAACAAATCCACAAGATGTATGGCACTGTTTGTTTTCTTATAGTTTGCAAAAAATACACATATATGTGTGTATATATATATATATATATCTGCAGACATAAATATGATCAGTGATGCAGTAAGTATGGGTGTTCATTCTCAGACCTACTCCTATCACTCTGTGGCTTTCATGCTAAGTAGATTACGAATATCATAGGATTAGTGTAGAGTATTTAGATAAACTAAGAGTGTTAGGGAAAAATGGAGGGGGAAAGAACATAGATACGCTTTTTACAGTCTTAGTCTCGGCATGAAAGCCTTCTTTAACGCGGTGTGACGACATTTGGCTCCTGGGCGGTTGTTTTTTTTAGTTAATGCTGCATTCATGAGGACTCAGTGTCTTCCCGCCTGATTAGACGGACGTGCACGCCACCTCGCTGGCATCTAGGAAGGAACTAATGTATACTGAAACCAGACTTGGTGCTTAGACAATCCTTGAGCTGCGGAAAGGCACACCTGTGTTGTTCTGCAGGTGCGTTGAATCTCAAGTAAAGAATATACACAAATCTCCGGCTCAGTTGGCAAAACTGGTTTCCCTCCTATGGAACAACCGGTGGGGGGATTCCTCTATTTTTCTTTAATAAACATAATAATGCCAAAGAGATAACTCCCAGCGTTAATCTCAAGGGCTTGGGTCTCAAGGAAAGGCTCATCATTTACTTCAGGACTTTAAATGTATTCACGTCAAAATGATCCATTTATAGGTAAATTAGTAGTTTTCATATACAAAATAATCTACAGTTATTTTTATAAAGAACAAATTATTGTGAATTCAGCTGTTAGTTTGACTAATTTGGAGAAGTAACTGTCTAGCTGCATTCAGTTTTATATTTAAATTAAGAATAGTTTGCTATGAAAAGTTAAATAAAAATTTCAGTGACTGACTCCTAAAGAAAATAAGGAAGCATTTATTGGCTGAAAGGTACTCTGTGAATGGGTTTGCAGATTAACTGCAAAGGTTATTTGGGACTCTATACTCTTAAAGTGAAATGGGCCATTTATCCATTACTTAAAAAAAAATCTTATTTGGTCTATTTCATTTTCCGGACATTCTTACGTTAAATTGTGTGGTAGTCTGTACTAATTTTAGGTTTCTTCTGACTAAACTGGTTTTGAAGAGCTTAAGGTAGAAGACATTCTAAAATAAATGGTTGATTCATTACATAATGTTCTTTAGGTATTAAAGAGAGTTAATAATTTTCCATCCTTTGGTCAGGTACTTGTCAAGTCTAAAATAACAACCCTTTATAGTAAATATGCAGTACACGCCAGGGAAGAAAAGGGGTTTAGGGTTGGCCAGCCTCATGGAAGGAACAAAGGGTGAGAGTAGAAAATTAATCAAGTCCATAGGCATAACGACCCTGGTCTGTTTGAGCTGGCAAAGGAACTGATGGTACTGCCAACCATGTCTTAATTTATGGGTTGCTTGTGATATTTTTAACTCCTTTTAAGTTGAAACTGTGCATTACCATCTCTACAGCAAAAGAATATCTCATTTTTTAAAGTTTTCAACTAAGAGACCAATATTCTTTCTCTCTATAATACACACGATCTGCTTTACTAAATTAACAGGTTATACACTTAAATGTGTTATCTCAAACAATTAGGGCCATGATTCCCAACCTGGCTGTAAATTAGAAGCTTTGGAAAGGTCACTACTAGAGCCACCCCCAGAGATTCTGGCTTAAAGTGTTTGATCCGGTGACGGTGACAGAGCAAGGAGTGGGGAGGTGGGGGTGCAGGTGTTGTTCTTTCTTGGAGATCCTAGTTAGAATTCAGAATTTGTTTCCTCTGGAAGCTATGTTGCAATGGTGATCTGAGTTTATAGACTTTTTTTCAAGATTTAATTTATTTATTTTTAGAAAGAGAAGGGAGGGAGATAGAGAGAGAGAGAGAGAAACATCAATGTGCGGTTGCTGGGGGTTATGGCCTGCAACCCAGGCATGTACCCTGGCTGGGAATCGAACCTGGGACACTTTGGTTCCCAGCCTGCACTCAATCCACTGATCTACACCAGCCAGGGCTATAGACTTTTTTTAAAACACAGTAGATAGGGCTACATTTTCTGTTCAATAACTTTTGAGAACTGGTCTGAGATACTAAACTGTTCTTCATATTCGTTCTTTTAACAAGCAACGTGACTTTGGTTCTAAACAATGGAATTTATAGCCAACCTGTCAATAAATTAGAAACTGATGTGTCTTCAAGGTCAAAACACTACACTTTTTGCTTGTGTCAAAAGTAAGTGTTTATCTTTTCATTTCTATAAATTTGTTGGTTTTTTAAATGATTTTATTTATTTATTTTTAGAGAGACAGGAAGGGAGGGAGAAAGAGAGGGAGAGAAACAACAATGTGTGGTTGCCTCTCGAGCTCCCCCTACTGGGGACCTGACCCGCAACCCAGGCTTGTGCCCTGACTGGGAATCGAAATGGCGACCCTTTGGTTTGCAGTCCCGCACGCAATCCACTGAGCCACACCAGTCAGGGTTGTGTTTTATCTGTTAAAGAAACAAAATCAACACAGGGAGTACCTGAAGGAAAGCACAAGCAAACAAAAAGACGGTCAAACAAGGCCAGGAAATAAAGAACAAAACTATAATTTGTGAAGTTTTTAATTTTGGAAACTCCACAGGGAATGTTGTGGTTCGTGACATTTTGTGCTTTCTGATTAAGAAAATGCATCAGAAAAACAGGTAGATCGTTCAGAAAGAAATATGGCATGGAGATGATTGTGGAGAAGAAACCAGACGATAAAAGCACTTTAAAAAGGCAGGTCCTACAAACGAGCGGAGGACACTCTGTAGTCCACACTCAAAGTGACTGTTTTGAACCGCAGGGAAGATAAGGATGAGGTTAGGTAGGTGCTTCACAAACTGTTTGCGAGTGTGACCCGCTGGTGAACCCAACATGGGACCAGAGCGGCACAGTAGTGTCACCATGTTTGTCTCCCTCCCGGCAAACCGCCTCCGCCCTTATTCCCACTTACACAAGGCAAGCACACGCACACGCTTCTCCCAAGGGCTGCTGGCCTGCCGAAGAGTAGGACTTACCCTGTGTTGTCTCAGTGCGAGATTACGGCACTTGGGTGGAAGTTAAGGAGAGAGAGGTTTGGGTTCCATATAAAGAAAAAAACTCTCTAAAAGGCTGTCAACAGCAAACCAAACCCTCACACATACTTTGCCATGTGCTGCACCCGTGGCTCCGACGGTTAGAGCGCGCACTGGACATCACCCCTATAAACACAAAAAGCAATTGTGTTTCGTATGAGCCTGTCCCAACCGTTTTCCATGCAACTTTCAAGTCTAAGTTTCCGTGCTTCTGTAGTCCAACCTCCTCTCTCCTCCGTAAGCATCTAATCACTTCACATTTCATTTGTATCCGTTTGGTAAAAAAAAAAAAAAAAAGTGACAAAGGGGAATTGAGAAAGCCATCACAAAGAACCAAAGTGTTCCCGCACAAAGATTGTGAAACAGAGAGTTAGCAACTAGCTTTACTGTAGCAGACTCATTTACGGGCTGTGGACCTTTGGTTACTGTTGGCAAGAAGAGAATCCTGAAAGTTCATACCGAGAACCGCCGGAACTTTAAACAGATAAAACAATAACCTCGCCGTCAAGCCAGTGTCTCTGTGCTCTCATTTGTGCCCAGATGTGTGACCTCAGGAGCGGAAAGTCCCCTCAATCTTTGTGTGTACCCTGAGACAGTGATGGAATGAGTTAAACTCTTCAATTGGGCGTGAAAGGTGGAAAAAACGAGACACAGAGCACTTTCATTGTGATAGATCCATCAATTCCTTGAATAGACTCAGGCCTGGGAGCCGGAAAGGCCCAGTAGGGACAAGGATTCAAACGCATATCCCGTGCGCCGTGCAGTGCATCGGCCTCAGCAGGCCAGCACTGTGGCTGGAGCATTCGGGCTCCAGATGCAGTGACGTCTCCGATGGAGCCCGTGGTCTCCATATGGAACGATCTTGACTTTAGATCTGTGCCAAGCAGGGTCTTACCGTACACCACTGGGCCAAAAAGAACGGAAGAATTCTAAAGCAAGGCCTATTTCTTGACACGAAAACCTTTCGAGCTCAACAAGCCCAAGGCTGCGTGCGAGACCAGGTCGTGCGCTTTCAGGGCACACAAGAGGCTTTTCCGGCTCTGCTTTTACGAGGTACTCTCTGGAAGCCAAGCTATTTGCCACGGGTAGGTCTTGGGCAGGGGAGTGGGCAGGCGGGACGCCACAGGTTGTCCTTATCCGGCTGCCAGTCTGTCCAAGAGCCGAGCCCTCCTCCGCGGCCCCTGAGCCCCGGAGATGTGGGGGCGAGGCACGGAGAGGGGGCGCAGACCTGCGTTTGTCCCGACCTCGCGCGACAGGACACCTGGCTGGAGAAAACCTAGGCAGTGACCCGAAAAGCGCCGGCGAAACCTTCTGTGCCTCCAGAGGCGCGTCTGCATTGGGGTGCGCTCCCCCTAGCGCAAGGTCTCAGGCGGGGCGGGGCGGGGCGGGGCGGGGCGGCGGGGGACGGAGGCGGAGCCGCGGTCCCGGCGCTTGGGGTCCGGCACCGAGTGGGATAGTGAGCGCCGGCTGCAGCGGGCGGCATGGCGAGCACGGCCTTGGAGATCATCGCCTTCGTGGTCTCTATCTCGGGCTGGTTGCTGGTGTCTTCCACCGTGCCCACCGACTACTGGAAGGTGTCCACCAACGACGGCACGGTCATCACCACCGCCACCTTTTGGGCCAACCTGTGGAAGACGTGTGTTACCGACTCCACGGGCGTCTCCAACTGCAAGGACTTCCCCTCCATGCTGGCGCTGGACGGTCTGCATCCCCTCGGCCCCCGCCCCCGGCCCTCACTCCTGTCAGGCCAGCCGGCGGGGGCGCCCGCTGAGCTTCATGACCCCGGGTGGGCCCCCCGGTCCACCCTCCTGTGAGGCCGGGTCCCCCTTTTCCTCTAGATCCAAGGGAGCTAGCGAGAGGCCCCGATCCGTCGCCCGCCGTCCCCCCCGGACGTCTGTCCTGCGTGGGCGCCTGTTGGAGCCCAGGATCCCAGGGTGGTTGGGGGCGGGGAGGGAGTGGTGGGCTGCGCACAGACAGGCCTGGATGGGGTGGGAGGCTTTCGGGTGTCGGGGGTGGAGGCAAGCAGCTTTGCTGTCCTGAGAGTCCGAGGCCACGGTCGTGGGTCCCCCATCTCTGGAGGATGGGTAAGACACCGAGTCATGCGGTGACTCGGGGCCTTGTCTTCTCCATCTACTTCCCAGAAGGGCTGGATTCTGATTAAAATGGTGTCATCGACTTGCCACAGCGAAATGGGCTTGCCGAAATTCCCCTTAGACTTCGCATCGATTCTTTTAAAAGTGGGCCGGAGAAAAGGAATCACATTACAGGGGGTAATGCCCCCCCCCCCCCCCCCCCCCGGCTAAAATTCTACAGATGTGTCAGCCCAGGTTTCCTCCAAAATTTTAGGAGAATAAACAGCCCTTGTGTGTGCCGCAGCGGGTAGAAGTTCTTGTGCGTTCTTCTTGAGACTGAGAAGTTCTCTCTGTACCTGCCTCTCCGGGTCTCCCTTGTGGTGTGGTTTTGTCAACTGTTTTTCGACGCTGCTTTTTGTTAACTAGGCTTTGTATTGCATAGGGTTATAACAGCGGGTAGATAGACGTGCACAGAGGAAACAGACTCTGAGGTTCGAGGGGACAGTGGATGTCAGCGTGGGCCCCACGGCTCCTCAGGTGCCGGGCCCTTCTTCCGTGATCTTGCGGCTCTGGGCTTGGATAGAGCGAGGCAGAAACTTCAGGAGAGTCCTTTACATTATTCCCAGATTTGAGGTGTTTTCTTTTTCTTTCATTGCCTAAAGTTTTTATTTGCATAGCTGAGCAAATAAAAAGACAAGATTTAATTCCCTTAAGATGGTGCTTGCCACGAAAAGCAAACTGTTGCTCAACGTGGTATTTGATGGGACCTGCGTGTGAGGATCTACGTGTCTAGTTTTAGATGGGTGACACCCGGATCCGAGGCCTGGGTGTCGAGCGAGTAGCTGGGACACCACCGTGGGTCCCCTGGAATGACTGTTGAATGTCCTGTGCTCCGCAGAGCCCGCATCCAGGTAGATGCTTTCAACTTACCTGGCTCTTGTTTCTGTGTGTCTGTGGTTTACATTCAGGAACAGGGCATCCGCAGTTACTGTTCTAAGCATACTCCTCTGTTGTAACTGTATTGTTACCTGAGATAGTGTGCCAGATAGGTGTGCTCCCAGCGAGAGAGAAGAGAGATGAGGACATGCTCCCTGGGCATGATTACGGGCAGAATGGTGAGGTTTTCTACCTTACACATCTGAGGCGAGAGAAGACACGGTATGAAGGCTTGCGGGTGGGAAGGCATTGCCCTGAACTGTTAAGCTCCAGAGGGAGTTGCGAATGGAGCAAACAGAAGGGGAGTATCATTCATATACCACCCAGCTTGCAAAATAACCTTCCAAGTGTGCTTGGGTGCCTAGACAATAACTTGTAAAAACGCCAGTGACATCACCCTACCTACTTTTTTTGCAGCATTCTAAAATCAATAGCATATCTTTCCCAGTTTGTACTTAACAGAAGTAATGGCTGCATAGAATTCATTAGTGCGGACAAACTGGTTTATGGAACCACGTACCCATTGTTGGTTCTTGGACCCTTTCCAGCTTTTCATTCTCGTTAGTGTTTTACTGAAAATCTTAGTATTTACCTCTTTGTGTGTATGTGTGTTGTTATAGAGTGGATGCTGGGAAATTGTATTTTCAGGGAAGTAGAATATTTCATTTTAATATTCAGTTTATACTGCCAATTACATTCTACCAGCAGTGTCTGAGAATACCTATTTCTCCACATTTTCACCACTACTACTGTGGGTGACATATTATCATTTTTATTGGCATTTTCCTGTTTACCACTGATTCTGACCATCTTACCATGTAGTGATCTTTTTTTTTCTCTCTTTTGTGTTGCTTATCCGTATCTTATGCCCATGATTCTATTGTTTCCTCTTGGTTTAAAAGCCTTTTTAAAAAAACCTGGATGTCAATCTTTGATTTATTATATATGTTGCAATCTTGGCCCATTGTCTGTCTTTTCAGTTTATGAGGACTTTCCTCATATAAACCTTTGCAGTGTGCACTGGAACCAGATTTATTGAACTCTTCCTGTTCGCTCTGCCTTAGGTGGCTTAGGAAGGCATTACCTACCCCAAAGCGACAGACCGGCTGTTCTGTATCTCCCAGAACAACATTATGGGGATTCAGTGAGAAGTCTACCTTTTCATACAGAGAGGAGCTGATCCCCTCATCTACAAGTGGAACTTCTCAACTTGGGCTCCTCTGCTTGTCCTCTCCCTGCCATATGTCCCCAGGGCAGCTGTGTCTGTCGGATGCTGCTCCTGAGGCAGGTCCTGCCGACCGCATGCACCGCACCCGTGGACTTCCTGACCTTGCCTTGGCAGTGATGGGAGAAGGCTGCACTCCCACAGGCCGTGCTGGCCCCCAGCCTGAGCAGTCAAACCCTCTCCTTAGACCAGGCATAAGGTCTAGACTGAGGAGAAAAGCCAAGAAGGGAGAGAGAAAACTCATGGGTCCCTCATCTTGTAAAGCAGGCCACTTAGAAGCAGATGATGGGGTCGTTATTCTGAATTTCCTGTGTGAGGTCAAAGCTGTGATTCCTCATCATCAAGGGGTACCATGCTCACCCCAGGTTTCCCTGTAAGGAAAGTGAGGCTGAGAAAAGCTAAGTGTCTAGAGTTAATGCTATGCCATATTAGGACCTCAACTGTCATTTCTGTTGACAATCAATCTTAGTGTTATGGAAGGGAAGCTTCCATGAGTTTCTCACCTCTCACCACACGACTTTGTTCATTTGATTCACCCTGTGAAGTAAAAGCTGTTACCCCCGTTTTACAGATGGGAAAACAGAGGCTCGGAGAGGTTAGCTAATGCGATCAAGGGCACACAGTGGGTGAAGAGAAGGACCAGGGCTGAAATTTGAAGTTCATGCCTCCCCCCATACTGATCTTCTCTCAATGTGTTTGCCAAAAGTACACAAAGCTACCAGCATGAGGAGAGCACGCTCCCTTCTCTCCCTTCAATACCAGCACTTGTGCTACTGGGAAATTGTCTCCACCAAGTGGCTATTTTCATTTTTGCTAGTTTGAAACGGAAAATGCGGTACCCATCATTTGGAAAACAACTTCTCAGGGACACCTTGAAGGTTTCCTCCGACGGGATTCATTCAAGTCGCTGCATTTTACTAATTGCAAATTTCACAGTTGAATGAGCTAGTGACTTATTTATTGCTAAGCCATGCCCCTTTCAAAACACCACTTGAACTTCACCTGAGACTAATGTTCACCCAGGTCGTTTTGTTAGCAGGTGCCATCTATTTTTGTTAGTGGGAATGTTTGCCATTTCTCCCAGGAGAATGGTAACTATAAATTATACTTCAGAGAACTTTTAAGTAAATATGTTCATGCCTCAGCACTTTAATGTGTTAATTAGCTATTAACAGTGTCAGTAAATTAGACCTGTCAAAAATAATGGCCTCCTTGACTAGTTTTTACCGCCCCTTCTCTTGGTGGTTTTGCTTATAAGTTTTGCCCCAAGGAGTGTTCACAAGCAAGGCTGTGGAAGTCTGCCTTGCAAAAGATAAACTGGGAGTTTGCTGGAAATCACCTGAGGCCTGAGTCTGTGGGTGTTTTGAGGACTAGGAATCCCTAATTTACAAACCCCAGTCTCACCAACAACTGGATTACAGTGTAGCTGGCAGGGGAGCTTAGCCCGAGGAACCCCGATCCCTGGTCCTCACTCCCTGTTTCAGAAAAATCTAGCCAATGGCTGTACTGAGGAAGAACCTTCTTCTATGCCTGTGACAAATTAGCCTTTTATTTATTGGTGCTCTTTTCACGCCAGAAGGAGAGAGGTACCTGGCCCTCACAGCAGGGTTCTGAGTGGCACTGAGGAAGAGCCCCACCACAGCAGACCCTTGCTCTCTACTCCCGGACTCGGGCCAAGGGACCCCTCCTGCTGTGGCGCCCAGGGCCGAGGTGGGGGGACTGAGTGAGAAACTCAGAGAAAAGGTTGAAGAGGAGTGGCTAAATAAAGTTTAAAGACGGTGGTTATTTTCCCAGTCACATGAAGGATTGAATTCATCAACCTGGGACCCTAATCACTGTTTCCTATCTGGGAAAATGCATTCTGAGGTCTGTATGGTTGGTCTGTAGGACTTTGTCTTTTGCCAGACTCCTGCGTGTTCTGTTCATAAAGCCTATACGGTGATTGAAGTCGATGCAAAGTAAGGTGCATGGTAAAGTTTTCTAGACTAGCCTTTTTCTTACACCTGCAGTACAGCGGCTGCATCACACACACACACACACACACACACACACACACACAGAGTTTCGTCTGTTCAATGACTGTAGTCAGAGTCGGCTGAAACACCTCAAAGCCAGACATTGAAATAAAGCGCAAGACGTAATGAGCCCACACACTGTCCCAGCAGCTCCGGTGCCCAGTGAGGCAGCCGTGGTTCGGTGGACCCTCTCTTATCTGGCAGGGAACAAGCTTCCTCTCCCTGTGCGTGCTCCCGCTTGCTGCCTGGGCTCTCTCTGGCAGGAGGACTCCAGGGTTGAAGTTCAAAGGAGAGCCGAGCCAGCATCGGGCCACAGACAGCCAGGGAGCCCTATAGCATGGTTATTGCTACCAAAATAGGCCTCCTTTTCCCTGTTTTGCTAAAAATAAGTTTCTGTTGCTCTTTTTGATTGCCCCACCATCAGTGAAATTGTTTCCTGTTTGGGAAGTCATCCATGCTATAAAGTAGATTATTGTCATTCCAGCCTGAATTTATGTGGGTGCCTACATTTGTTGCATTAAATACAGCATCTTCTTTAAAACAGATCCTAGGAATTGGATTAAAACTTAAAATGTTGTTCTTTCCCAGAGAAACATGGGCTGCAGGCCACAGGCCAGCATTATTTTCTCAATTTAGAATGATCATGGTCTTAGAATTTTTGTTTGTTGTAGCTTTTGCCTGAGGACTAATAATAAAGGGCTCTCAGTATCTTGGCATTAACAAGTTTTTTTCAGATTATCAAGTTTATTTCCAAATGTAAACCTGGCGTGTATGTGTGTCCGTGTGCTGAACAATTATAGACTTACACCTAATATGGGCCATCGCTGTTTCGGATTGAAACAGGGCCTTGTTTCAGGCTGGAGTGAGAATGTCCACATATGGAAAGTTTATTAGTTTAAGTCTTATTAATGTAAAACTCATTAGTGTCTGGACGACAGCCAGACGGCAGGTTACCATAACCCTCGCTGTGCAAACATGAATGTGTGACTAAGGAGATGACTGGTGTTGGGAAAACGATCAAACAGACCCACAGAACGAGCATTTACGGTTACTTTGAAGGCATCCGTTTACGTGTAATCAGTTAATTCAATCATTACAAACCATTCTTCTAGTGAATGGCCAATGCTTTTTTTAAAACACAGTTTTATTATATGTGCCCTGAAAACAATACATCATTAAAGTACTTCCTCATTGAGACTCCTGATGGTCCATGATGGTATTTTTTTAGTTGGTCTCATTTATAAGCCTTCACTACTATTGGAAGAGATTACCCTTTGGGAGGTCTTGCTGCCCAGTTACAAATTGTATAATGTCAAAACCACGGAAACATCCGTTTAAAAGTTCCAACGTAGAAAGGAGTAAGAGGGCTGAGAGAGTGGCAGATGGTGTTTCTCATAAGGAAAAAGCCGGTGTGACGTGGATTTTATAGTCACATCTGTATGGAACCCATTGCTGCCTCTCACTAACTCATCCCGGCCGCAGCATCTGAACTTGGCGAGCCTCAGTTTCTGAATCACATGTGAACAGTAACACTCAGAGAGCTAATCTGAAGATCGTGTGCAAGCCAAACTTAAAAGCATGTAACGTAGAACAGGCACTCCCTACAGACTAACTTGCTTTCCTTCCTTGCGTGTGTCTTACCGCCTGGTGTAACAATCATTTATCTTTATTTTTTGGAAAACAGAACCGTCACTCAGAAGGACCGTGTGATGAGAGGGTTTCTCCCCGGATGGCTGCCAGTTTTGTGTTCCCGTGAATGACCCCCTCTCATTGCAGGTTACATCCAGGCGTGCCGAGGACTGATGATCGCCGCCGTCAGCCTGGGCTTCTTCGGTTCCATCATTGCGCTGTTTGGGATGAAGTGCACCAAAGTCGGAGGCTCGGAGAAAGCCAAAGCTAAGATCGCATGTTTGGCTGGGATTGTGTTCGTCCTGTCAGGTAAGTAGCAGCTTTCTTCCAAATGCGGTGCCTTCACCATGTGAATGAAATAACACTGACCAACCACGGTGCTTTTTTTCCCTCTGGTATTCTTCTAGGGCTGTGCTCAATGACCGGCTGTTCTCTGTACGCAAACAAAATCACGACGGAATTCTTCGATCCTCTCTATATCGATCAGAAGTAAGTGCTTTCCTCATTCTGTATGTTTCTAGCTCGCAGGAAATGTATATAAAATCACTTTCTCAATGAAGGTACATAAGTGTCCTACAAGGCTTATGAAAAGGAAGTGAGAAACACAGGTAGATGGTATTTGATGACGTGATTCAGGAGTGAAGGTTTTCTGTGCTACGTTGGCAAATGTTGCATTTAATCACTGCACTGGGATTATATGGTGTCTTGTCTCTAAAGAGCTCAAGGTGTAGGATTTAGAAATCTCACTTCATCCAGCGGACACCATAACATTGAAGCTAAGTGGAGGAAAGGTGGGACAGAGGTGTAAGATGAGGAGGAGAGAAGGATGGGGTGTGACCGCAGCACATTAACGGCTGGCCTTGATTGTGTCCGCCCACCGTGGTATTTGCCAGATGCTAACGTCTGGCCCAGTTTCCATCTCAAACATGGAGATGAAAACCGAAAGGAAACGGGGCTCTTGAAGATTAGAAACGCCCTAATGATATTTAAATGAAATATTATCTCTCATTTTTAATTAGCCTTTTACATTTGCTCTGTTAATAACTATGGCCTTAACGAGCGCCACCTAATGAACTTTTATGAAAAAACCTGTGCGTGATGCAAGGTTTTTTTGTTGTTGTTGTTGTCACTGCTGTTTTAAATGCTCTAGGAGTGGCGTGGACCCTCGGATGTGACCGGTCCCAGTTGCAGGTGAATGCTCTGGCATTTACAGATCAGTCTGTTTGTTGTCGTCGTTTTAACTATGGGCTGTTGCTTTTTATAGTTTCCCTAGCCTTGTCTCTTTGCATTGGGAAAACCCCAAGGATACTAAATTAGAAATAATACTATCTTAAACATTTTCTCTTTCTTTTTATTGCATTTTATTGATTATGCTATTACAGTTGTCCCAGTTTTTCCTTCTTTGTTCCCCTCCACTGAGCACCCCCACTCCCTCAGGCAATCCCTCCACCATTGTTCACGTCCATGGGTCATATGAATTAGGTCTTTGGCTACTCCATTTCCTGTGTTGTACTTTACATTCCCATGGCTATTCTGTAACTACCTATTTGTACTTCTTAATCCCTTCACCTCTTCACCCATTCCTCCACACCCTCCTCACATTTGGCAACCATCAAAACGCTCTCTGTATCCATGATTCCGTCTCTGTTCTTCTTGTTTACTTAATTTGTTTTTCAAATTCAATTGTTGGTAGATGTGTGTTTTTTGTCATTTCATTGTTCATAGATTTGGTCTTCTTTTTCTTAAGTAAATGCCTTTAACATTTCATATAATAATGGTTTAGTGATGATGAATGCCTTTAGTTTTTTCTTGTCTCAAAAGTTCTTTGTCTGCCCTTAGATTCTAAATGATAGCTTTTCGGGGTAGGGCAATTTTGCCTATAGGTCTCTGCTTTCATGACTTTGAATATTTCTTGCCAGTCCCTTCTGGCCTGTGAAGTTTCTTTTGAGAAATCATCTGACAGTCTTATGGGAACTCCCCTGTAGGTAACTGACTTCTTTTCTCTTACTGCCTTTAAAATTCTCTCTTTATCTTTAACCTTTGGCATTATGATGTGTCTTGGAGTGGGCCTCTTTGCATCCTTCTTGTTTTGGACTCTCTGTGCTTCCTGGGCTTGTATGTCTATTTCCTTCACCAAATTAGGGAATTTTTCTTTCATTATTTTTTCAACTAGATTTCCAATTTCTTGTTCTTTCTCTTCTCCTTCTAGCACTTCTATGATGTGCATGTTGGGTCTCTTGAAGTTGTCCCAGAGGCTGTTTATACTAACCTCGTTTTGGGGGGATTCTTTTTTCTTCTTGTTCTGCATGGTGTTTTTTGCTTTCTTATGTTCAAAATCATTGATTTGATACTCGGATTCATCCACTCTACTGTTATTTCCCTGTAAATTGTTCCTTATTTTAATTAGCGTATCCTTTGTTTCTGACTGGATCTTTTTTATGCTGGTGAAGACCTCACTAAGTTCCTTGAGCATCCTTATAACCAGTGTTTGGAACTCTGCATCTGATGGATTGCTTATCTCCTTTTTGTTTACCTCTTTTTCTGGAGTTTTGATCTGTGCTTTCATTTGGGCCATGTTTCTTTGTCTTCTCATTTTGGCAGTCTCCCTGTATTTGTTTCTGTTAGGTAGACCTGCTTTGACTTCCTGTCTTGGCAATGTGGTCTAATGTAGTAGGTGTCCTATAGGGTCCAGTGACATAGCCTCCCTTATCACACAAGCTGGGTACTCGAAATGGACTCTTCATGTGGGCTGACTACACCCTCCTCTTGTAGTTGAGCCTTGGTTGCTGGCTCCTACGTAGTCTGTAGCTATTTACTGGGTGTGCTGGCCCTGGGGTTTCCCAGGTGGCTCTGGCCAAGGTCAGCCCCCACCTGTGTTTTGCCCGGGGCCACCCTGTCTGAGCTATAAAACAAACTGAGATGCCTGCTACTTGTGCTGGGCTTGGAGATTCCCAGGATAAGCCAAGCTGTGAATCTAGTCTGGCTACTGCTAGTGCCAGGTCTGGGACTCACTGAGGCCAGCTGTTGCTTGTTTGATGGGATTTAGGAGGTTGTGAAGCACAAGCCAAGACCATTCATATGGAAAAGCAGTTTGGGTGGGCCTGTAAACTGAGTGGGGCAGAGTCTCTGGGGTTAACCCAGGCAGGTCAAATAGTCTCAGACGTGGCACCAGCTTGCTAACTCTGTGAGGGGAGTGTATAGAAAAGGGACAATGGCTTCTACTCACCTTGGTGCCAACACTTCAGTTTCTCCCTGTGTACCACTGGTGCCTTTCAAGCTGCTACCCCGGTGCTGGAGCTCAGAGGGAGTGAGTCTGAGTAGATGAGTCCCTGTGTGGGTTCTTTAAGAGGAACTGCTTGGCACTCCAGCAGTTTCTCCCAGTGCCTCAATCCCTGCTGGTTTTTGCAGCCAGAAGTTATGGGGACTTATCTTCCTGGCACTGGAACCCTGGGCTCTGGGGGGCTTACTGTAGGGCTGGGACTCCTCACTCCCAAGACATCCCTCCTGAATTTTTATCCACCACCCATGGGTCAGGGACCAGACTGTTCCACATTTGCATCCTTCCTACTAGTCTTGATGGATGTGATTTTTTAAATTCTATAGTAGTCGGACTTCCATTCAACTCGATTTCTGACAGTTCTGAGTGATGGTCGTTCTATATTTTAGTTGTAATTTTGATGTGGTTGTGTGAAGAGGCAGGTCATGTCTGCCTATGCTGCCATCTTGACCAGAAATCCATAGTTTGTTTTTCATGAGAATATACCCAGGCACCTTTGTGGAAAGCCACATCTGTATGCATGAATATTGCTGTCAACTAGGCTGGTATGTCTCTTTCCATCTTCAGGTCAAATGCTAAAGAATTTTTAAAAAGTAATCACTAAAATGGCTGGTCAGGTCTACCTTACTTTTTTTCAGTGGATTTTGAAATCTTCAAAAAATTGATTTTCTAGGTCTCTCTTTTGTATAGTTTATGCAGAAAGAGTAAATGCTTTATATAGTGAAATGCTTATATAATGACATATAAAGAAAATAACAGTGAACTCGTTGAGTCCTTGCCATGTATCAGGCAGAGCATTTCAGGTATTCTTTATTTTATTCTTATAGCAGCCTTATGAAGTAGGTTCTCTTAGGTTTCCCTTTTTTTTTAATTGAGAAAGGCATTCAAGCAATGTATCCAAGGGAACTTAGACTAAACTAGAAGGCTAGCTAATAGCACTATGATTCCAACCAGGCAGCCAAACTCTAGAATGCTGGCTATAAAATATGTGATTTATAATATTGTACTGTTGTGTGAGTTTTGTTACAGTGTGGCCGATGTATTTTTCATCAAGAGAGTTTATTTTGTACAGTTAAAGATCATTTTTATTCTGAAATTTTATTAAGTGGGAAACAAAAACAACCATTTTAGACCCCAATATAATTTTTACTCCCCTGTCGATGTTAGGAAAATGCGTTGAGGTATAAATTTTCTCTCAACTAGTTTTTCATCATGAGATTTGCACAGATGTACTTGACACCAGACATGAGACTGTGCTCCTGGAGAATAGAAATATTTTTACTGATATTTAAATGAAGTATTTTTCATTTAAATGATACATTTTTATTTCAGTGTTTGAGATCATAAATGTACAACAAAGCTATATTTCTCTTGGTTTATTTTATTAAAGCCATTGCTAACTCTTCTAGATTATTTTTCCTACATCACTGTTTTTATTTTCCAGACAATTATGAAGAATGTCAGAGTCTTTTTTTTAAAGCTTTATTTGTTTTTAGAGAGGGAAGGGAGGGGGAGAGAGAGAGAAACATCAATGTGCGGTTGCTGGGGGTCATGGCCTGCAACCCAGGCATGTGCCCTGACTGAGAATCAAACCTGCGACACTTTGGTTCACAGCCGCGCTCAATCCACTGAGCTACGCCAGCCAGGACAGAATCTTAAAAAATAGTTTTAACCTCTCCTCATACAGTCAGGGCTAATTCGTGGATGCGCCATAACTTCACCTTGTCCCTTGTGTGGTTTTATTCTGTGCTTGCTGTCCGCTCGGTCCCCTCACTCAGTTAGTACACTGGAATTTCTTCTTCACCTCTCAGACTTCAGTTAAACTCAGTTCAGTAATGATGGGCTCTGAAAAGCTGTCCTCTTTTCCACATTGTTGGCGCTGCATGCAACTCTCCCATTTCCCCCCAGCCTCCCAGCATTCCTGTTTCTGTGCCTACTCGCGCACATCCTGTGTGTCCATATTCTCTTCTGTAAAATCAGGGTAATACCAGTGCCCTCACATAGACTTGCTGTGAGAGTTAGGAGAGGGTGTATATATATACATATATAAATGCTCAGAACCAATTAGAAAAAAGCCAGCACTTCGTATGAGCCATTACTTTATTGTATTGGCTATTATTAAGATTGCTTTTTTAAAGATTTTTATTTATTTATTTTTAGAGAGGGAAGGGAGGGAGATAGAGAGAGAGAGAGAAACATCAATGTGCGGTTGCTGGGGGCCATGGCCTGCAACCCAGGCATGTACCCTGACTGGGAATTGAACCTGCGACACTTTGGTTCGCAGCCCACGCTCAATCCACTGAGCTACGCCAGCCAGGGCAAGATTGCTTTTTTAATTGTATATTGTATTTAAGATGTGGTTTATCTTTATAAATGCCTTTATTAAGCTTTTTATCTGGTGACTTACAATATAACGTGTGCAATTTGCACTTGACCTCAATATAATTAAAAACACAAGAGCTAGGAATTATAAAAAACAACATGATTTAAAGATTGGTGGTATTTACAAGTAACAGGCCCTTCATACCAAAACCTTATAGAGAATATAGACTTCCATTTTCTTTATTTTTAAAGATTTTATTTATTTTTAGAGTGGGGGAAGGGAGGGAAAAAGAGAAGGAGAAAAATACCAATGTGTGAGAAACATCGATCAGTTTCCTCTTCATGTCCCCAACCCAGGCATGTGCCCTGAATGGGAATTGAACCAGCGACCTTTCAGTTTGCAGGATAGTACCCAATCCACTGAGCCACACCAGCCAAAGCTGACTTTTGTTTAGGAAAAAAAATCCAGCTCACTGAAAACATGTTAGCTCTTTGAGACTGGGACTTTTTCCCTCTCTCCCCTCTGGAAGCCCAGCCATGTCTTGTACAAAGAAAGGCCCTCCATGACTCATGTAAAATCCACTTCGATCAAGGAATTGTCAAGGCCTGAGAACTGTAAATATGAAGAGCTTCTAATTACCTGCAGTGATAGATTAGAGACATAACAATGACATGTGACATCGAGAGGAATTCACAGGCTTCTCTACAAACCAGCAGATCAACTAACCTGACTTCATCTCTTTTCTGCAATCAATACCTCTCAGAGAGAAGAAGATGAAAATTAGGACTCCTGGCCAAGATGGAGGCATAGGTAGACACACTGTGCCTCCTCCCACAACCAAAAGGACAACAACAAATTAAAAACCAAAAAACAACCAGAACTGACAGAAAATCAAACTGTATAGATGTCCGACAACCAAGGAGTTAAGGAAGAAACACCCACCCAGACCGGCAGGAGGGGCAGAGATGGGCAGCCCGATGGAGAGGGCTCATTGCAGTGGCTGAAGGACCAGGGCCAGCAAGGTGGCAGCTGGTGGACCGGGTGGTCCCACATCCGTGTGCACATAAACTGGGAGGAACAACTGGGGAGCGAGACAGACCCACAACCCAGGGCTCCAGCAGGGAAATAAAGCCTCAAACCTCTGACTGAAAATACCTGTGGGGGTTGTAACGGTGGCAGGAGAAACTCCAAGCCTCACAGGAGAGTTCATTGGAGAGACCCACAGGGTCCTAGAACGTACACAAACCACCCACCTGGGAATCAGCACCAGAAGGGCCCAATTTGCTTGTGGGTGGCAACAGAAGTGACTGAAAACCGGCAGAGAGCAGAGCAAGCAGTACTGATCCCTCTCGGACCCCTCCCCCACATACAGCATCACAACACAGGACTTGAGTTGCCCAGCCCTGGTGAACACCTAAGGCTCCACCCCTCACTATGTAACAGATGAGCAGAGACAAAAAAAATGGCCCAAATGAAAGAACAGATCAAAGCTCCAGACAAAATACAACTACATGACGAAAAGATAGCCAGCCTATCAGATGCACAGTTCAAAACACTGGTTATCAGGATGCTCCAGGAACTCTCTGGGTACTGCAACAGCATAAAAAAGACCCAGGCAGCAATGAAGGTTGCATTATGCGAAATAAAGAAAAATGTACAGGGAGCCAACAGTGAAGAGCAGGAAACCAGGACTCAAATCAAGGGTTTGGAACAGAAGGAAGGAAGAAAAAACATTCAACCAGAACAGAATGAAGAAACAAGAATTCAAAAAAATGAGGACAGACTCAGGAACTTCCAGGACATCTTTGAACATTCCAACAACCAAATCATAGGGATGCCAGAAGGAGAAGAGGGAGACCAAGAAATTGAAAATTTATTTGAAAAAATAATGGAGAGCTTCTCCAATCTGGCAAAGGAAATAGACTTTCAGGGAGTCCAGGAAGCTCAGAGAGTCCCAAAGAAGTTGGACCCAAAGAGGAACACACCAAGGCACATTGTAATTACATTAGCCAAGATGAAAGAGAAGGAGAGAATCTTAAAAGCAGCAAGAGAAAAGGAGTTACCTAGAAAGGAGTTCCCATAAGACTGTAAGCTGATTTCTCAAAAGAAACCTTATAGGCAAGAAGGGGCTGGAAAGAAGTATTCCAAGTCATGAAAGGCAAGGACCTACATCCAGGATTACTCTATCCAGCAAAGCTATCATTTAGAATGGAAGGGCAGATAAAGTGCTTCCCAGATAAGGTCAAGTTAAAGGAGTTCATCATCACCAAGCCCTTATTATATGAAATGTTAAAGGGACTTATCTAAGAAAAAGAACATCAAAGATAGGAACAGTAAAAAAAAACACACAGCTATTAACAGCCAAACCTAAAACAAAAACAAAAACAAACTGACTGAACAAGTACAACAGGAACAGAACCACAGAAATGGAGATCACGTGGAGGGTTATCAGTGAGGGAATGGGAGGGGCAGAGGGTGGAAAAGGTACAGAGAATAAGTAGCATAAATGGTAGGTAGAAGATGGACAGGGGGAGGTTAAGAATAGTACAGGAAATGTAGAAGCCAAAGAACTTACATGTACGACCCATGGACATATAACTAAAGGCGGGGGATGTAGATGTGAGGGATATGCAGGGCAGAGGGGAATAAGGGGGGGGGGGATGGGACAACTCTAATAGTATAATCAATAAAATATATTTTAAGAAATTGATTAAAATATTTTCCCATTAAAAAAGGATAAGAGAATTAAGATCAATAAGCTGCAAATTGTCTCAACATAAATGGATATTATAGGTCTTAAAATACAATCTTTTAAAGCAAGAGTTGCACTGGGCTTACTCTAAGGGATAGTAGTTCCTTTGCCGGCGTTTGCTAGAATGCAGTGATGTGATTTAGTTGGTGCAGGAGCTCGGTGTGTGCTGGAGAGCCCAGGCTGGAGGCAGAGCCAGCCTGAGGTGCACGGTAATCTGAGGTCACTGCCACAGGAAGGTTTTAACTTTCTTTAGTGTCTTCGCTGACCTGCATGAAAGTTCCTGGAAGTCAGAAAACACCTCTGTCATCGCTGCCTGATGTGCCTAGCACTCTGCCTGCTAAATGCAATTCTTAACTGTTGTGCTAGTCCTTCCAGAATCAGCGGGAAAGGTTTCTGTGGTCTCACAAGACCGAGGAAGCCTCAGAGAGGGTGTATACATAGCACACGCACTTTCCTCTTCCCATCCTCAGCACTCGTTAACCTTCCTAATGTAGCTGCTGCCCAGTAACATCTTCCCCTCCAGCCTTAGAAGGCGTGTGTGTGGTGGTGGAGTGTGGAGCAGTGCCTAGGAAGGGCAGTGAGAGGTAGCTGCTCTCCACATACTCTTGTTTAAATTTCCAGCGAGCATACACTGGCTCTCCCATATGCAAACCCTAAAATGTGCTGGAAAATGGTTCAGGCCACAGAACCTAGTTTGAGCTGCTGCTGTTGTCTTTCTGAAGAATGCTGTACTAAACTAATTGAATCTTCGTTGTAGATTTCCAGGACATACTTCCGGAAGGCCCACGTTGGTTGCCTAAGTTAGAAAAACACAGCTAATGTCATCAAAAAGTTCCCACCACATTCCTACTATGTGCAAGACATTCAGCAGGCACGTGGCTGAGAAAAAAAAATGAGTGGCTTTAGGGTGTGGTCAGACAGAAGGTTGTGGCAGTAGCGTTGCACACAGCATCTCACATAGCGTTCAGCGGCTATTTATTTCTGAAACCCTTTCCTACCACTCATGGGAAGGGTTTTCTTCCAGGCTGCAATCATTGGGCAGAATTGCAGCCTTTCAAGATTCATTGCATCTGGTTCTGGTTGTGTTCTGCTATTGCCCCATCTTTTCCTTTTGCTTTGCGTCCTGGCTTTCATTGAAGTGATCGTTATGTTTTATGACTCCAGGGTGGGCTCCGGCAGAGCCTTACACACTGTTTCTCAACGCTTCCGCTTGGGCCGTTTCAAACCAGCTCCCTTGTTTTTATAACAAACCCACCAAATTTATTGCCTCTCCCCCAAAAAAACTACCTTCCTGCAATCTTATGGTGATAGACACCTCTTAGTGATTCATCCTACTGGGTGCTGAAATTTAATTACATTATTTCCACCTTTGCCTGGTCCCAACCACTAACTTCCTGAACGTCTTGCATTGTTTTCTTAAGTAAACTGTTTCAAGTAAGATTTTTAAAAAGATTTTATTTATTTTTAGAGAGGGAAGTGAGGAAGAGAAAGAGAGAGAGAGAGAGAGAGAGAGAGAGAGAAACATCAATGTGCGGTTACTGGGGGCTGTGGCCTGCAACCCAGGAATATGCCCTGACTGGTAATCAAACCTGCAATGCTTTGGTTTGCAGCTGTGCTCGATCCACTGAGCTACGCCAGCCAGGGCTCAAGTAAGATTTGATTAACATGAAGAAACTTGATTTCAAACTGTGCAAAGGTGGAGCCCTGAATCAGTTGCCCTAATTGAGGACACAGGTGGTCCTGGGGATCTTAGATGGATTCTCTTCTAGTCTGTGAGATTCACCAGTAATGTTTTGGCTCTGATTTTCTCACCTTGGTCTTATCTGCAGGCTCTCCTATTTTCAGAGTTTTTTAAAACAATGGAGGTATTTATCTCTAGTTTCTTCATTCCGAGCATATATTCAGTTTCTACTTTAGGATTTAAACTTTACTTAGGTAAAATCTTTCCACTGTTACGGCTGTTTCCTAGTTAGCAATGAACAGATGTCTACTTCCTAGTACATTCTCTCATTCCTGTTACTGTCAAGTTAAATGAACAATGGACAATTCATGGAGTACATTTATCCATTACACAAAATTTCCTTGGTGATGTGGAAAGGAATATTGATCTCACTAGGTGGCCTTGCCAAGATATTTAACTTCTTCCTTCTATCCGTATTATAATTTGATGAATTGTGGGTGTTTGTTTATTTAAGCTTACTCCATCCCTGTGGTTATTTGGAGAATGAGTTAATATTGGTAAACAGCTCCTAGATTCTTGGATAAGGGAGTCAATAGAAGTGCCATGTGAACAAAACAACTCCATTGTTGAATATTGAGAGGGTGCAATTCTGTGACTGCGTTTGGTGGGAGCAAAGGTCAGATCAGACCAAGGATCTGACGCTTTGACTTAAAAATGCTAGCATGACTGGCTGGGATAGCTCAGTGGATTGAGGGCAGGCTGCAAACCAAAGCATCGCAGGTTCGATTCCCAGTCAGGGCACATGGCTAGGCTGCAGGCTATGACCCCCAGCAACCGCACATTGATGTCTCTCTCCCTCTCTCTCTCTCTCTCTCTCTCTCTCTCTCCCTCCCTTTCCTCTCTAAAAATAAATAAAAATTTAAAAAATTTTTTAAATGCTAGCATGACTTAAAAATTGACTTAGCAATCAAGTGTTTGGCAATTGTGTTTGGTTTTTACTGCCCAGTACACGAAGCCCCCATCCCTGCCAATGTGCCATGTTTTTTAGTCACTGAGCTTTTACCACCCTGCCGCCCAGCCTTTTCCCTCTCCTTTGCACGTGCTGGCTAACCCCTGCTCCTCCTGCGCAGCTTGCATTCTGGGCGAAGGGCTGTCCTGGCTGCTCCCACTGCACCTCGTGCTTCTATAGAATCCTACTGGGAGGTTAGCACTTTCTTGGTGCTGCATCTCTCAAACCAGACCAGGAGCACCTCAAAGCAGAGAACACATCTTGCTGACTATCGGAGTCTCTCGCAGCTAGTCCGTGCTCTGTGACAGTTACAGCAAGGACGGTCAGTCAGCAACGCTGTACAACTGTCTGTCTGCCTCTGTCCTGGAGCTGAAAGCCTTGAGCATGCTTACAGAGATTTCGGTTAAGAGAGTGAGGAGAGGAGGCAGCATAGCATACTGTTTAAGAGTGAGAACCCTGCCCTGGCTGGTGTGGCTCATGTTGGTTGGGCATCATTCTGCAAAGCAAAAGGTCGCTGGTTCAATTCCTGGCCAGGGCACATGCCTGGGTTGTGGGTTCAGTTCCTGGTTGGGACACATATGAGAGGCAGCCAACCGATGTTTCTCTCCCTCTCTTTCTCCCTCCCTTCCCCCCTCTCTAAAGATAAATTTAAAAAAGAAACAGTGAGGAACTTCATGTTCCTACCACTTAGAAGAGAACTTGACACGTGGCTCCCAAGAAATGTTAGCTGAATTGACAACCTTAGTTTTTGGAGCAATAATGCTTAAAAATTACTGTGGTAGTAGAGATGTTGGCGAGGGCATGGAACAAGTAGAACTCTCATGCACCGCCAGTCGGGGGCATAAACTGGCACAGTCACATCGTCAGCCTGCATGGCAGCATCTGCCTGACCTAGACATGTGACCCCAGAACCCCATCCCTAGAGGTACACCCAACAGAAAAGCATCTGTATTTTTTACCAAAATACACATGCGATGTTTACAGCAGCGCTGTTCATAATAGCCTACCCAAATGCCCATCAACAGTAGAGGAAATAAAGGAATTGGGGTACGAACATGCAGTGGGACATTACACAGACATGGGGATGAACCATCTACAGCCATCTGGATAAATTGCAGAATCAGAGTTGAATGAAAGAGCCTGATTCGAAGGAAGGACATGGAGCGTGGTTCCCCTGATGCACAAGAACAGGCACAACTAACCCGAGCCGTTGGAAGCCAGAGGGAGGGGCAGAGGCTGGCGGGCGCACAGCGGGGCTCAGGGGCACTATTTCTGGTTGCACATGTGTTGGATTTGTGAAATTGGACCTGTGCCTGTAAGTGCATTAAAACTTAAAGAAAAAAAATTAAAGGAGTAAGGAGCCCGGATCCAGGCTACCTGGGAGTAAATCTCAGCTCTGCCGCTTGTCAGTTTTGTGCCTTGAGGAAGTTACTTGTCTGCTCTGTGGTCTGGGTTCCTCATCTTTAAAGGGGAGTAATAGGTAGTGTGAGGTTATTGGGAGGATTAAGTGAGATAGTACATTTCAGCTGTTGGGAACTGTGCCTCTAGCACGTAGTCAGCACTCAGTAAATGCTAGCTGTTTTTTTTAAAGGGTGCTGACCCTTCAGCAGGGTCCATTAATGTAGCAGCTTATTAGCTTGTACGGTGTATTAAGGGTAGCCATAGGGAAAAGTACATTGTAATATTGGAGACCTAGTGGAAAGGATCATTGTAAAATGCTTGCCTCTCAAGTCGAAGGCAGCCTTGAACAGGGCCTAGCAGGAAACCATGCTAAAGAAACAAGGCTCATGTAGTTCCTTCTCCTTATTTCTAACCACCTGGGTCATAGCATTGAGTTGGAGACATACAGCAAATTGAAACTGCCAGATGGAATGATGTTCTTGAGACCCTTGGCATAAGAACCCACCCTCTATGCACCTTCCCCAACACCTGGGTGGGCTCTAACATGTGTTCAGGTGGGCTGTGGAGGATTCTGGGTTAAATGCAGATGTGCCTTGCGCCGACCCGGGTTCTGTTTACCGCGAGTCCAGCCGTGCATTTTCCCCTCAGCGGGAGCAGATGCACGCAGCCCTCCTCGCACGCAGAGGCTCTGGGCCTGTGCTCCCCGGCGCTGGCCTTGTCCTCGGGTGTCTGAGGACAGCATTGCTTGTCTTTGGGATTCCCCGTCTCGAAGCACAGCCCCCTTGGCGTTGTCAGCCCACCTAGACTCGAAACTGTGCACATAAGCCAGTTATTGTGCCTACTCTGAGTACTATGACTCAGCACATTATTTCTCTCTTAAAATACGGGCCCAGGAAACCCCCAATTATCCGCATGAATGGAGGAGGTCAATGGCATGGACGTTGCTGAACAACGGTTCGTTTTTTTTAATTGAACGATGCAATTTTGGGGACCTGAGGTGTTCCCTTTGAAATTATAATTCATTACCTTGGCTAATATTATGTTAAGTTATACTGTGGATGGTTTCTTAAGTTCCCATTGAATAATTGGCAAGAATTTGGTCTCCTGTAGAGACACCTACTGAGCACTTCCCACACAGAGGGATGGAGGCAGAGAAGTTAAGAGGCAGGTTGTAGAGCCAGACCTCTGCCCAGAGACCTTGGCCCCAGCCCCGGCTCTGCTGTGGTCTTAGGGAATCGAACCCACACCCTTACGGTGTACAGGATGACGCTCCAACCAGCTGAGCCAGCTGGTCAGGGCTAGAGGGTAATCTTTAAAAGAAGGCAACCCAGTGGACTTCAACTTGAAAATGTTAACCTTGACAATATACAGGTGTACTTTCTAAATTTTAATTTTTGGGACACATGTAGTTGTTTTAAGGTAACTGGCCTATTTACTTGGGCCCCTACCACCCTTGATTAAAACAAGGAGTTGGACAATATGTGTGAGAAAGCACGACCCTAAATGTCACAAGGCTGGCTCCCAGTTCGGTGACTTTCAGCCCTGTCCCATCACTTCTCCGGACACCCCCAGAGAATGAGGCGTTTTTCATTCACTGACTAGATTCTGTTTTGTTTTTAGAGGAGCTGATTTTCTCTTTTTCAAGCCCAGCTGGTCCTGATTTTAATTACTGAGCTCAGGGTTTTTGTTTTGTTTTGTTTGTTTTGTTATTTTGGTGCTGGGTGAAAAGACAGCCTGAGGGAATTTAGAAAAAATTCCATACCCTTGAGCTCTTGAGCCTCTGAGAGTGTTCTGAGCAGGGAGAGAGAAAACACACAGCTTTCTGAAACGACAACTGCAAACACGGTGCACTGATTATATGTTTTCTTAAATATTAACGAAATCTCGTCCTCAGCTGAGTAAAAGGGCTGAGGGCTAAGAACTCAGCGTTGGGATCCTGGTTATGGGTTTTGAATCCTGGTTCTACCCTTGACTTGGCTGAGGTACGGGGCAAGTTATTTAATCTCCCTGAGCTTCAGCTTCCTCATTGGGAAAACCCACCGAATAGCAGTCAAGATCGAATAGAATAATAGGTGCAAAAAAAAAAAACAACCTTGGCACACAAATACATCCTAATACTGGGAGCTGACAGTAACGGCTTTTGTCCCTGTGGGTGTTTGTTTACCTGAACTACGTCTACCTGGGGTTTGGGAGAACAGGTGATGTTTACTTTGCAAAAAAATAAAAATGCTCTTCTGATTCTATTGTTACGTTTCATCACACTTTGCTATCATTATTTGCTCAATGTCTGACTATTCCCGCTAGACTGTAAGGTCCTTGGGAAAGGAGCTATGTGTGCCTCAGCCACCCCGAAACACACGATTAGCGCAAGGCTTAGCTGCTTGTTTCTATGGTAGCAACCAGGGTAGGCTCCCCAGCTCCCCATGGATGGCAGATCAGGTGGTCACAGGGGTTTGGGTGCAAGGAAGAGAAAAACAGGAGGTGAGAATAAGGAACAGGTGTTCCTCAACCCGTTCCCTCGTTCCCTCGGGATGACCGTGGAGGTAACAGGGCTGAACTAGGAGGTGAAGTATGCGAGGCTTTAACACTAAGGCCCCCGAGGGGGGTAGTAGTTCTTGTTCTTTCAATGTGGAATGAGAGACATGGGCGACAGCCCAGAGCCCCAGGCACAGCCAGGCGGCTGAGAATAACTTCATCCAATAGTTCAGAGGACATTTCAATGCCTTTGATCTTTATGGTTCTTTTTGGGGAAAATTTTAAGTGAGTAATCTGTGTTTTAAGGTCTCTGTATGCAAGTCCATTTCCCCCTGTTACTCATTTACTAAATTTGCATTCAGTCACATATGTGAACTAAAGTCATACGGGGCGGCTTTTGATTAGTTCTATCAACTGAGCAGAATATCTGAGAAATGCTCCAAAAACCAAGTTCCCTTCTCAACCTGACACTCCTGGATCTGACTGGGGTTAAGCAGATTTATAGCCTTTCAGACTAATGAAGGCATTTGGGCAATTGTAACAGCTCGTTAAACAGGCCACCGAGTGAGTGGGAAAGCTGGTCTGGGGCCAGGAGGAAATTGTTAACAAAACAAAGACCTGCAGCAGACAGACCAGAAATTTGGACAGTCTTCACAGGTGTGAAGTCAGCGTCTCAAGCATTCCCAGAAATGAGGAGGGACTTCCAGGCAGACACGAAGTTTCCCAATCAGTGGGAAGGAGGCGGTGTGCTCCAAGACAAATCCCAGAGGGTGTAGCAGTGTATTTACACACTCTCTCTCAACCCTGTCTTCCAGTAGTGGAAGTCCACTTTTGCCAGATCAAGCACACTGATAGGTGTGAACTCAAGTAACTGTTGAGCAAGCCTGCTACACTATCTTTCCACAGAGTGAAGAAGAGAAAGTCTCTGAAAGAAAAAAGAACCAAGTCACAAAAGCCCATACACTGGAATTATTAAAAATTATTGGTATGGACGTGGAGTCTCTTAAGGACTTCAACTCTAAACTGGCACTACTATGGAGTAAATATTTGTCTTTGACAAAACTCACAAAGAATTCAAATGAAAATGATCTTTTGCTTTGAATAGAATCTATACTTAGTGACTTATTTAAAACAGGAATAAATAAACCTGTTTTAATGTAAGCCAAACTCGTGGTTCTTAAGTCCCTTCAGAATGTTTCGAGATGCTTCAAGACACAATGGCCAACATTCGAGCTGCCCAGGTGATTTATCCTCTGGTCTGTAATGACGCTGTGCACACGCGTGTGTGTACACGTGTGTGCGCTCTTTTGAATTCCCGGAGCTGCGCCGTGGTGTACGATTTCTGTCGCCTTCGCTTCTAACTGATCACTGGTGCTACTTAGGGACTTGTTTTTCATCAGCCATGGTACCTGGTACTGGCCTCCTATTTTAGAAAGCTAAATAGTTGAAGGGAAATCTCAGACTGGTTTTTTCCAGGGGTATTCAAATAAAGTGTCAAGAAGAGAAATCAGCCTAAACTCCTGGGGAGAGGGGGGTAATAGAGAAACACAAAGTACCGTTACATTGCAGTCGTACGATACTGCGCTGCAAGCAGGAATTTCCAGCACGCTCAGTCCTTTAGTTGCCTTTGCAGTGAAGGGAAGAGGGTGGATGGCGGGGGGGGGGGCGGGATCTGACGCCGGTCCCTGCAGGACTTGTAGCAGCTCTGCGCTCTGCTTGTTTGCACAAGCTTGTTCAAACAGCATAAGAGCAGGGCCGGTGTGGAAATCCAGGACATCCTTTTCAGATGTGGAACGTATTTAATGAAGGCATCTTGGGTAGAACCGCCCCTTCAACACTCTCGATCGGGCCGGCTGGCTTCTTTTTCACCGGCGAGGGTCTGTCTCTCTTCGGTCCTCATTGGGCTGTGTACTTGGTGCCGACTGAAGAAGTTTTGCTCTACTCGCACCCCCTTGTGTGTCTGCCTTTGCCTCTGACGGTTGAAGTGTTCGGTTCCCAGAGCCTCCTCGGGGCTCCAGTGCGGGATGAGGTGCTTCACAGCTGTTCCTTGCTTCAGCTCTCGCCTTCCTTTCCCAGGAAAAGCAACACAAGGGTGAGAAAAGGAGGGACCCCAGGGCAGCGTGTATTGGGGGCATCAGTCCCTCCCAATCGCCAGTGCAGGCCTTGGAATTGCCTGCATAGTCAGATCTGAGAGGAGGCAGGAAGTCCCCAGTCTTGTGTAAGTGATGCCTCCTCCTTTCCCACGTGGGTGGCCAGCGCCATGCTGTTACCCTCCCCACCGCTGCTGGGCACTCAGACCGCACCCGAAGCCCTGCCCAGCCTGCAGTGGTGCGGCGTGGAGAAAGAGATGAGGCAAAGCCCAGGACAGGCACAGGCCAGCTGCTACCAACACCATGGTGCAACCTTGACACCAATCCCTGGCCCTGCATCTGGTCAGGGGGCCGGGCTGGGCAGGGAGCCAACCTTGGCATGTCATTTTTTACCCTATGTCATTTACAAGAAAAACTTGTTTTCCTTCCTCAGCTCTCCTGTGTGATAAGACCCTTCCTACTGTGACTTCCTTTTACAGTGAAAAGCACCCTTCAGTGGGGAATGGCAGGCAATGATTTTTTCCCTGGCAGTGCCAGTCTAAGGGCTACAAGAAGTTCGCCAACCTCTTCTTTATTAAAACAACACTACTCGTCACGAATAGGACAGGCAGACAGGAGGAAACAGCCCCTGAGATTGGCGTCTCCTTTTCTCATTCTTTTTCTTTCTTTCTCTGGCGAATGCCCCTCCCCCAAGAGGGTTTCCCGGAGCACCGCCTCCACCTGTGATCTCCACCGTTGTTCTCAGTGGCATTACGTGCACCTGTGTCTGGTGACCTCCCCAAAGCAGCGGCTGTCTTGTTTACCTCTGCGTCTGTTCCAGTCAGCAGCAGAGATGGGCCATCATCGAGGAGACGCTTAACAGCAATCTATCACTGAATGACAGTTATTTTTTATTCATCTCCCACTGGGGTGTAGTGATAAGCAAGATGACGCTGTATCTCTCACTGACCTTTTACGGGTGCTGTAGAGGAGGGAACCCCCCCCCCAATCTCCTGTGTTCTCCACTGGGTCCCAGTAAGTGAAACTGACAAGACATTAACAAGAGAAAAAGAAACAGAAGCTTAGTAGCGTGTGCATCACACATGCACATGGGCGTCCTCAGTGATCAGTAACTCAAAGGGGTGGTTAGAATTTGGGCTTTTGTAGAATCTCAACAGGACAATACATGTGTAGAGAAGTGCCAAGACAAAGAAAAAGGACTTTGAGTTTCTAGGGTGGCCAATTATGGGAAGGCAGATATGCCGGGGAATTTACGGCAGATGCATGCTCGTTAGTGAAGTTTGTTACGGGGATCTTCTGGTGATTAACTTCTACCCTTCCTGGTAGAGAGGGGAGGGGGAGACACCTTTGTATATTATCTCCTCCTTTTAGGCAAATAGGGGAGGGCAGAGAGCTTTTCTTGTATCTGCTGCTTCTTCTCAATTGCCTTCAGCTAAAAATAATCCTTAGGCCAAGATGACATGTTTGGGTGTGGCCTGACTGCCCTGCTTCAGCACCTTGAGCGTTAGCTGTACACAGCAGGTGTTTAATAAGTGTTTAATGAATTGAACCAGCCCGGGTTCTTTTAGCCTGCTTCACTTCTGCTCTGCCTGCGGGAATCTCTTCATTCTCCTCTTCGGATGTTGGGGAAATGTAATCGAGTGATGGCTAGAAAAATACTGTGAGAGAAGTTTAAAGCGTTATATGGATACAAGGTGTTATTACTTCCAGTCTAAGAGCAAAAAATGATAATGAGCATTCAGTAAATGTTGGCCAGTAGTGTTCCCTTGAGTTTACCCCTCATCCCCCCCTTGTAAGTCAGCTGTAACGCGTGTGTAATACTTCCTCACAGGTATGAATTAGGAGCCGCTCTGTTCATTGGATGGTCGGGAGCCTCACTCTGCATAATTGGTGGTGTCATATTTTGCTTTTCAATATATGAGAGCAACAAAACACCCAGGTATGAAAAAAATGACCCGTTAAAAAGTACGGCACTGTTCTGAATTACTACATGTGAGGCAAATTATACTTCGTAATTCTTAGAAACGTCAAATACCTAGAACTGGGAAAGGTGAGGAATATACAATAAATCTAATATTAAGCACAGTAAATACTATATTGACTAGAATATGGTTCATTTAAAAAAAAAAAAAAAGAAAGCTCATCACTCTTACATCCTAAAGCTATTTCTGGAAGTACAAATATGGACCTGACTAGTGGGCATTCTTCACTTCGGCCTCCTCATAATTTCCACACAGAAATCACTGATGAAGGTCATGGTAGTCCTCTAGGTTCCAGGAAGATGAGCTTTAACTGATAGTGTTGCAGGAGGACCACACCGAACAAGCGAAAACACCGTGAGTTTCTCCTGCAGAGGTTCTTTATCACACCAGTGGTTCAGAAATGACGTTGAGACATTTCTTGGGGAGAGAGCAGACTGAATGTAATCAGGGGGACCCCACCTCAGCTGGGACAGAGAAAGGGGGAGGTGGTTTCTTCCCATCTTTGTCTGCACTGCGTGTGAAGCTGAGCTGTGTTTTGCCTTCCAGGATGGGATACGCGTACAATGGGCCCACGTCGGTCGTGTCTTCACGGACCAAGCATCACGGGGGAGGAGAGGGTAAAACCTCCAACCCTTCCAAACAGTTTGACAAGAACGCATATGTCTGATGACTCGAGCGCCGCGACAGCCTGTCTGGAGTTTGTTACAAAGGTGGACCGGTCCCAGAGCGAGATCCCGTCAGGGCCCTCCTAGAATCAACACTCAAACTATTTTTAAAACACGAATTTGCAGAGTTTGTTGATTGTGTGGATGTAAATGTTCTGACATAGTTATATACTAATCATTTTCTGTTGTGGCTTTCTATAAAAAAAATAAAGAGGTTATTTCCAGGATTTGTATACATTTTATACATGTGTAGTGTGTGTTCTTTAGCACTGCAAGGCGTCAAGAAGCATTTTATAAAGTAGCCTTACTTATTCATATGTTGAAGTCTTTGCCCCCTTATGTCTTTCTTCATAGATTTAACGGAAAGTGTGTAAGAATTGGTCTCTGGGGGACAGCATGGGGTGATCTGAGACTGTTCCTCAAAAGATGTCTGGGTTGCTTGGGTGTGCTCCTGGCCACAGGTGGTGACTTCTAGCTTCTCGCACCTGTCAGCCATCACTGGAACTCACAGCGACTGTTCAAAGAAGGCCACTGGGGCCAAGACGTTATGGCCCATTACCCGGCTCGTCCACCGTGAACAACTACTTAGGCATGTCTGATACAGAAAGCAAGTTCTGGGGTGGAGCAGCAGCCGGAGCTGAGCTAGAAACTCGGGCCACGGCTGACTCTGAAGCCCACGGAGGACGTCCCGGAGCCTGTGTGGCACCTGCCTCTCCCAGGACCGACAGGCCAAGTCCTGATGTCCCTGGGGTCCCATGTGCAGAACGAACTGGTTAATGGAGAGACCCCTTTTCAAGTACGTAGGTCACTCTATTGGTTTTTGAACAAAGACTGTGATTTATTCCTAAAACCAGCCCTTTACCACATGCTTGGCACCATTCTGAACACTTTCTGTGCCCTCACTCACTTCGTCCTCACAGCTGCCTGCTCAGGTCCAGTACTGTTAGAATCCTGCACTGAGCGCGGAGGAAAGTTTTTTTGTTTTGTTTTGTTTTTAAAGATTTTATTTATTTTTAGAGAGGGAATGGAGGAAGAGAGAGGGAAACATCAATGTGCAGTTGCTGGGGGTCATGGCCTGCAACCCAGGCACGTACCCTGACTGGGAATTGAACCTGCGACACTTTGGTTCACAGCCCACGCTCAATGCACTGAGCTACGCCAGCCAGGGCTAGGAAAGCAGAGTTTAAATAACTTGTCACAGCAAGGGACAGAACGTGGATTTTGAACTGGGGCAGTCGGGGGCAAAATAGGTAGTTCCCAGCTTTGGCTAAGAGTGGGCACCTGTGTTACCTGTGAGCGAGACTCTTCCCAACGCTAATCACGGCGTGGGTGGAAATCACATCTCCTGAAGCGTGAAGGACTTAAAAGGGGAAGTCACACTGGCCGGCGGTGCTCAGTGGAAATACAGGGAAAGGAACATGTGTGTTATGCATCTTACTTTCTTTTCTTTTTCAAATACAAGCAAAAGTTTACCCAGGAAGTTACGGATGGAGGAGGATTGAGCTGCGGAAGTGAGTCCGCTGGGTGGTGGGCAGTCGGTCAAAGCCTTATCAAGAGTCTCCCATTTGTGTCCTATTACAAAGAAAACAGATTCCTATCGGATTTCATGAATACAGCCATATTTCCATGAAAATAATAATACTCATTCATAGTCTCCAAACTTCTTGAGGGATCAGATAGATCCCTCAAGAAGAAAAATATAAATGTTTCAATATTGCTTCCAAAGGTATAATTTGTCAAACTGCTCTCTAAGGAAAAAAGCGGGAGAAAGGTTGCTTATATCTCCCAGACAGCTGACTGAAATCCAAAGATGCTTCCTTACTCCAAATGCGATGTGTGGGAGGGGGTGGGGAGAGGGGCTGGCACAATGCAGGGAGAGTGGGGGCCGATCCACCGAGAGCACTAGCTGCTGGCTGGGCCCAAGGTTCCTGTGATCGATGCTTCAAAACAAAGACCAACACTCAGCAGATCAGAGTTTGGAGCAAGGGAAGGTTTATTGATCAACAAAGCCTCGTTTGAGCAGGTGGAAGAACTAATTCTCAAATCCATCTTAAAAATAGCTACATTTTATCATAAAACATCCAAGGTAAAGGTTATGCTGCCGAAATGGTACTTTTCTAAAATAACTGTTTGGTAACAACATGCTTACGATGGCTCAAAGCTGCATATGGTGAAGGTACTTCTGGAAAATGTATTTATCATGGGCCTAGCTATATTTTATAGTTCTAAACTTCTATATGAAAAATAACCAATCTACCCTTAAGATTTCACTGACTCTACCAATTGTTTTAAAGATACTAATAGAATTTTATCATAAACCACTTCCAGTGAGATAACATACATAAGAAAGATGTAAAGCTTTAACTCAAACCCAAAATATGCTGTAATTAAAATTTTTCACTTAAAAATTTGTTGGAAAAAATACACTGAAACACTACAGGACTGTTTTAAAGAAAAAACCTTTTATGACTTTAATGACATGCTATTTTTAAGAAGCAGACATTTTAAACACCTTTATATTCTTCAAAATTCTGTTGAGAATTTGTTTTTTTGAGGGGGACGGTACCAGGTGCCATTAAAGAGGTCCTCGTTCTTTGAATCGGCTTCCTAGCTATCGTGGGAAACGCTGTGAGGCGGGAGCAATTGTTCGGTGTTGGCGAGTTGCGGGCGTTCTGTGACACTGAAATAGTCTTGGCACCTGGATCTTCTGGCGTGTGGGGTTCGTCACACATCGGAGGAGTCACTCCAGTCGGTCACAGTCACTAAGCTGCTCTTCAGTGTGCTTTGTTCGTCCTGAAGTCCTGTGCACCGGGGAAGAGAGGGGAGGAGGAAGAGGAGGAGGCCCCAGTGATTAAATGAGCACATTGTCCAGCCTGTAAACATCCGTGCCTTCCTACTGCCAGTCTACCACTCAGTGTGTCGTGCAGGGGTGCCCACCGGCCCCCGCCCCCAGCTCCCACCGCTGTGCGGGAGCCTACGATGCAGCGTGACTGCGGAATGGCCAAGTCCCTCGGGTGCTCTCCAGGACCCTCACAGGTGCTCAGCATCTCTCCTGCCCTGCGCTCAGCACAGGGCCTGGAGGGCGACACCACTCGACTCGTTTTTGCCGTTGCTGTCATGGACTCGGAGTGAGTAGACGGTAAAGCAAAAAGAACAAAGCTAACAAACCAACTAGGGATTAAATGGTAAAAATAGGTTTTCTAGGGTAAATGAACTTAAAAATTGTCTCGGGCCACTTGAAATGGTATGGTGCCTCAAATTCCACTTGAGTTCAATTTTAGATTGTGTGTGTGTGTGTGTGTGTGTGTGTGTGTACTTTGAGGCCATGGCATTGGGAGGAGAGAAAGGAAATGGATTCAGACAGACCTCTCTGCCCTGTGAACTTAAGAGTCACTCTACTGCAAACACAGCCTTGGTTTTGCAACTATTAGGATCGATATTCAGACACAGCACCTCTGGTCACCTAATGACACTTCCAGAACGGAGGTCGACGTTACGAGCTGACGGTGTGAAACTGAAGGCGAGGCTGACACAGTGGTGGAGGGAAAGGGCGAGGTCAAGGGCAGAGGCAGCGATGGCTCATTTCACAAAGTGGGGTGGGCGAGAGACACGGCTGCATACGGCCAGAGCGATGGTTGACGTGAACACACATTAACTCAAAATTGCAAACATGGCTACAAAAATACTGGCGAGAGGGCGGGAGAGATGTAGTGAGCAGAGAAAATGGGCCAAATCTTCGTCTGTCTTAGCAGGACATGAACAGCTAACGCCTAAAGCTGGGCAGTCCAGGAGTCATGGTCAGTGTAGGACTCCGTCCCTCGGGCAGGGAGGTGCTCAGCAGAGGCCGTGCTGGTGGAGGGGCCCTTCTGTCCGATGGGACTCTCACCACGCACAGCAGTTACTTTGGTGAAGAATATAAATTACATTTTCTTTGTTTTTTTTTTTTAAAGATTTTATTTATTTATTTATTTTTAGAGAGGGAAGGGAGGGAGAAAGAGAAGGAGAGAGAGAAAGAGAGAAACATCAATGTGCGGTTGCTGGGGGTCATGGCCTGCAACCCAGGCATGTGCCTTGACTGGGAATCGAACCTGCAACACTTTGGTTCACAGCACGCGCTCAGTCCACTGAGCTACACCAGCCAGGGCTATATTTTCTAATTTCAAATATCGACTCCATCGAGAGTTAAGTCACTGGACTCATGCAGACTCCGGGACTTATCCAGGGACAATTTCATCACTTGCCACTTATCCCACTGGCTATAATGTCACCAGAGAAATCTTCCTTCAGAGAAAATAAAAATAACTTAATACATAACCAGAATAATTCAGCAAGACTATGCCAAAGGAAAGGTCTCATTCAAGTATATGATCAGAAATTTTAATTTCTATAGGGCACCTACATAAAGAGTATATATGTATTTACATGGGCATTTTGAAAACTAACATAAAATTTAGCCCTGGCTGGCATGGCTCAGCGGATTGGGTGTTGGCCTGTGGACCAAAGGGTTGCTGGTTCAATTCCCATTCAGGGTGCATGCCTGGGTTGCACTTCAGCGCATGAGAGGTTCTCACCCATCATGCTTCTCTCCCTCTCTTTCTTCCTCTTTTCCCCTCTCTCTAAAAATAAATAAAATCTTTAAAAAATAATATAAAATTTAAATACTAAAGATTAGGCCTGAAATGAAATAAAAATAACTAACGTACACAAATCAGTCAAGCTGTACACATTCAGTCCTTATTAAAGTAACACAAAGCACCAAGGCCTTTGTTATGCCGACAGGGTGTTTCGGCCTTGATGATGCATCAGTCAGCATCGTTTAGTTAGGTATTTATAAAGACGAAACACAAGTAACTGGAGAGGGAACCGAGCTCCTGCGCGACACCAAAGCAACGAACCTTCTCCCTTTGGCCCGGGAAGGACAGGAGCACCCCAGGCAGTTGGCACTTGAGTGGAATGGGATTCCTTCTTCACGGGCTGGGGCTCCTTTTGCTCCTTCCCGTCTTTCTTCCCCAGGGACTTGTCCTCCATTAAGGATGATATGTCCCAGTCGTCGTCGTCCACATCTGAGCACTGAGAGAAACGGGCGGAGAGCAAGGCTTGTTAAGGACGGGGCGCCGGCGGAGCCCCTCCATCCCTCCCCCCGTCCGCCAGACCCAGCTCCGCCGACACTGAGTGAGCGGGGGCTGGGCACCTGAGGATCCCTCCGCCGGTCACGTCTGGGGCGCGAGGAAGTGGAGTTAGAACCCCGTCTTTGAAAGCAAAGGGGGGCCCCTCTTTTTGTCTCTTGCCATGTTTCCTGCTCTGCCAATCATGAATTTAGAAAACTCCAGAAACACTACATTCTAGAAGTGAGGTTGGGGTGCTCCTTAACACAGGAGCTAGGCCGTCTCTGGAGCTCTTACCTATGAGACAGGTAAGACCCTCCACACCCTTCCCAAGGTAGACACGTGAGCTCGGCCTTGAAACCCGTGGCTTTTTGTTGTATTTGGCTTGCGTAACACAGATGCAGTAACTTACTAAACTCAGTTGGACAGAACTCGCCAGATCCCACAGATGAGCAGGGAAAGAATCAATCTAAGTGAACAATCAAGAGAAAACGACCCCTGCCCGAGGCCTCCGTCAATCACGGGAGCTGTGCCCAGAAATGCGCAGGGAGACCCGCATCCACAGAAGCACTTGCGGTGTCCTGGGTGCCCACCAGCTCAGGATGCCTGAGGGCCTCTCCTCTGCTCCGGCCGGGGGGCTCAGGCTCTGCCCCCGGCTCGGCTCACACACCTTTCGGAAGGATTTTTCCACTGACTGCCAAGCAGGGGTGAAGAGTCCCTGTTTTATTCCCAGGTCACACCACGGGAGCAGAAACATCCCCGGACTCAGATGTAAGGGCCCCAGGTTCCGGGCAGTCACAGGTTTCCAGGTGGGAATATACCCCAGGAATCCCGAGACACCAGTTCAAAAGAACTCGTAGGCACCGATGTTCACAGCGGTGTTGTTTACAATAGCTGGGTGGTGGAAACAGCCTAAGTGCCCATTTGTAGATGAGTAGGTTAAAAAACTGGTTCATCCACACAATGGAATACTACACAGCAGAAAGAAGAAGGAATTCCTACGCTTTGTGACACCGTGGATGGAAATGGAGAGCATTACGCTAAGTGAAATAAGCCAGTTAGTGAAAGACAAATACCACGTGATCTCACTTATAAGAGGAACCTAAGGGAGAAAACACCCTGATGAATGAAACAGAATGAGAGACAGGGAAACAGGGAACAGCTGCCGGAGGAAAGGGGGTGGGGGGAAACAGAGGGAAGAAGGGGAAGGGGGTAGTCAAGGAACACGCATGAATGACCCACGGACACGGACAACAGGGCGGGGATGGACTATGGGGTGGGGGGCTGGACAGAGGAGGGTAAATGGGGGGACAACCGTAATAGAATAAATAAGAATAAAAAAGAAAACAAGTTTCAGTGTGCAAATCACCTAAGATCTGCAAACATCCGATATAATACATGGGACAGGATTCTGAGAGCTGGGAAACCTGGGAAGCAAGCATGTGACATATTGTCGCCAGTTATCACTCCACTACCTTTGATGGTCTGTGGGAGGAGGGAAAAGGCGATACTGAAAATGAGCAGAGGTAAAAATCTCAACCTCTACGAGGCGAAAAATAACATTAAGATGCATTCATTGAAAGATGAACTTCTCCGTGGGTGTTTAGCAGGTAAAAGTGCTTTCACCTTTAGCTCTTCTCTGAATTCTCTTTTGATGAACGCCTCCGCAACATTAATCCCACCAACTGGCTTGCTCACATTTCTCTGGTTTGAAACTGTCTTTTCAACTTTTTCAGCTAATGTTTTAATGGAGGTTCCTGTAGGAGCAACAGAAAATAGGAAACGTTTTTAAAAACTGGTGTCTATCTTCAGTCCCAAAATAACCCAACGAGCAACTCTGAAAGACTCTCAGCTTTGCAAATAACTATGGACTACTAAAATAAAGTCAATGGATGTGCTTTGAGGGTTAGAAATGTTACATTAAATTACGTATGATTCCTTTAAAGATATAACGATCCTCTAGACTAGAAGAAGTAAAATTTTCATTTTAAATCGAAGGAGGATGGTCTCATACAAGTGCTGATCAGAAACCTTCATTTCAGGGAGGCAACCTGAATGAAAGGAATACTCACCTGGGTATTTTCAAAAACAGTATTAATTACTTTAAATGAATTAGTTAATAGTTTACACAATTATACAAATATACATATATATAAATTACATGCAATACAATAAACTAATTACAGCAGATATGGTTAAAACATACTTTAAAAAATTACTTTAAGAATTTCTTTGTAAACAGTGAGCCTGAAGCACCCCTGCCCTTCAGCAGGTGAACAGCACTCAGACTTGGACCTGATGCCCCTTCCGAACAGCCCCTGCCCCCCTGAAAAGGTGACAGAATGTACTAGAAGAGCCCTTCTCAGTCACCCAGTGTTATGGGCTGATTTGTGTCCCTCCAAACGCGTATGTTGACGCTCTAGCCCCGGCATCTCAGAATGTGGCCTTATGCAGAGGCAGGGCCTTCAGAGAGGTAGTCGGGTTAACCCGAGGTCATTAGGGAGGGGGAGCCCCAGCCCAGTGTGACCGGTGCCCTTACAAAAAACGGGTCAGTGGGACCCTGATGCACTCACTGAGGGAAGTCGATGTAATGACTCATAGGAAGACGGCCATCCGAGAGCCAAGAACAGAGACACAGGACAGGTCCCTGTGGCCTCCAGAAGGAACCAACTCTGCCCCCCTCGGCCTTCCGGCCTCTGGAACTCTGAGACAAGACATTTCTCTCATGGAAGCTGCAGCAGCCCCAGGAAACTAACACACCTGGGCATTCCTGACTCCCTCCTCTCCTATCACCTGAACATCAATGTGCCGCCAAGCCCCGCCCACTTTCCTGGGCAGCGGCAGCTTTGCAGAAGCCCTGTCCTCCCCTCCGTCCTCTCCTGCGCGTCCGTCCAGCCCCGCCTGCCAGTGCGTGGTGCCCCTGGTCGGGAACCACTGCCCCGCGCACCATTTCCCCAAGGACTCTCAGTGGCAGCAAGAGCTCACCCGTGGGCTTGGGAGAAATATCAGAGTCCTCGATTTCACTTCCTTCGGTCCAGTCAGTGTCGCTTTTGACAATTTTCCTTGTGAAGGCACTCTTGCTGTTCTTGGGTAGCTGCACAAGAGGGAAGTCTGGGGACGTGTAGGCCTGGATGAGGTCGCCAGCATCCAGCTCCTCCTCGGAGCTAAAGGGGGGTGTCCTAAACAAAGCGAAACCCAAACAGGGAGCGGTGTATTCTTAAGTCTCAGGATTTATAAGCGATATGCCTCTTCATGAGGTAAGAACTTTCTCAGGTAGTTCCCAAGGCGCATAACTAATGCCAGTGCGGCCACCGGGCGAGGTGGCGGCAAGGCCCAGGATTTGTGCAAAAGGCTGACGGCTCCTGTCAAACCCGGACCTGCCACCATGCGGCGTCTTTACCAACACGGAGGCAAGGACGACAGTTCTCCTCCAAACCCTAACTTGTGTGTTCTTAACGTTCTTGGTTTTCACTTGGCCGAGAAAACTTTCTCAGTGGGGGAAAAAATAGTTTTGGCAATAAACTACTCCACCTTTTAAAATAGTGTCATTATTCATAACTTGTCTTTACACTGCATCTTAAAAAGTGCTGTTACAATCGTATTTGTAATATTGTCACATGCGTTGTCACCCCATTTAAAGGTGAAATACAAGTTCAGAGCAGTGTTCACTCGTTTAAAAAGGACTCACCAAGCACATGGATTTCGGACACTGTTCGGTTATACCAAGTCCCATGAAATAAAGCTCTTCCCGTGACGTTGTATACATGAAAAGTGCGTTTGAAGGGTAAATCATTATTTAGATCGTCTCTACCGTCTTATATTTCTACTGTCTCTACTTTATATATGCACACATGAGGCCTCAATGAAGAGATTTAGAGCACCAATATCTCTGGAATAAGTCAATAATGATGAAATTTAATGATGACATTCGTTTTACTCCTCACCAGTAACACTAATACCTATAATGTACTGAGTGCCAAACACTGAGGCTGAGCCCCTTTCCTATGCTCTTGTTAGATCATCAAACTATCCTGTGCAAAAGGCAGCACCAGCCCATCTTACAGATAAGAAAACTGAGCCCTCAGACTGGTGAGCCATTGAATCGATGGCACAGAGTCGGTGAGTGACTGAGGCAGGAGTCTCCGTGTCCTGAGAGAGCCTCGGATTGCTCAAGTATCCCCTGACCCCACCGGCACGGACCCAGCCGATAAAAGTCATCATCATCCCTGTCATCTATCGAGCTCACTGGAATCTACGGGACACCGAGGGGCATCGTGGAAGCGACCCCGGTGGTCCCACGTCTCCATGGAGGCCGCCATGCGACAAGCGCTATTAAATCATGCAAAAACTAATGAAGAAACGAGGAATCGCCCCAGAGGAATAACACATAAATGATGACAGTGAGCGGCCAGGGCTTCGGCTGACCGTAATGAGCATGCTCGTTTACAATGAACGGAATGGTCAGCGAAAAGAGGTTTTTAAATGACCTCCCCGCCCCAAGTACTCACGTAATACTTGAAGACTTCCTGGGAAAATGATCTTCTGTGACATTTTTCTTAATTCTAAAAAAAAAAACAACAGAGAATTACTTCCAAGCAGCATGAGTCAGTAATGTAATTCAATACAAATTCCATGGAATCGGTGATTTGTGCGTCTGGTGCACATTAGAGGGGACGAGCAGGGGTGAGTCTCCACACACCAGGGAGAGGCGGGCAGACGCGGCGGCTGCGACTCTCCGTGGTGCTAAAACCACTGCTGTGGGCTCCACGTCTGTGTCCCCCTAAAGTCACGTGTCGAGGCCCTACTCCTCCAAAGGGATGGCATCTAGAGATGGGGCCCCTGGGAGGGAATCAGGTTTATTTGAGGTCACGAGGGTGGGGCCCCATGCAGGGATTAGTGTCCTTGCAAGAAGGCAAAGAGAGCCCAGATCTCATCGCCCCCTCCCGCCCCGCCCCTGCCAGGCCAGAGCAGCCAGAGGGCAGCCATCTGCCAGCCTCGGAAGAGACCTCTTAATGACCCGGCTGGCACCCTGACCTTGGGCATCCAGCCTCCAGAAGTACAAGAAAATGAGTTTTGTTGTTCAAACAAACTGCCTGGTCCGTGATGTTTTGTTAGGGCCTCCCGAGCTGACCGAGATACACAGCAGTCAACACATTCTAGCAGTGGGAAATACTCACTTTGGCACAGACGTTCTCTCCGTGAAAACGGGTCTTTGTTTAACCAACTGCCTGCTTTTGGGAGGGAACTGTATTGCTTTGGACGCTTCTCCCGTTGAAAAGGTGTCCAGGTGAGAAGCGGAGTTCCTGTCTGGAAGAGCGTGCCTCTCATGAGTCTCCGTTGCAGGAAAACGCGGGAGAAAGACCGCAACCCTGGCTGTGCCGGCGCGGAGACCAGCCAGCCCGTCTCTAGGGTCTGCAGCCCACACCACGGGGTGGGGGGTTAATGTAAAAACAAAATTAAAAACCTGACAACACTTAGTGGTTCAAACAGTAATAAAGCTTCAAATTCAGTGCCAGAGTTTGGGAACCATTTGAAACCATGAAAAGGTGGGTGGATTTGACGACTCCCACCTGCACACATGAGACGGCGGCTGAGACAGGCTTACCCGAAGACAGTGACGCCCTCTCATCGACTTTGCAGCTGACCTGATGTTCAAGGGTTTCTCGGATTTGCTGGAAGTTAGGTATCTGTCTCTCCAGGTCACGTCTTTTGGATTCCATGGTTCTGAGCACTCTGTGCAACTGGTCGCTTGAAATACCGCGTGTATCCTGAAGGAATAGAATGCGGAGTCAGTCAATGATCCTGGGATGTTTTTCATTTCATGTGCATTTGTCAGCATTCACTGTGCCAACCTTTCACGCTTTCTGCCGTATGTAAGGTGGAAGACGCCCCAACATATGACATAGTGTGTGGAGGCGTGTGTTGTCTGTGGCTGGTTAGCAGGACTCGGCTGTGGATGCACAGAATGCGTGTGTGACTGACTGACCAGCAATGCAAGGTGTGAGGTAAGGACCAATGAGCCCACAAGGGTGACAGGCGTTCCACAAAGAGAGGCTATCGGAGGCGCCAGTGGCCAGAGGCGGCTAGAGGGGAGGACCAGGCTGTGCCTTGAAGGATGGGTGGAGTCACAGTGAAACAGGGGAGTACTGGGGTGGGGGGTGTAGGGCCTGGGGCGGGGGCAGGAAAGGCAGGGATTGAGGGGAGGTAGTCAAGGCACGTCCAGGGACTGATGCTTCGAGGGAATGGGCGAAGAGGAGAAAAGGGGACTGAACGCCAGCGTGCAAAGCCTCAAGATTATGCCATAAGTAAAAGAAGGCCGTCAGAGGTTTCCGATTATGGATATAGCATAGTTAAAAAGGTAATTTGAGAACGTTCACCTGGATTTGATGACAGGAAGACTCGTTAAAAGGCCGCTCATTCAGGAACAGTGTCACACGTGCTCCCGCATCCCATCACCCCAACACTTCCCCCATCACCCCAACACTTCCCCTCCTCCACAGGAAGGGGCCTCGCCGCCCCGCCCCCCCCCCCCCCCCCCCCCCCCCCCCCCCCCCCCCCGCTGTGGATAGCAATCATCATCGGATCCAGCGCAGCCTCCAGGGAGAACAGAGAAACCTTCTCTGACCTCAGTCATTCCATCCCCTCTTCCTTCCCTTCACTGCATGTCCCACACGCGATCCTCATGGACCTACCACCGGTCTGCATGCACAGCTGTTCCTCGCCTATCGTCTTACGCCCTGCTGCTGAATGGAAATACCCAGTACCATCCTGACGCCAGTCCTTCCTAATTAGTGCACAGAATTTAGGGCCTTTCCCATCGGAATCCCAATAGGGCTTACTGGGGAGCTGCAGAAGCTGTTTCTAAAGTTCACTGGAAAACAACATATGGAAGAAGTGCCAAGAACTTTTTGAAATAAGACGACTAATGAACGAGGCATGGCCTATAGCAGATATTAAAATACAGGACAAAGCCACTGCCATTAAATCAGTATGCTGTTGGCAAAGGAATACAAAAAAGCGGGATAAAACAGATGAAAGTCCAGAAGAAAAATCCAAATGCATATAGGAATTCCATATATGATAAAAGGGCCATTTCAAATAAATGGGAGAAGAATGGATTACTCAACAAATGATTTGGGGACAACTGATCCAACTGGAAATAAGATTAGATCTCCAACTCATTGCTTCCAAACTTAATTGTTAAAGCCCTGACAGGAACAGAAGGCAATACATGTTTTCATGTAACCTTGGGATGAAAGGAAATGTCCCAAATAAAACATAAAACCCCCAAACCATATGCAAACAGCCAACACGGAAACTATAAAGCAATTCACGTGGGAATTACTGACATTCATGAACATGTTTGATTTCCACTGCCCTGAGGGTGGTCAAAATCCACCTGAAAAGAGTGGCAACACTAATGTGGAGCAACTGAAACTCTCACACATGGATAGGGATAGTGTAAATTGGTGCAAACTTGAGAAAAACTTGAAGAACTATTTGGTTATACCTATTCGGATGAACCATGCATACTCTTAGACCCTGAAGGTTCATTCCCACATAGGTATCCAGTGAAAGGAATGCCCGTGTCGGCCAAAAGCTACGTATAAGAATGTCATGGTCAAAAAGAGGCTCAAACCAGAAATCTAAATGTCTCTCAACAGGAGAATAAGTAAAATGTACACGTTCAGTCAATAAACTACGACACTACAAATCACTGCTAAATGATATCACTGCTAAATGATATGAATCTTACACACAAAATCGTAAGCAGAAGAACCCATCCACAAAATGCTACATGACGTATGATTTCACTCATAGGAGGTTCAAGGACAAGCAAAATTAAGTCCGAATAGCCATTATTTCTTGTTGAAGAATAAGGGATGATAGTCACTAAGCAAAGGCAAAAGAGTGGCTTCTGGGGTATTGAAAATGATTGATCTCTCAATCTGGGTGGTAGTTACAGATCACCACACACACACTCCGACAAATCCTTATACACACGTATGCGTACATGCATATGCACACAGGAATACATATGTGAACACACACACCTATATAGACATATAGATGTGTGTATACACAGACCTATTTACACAAACACCAATACATTCATACACATAAACACACATGCACAACCAACTATACATGTGCACGTGCCTGCACACACATGCATGTGTGAACAAAAGCAGGTTTACAATTGTGAGTATGCAAACCAGAGTTTATTCTTGTACCATTATTGATTAAGTATTGTATTATTTTCCATTGTAACAACTGTAAACCTACCTTCGTCCACCTCTGTACTTTTGCACACAAACTTGTATGCACACACACATACGCAAATACATACGTGTAGGTATACAAATTCAAGTTGCTTCCTTAAGATTCATGCATTTTATGCATGTCAATAAAAAGGTAGAAAGCAAAGAATATGTATATCTCTATCTATCTATCTATCTATCTATCATCTATCTATCACATGTACTGGAACTATTCAACCTGGCAAAAACACTGAAGTAGAATTCACTCATCCGTTCATTTAACAAGGACGGCTTAAGTGCCGACGCCGTAGAAGGCAGCAGTTTGGAGTTCACAGCTGGACGCCAGCAGCACCGCTGCTGTCCAGGGGCCAGCCCGGCCCCTTCGTTACCAGCTGTGACCCGAAGCAAGTTCCTTCACCCCTCTGTGAAGGGAGGGTGATGTCGTCCCTCACCTCAGAGACGCGTTTCTATGTGTAAATGGTTTAACACCCATGAGGCTGTCAGAACGGTGGTGCACTAACCTCCAGTCTCCCAACGTGGACACAACTCACATACCTCCTTCTCGTCCCTGATTCTCTCTTATTTAGAAAACAAAACAAAACAAAACCAGCGAATATTCCAAAAGTGAATGAACTTACCGCATTAATCCCTAAGGTTTCCAATTTTCGCACCAAACTCTCCTCCAAGATTGTTCTTATTTTCTTAGTGAGAGAAGGGTTATTCTTCAAAGCCTTCCTGAAGTGGTTCTTGTGGTTATTTAACTTGTGTTCATTCTCCCTTCCTGAAATGAGGTTTTGAAAAACGTGTTAAAAGACAAACAAATGCATTCAACCTCTAAGTAGAAAATGATAATACGCAACTTTTAAGCAGCAAGGGAGCATCTGTAATCTTTTCGGTTTGGGGATATTTTAGTCATTCAGCATGTATACAATGCTTAAGTACTGCAGCTTTTAAAATGTTGTTAAGTCAGGTGCAACACTTCAAATGTCTTTAGAGACTCTTTCTTAATCACTTAACCGAATTATAGCTAGATAAATAATGCAAGAAGTGCGTGTCTAAAGAAGCACAATGAAAAAAACCTTATTTAGAAGTTTAATGTTTTATTCTGAAATTATTTTATTGCTCCTGGATAATTCATTTCTCCTACATTCAGTTAGAATCTATGTAACATTTTATGAAGAAAAAGCTCATTTTAAATAATTAAGTATTTATAAAGTAAATTTAGTAGAAGTTAAGTTTATATAAAATTTCAAAATGCGAAAATATCCTTCTTAAAATATTTACCAAAATGAAAAAGAGGTGAACAGAAGTCTTAGGCAAAGCACACTTTGTTTAAAACAACCCTTAATTAAAAAGAAAGAAAAAAATAACAGGCCAGGTTCTTCTAGCATTTCCTTGCCCATTCCTCTTTTACTCCCTCACTCAAACACGCCTAGTTCAAGCGAGTCTCGAGAAGGGGTGTCATCACGTGACCTTGAAGCAGTGTCCGACGTCCCAGGAAACGGAAAGCTTAATGAAAGGGACCCAACTCGGGGCAGTTGCGACCCCTCGGGAAGGCCCAGAGGCTGACCCGGGAGACACAGCAGCGTCTCTCATTTTGGAGTCCAGCCTTCTAATCTCTGAGCAGGGGGGCACTTCACCGCGTCAGGGTGGCACCAGATGCCACGGCCTGGGGCTGGGGCTGTAGACACCCCTTCCCCTCCCCGGTGGCCTCATCCACCTCAGCAGGTGGAATTTGTAGGTATCGGGGCATGTGGATTTGCAGACCCTAAGCCAAATAAATGCCTTTGGTTAAGAAGTTTTCTAAATGCCAGTCCAATTCCAGTGGTGGAGACTATGCTCATCAGCAACCGGTTTGGCTGACAGCGGAATTAGTCAAATTACTGTTTGTACATTAAGAAAGAGGAAATATCCTGCGTGATGGTGCTTCTCTAATCTTCGCTACTGCGGGTTGCTAAACCAAAATGATAAAATTTCCTTTGATTACGTGTGATTAAAGGTCAGAAGTCATCTTTAATGTTGTTCTCTCGGCACTTAGGCTGCCGTCTTTCCAGCCTCTGTTCTCCAGTATCCTGAAACCACCCCGAAAAGGTACTGCTGTCCTAGAAACTGACCGCACATCACAATCTGGAGGGCTTGGTCACAGCCACGGCTGTGTGGCTGACTTTGGCTGCTAGCTGGCCACCGAGTCTACAACTATCCAGGGCTAAAAACAGAAAGAGGAACCAGGAGACAGTCTGGGAGTCATGGTGTTACCGTACAGACATGCCCTGTCCTGGTCCTGCAGAGATCACCTTTCTGGCCAGTTTCGGGGATATACAAGGGGCCGCGCAGAAGCACAGCCCGAAGAAAAGATGTGGGCCCTGTGTGCCGAGAGGGACATAAGGAGACGTGCAAGGTCCAGGGTGGCGCGGAACGGTCACATCTTGGAAGAGTTATAAGGTCTTTGGTAACAGTCACTGAATTCACTGTTGATTGATCCGGGTTCACCTTCAACCAGGACAAACTCCTTTTGGTGACTTAGTTTCCCCAATGACCACGGATTAAACGTTTCCTTCTGTTTTCCAACTCCCTTTCTACGTTGGCTGTGGCTTTGGAAAGCCCTTTATGAATCATTCGAAGGCCCTTGGTTGGAAAGACTCTTACAAAGCTGTAGCTGGCCGATGGAAGGATGCAGAGTGGACAGGAAAAAGAAGAATAATAAGAACACTCAAGTTTTCAGGTAAAGATGGAATTGATCACTTGGAAACCAAAAATCGTGAAAGATTTTAGTTAAAGCACGCACTGCTCACCAACATGAACAGAAGACAACTTTCTAGACATCGGCACTTCCTCTTATGGCAAAGGGGAAAGCTTATGAAAGCCAACTGCCAAGGCACAACAGCCTACACGTGATCAGCTCTATCCGAGGCACAACAACGGCATTTGTGGGAAGCAAATAATTGCAGCACAAAGCAAACAGTAACACCCGAAAGCAGAATTTCTGAGCTGGAACGGACTTTGTCAGGCAGCAACGAACCTCCTCACTTTTCACAGGAGGACACTGAAACCAGAGAGAGACCCCTCAGGCCGCCAGCTGGTCCCACACAGCCTGGACCAGCTCCATCACTCTGTTCTCCGTATGCAACTATGGGAAGCAGAAAACCCAGACTTAACTCCAGCCTCGTCATGAATTAAACTCAGTGACTTGGGGCAAGCTCCTCGTCCCCGTTGCAAGTTTCTGAGTAATCAAATGGCCTCTAACACCCGCTCCTGGCCCTCACACTCTGACGCCATACACACAGCCAGATCAAGGATGCCTCTCCACAACCGTCCACAGGGAAGGACGCAGGAAGGGTCTTCCCGAGCAGCTGCTTCTTGGTGATGGCCGTGCTTTGCAAACCCCTGCCGGAGGGACTGGCTGCACAGGCATTATCTGCAAAACGTGAGCCCAGGCTGCGGGATGTTCTGGTGGCAGTTAACCTGCTGCCGGCGGGCAGGGTCTGCAAAGGCCCTGCCAGGATGTGGTCACCGTTTCTGTCACGCTGCCTTTGGCCTCTGGGGTGTGTTTCATGGCCCTCGGTACTTCCTCCCACGAGAGCTGCGTCTGAACCCAAGGAGGGTGGCAAAGATTTTCTTTCCCTCTCTGAGTCTCCAAATGTGGCAACAATCTACGATGGTGTTTGCGGTCAGTGACCCCAACCTCACGCCCCATGTGTTGCGGGTAGAAGAACTCTTAAAAGAAACACGGGCAGGATGATGCAGCAGGTGGAACCTGGCGCCCAGGTGGTGACGATGGACCAATCACGATTCCTCTTGGAACCTAGTTGACTTGTTTTTTTTAAATGGATGTGAACTATATGACCCAAGGCTCCAGTCTGGACCTCTTTAATGAACCTGACACATCTCATGAATTCTCCAGAGAATAAGACATTTTGTGTTCCAGGCCTCAATAAATGACATGTAAGCACGAAAAGCACGTTACTTGAAACTAAAATGAAAATACACAACATATAGTTACGGATGTCCCTGATCTAGTCACTTCTCAATTTGTAGCCTCCTGAAAAAATTTTAAAAAGTGTCTTCTAGAACACGGAAGTTATAGTAAATATTAAGACTTCATGTATTAGAATATATCATTTTACTTCTCGTCCTAACAAAGGTGAAAAAATCAGTGCCCTTATAAATATTAAGAGTTTGCTTCTTCTAAAGAAGTGATAGATGATAAAGCATTAGTATTACTAAGTGGAAAATTATGATAAACTGATTCAAATATAATTTTCGAAACTCTAAGTCTAGCATTAGAAAGTATCTTAATAATGTACAATGACTTTCATAAGCTTCAAACATTAATTTCTAGAAAATAATTTTGAGAACAGCCGAATAAGCTGAGTAAGCAACATTTTAAGCATCTCCCCAAACCCGTAACAGCTCCCAAAGTCCACCAAAAACATTATTCTGCACCTAAATATTCCACATTCAGAACTTAAATATTATGCTTTCCTTTCTATTAAAAACGATGTTTGAAGTGGACACGTCACCCATGAGCTCGTGTCACGGATCCAGGGTATGAGAAATAACCACGGTGACACGAATATTTTTGTAGTATCTGGCGCCCAATATGTGTTAACTTGTCATCCGATCAGAAAATATCTGTACTGATATAAAGGCTTAAATTTTTTTTTCAAGTTCCCTGGCACAAGGAGCTAAGAACACAAAGAAAGCAGGGAGGAATCTAACAGCACGGTAGGGGAGCAGGGTGACCATGCACTGCACACAGATTGAAAATAGGATCCAAACCTCAACATCCTCCCTCATTTTGACACCATGTGATAAGAACCCCTGGGTCGCATTTTCCAGGCTTGGGTTTTAGCATCTGGATAGACCACCTGTGCAGGGACGAGCCCTGAGCAAGCCCTCTGTTACCTTTTTCTTCCTCTGAAAGTTCTTCTATTGGCTCCAGTATGTGCGACGAGAATGCCTGTTCTACTGACGAGGAAACACAAGGACAGCACAGACAGGACAACAGCAAAGTGCAATTAGTTTCCTTTCAAACCACGTTGAAAGCCGTAGTTCCGCAGTGCGCTAAGCATGCCTGAGAGAGCAAGAATTTCCTGGGAAACGATATCCTGAGGCAGTCAGTGAAAGCTACTCTTTTCCATGGCGTCAGCTCTTTCTCCATATTTCCCATCGATTCCACTCTCAGGGTATTATATTTTTAAATAATTAAATGAAGGCTTTGCATTCATCCACCTCGTGCCTGGCAGGATTCTTTTAATGCACGAGGACACTACTGGACTGGGTGGTTAAATAGAAAATTAATGAACACATTCCACCCCCAAAGATAAAAACCATAAAAAACTTCCCGAGCCCCGGATTCCCACTTAACACGAGCACCAGAGTCGTCAGGGGGTAGGGCCAGGCTGGTAAAGGACAAAAACAGGTGTCCCTAGGGCCAGGAGCCCGAGGGACAACACCAGGACTAAGATCCATTCCTCAATACTTCAATACTTCCCTGTCCCAAACCATGTTTCAAGACCTAGTTCTGCTCTGAGAGGCACCAGGGCAAGGCTGCAGACAAATGACAGATGAAGGTGGCCTCGTCCCAATCCCACCCCAGGGCAGTGGCGGGGAAGACAAAGGTCACTGTGCAGACGCAGGAAACCCACAGGTAGCCTGGGTAAAGCCCAGCCCCACTCTGTCAATAAAGAGTAGGTCCCTTCCAAGGAAGGTCAGGCTGTGGCCGAAGGTTTAACACGGCAGTCAGGCATCAGACCCAGAATGAAATGTAACCTGGAGTCTCGTCCAGGGGGGGTGCACGGTTCACTCATCTTCGGCTTGGAGACTGACATGGCGCCACCTCCCTGGGGAGCTCTGCACCTGCACCCACAGGGCAGAGGTCATTTCATTCTGCCAGCAGACCCCAGAGCACGTGTGAGGTGAGAATTATAATGGCCAACGATGAGCGAGGGCTCAGCAGGTTGCCAGGCACGTGGCTTGCATGTTATTAGTACAGATTTAACAGCTCCCACATTAAAAGTCTGGCTTTGAATTTATTCACGGGTATGTCTGGTAGTCTACTTTAGGCACTAACAAACACACACACATATAATAGGTATATATATATATATGTATATAATGTTTAGGTACATATAAATAGGTTCTTGTAGCTTGGCCAGTGCCCTTAGCCAACATATTTAACATTGGCTATATGGGAGAAATGCATTTTAAACTGCTTTCAAGTAAACTTTGGGACACAGACTCTTAGTAAGTAGGAGTCCACTTTAATGTGAGATAGGAACACCGTCCTGCTAAGGATGAAGTCCACCCATGCACCACGGCTGCGGGACATCCAGGTTTAAAGACACACAGACTATTGCACTAGTTTGAACTGCTGAAAGTAGAAATTTTAGGACGATCAAGGTGAGTTTTTTTTTATCTCACACGGTGTATTATTTTATTGTACTTCATGAGCACAACAAAAATAAGGTTACGGGGTGAAAGTTCTATACAATCTCAAAAATCCTCATATGTACATTTACTATCATTATGTGACTGGAATAATTCCATGACTCAGGTCTCTCGGGTTGGGAGAAACTGTCAAAATTCGTACTTTTCCTGGGGTGGGGCCCCACAATGCCACAGGAACAGGCCCGGACAGATGTGGTCAACTCAGTGGTTGCCACGAGCCGTCTCAACCAACTTCATTTCCTTCAAATCTCTTCTGCCGGCCTACTCTGTGCTCAGCCAAATCAGTCATCTGCACCGGAAGTGAACATCTAGTGCTTTCCTGCTGTCTTCTGCTGCTCTTTTTGCTTGGTTTCAGCCAAAGGGGGCAGCACCCCCCCCCCCCACAAACACACACACTGTCTTCCTGGGGCAACCCACACCTGGTACCTGTCATGCAATCCCGGCAGATTTGGAAGTGCACATCCCAGCTCCAAAGCTTCACCGCCCACCTGCCCGCCCCCCGCCCCCCACAAGATCTGCTGAGGGCCCCGCCACAGCCCTGCCTCTAGGTCCTGCTGTTCTCTCACTGGTCTTGTCCGAGAGCACTGCCGGCTGACCCTCTCGCCTGCAGACCTCCGCCTCAGAGTCTGTGTCTCAAGGGACCCAACCTAAGACCATGAGCCACCATAACAACCTTCACGCTCCAGGACCTCATGGAGCTTTGAGCCGGAACAAAAGGAAAGACAGAGGTACCAGGGCTAATTAACGTTATGCAACACGTGACTAGCCCTCCTCCCTGCACCCCTGACACAGGTGGGGCTGTGGGTAGGTTAGTGAGCCCCAGCTGAGCCTCCTCCCTGCTCCTGCCCACGGAGATACTCAGAAATCACTTTTGGTCCCAATCCAAGGATTGCAAACCACGTGCCAGGCCGGGCTGGCATTTAAAACTAGCATTTCCATCGCAGCCGACGCCAGCAGGAAGCCACGGTAGATTTGTGTGGCCCTGGCCCAGTCAGGGCGGGGTCCAGGTGGAACGCATCACCTTGAAAACAACAGGTCTGGCAGGACCCTTGAATGAACCCCAGGTAGCCTGGCATACAGACTGTGTGTGTCCTTTAGCAGGCACCAAAAATATAACACAGAGAACACGTGGTCCAAATACAATGCTCTACAGAGAGCTAACTACACCAAAGTGGAAAAAGGAGCAACGGAAAGCAGATGCTGCTGAAGTACAGAAAAGAAGTGGCCAGTGACTGCTTTCTAAACATCAACTTCACGAAAGGAGGCAACAGAGACATTTTAGGAGCCTGATCTAAAACAACAGGAGTAGACAATAATGCCAGAGAAAACCGTCTTGTATTTCAACAGTAAGGGAAACTTCTGTAAGTCCGACACACATTTGATCTGTTAACTAGTCCAAAGGGAAAAAACCCCGCACGTCCTACACACGCATAAACAACAGCATCCGGTGTGCGGGGAATCTGCCCCACATCCCGTGAGCCTGCGCTCCAGGGAACAGGTCCACCTGACATGAGAACCTTCCCATCAGGGAACAAAACTAAGGGGCAACACACACTTCACAGGTCACGCAGTCAGTGAAAGGAATTCCAAAGGCCATCGTCTACAGAATAATATTTATGAAGCCAGAAAGTTCGACTCGACTGATCGTGGATTTCAGTTTAATTAAAAGGCTGAAAACAAGTGCGGAATGGAGGAGTCGCTGGGTAAAATGGCAAAGAGGTGGGCTGCCCCCCTTCCTGACTCCTTTGGGATCTACAGCGAGACCACAGGAAAACAACACGTTTAAAAACATACTGTACAAACTCTCAGTACCTCACCGCACAAAAGGAAAATGTGGCTACAAACAGTCCCCTATCTGCTGGATCACGTAATTACAGTGACCGCCACAGTGGCCCGGTCCGACAGCTGAATCCTCTGATTTCATCCAGCGGCTCCTCCTTTTTTTTTCTTTGGTTTCTATCACATGTCTTTTTTAGATTTTTTTCCCCAGTCACAGAAACTGTTTTGTTCAAAAAGCTGCCTTGCTGCTGCACTAAAAGTTATAAAAACAGTCACAGATGCCCTGTGGCATGTGCTGGTTGGCTGGTCGAGAAAGTCACCCTGTCACCCAGGATCTGCCGCTCGCCTTTCCACCGAAAACCGTACATAATGAAAGTACTACTCCAAGGTGAAATCTCTGCTTGTGAGTCCAGCAACACATGTATTTTATACTTCACAGCTTCGGTGGGTGTATTCAGTTTATGATATTAAGTAGAGAGATTAAGTTTTATTAACTGTTTTACACTCACTAAAATGTTTGTTTTGCACAATTACCCCCACAGAAAAGCACTTTCAGTTAATAAGTGACCTAACTCAAGGTGGAAACTGCACATAACACGCCGAGACTTTGCTGAAACGTACCGTGTGCCGCTGTGAGACTCGACTTAGCCTCCAGAGCCGGTGGGGCTGGGGCACTCACTGCAACAAAAAAAAAAAAAAAAAAAAAAAAAAAAGTCCATGATTAAAGCCTAAGTCTCCAAACATGATGATAACCACATACGACTCAAATCAGTCAAGGTATAAACAGGCCATACGGCACACATGTTTCAAATGAATCTAAACCATTTTTCAAATAATAGTTTTATCGAAATATAATTCACCCCTTTAAAATAGACAATTCGGCAGGTTTTAGGATATCCACAGAGTTGCATGAAGGGGAGCAGAGTCTGCCACCCCAAACTATGCCTCTTTGGGGTGTTGATGACTTCAGGCTGGTTCATTTTAACCAGCAGAAGTTACTGAGTTTGGAAAACCAGAGTCTGTGGGGCACGCCAACCCACCACCTGTGTTTATAAATAAAGCTTTATGGGAACACGCCACTGTTCCGCTATTATGCCAAGTAGAATGAAAGTATGCACAATAATAACCAAGTGTCTTTGACCCTTTCATCCTCCTCTTCAGAGAAGATGTATTTCAACGTGTTATTTTCCTCATTTCATAAGACGGAGTCCAGCTTCTTTCTGCTCTCCCCTCAGCCCTACTCTCCCCATTGAAACCACTGCCCCCTCTCCGGCCCCTCTCAGGCGAGACACACTCCAAAAGCAACAGCAAGAGTCCTCCAGATGCGTCTCCGATGACTGGGTGGTTTAAAACCATTAGCATTTTCGGGTTGGTGGTGCCAAGTTCGCAGTCACCTTCATCCCTGTTGTTTCCTCCTTGTGCAGCCTGGGCCCTCCCGTCATAATCAGACCCCCGTTCACAGGCAAGTCCTCCCTTGCCCAGGACCGCTGCACCCTGACTTGCTCCCCCCTTACCATGTTCCTGAAGGGAAACAAAAGATATCTCCAATTCAGAAAACCACCCGTCGGGCTCTGAACAGTACAGACGATGTCCTTTGGGACGATGACCAAATCCTGACGGCTCTGGGAGACAGCCGTGCGGAGCTGAACTCCAGGGAGGGACACGGGGAACGTCGGTTCAAAGCCTGCGACCCCGAGAGTCTCGGGGAGGCCACCACGGGGCGGACACTGCCCAGTCACATCCCCCCACGGTGGGCTACCTCGGGGAACCGAAAAGGACAGGCCGGAGGGAGGCCGACGAACACATAGTCACCCCTCTTTTAGACGAACTGCAAAGTAACGGGGACAGCTAACCTAGGTCACTGCAGAGACACACGGGCATTTACAGTCTAGGGTGTCAGAACTAGGCGAAAGCCAGGACCCCAGATAGATCACTATGTCATCTCCACACACATTGGTTTTCACAGCAAAGTCTCTGAAAATAAGGGGTGACATATCGGTTCAGCTCTTAACAAAATGTCTCTTAAAACTCTGAGCTCATCACAGAAACTTACGAGACACTGCTGAGGCAGCTGGCTTAGGTTCAAAAGTCTGCCATGTTGAAGAATTCCCTGAAATAACAAAAAAACGAATTAATAACAAAACTGACAAGCTATGGGTTATATCTTGCCAGCACTTATCCTAAACTCTTCCCCCCACAAAACAACAAATGAACGTTATCAACATATAGTGACTCGCCCAATTGAGTGAAAGTGTTTAACAAATCCTCATAAGGCTAACTTTTCCTAAAAATACTTTGCAGTTAAATATTTGTGCTAGCTAAGCAACTACACAGGTGTTCCCCACCATCTGAATTCTCATCCTCAGAGAGAAGTTATAGGGAACCACAGTCCTCCCCAAACCTTCGTCTCCAAACAAGAAGGAGATGAGTGTGTGACTCCGCGTTCCCTGAGGCTGCTGGACCAGAGAGACACCCCACTTGTATGCCCCCCGCCATTCCCCAGCCAGGGTCTCCCAGGTGGACACAGATGCCTTCACAGCCCGAGACAAGCAGGGAACGAGGCTGGGATCACGTGGGCAGAGACCAGGGCAGAAGGCAAGCTTTCTGTTTTACTGTGAGACCCCGTCCTGGCTGCCAGTGTCCTCTCTCGACTACCTCCCGAATGACAGAGAAATGGATGCCTCCCCTGCTAGTTAGTAGGCGGCGTCTGCCCTCACTATGCTGAGAACTAACTTTTAACCCCAAACAGCTGCGACTGAGAGTAAGCAGCAAGCCCCTACGGCACTTTGAAACAGTTGGGGGATAAAAGGTGATGGACAGAGACTCGACTTGGGGTGGCGAACACACGACAGAGTGTAGGCTGTGTAGAACCATGTGCCTGAAACCTGTACAAACATTTTGTTAAACGGTGTCGCCCCCCAAAGTTCAACAGGAAGATAAAAAGATTTAAAAAATAAAATAATTGAGTTGAATATCAATAACAATAGCCAACACCCATGAATGTTTAACAGGTGTGCTTTTCACACGCTCTCTCCCGAGTAACCCCTGTAAGAAGCCTCAGGTGTAGTTGTTATCAATTCTCCAACTTGAGAGCGGAGGAAACTGAGGCACAGCGCCACCAAGCTACAGAGGGCCAGGGATGGGGGTTGAGCCCAGCCTGCCTCCAGGCTCTTTCAGTCCACCCACTGCCCACGAGCACAGGGGTAAATGACTACTGAGAATAACAGTGTTCTGCAAAACATCGAGAAGACCATTGAGAAATAGTTCAGGTATTGAACATTTGTTCAGCTTTCTGGACTGTGATGACAGATCTCCCAGCCTGAAGCAAGCAGAGGAACGCCAGCTTAGCGCCCGCAGTGCACAAGCCCACGTTCTTCCGACGCCCAGCGAACAGTTCCGGAGGCCCGCCCCGCCTCCAGCACGGGGCTCCCGGTCCGCTTACCTTTGGGTTCAATGACACTGTTTAATGGTTTACTGGTAAACTCTTTAATCTGCAAAGAGAAACAGTCTTCTAGCGATCCGTGTTTGAAATGATACAGGGACGCAATGGGTAATGGTCAGGCGCAGGACTTAGGAAATCAACTGTCTCACAAAACCCTCCAAAGACACAGGGGGGCACATGGACTTCAAAGACAAGGAGAAAAGTCTTATAAAAGCAGCATATGGATTCAGCTGCTTCTCAAACCGATTACGAAAAGAAATCTTATCACCCCAGCTGGTGTAGCTCAGTGGATTGAGTGCTGGCCTTCGAACCAAAGGGTTGCCGGTTCCGTTCCCAGTCAAGGCACATGCCTGGGTGGTGGGCCAGGTCCCCAGTCGGGGGGTGTGCAAGAGGCAACCACACATTGATATTTCTCTCCCTCTCTTTCTCCCTCCCTTTCCCCTCTCTCTAAAGATAAATAAAATCTTTAAAAAAAAATTCTTATCAATATTCAAATTTGTTCTGAATTCTAATTGAGTAACTCTGTTCTACAGTATTTTAAAATACCTTTTAAAAACAATTTGACTGAATTTACTTTATAAACAATAGGGAAAAAAGATTCCATTTTCTCTGTCTTATCCAACTTACAAACATTCTAAACTAAAAACACGTTTCTTCGATAAACCGCACTGCTTAAAGAAAAACAGCACCGATTTACAGCCCAAAATACCTGCTGTCTCTGGCTGATAATCAGTTCATTCCGTTCTTGGAGTGTCTGCTCTTGCTCTTCGATCTTTTTCTTGTAGAAAACGTTATTGGCATTTAGATTGTCTATCACTAAGGTTCGCAGCTTCTCTATGTGCGACAGGAGCTGGAAGAAAGATTCAGAAAGGCACCGGTCTACAAACCGCCCGCAAACTGTCTTCTGCGGTCTCCACACCTGTGCCCCGCCTTCCTCGCGGGCCTTATGTCGCCCGTGCACAGCAGGTCACGGAGTAGACCTCTCATCACCGGGTACCAGGCCCCACGTCATGGAAGACATTAGTAAATAATATTCGTGTGCAATCAAGCAGCCCCCAGGGCTTTAAGAAGTAAACCACCAAGTCAAAAAGGAACAGCAGTGCACCTATTAGAATGGCTGCCGTCCAGGCCGAGGACAAGACCGAACTCTGGGAGGGTGTGGGGCAGCAGGAGCTCATTCATTGCTAGGGGGACGGTGAGGTGGTATGGCCACTTTGCAAGATGGTTTGGCGGTTTCTTACACAATGACACATGTTCTTGCTACACAATCCAGCAATCATGCTCCTTGGTGTTTACCCAAAGATGAAAACTTATGTCCACATAGAAACCTGCACATAGATATACAGGGTCTGGCAGAAGTAAAGCCGGCCTGAGTGTGATCGGGAGGGTAATAATATGGGAGTAATAATTTATAGTGTTAATGTGAACATGTCCCCTAAAATGTCATATGGTGTGCTTGAGTGTGATATTGTTATGTTACAGAATTACATGCTTACAACTTTTTAATTAAAAAGGGGCATGATCTGTGCCAGACCCTGGGTGGGGCAGCTTTATTCATCATTGCCATCATTTGGAAGCAACCAAAATGCCCTTTACTAGATGAATGGATAAACAAACCATGGCCCGCCCACACAGTAGAATGGTATTCCGAATTAAAAAGAGATGAGCTATCCAGCCAGGGAAAGACTTGGAGGAACCTTAAATGCATGTGACTGAGTGAAAGAAGCCCATCCGAAAAGGCTCCATCCCGTAAGGTTCCACCCACGCGGCATTCTGCACAAGGGAAAAGTACAGCAACAGCCAGAAGGTCAGGGGTTGGGGGGCCGGGAGGGATGGACAGGCAGGGCACAGAGGACTTCTAGGGCAGTAAAACCACTCTGTGTGGTGCTCTCACGGTGGGCACATGCCATTTGTCCACGCTCGTCGAGTGCAGAACACCAGAGCGGGCCCTCCAGTGAACTCTGGACTTCGGATGACAATGACGAGTGGATTGGCGCACGCTCACTGACTGTAGCAAGTGCACCGCTCTGGTACAGAACGTTGACAAGTGAGCGGGGGAGGCTGTGCTCTCAGGGCACACGGGTGGTGAGTGTTTAGAAACTCTCTGTACTTTCTGCTCAGGTTTGCTGCAAACCTAAAACTGTTCTAAAAACAACCTCAATCACATTAAAAAACAAGCAATAGCAACGACAAAAAGTTAACGCTCTCAATCAATACACTGCGGTGGGGTTGCCCCCACGGAAGTGCTTGTATGAGCTGGTACAGACATTGGGTTGACCCAAGTCACAAAAGTTTCCTGAGCGAGGACTAAAAATACCCTTTCATGTCCCAGTGGATGCTAAGACTCTCCCCTGAGGAGGACACTGTCAAGAATCTTTGCTAAGTTTTTACACACCACTGGAAGAGTGCCCCCCCCAAAGCATTGTGGGAAACACGGAGCTGGGAAACAGGAGTAGAAGCCAGTCAAGATGTCCAGGATGCTGAGTGCAAGTTTAGGATCGGCAATATGGGGAGTCATTCCAGGCCCCCGGAAAGAAACAGGACACAGGAAAAACTAAGGGATGGCACCTGTCTAATATCAGCATTGAGACCTAACCACAAAGGTGCAGAGAAGTTCACTGAGAGAGAAATGTGGTCATCCAAGCAAGGGGCGGCCAGGTCCCATTCCAGAAAGTGCGTGGGTCTCGAGCCCGTCTGTTACGATCTCCTACCATCTCCAGTCTTCGCTCTTTCTCCCATCCGTCCACATCACCCCACCCCTCCTTCCTTATGCGACCCTTCTACAACTTCCCAAGCTCCGGAGAGTCTTAAGTTGGGTCAAAAGGGTATACCGTAGTTTATCTGTGACTCCCTTTGAACTCCTCCCAATGTTATTTTAAAAAAAAAAAAAACAGGACTGCCAAGAACCTAGGTAAAGCAATAAAAAGTTGGCAAGCGCCACTTCTCTTAAACAGAGAAACACAATATGTGCATTGTAGGAACAGTAGGCACCAATCATGTGGAATAATTAATAGTCAGGGCTCGGGCAGAGATTACTAAAGCTGATTGCGTTCACCCCTCTGTGAGGGTTTAAGAGAAATGGAGGAAGAAGTGAGCAGCTTCAGAGCAAACAAAACCAGCAGGCAAGGGAGCAGCGTAGCCTAGCGGCAGCACGAACACCGACTCTCCCGAGCTGTGAGCTGGAGCACCTCACTCAGACCTGGGAAGGCCTCTCCCTCTCCTCTTTCCTCTGAACCACCAACAGCTGCTCCTTCTCTCTCCCAGGACTCACAGTGGCAGGTGTGAAACTCTGTGACTTACGTTCCGTTCTGCCAGAAGGCCACTAAAATTCCCACAGCTGCCTGGAACCCAAGGAGCTTTGAAAAATCGAGGGTTAAAACTCACCCCCTGTTAATAAGAAAGCCTCAATTCTGTCCCTAACATCAAAGCTTTAAGATGCCTTGAACAATGGGAGTAGGACCTCAAATTATCTAAGCATGGTGAGTGGTTCAAACCTTGGATCCTGAACAGAACTATCTAGGCTTGTTTTTGGGGTGATCCCTTCCCCTCCCCGACCCTGCAAAATATGCATTTTGCCTATTGAACAAGAATCTCAAGGCATTTTGCCTATTACCTATTGAACAAGAATCTCACCCTGTAGAGGCACATGTGTACTTTGGAAAAGAGCATCAGGTCATTCTGAAGCGCAACCCTCTTCAGGAACAATCCTTACCTCAGAGCATCCCAAAGGACAGCTAGAATGCCCTTCCAGACAAGCAACCACTCTAGATTGTCACTGCCCAGCGCCCTCCCCCCGGCTAAGTGCCCAACACCTGACAGGTGAGCATGGCAGCGAGGCAGACAAGCAGGGCCCCCAGGTGAAGAGGGCCTGGGCTCAAACACCGGGCTCACACTGACAGACAACCCCCTCGCCCTGCTCTCCTGGGCCCTGCCACCAGCATCTCTCCACCCACAGACACACGGCTGCATGACCCCCTTTCCCGACACCGAGCAACCTTCCACATTTATTCAGCAGTCGATGGGTTGCAGGTCCATCTTAGTTAGGCACACAATGGAACACGGGGACCACAGTGGCAAACTAGGTAGATGGAGCCCCCCCCCTCCCAGGGCCCAGTGATTCTGCTGGAGAAGTCGAAACTAAACAAGTCAACAAAGAAGCAAAAAGGGATGTAAAACAGCGATCAGAACGACACTCGTGAAGCGGTGAGAATAACGAAGGGAGGGGACGACCTACTTACTGCAGAAGGAGCCGTCGGGGGTGCAGCTAAAGCAAGGCCGCGGGTGTGGGAGGCAGGAATCCAACACGGCTCAAGGGTGCACCCCCGGGGCACAGGTCCTGACTAACCCCTTCCCCTTGGCCTTACGGACTTGATGTCTGCGCCACCCCCCCAAATTCGTGTAGAAACCCTAAACCCCCATGTGGACGGACACATCAGGAGATGGGGCCTTTGGAAGGTCATTAGATTTACAAGAAGCAGGGTCCCTGCGATGGAGTTAGTGCCCATGTATGAAAAGGCGTGAGCTTCTGAGCTTGCTCTCCCTCCCCCTCCCCCATCCCCATTCCCATTCCCCCGCCCCCCCCACCACGTGAGGACACGGTGGCCACTGCAACAGGGCTCTCGCCAGGGACTGAACTGGCCAACACCCAGAATCCCAGCCTTGAGAACAGTGAGAACTAAATACACGTGTTTAAGCCACACAATCTATGGTATGTTGTCACAGCAGCCTGCACGGAGTAAGACACAAGGGATCCAAAGGGCTACAAAATTCATACAATTTAAAGTGAAAAAATAAATAATTTTTCCTAAAGAAAAGGACCTCAAATAAATCTACTTTAGATGTTTTGCACGAGTGTAAAATCACTTTCTGACGCTTAAATTTCTGATGTACTCAGCTGAAAGGGAATCAGTGTTATAATTAAATTTTGTTTTCATAAAAATAATTTTAATGTGAACAATCCTTGCCTTTATTTAAAAAATCAGATTGTCACTGTGGGGAAAAAACTAGAAACATGTTATTCAACAATGAAAGAAATGATTATATAACTTATAAGACATCTATAGATCATCACGTAATCATTAAAAAGCATGATTTTGAAGAATATTTTAAAACATAGAATGTATTAAGTGAAACATATATAAAGTTATAGATACAAAGCACACTTCAAAATTTGTAAGATTGTATGTATGGGTTTCTAACTTATAGCAAACCAACATTTATAGCATAGAAAAAAAAGAATGAAAGAAATTATAACAAAGCAATAGTAGTAGTTATCTTTGGTATTGAAATTGTAAGTAATTTTAATTTTTGCTATCCATTTCTCAACAAATTTTATTAAGTGAAAAATACTAGCTTAATTGTAAAGAAAAGCCAATACTTTTTGCAAAAACGACCCACTTATATAGGCCATTGGTTTCTGGTTTTTTTTCTTCCCAGATATAGCTGACATACAAAATTATATTAGTTTCAGGTATACGATATAGTGATTTGTGCTTCTCAATCCCTTCGCCTCGTTCACCCAGCCCCCCAGCACCCCTCCCACCTGGCAATCATCATTTTGTTCCCTGTATCTGTGATTTTCTCTGTTTGTTTGTTTATTTTGTTTTTTTAGATTTCACAGGTAAGTGAAATAATATGGTACGTGTGTTTCTCTGTCTGACTTATGTCACTTAGCACACTACACTGTAGGTCCCTCCATGCGGTCTCACATGACAAGATTTCCTTTTTTATGGCCGAGGGATACCCCACTGCCGTATGTACTGCGCATCTTTACCCACGTGCCCACCGATGGACACCCAGGCTGCTTCCGTGTCTCGGCTATCGTGAATAGTGCTGCCATGAACACAAGGGCGTTACCTCTGTCTTACCTGACCCTTCTCCTTCTTGTGTTCTTGGTGAAGAGCCTGAACTCGAGCGGACCACTTGCTTTCCTGGGAAACAGTAAAACAAGAGTAGTTTACGTTCAGTGAAAAACGGGGGGCCGTTGAGAAACTGCGGACAGGACAGGGACACACGTGGCCAGCCTGGCTGTAAGGCAGAAGGCAGATTTGGGGGGGGGCGGGGTGTGGGGGGCAACGAGAGCAACAGGGGCAGTCGTCTGTATTTCAATGACACACTTGCTTTTTAAAATGACGTATGACTGCTTTTATTTTTTATTTTTTTTTAAGATTTTTTTAAAGATTTTATTTATTTATTTTTAGGGAGGGAAGGGAGGGGGAGAGAGCGAGAGAGAGAGAGAGAAACATCAATGTGCGGTTGCTGGGGGTTATGGCCTGCAACCCAGGAATGTACCCTGACTGGGAATCGAACCTGTGACACTTTGGTTCCCAGCCCGTGCTCAATCCACTGAGCTACGCCAGCCAGGGCATATGACTGCTTTTTAAAAAAAAATCCCGAATTTACACCTTTAATCTCTATTTGCTTCCTGATATGAAACAATGCTCCCCCCAATGAGCATGACCAAAGAGCCAGTGCAAAGACTGTGCTGATAACAGACATTCACTTCCAAATGCCTGTAATTTTATTTGATAAATGCAAAAGATCATGGACATGAATAAAGGGGGGGGGGAAGGGTGGGAGGGCGTGTGCAGGGCGGAGGTGAGTGAAGGGGGTAAAATGGGAAAACTGTAATAGCATAATCAATAAAATACATTAAAAAAAAAGATCATCACTTCACCGATGCAGTTGTATATTTAAGCTCAAATAAAAATAAAGTTAGTGCTTCGATACACCTTTCCCGGCCTTCCGACACTGAGACGTACATCTGAAGTACGAGAAATAAATACTGAGGTAATGCCAACCAACTCGGGTAGGTATTATCTTAGGGGAAAAATGAAGCAATTCTGCCAACTGTTCTGTGGCCGCATCCATTGGCCGATCAACAAGGAGCTAATGAACACCCGTTGTGAACTACGCATGTGCTGGGGGACAGAAAAAAGGATCAGCCACCCTATGGTCACTGAAAGGAAAGATGCTGTGAGTCACCACAGTAAGAAAAATGAGGCCTCTGGGACAGTCACCGCCCACCTTCGCGTACCTGACTGTCGAGAAACTGCATCACGTTCTGGAAGTCCTGGGGACACTGAGGACGTTCTTCTTTAAACTCCTGTGCGTCTTTCAGCGTGCCCAGGTTGGACTTGATCTGCAGATTGGACTTCTGGATTTCTGACAGTTGCTGTGAAAGGAAACACAAAAGTCACTGGCACAAACGCTTATGCTTTTGTGAGATTTAAACAGGGAATAAAATCGGGGAGCGTGTCTCCGTGTTTTAAATCTGACTATCCTACTGGATGCTCAGTGTGCTTCTCTTCTTTCTTTTTTCCAGGGGTTTTCTTTTTGGTTGTTTCCAACAAAGGAACATGCACAAGGAAAGGTGACTTTCTCATCTTGAACAATGGGTCTTAACATTTTTTAAAAAGATTTTATTTATTTATTTTTAGAGAGCGAAGGGAGAGAGAAAGAGAGAGAGAGATAAACATCACTGTGCAGTTGCTGGGGGCCATGGCCTGCAACCCAGGCATGTGCCCTGACTGGGAATCGAACCTGCAATGCTTTGGTGGTTTTAACATTTTTGATGGGCACGGAACAGCTGCCAGGAGCAGAGGAACCGGGTGCCACTGTTTCTCGGGACGATTCAGTGACGAGGCTAGCCTCATCCAGGACCACACCCGTGAATCCAGTGGGGGCACAGCATTTCAGTGTCACCCTTGGCTTGTGTGTCAGTCCCAAAGGCACTGGGGCAGCAAGCCCAGAAGGTGCTACTGCATGTTAGCTTCAAAAACAAAGGGGTGGCTGAGCATGGTTCCCTGCCCTTTACGTCGGGGCTGCACGGGGCGACTTCTCTTCAGGAGGGCAGTAGAGACTGGGGGGAAGCTACTTCTCAGTGGAGACACCCGGCAAACGGAATCCCAGCCAGGCGGTGAAGGACAGCACCCACGACCGTAAATCAGGTAAGTGGCGTGCACCCTTGGTGTCCTGTGATGAAAATTGCACTTGAACTCTGAGGTCTTCTTCCCCAAAACCCGCAGGCCCGGGCTGACCGTGAGAAGAACACCGAATCGGTTCCAACTGAGGGGCAGCCTACAATCAGCCTTGCCCAGGTCACCAAAAGCAAATCTGTCAGAGAGGAGGAACCTGAGGAGACGGGGCAACTGAATGTGACGTGACGTCCTAGATATGACCTTGGAGCAAAAAGGGGCATTGGGCAAAGACTAAAGAAATCGGGAGGAAGTTCGGACTTTAATGAACACAAATGTATCAATACCCCTTCATTAATTGTAACAAATCCACCGATTTAAGATGTTGGGATATGGGGAACTGTGTATAGGGCAGGAGAGGGGGCTTATACAGAACTTTCTATGCTATCTGCTCAGTGTTTCTATAAATCTGAACTACTCTAAAAAAAGTCTATTTTTAATGATAATTTTACCATCTGCCTATAGCCCAAAAGGGCAAACAACACAGATTCCATCCACTGAGGAATGCACAAATAAATACGGTACACCCATACAATGGAACGTCATTCGGCAACACAAATAAGAATAAAATACGGATAAATACTGCAACACAAATTAATCTTGAAAACATGACACTAAGTGAAAGATGTCACCCATAAAGGATCACATGTTGTGTGACTCAGTGCCCAGCACAGGTGGGTCCACAAAGACAGGAAGCACCTCCGTGGTTGCCAGTGGCCGGAGGCAAAGTGGGGTGTGTGGCTGAGTGCTGAGGGGTACAGGGGTTCTCCAGGGGTAAGGAAATGTCCTAAAATGACCGTGAGGATGGTTGCCGAAGTCTGTGAACATACTAAAAACCGCAGAATTGCATACTTTAAGTGGATGAACTGTATGGTATGTGAACTATTTCTCAATAAAGGTTTTTTCTTTTTTTTTTTAAGTTAAGAATGGCAAAGCTGTGGAAAGAAGTCCTATTCCACGATTATCCTAGGGGCAGGGGGCAGGACCATGGAAGGAATCTCAGGAGAAAGAACAGTACCTGGCAGATCATCACAAGAAAAAAAAAATAAATGTGACCTTCGTGGGGAAGACGTAGGAAGTCAGTCTTAAACTGGTCAGCACCCAGATCCTGGGGGCCGCATGGCACCCACTTTGTGAAGGAGCCACAGGCGGGTGCAGCAGAGGACCCCGGGTGGTGGGGGGGACACCGTGGGCAGGGAAACCGCTGCCGCCTAGGGGTTCTGGTGCTCAGGAGGAACAGCGGCCAGAAAAAGGTAAGATGGGGAACTGAGCCCGCAGGAAGGTGCCAGAAGGGATCCCTACAGAAAAGACACAATGAGCCACCCAATGGTGTTGCCCCCGCTTTTTTTTCCGGCAAATGACAACTTACAGCGAAGATGAAACACCCATTTCGCCTTCCCCAGTTGTTAGCCCTGTGCCCACATGGATGCGACAAGGGCTGTCAGACTTCCCCTCTGAAGAGCCAGAGAGCAAACATTCTTGGTCTGGGGACACGGGTAGGGTCTTGGTCACAACCCCTCAACTCTGTGGGTCCAGCACAAAAGCACCGTGGACAAGGTGTAAAGAAAAGAGTGTGGCTGTGTTCCGAAAAACCTGACTTGTGCACACTGAAATGTGAACTTCGTATCATTTTCCTGTGGCATGACACAGTCTTCTCTGGACTTTTTTCAACCACTGAACAATGGAAAGACTTTTTTGCTAGTTCATGCATGCACCATACAAAAAACAGGGGCGTGCTGGATTTGGTTCCCAGGTCATAGTTTGCTCGCTCTTATGTGAGAGTTCAAGGCATTTTAGCTAAGGATCGTAGCAGTACCCCCCAAACACCCCTCTGTTTTAGTTTATAAAACCTGTTGGCCCCTAGAGGGAGCTCCAGGATCATCCCTTACCTCCTGCATTCCTTTTGCCTAGGGGTGAAGTGGCACCGAGCTGCCCAGCAGGCTCAGGTAGTTCTTAGCTAAGTGACAGTGGCCACTGACTGAAGAAGGCGCTCGCAGAAGACGAAGGTCCCAGCCGAGCGAGGCATGTGTCCTTGTCATCCATGCACGCAACCAGGGCCGAGCGCGGCAAGGCTGCTCCCACGGGAAACGGGGCCCCTTTGGCCAAATCCCGCCTGCTCCAGACCTGCTTTCCTCAGCTGTCGGGCCCAGCCTCTGTCTTTCTGGGTCAGCTGCCTCTCCCTCCCACACTGGTGATCTGTGTCAGCCTTTCCTGGAAAGTCCCCAAACTCAGGGAAGAAGAGTTTATGGTTGAAGATTTTCTAACCCTAACCAGCTAGTGAGAGAAGGACCCTCTTCTATAAACCAACCAAATGTACCAAGTGTTCTGCACTAGGGTTTGGGGACAAAGCTCCTGCTCTCAAAGAAAATAACTTTTCTGATTTGCTGTATGTCTTCTGCATGCTTCAAGAGACCTCCAGACGCACAGGGAGGGGTGGTGTCTGGGCCAGGGCACAATAAAGGGACTTGTGCATCAAGGGGCCGTGCTGCCGTTCTAATGCCACCTTTCCAGGCAATGGCTCTGCCAGTGCGATGAGTAACCCTCAGTTTAATATTTACATATTCTAGCCCCGGCTGGCGTAGCTCAGTGGACTGAGCACGGGATGGGAATCAAAGTGTCCCAGGTTCGATTCCCAGCCAGGGTACATGCCTGGGTTGCAGGCCATAACCCCCAGCAACCGCACATTGAGGTTTCTCTGTCTCTCTCTCTCTCTCCCTCCCTCTCTAAAAATAAATAAATAAAATCTTTAAAAAAAATACTTACATATTCTAGTGCCATATTCTTGGAGGTCAATTCCTTAAACTCCTTCTTAAACATTTCCTTGAACTTTTCCATTTCGTCTACCAACTTCTCCTTTTCTTCTTCTTTCCACCTATGAAACAACTTCAGAAGTTCTTCTTCTTTTGTTTTCTGCAATTCATACTCCTGAAATCATTTTAAAACATGGCTTCAAAAGTTCTGATATGAGGCAAACAAGTAAAATGTTACATCAGTGGGCGTAGCTTCGCCTCCAACGGGTCAGCTAGCACTGCCTGTCTCCGTAAGGCTCGCCACAGCACTTGGTATGATGGCAGGTCCGGGCACAACGATTTTTATGAACCAAAGGCAACGAGCATCCTAAATCCTTAAAACACAAACGTAGAGGCCCAATGTGTCCAGAGATCTCTGTGACCTGTGAACTTGTTGAGTAGACATGCAGAATACGGAAACAGTAAACTTTAAAAGAAAGAGTATTCAGTCTTTCCTGACAACATATCAATTTGGGCATCAGCTGACTATACAACCTTGTTATATGCACACCGGAGGTTCAACAGGAGAGACTGTGTGTTAGGCCAGACAGTGATTCTCAATGAATTTTAAAAGACTGAAATCACGCAAAGCCTGTTCTTCAAGCCACAGTGGAGTAAAGCCAGAAATCACTCACAGAAGGATAAGTGGAAAATAAAAATACACAATGATCGAAGAACACATTCTTCAACTAACAGGTCAAAGGAAAACTCACTACAGTAATTAGAAAATACCTGGAGATGAATGAAAATTAAAATACAACACACCAAAAAAGAGAAGCAGCCAATCAGGGCCCAGAGGGGAATTTAGAGCCATAAATGCCTAGGTTAAAAAAGAAAGATTTCAAGAGACAAACAGGGTCACTCTAGAACAGTAAAAGGTTCAATTCATGACAAGGCTATAAGAATTATAAATATTTATACAGCCAACATTGGAGAACCTAAATATATAAAGCAACTTATTAACAGGACAGAAAGGAGAAATAAAGAGCAATACAATAATAGGGGACTTGAATACCCTACTCTCAATACTGGACAGATAGATCATCCAGACAGAAAATCCATGAAGAAAAACAGGATTTGAACGACACCATCGATCGGCAATTTTCAACCTTTTTCATCTCTGGCACACATAAACTAAGTCTGAAAATTCTGTGGCATGCCCAAAAATATATTTTTTGCCGATCTGACCAAGTAATAGGTATAATTATCATTCATTCACACTGGATGGCTACTGCAGTGCTGGCAGTTGTCACTTTTTCTGTTTGACAATCCAAGGGACAACAGGTCAGCGCTCCGATTACACAGCCGGTCAGGTGCTGCATGTTTCCAAAACTCCCGCGGCATACCTGTTGAAAATCCCTGCTGTAGCTCAAATGAACCTACAGACACGCACAGGACATCCTGTCAACGGCAGGGGACACACGGGACATTCTCCAGGACAGACCATGTGTTAGGTCACCGGGCATGACTGTATCTTACACCCAGCATCTTTTCAGACCACAATACTACGCAACTAGAAATAATAAGTTCACAGGAGGACAACCGGAAAATTCACAAATACGTGGAAAGTAAACAACACACTCCTGAATGACCAATGGGTCAAAGAAGAAATCAAAACAGGATGAAAAAATATCTGGAGACAAGCAGAAATGGAAACACAACAGGCTAGCGTGCAGGATGTGGCGAAAGCAGTTCTAAGAAAGCATAACAGCTTTCCTGAACGCCTTCGTGAAGAAAGAAATTGCAGAGACCAGCTAACATGACACCTCAAATAGCTGCAAGAAGAACCGAAGCCCAAAGTTAGCAGAGGGATAGAAATAAGAAAGACTAGAGCAGAAATCAGTAAAATACAAAACAGGAAAATAACAGAGAAGATCAACAAAACTGAGAGTTGATTTTTTTGAAAAGATAAGCAAAATTGAGAAACCTTTAAAGTAGACTGACCGAGAAAGAGAGAAAATTCAAATAAAACGGTGAATGAAAGAGGAAACATTACAACTGATACCGCAGAGTTACAAAGGATCGTTAACAGACTATCAGGAACAGTTATGCCAACATATTGGACAATATAAAAGAAATGAATAAAAAATAAATGAATGCATGAATGCATGAATAAATAAATAAATGAATAAATTTCCCGGAAACATACCTAGCAAGACTGAATCACAAAGAAATAGGAAATCTGAAGAGACCAGTCAGGGAGTAAGGAAGTCGAATCGGTAATCAACAACCTCCCAGCAATGAAAAGCCCAGGACCAGACGGCCTCCCTGGGGAATCCTCTGGAACATTTGAAAGGCAGGAACGCCCGTCCTTCCCAACCACGGAGGCTGCTCCGCGATGATCGCACGTCCTACCTCAGCCACTCGGAGAGCGTGGGCGTGCTGCGAGGACTCCAACTGAGACTTGGTGAGCTGCAGCTGCTCCTTCAGCATGTCCACCTCTTTCTGCAGCGTATCTGTCTGCTCCTTTTTCTTGTACTCTGGGGCAACGGAAACGCCGTGTCACGCCGTGAAACCTGTGCTTCCGAAACCTACCTGAAACCTCACGGGGCGGAGCTCTACCGGTCCGACAGAGGAGACGGCTCGTACTTGGGGTAGCACATGTCTTTATGCCACGTGAGCCAAGTTTTGCCCCTTAAGTGTTTACGCCGAAGCCCTGGTTGGTATGGCTGGGCCCTGAATTATTTTCGGCAGATTCTTTCAGCTACGGTTTTGAGGTCAGATTACTCCACAGAGGCGGTGTGAGAGCCCATTTGGGGAGTGACAATGGTGGCAAGGAGTAATCCTGGGCCCTTCTTCAAGGTGGGGACGCGATGGCTCCTACTTCAGACACCACCGTGTTGAAATCTCTGCCATCGCCATCCCTGCGCTCTCACCGAGCCCCCCCGGGGACCCCATCTGTGCTAAGGCCAGCAGAGGCTGGCCCTGGAAATGCAAACTCGGGGTGGGAGGGTAGGCTGCTGACAGGGCAGAAACTCGGGAGTGCAAAGCTGTAAGAGGAAGCAACCGGCGAAGGGAGGAGTAGTTATGTACATGTACTTACATGCAGATGTACACATGACTGAATGGATATACATGTGTCTGTGAGTGTAGACATGAAAGGTATGGAAACCAAAGCGGAAAGTCAGAATCTCAGAGATGGTCTGAAGAAATAATACTCATTTCAGAGGGTGAAGGGCTCTCTGAAACGAGTATGAGAGAGGATAGGATACTGAAACAGAAGAGAGAGAAAGTCAGTTTCACACTGAAGAATGGTAGGTTCATTACAATACTTCATCTTTCCAATTTCTCCACTATATTGCTAAGTTGTATCTGTAGTCCATGGCCTATAAATGGAATATCATGCTGGTCACGTGGTTCACACAAAGCTTAGCTGTTTCCTAAATAAATCTATTTACCCGAAATGGGCAGAAACGGCAACAGATTGCCCCAAAAGGGAGGGGACAGCAGGCGCTCAGGCACAAGCTAGAAGTACACGTGTCCAGATACTGAGACTATGCAAGACCATAACGAGCATTTCTGCGGTGTGCTGCAGTGGTCCGCACAATGCTTTGAAGTCCTCATGGAGAAACAGACCTTGCATTCTTTCCTTCCGAGAACATTTAAGCACTAGGAGACCCGGTTCCTTGATAAGCTACCAGAACCCTTCCCCTCTCTTGCTTCTCTAGTTCCTCCCTCTACACGCTGGCTAACCCACGTCAGTACCCAAACCCATCTGAGGATCTCCCACAGCAAACAAGACAGACATTGCTCTTGACTGACCCCCCCCTGGTTCCATTCTCCTCCGGCTCATGCCTCCTGTCTCTTCTCTCCTTCCCAGAAAACTCTTGAAATAAGTCTGTCATCGACACGGCCACCTTCTTGCCTGCTTCCCCGCTCAGCTCACTCCAGTCAGGCTTCTGTCCCCACCCGTCCGCCGAAGCTGCCATGTCAAGGTCACCAACAGCCAACCCTCAGCCTTCGTCTCACTCTGTGTCTCAGGAACATTCGACAGGACTGACCACTGCCTCCTTTCTGAAACCCCGATTTCCCTCGGTGTCCATGACAACACATGCCACAGGTTTCCCTCCTGCCTCCAGGCTGTTTCTAATCCAGCCGTTCCTCCCGAGCTCCGAGTGTTGGGAGCGCCCTGGAGCGGGGCCCTTAGCTCTCTTCTCCCTCTGGCTGACCTCCTCCAGCCGCTCTGCTAACGACTCCCAGGTGTGTTATCTCTGGCCTGGGCCTCCACCTCAGCCTCCAGACCTCCAGCCGGTCCACGTGCATGGCAGTTGTACGTGTGACTTAAGTTTGCCCATGGCCAAAGCAACCCCTCCATCCTCCTTCCTCCCTGAACCTGCTCCGTGCCCCTGGGTTTCCTGTCTTGGTAAACGCCACTGCCGTTCACCCAACCGTACACTCGAAAACCCAGGACCGTCCCGGCCTCATCCTCTCCTCTGAGGATGCTGAGTCCCATCCCCGTGGACTCTGTGTCTGGAACGCACTCTCTCCGTCTTCACTTCTCGCGTCTTCACTTCTCCCGTCTTCCCTGGTACCCTCCTGCTCCCACTGCCATCTCGCACCTGGGCTGCTCTTGCAGGCTCTTCACTCTTCTACCTGCTCCTGCTATGGCCCCTCTAGTCTATTCTCCACCAGCAGGTACGGGGCTCATTCTCAGGTACAAATTAGATTGTGTCCCGCCCCCCAAGAGGCTGCCTCCACAGGCTTCCCATCACGCCTACAAGAACACCCACGTTCCTGCCCAGGGTGCTCAAGGCCCCACGGGACCTGGCTCTCTCCTCTCCAGCATCACCACGCATCACTGCCGTGCTCGCTCCATTCCACCGACCTACCCTCTGGTCCTCAAACACACAGTCCTGCCCCGCCATGCCCTCGCGCCCTGCACAGCCCTTGCCTGGGATACTCATGTCTCTGATTTTCCCCAGACAGGGCCTCCTCATCATTTCTGGTTCCTGCTCAAATATCCCCTCCTCAGGGAAGCCTTGGCTGGTGACCCGCAGCCACTCTCCACCCCGTTCTGATGTATTTGCCCCACTTGAAAAAAATCATTCATTAAACTGTATTTCCTCTGCCCCTCCTATGCGAATGGAAGATCCATCAGAATGCAGGACTGAATCCGTTTCTCTTGGGGCTGTCCCCCTGGCCCCTAAGTGCAGCGCCCAGCACATAGGAGGGGCTCAGTATTTACTTCATAAATGGACAAGGACAGCAAGACTTTCTTTTAAAAGGATTGAGAAATGCATGGGACCATGTCTCCCTTGGAAAAAAAAAAAAGAACAAGTTACTGGAAGGAAAGCAGCTCAGCAACGCTGGGCTCGCGGCCGACTTACCGAGGTGCGAGTCTTCGGGGTGGCGGCGCTGCACGTGGCTCTGCAGGAAGGCCTGGTTCATGAAGGCCTTGTCGCAGAAGTGGCACTGGGAGGGAGAGAGCAGCGGGTCAGAGTGCCCGTGAGGAGCATCTCTGCTGAGTAGCACAGCAGAGACTCACCAGCAGACTCCCCACAGGCACAGGCACCAGTGCGGGGTAACCAAACCTAATTCCTCACTGACAAATTGATGGAGCTCAGACTGGACGGTTTGAGAGTTAAAAACTCCAGGGGAGAGGGGAACTTGCAACTTAATAGAGGCTACCCACAAAAACCAACATGCCCCACGCACCTACTGGGAGCCAGGCGCTCTCCCATCATTCTCTCTTTAAATTTCCATGGCCACCGCTTTACAAAGAAATCGAAGCTCAGGAAAATTAAGTTACAGTACTATCAGTTGCATATTTTAGCCTACGTTTCCTTGACTGCAAAATGCATGCATGCCTTCTCTATTGCTCAATGCTCATCTCCAACTCCAAGGGGCTGACTCATTGGAAACAGTAACAGAAAGTAGCTGACAGATTCCAAAACCCGCCTGTGTTGCTGGAGCATGGAGAGGAATCTGAGTCCTCCAGCTACGAAAACGAAAGGCCTTCTTAGAATGAGTCTCAGTCCCGTGCACCAACTATTCTTAGCAACAGCCTTTGACTATCCCTCTCCCAGAATCACTGATTCCCACAGCGTTAGCAATGTGACTCTGGGCCTTCTTTTCTGTACCCCTACTGTACGAGCAGCTCCTGAAAAAGGTCTGAGGGTTTGCGGAGAGATGAGAGGTGGTGCCAGCTCACTACTGGGAAGCCGGTGCAGAAATCAACATCCGCGTGTCAGATGCTATTTACTGAACCTTCCTCATGCTTGACATGTAATATCTGACGGGATTCTCAGAACGACTTGGAAAGGTAGCTACTAGTAATATTCTCATTCTCCTGAGGAGGAGACTGAGGTTTAGAAGTTAAATGACTTGCAGAGTGGAACAGCCAGGATTCAAAAACAGGCAGTTTACTCTGAAGTTGTCACCCTAAGTGCCCACGCTGCTCAAAGACCCCATGAAGAGACCATGTCATACCACTTAAGAGAGGGCAGACTGCCCTATGGTGTTGGGGAAGGTGGTCTGGTCCCTCCCACCTCTTCTCTGTCGCACCTGCACACCCCACTGTTTATTCAGAGTCTGCTGAGTGGCCTAGAGTAGGCAGGTGTCACTCATTTCATACAATTGAATCATTACCTCTTTATCCTTATACAATTCAGGGGTGTCAAACTGATATTCACCAGGGGCCACATCGACCTCATGGTTGCCTTCAAAGGGCCGAATGTAACTTTAGGACTGGATAAATGTAACTACTCCTTAACTAGGGGCAAGGAGCTTGGTGTTGCCATTGGGCAGAGACAAGGTGCCGGGGCAGATGAAACAAGGGGGAGGGCCTTGTGTTTGCCACCTGTGCTCGCCACCTGTGTTCTACATCACTCACATGTGAAAATCTTGATTCACCAACCTCCCTTTCTATGGTAGCCAAAGAATGAAAGAGTGTTTATAAATTAAATTTTAAATTTGTACACATTGTAGGTTTTAACTGTTCACTAGATTACTTTTTAAAAATGTTTAAACACACTCACTGTATTCATTTATAAAGAGCCATTTCAGCATTATTTAAATATATTTAGACTTTAAATAGCACTTCTGAAACAAATGCGCAATGAACACCATCAAGTACCATTTGACAATTATACCTCAGGGGTGTGTACCCAAAGCTAAAACACGAAGCCTTTCTCACAGTATTCTTTCCCAACTGCCCACTTCTTTGAATGCGTTTCTCTCGGCACTCCTGCTAGGTCGGTCCTGAGCGCTGTTAACCCCACTGTTTTCTGCGCCATCTACCCAGTCCTCTGTACTCACTGTTACCTACATCCACTGAGACCTGTTAAGCCAGGGGTGTCCAACCTTTTGGCATCTCTGGGCCACAATGAAAGAAGAAGAGTTGCCTTGGCCACACATTAAATACACAAACACTAACAAAAACTGATGAACAACAACAACAAAAAAGGTCTGTACGTAATTTTCATGAAATCTGCCACCACAGATAAGCAAAAAAGTCCTCCCATAATACCCCTAATTATGTAGCGGCCCTTTCGACAATCTTTTAAAATCATTGAGTAGATGCCAAGTTTGTGATCACTAATGTGGAAAATATACACGTGTAAGTAGTAAAACTTAGTATAATCATGTTTTAAGTCATGTTTTAAGTAAATTCACAATTTTGTGTTGGGTGGCATGCATAGCCATCCTGGGCCACATACGGCCCTGCGGGTTGGACACCCCCGTTTTAAGCCATATTTTAGTCAAATGACTAGAATGTAAGGGTGTGAAGTCAACCCTGCCAGTCTGTGCTCATTTCAACATCTTTATAAGACATTGTTGAAATCTTCTGTGCTTCCTCTGCTTAACTGGTTAGAAAAGGTATATACGATAATTTCTGTTACATTGAAAAGTGACATTATTTATCTTGGGTTCAATTCCAACTCATAATGGCTGGCGATTAACAGAAAAGCAACATTTTTTTTCCAGTTTTTAAAATACTGTTGTTATATGAGTGATTGTTTTTCTTAGGAAATATACACATTGCAATGTTTAGGAATCTTCAAATGACTGCCAACTGGCTCCATAATATGTCTCAAAAGAAATAAAACAAATATCGCAAATGTTAATAACTGGTGACTCTGGCTGGAGAGTATATGGAATTTTTTTGCACTGTCCTTGCCACTTTTCTGTAAATTTGTAAAGATTCTGAAATTTAAGAAACAAAAAAAAAATCCACAAATGTAATCATTCCCCATTGTGTGGGGGCCCATCTGCATAGGAATTTGTCCATGGTTTCTTTTTCATTACACGATGAGAAGGAAACAGCTTCTCTAACAACCAGTACTTACAGGATTTAAATAAAGCACTGCAGACAACATTACTTGTTTAATCATTAATCCTAGGGTAGTCTACAGAAGGTAACGAACCATGTCATCTGTTGGTTCAAGTTACTGTTTTGGTTAATTTAAGAATGCTGTTTCTTCTTACTGACAGTACAAATCTTAAAAACAAAACAGTGACATAAAGCGCTCTCAGTATCCCAGTGGGAACTGAGGTCAGTTGGGGGTTAGGAACTGCCATCACAACACAGCCGCCCACCTGGTAATAGCTGGCTTTGGCCTCCATCATCATCTGCTGGGTGGAGATCATCTTCTTCCTGCGCTTACACTCCTCCTTGAGGAACTTGATCTCCCCAGCCTGCTTGGTGAGCAGCTCTTTGCTCTGCTCGCAGTTGGCCAGGCTCAGGCGCAGCCGCTCCTCCACGTTGTGCAGCTGCGTGGTGAGGAACTCCTGCGAGTGCATCAGGTACTCTATGGAGAGCTGTGCCAGGCGGATGAGCTTCAGCAGCACCGGGTCCACCCCCGACTGGCAGTGCGGGCACTTCTCGTCCTCCAGCTTGCAGAAGGTGATGTTCATGATGTTCTCCTGCAGCGTGAGCACGTCCACAGCGCCCGCTACCTTGTCCACGTCGATGGCGCTCAGCCGCCGCCAATCCACGCTCTCCAGCCGCGGCCGGAACTGGAAGAACGGCAGGGGGCCCGCAGCCGCCGCGCCGGGCGGGAAGCAGGCCATGGCAGCCGCCCCGGCCGTGGCCCCTGCGGGGGCGTCGGGACCCTCCAGACCGTTGGCGAGGGGGTAGTAGACCTGCTTATGGAAGGGCTGTGGGGAGGAGACAAGGCAGGGGTGGCGCGGGAGCTGTGAGCCCCGCGCCCCTCGCCCCTCTCGCCGCCCCTAACCCGGCATCGGCAGGCGGGTATCCCAAGCTTCGGAGCCTCTTACCATGCTTGGAAGCAAATCGGCCACCTCTGCCGGCATCGGAGGGAGCACGGTCTCCTCTGCGGGGCGGGGGCCGCCTCCCGAACCGCTGCCGCCCCACCCCTCGGCAGCAGGCAAAGGCAAGGTCCCAGGAGGCGGCGGCAGCCAGCGGCAGCCGCAGCGGCCTCCACTCTGGGCGTTCAAGCCGTTGCTATGGCAGCGTCCCCAGACGCCCGGACTGCGAGCAACGGGCCCGTGGTGACGGGGAGCAACAGGCTCGCCGGCCCCCCCGCGTGGTCAGCGCGCACCCAGGGCCCTGTGGAACCAGAGAAGACCTCGTGGACGAGTCTGAGTAGACACAGCCGTCACCCACCCCCCTCCCCCGCCCCCAAGAGGTTACCTCCTGAGTGCCTGCCTCCCGGGACACCACCCTCCCTGGCCTTCGGGAGGGAAGAGCCAGGTCCCGAAAGCTGGGGAATCCACACCCCTGAGACCTTTCGGTCCTAGTTGCCATCTTCTAGGTATTCACTACTACTCTTGCCTTAGGTTTTGAGATCAGAAATAACTATTCATTCTCATTTTTTTTTTTACACACAACTCAGAAAACATTAAGCGACGAAACTATGTAAAATTACAGGGGACGGAAGCTGACCGGCTGCAAAAGGCACAAAGACACTCTGGGGGTATAATAAAGTATTCTACATTTTGATCGTTTTGTTGATTCCCTGAGCATATACATTTGACAAAACTTTTCGAATAGCACACTGAAAATTAAGGGTGTGTTTTGTATATGATATCTCAATAAAGTTTTCAAAATTAAATTCATAATGTAGTTAATTCTATTTGATGGCAGGCTTTCTAAATTTCTTAGATGAAAAGTACTTTTTTAAATGGACTCTTTCTTCCTCTGTGGGTTGGCTGGTTGCCTGAGTTAACTGTGTACTTCTGATAGAAGTACAAACCAAAACACTCCCACAAATATTTAATACTTTGTCTTTCCAAAAAGATGTATTTTCAAAATGTGAAAGTAAAAAAACAAAAATTACACGGAGGGGATTTTAACTATCAGCGTTACCATCAAGTTTTATAGGGCCCTGGTATCTACCTTACAAACTTGTGTGGCAGCTGCATTCTGGCTTTTTTGTTTTGGGGCTTTTTTTTTTTTTTTGGAGGCTAACAAATTTCTAGCAGCAACTTATAGACCTCCGGCCTCTCATTCTTGGGGTCTTCTGAAGGTGGCCCGTGGCTACCACCGAGGTCAATGAGGTGAGGAAAAGCCAGACATTCCTCAATCCACCGGGGAGCCCCAGCTTGGACCAACCATCAGGAAAACTTTTGTCTTTCCTAACAGCCAAAGAACAGAAGAAAGAAAAATGCAGTTCAGAATAATAACCAGCGGCAAAGCTGTAACATCAAATATTTTTTACCACCTTCCAGGCAATGTAACTAGAAATAAGCCTACGTAAAAGCATCCAGGAAACCAGCATGCACTGCATATGACTTCCTAGGAACCATGCACCCAAATAACGTTTAATGGAACTTTGGGAGGCAAAGGGCTGTTATGGATTCACTGCAGCAGGCATACAAGCCTTAAAGATCTAGGTTTAAAATTTGAGTCTTCCATGCACTTGCTGCCTGACCTCTTAGAACAAGTTATGTCAGCCTTAGGCCTCCGTGGAAAAGGCGTCAGTATACCGACCTGGCAGTTCTGTGAACTGTGGGCTCCATCCACTGGGCTGCAGGATCAGCGGGAACGAGGGCCCGGCTCTCTCTTGCTCACCGTGATATCCGCAGCACCTAGCATGGGACAGACAGGCAGAGGCCTTAATAATTTGCTGAACGGACGCGTGGATAAATGAATTAGGCGTTTAAAGTAAATGTCAGCTCCCAGTCCGTATCCCTCCTTATATTCTGTGCCTCTGGCCTGTCATAGGGAGATTCACCCTCGCTCTGGGACCAACGCCTTGGAGCTGAACGTAGGAGGACTGTCCGCTCGCCCCCACTGCAGTCCCGGGAAGAGGCACGCAGGGCCCAGACACCCATCTCTGTTCACCGCCATCACTCTGGCCCCGGGCGCCACGGGGCTGGCCACTGTCGCCCCCTGATCGAATCTCATTCGCAAGATGGCCGGAACAGTAAAGAAGGGGGCACGCCTTCCCGTTCCCTCCGTCCCTCATCCCCAGGCAAGGACGCCAGCCCAGCGCACCGCGGGCGGGCTCCCGAACCCTCTAAGACAAAGGCCGGAGGACGCGGGCGCCAAAGGCGCCGCCTCTTTGAAGGCAAATAGGAGTAGGGGCTGCGGCAGCCACGCCAGCGGGGTCTGCAGAGCCTCCACTCACAGCCAGGGGAAGCGGGAGGAGGGCCCAGCCTCGCGGGCACCAAGATGCCCACGGGCGCCTGGCGCATCCCAGGCCTTGGCTCACCCCAGCTGCGCGCTCCTGGGCGGACGCCGGGCGCTGCAGGCGGATGGGGGCGTCGCTGGGGACCCCAGACCCCAGGCGCTCTGCTAGTGCAGGCAGGCCGGAGGAGGCCCAGAGCAGCCAAGCGGGAAGACGCGAGGCAGCTCCTTCCAAGATGCAGGATGAAGCCTGTCAGGGTTGGGCAAGTTGTGGCGAGGCGGGCCGCTTGGCGCTCCTCCGGGCCCTCCCAGACTCTAGGCCGCTGGCGCCTCTGGATCCCCCACCCCCCTCCCGCCCCCCTCCCCTCCGCGATCCCTTTCTGGCTTCTTCTCTCGGCGTCCCAGCTCCTCTGGCAGCTGGGCGGGACCTTGCACATCTACACTGCAGCGCTAAAATGCGCTCCTCCAATCCGGCGGTTGGTGCAGACACGTGGTGCTGGGGCCTCTCTTACTGGTGTAGGATCCTCTCCCCAAGAAGAGAAACCAGATTCACTCTATCCCTGCGGGTGGCCTGGCCTTCAGCTAGCTAATTTCATGTAGGGGCTTTAGGTAAATTCACTACCGAGACTCTTTTTTACTCGCAGAAATCTGAAAATGCAAGGGACCTTGAAGAAGCTGTCTAATGCAGCCCTGCATTTGAGTGATGTGGCAAACGGATTAGGCACTTTGCAAGAGAAGCCCACAAGGGTAAATAAAGCCCACTTAGGTTTCGGCCTCTCTTCGGTTGTGCCTACTATAGGGGGAGTCATGGATCTGTGTTGGTAGAAAGTTCCACGGTGCGGGGAGAAGGAGGTCGTGGGTCAAAAGTAGTGTGACCATTTTTTTTTTTTTTTTTTACCTAGAATTGGAACCCGTGGACAATGGGGCAAAATTCGGTATTTTAAAATAATGAGCAATCCAGAAAGTTTGCATTTTAACGACCATGAGGTTGAATCAGATTGAGACACTTAAATGCATCTCTTGCAAAATCGCAGTGTTTGCTGTAGCAAAAACTATCAATCAATTTAAAAAAGAGTAACCACATGACTTGGCTGGTGTGGCACAGTGGATTGCAAACCGGAGGGTCTCAGGTCTGATTCCCAGTCAGGGCACGTGCCTGGGTTGGGGGTGTGGGAGAGGCAACCTATTGATGTATCTCTCGCACGTGTATGTTTCGCTCCCATGTCTTCTCCCTCCCTTCTTCTCTAAGAAAATAAAATAAAATCTCTTTTTAAGCCCTGGCTGGCATAGCTCAGTGGGTTGAGCGCAGGCTGCAAACCAAAGTGTCACAGGTTCGATTCCCAGTCAAGGGCACATGCCTGGGTTGCAGGCCACAGCCCCCAGCAACCGCACAGTGATGTTTCTCTCTCTCTCTCTTTCTCCCTCCCTTCTCTCTCTAAAAGTAATAAATAAATAAAATCTTTTTTAAAAAGAATAAATTTAAAAAGTGACCGCCAAATTTTTGCTGGATGACAACAGGCTGCTTGTGCTTGGCCCCGACTGTGTCAGCTTCATGCCACACTTCATCTAGCGCGATTTGTCCAATGTAGCAGCACCTCACTAAGGATTTATGTTGAATTCCATGCTTTTGTTCTCACTTGAACTCATTCGGCCTAGGGCAGCCTTAGTGGGATTTTCAAATCTGATTTTAAAATGCTTACATTTGAAAGAGACTCCAAGATCATTCCAAAAATCCTCTAAAGTGGGATGGCAAAGATTTCTCGATAGACGGTTCAGGCACTATGAAGTAGGTAAAGCTAATGCCCTTTGAGGTGTGTGTGTGAGTGTGCATGTGAGTGTGCATGTGAGTGAGTGTGTGTGTGTGTGATAATTGCTTATTTAACTCACCCAGATAACATTAAGGCAGTGATTTTCAACAGGTGTGCTGCAAGAACCTTTTAAAACACGCAATGCCAGACTATTTAGTCAAGGGCACTGACCTCTTTTCCCTTAGATCATTAGATAAAAATTAAAATGACAGCAGCCAACACAACAATAACCACTGGTGTGAATGAACCAAAATGATACCTATGTTATTGTGGGGTCGCCAGAAATATATATTTTTTGGTGTGCTGAAGAATTTTAGGAATTAGTTTATGTCTGCCATGAGCTGGAAAAGGTTGAGGATCGCCGCACTAAGGCAAAGAGGGCAGGCTGCAGTTGTTCATGAGTACCTTCCGGTATCCAAAGCGACCTACGGCTAGACTTCGGTTACACAAGGATAAGGAGACAGCTCCAAATAGTTCAGCCTGGGCATTTTCTTTCTTCTGGGTGTAAATATTTTGCTTTGCCCTCAGTTTCCAAGGAAAGAACCTCCATAATGAATTCAGTGTGGTTTTTTTAACCAACTTAATTGGGTGAAAGATTTGTCCGCAGCTGAGTCAAGATGGACGGGCGTATCAGGCTGCCCTTGGAGATCAGCCCTAGAGGTGACAGTAACAAGCCAACGGAAGAGCTAAGGCGATCTGATCAACACAAAACAAACCACCTGGGGAAAGGCCCGGGATAGCTTGGGCCAAGACAAATCTCCTGAGCTGCTAGGTAGGGCATGGAACGAGTCCCCGAGGAAGGCATTCTCTGCTTGTCGAATGGCAAGGATCTGGGAAGTCAATGTGTTCCAGTGTGTTCAAATATCCTTTTAAGTTCATTAAGAAAATGAAAATGTTCACTTTTTTATGGAAGATCAAATACCCCCAAAATTGCAATGTGATTTAAACAGCCCAATGAAGAGACACTCTCCCAATGAGCTGGCCAGTACTCATCAAAATTGCCACAGTAAGCAAAGACCAGGAAAGACCGAGGTATTCTTTCAAATTAGGGGAATTTAAGAAATGTGACAACTCATGATCTAGGATTTTCCCTTTCTATGAAGGACACTATTAAGGTAAATGGCAAAATTTTAATAAAATTTGAGAGCAAGAGTATTGAGTATTGTATCAATATTTTTTTCCAAATTTGGTAGTTGTACTATGGTATTGTAAGAGAATATTTTGTTTTTCGGAAATACACACTGAAGTATTTAGGGGTACAGGGCATCATGCCTGCAACTTCCAAATAAATGAGAAAGAGAGAATGATAAAGCAAATATAGCAATGCAGCAAATTGGGGACTAGATGAAGGGTCTAAGAAGATATCTTGTCCTAGCTTTGTAACTTTTTCATAGCATATATCAATAAATGTGCCTCATTTAAAGGAAGGCCAGAAGGAGGCAGTGTGGATGTGTACGGCAGCTCCATGAAGTTACCAGGCAACCCGGCTGCCTCCCGCTCTCTGCAACAACCTTGGACAAGTCCGCCTCCTCGTGGTAGAGACGGGGTGCTGCAGTTTCCGCAACATCCCCAAACCAGCAGACTGCGCGGAGAATATCCTTGTAATTAAAAGTCAGGAAAAACAAGTGACATGTGTAAAAACATTTCTTTTTAAATGACATTTCAATAATTAGATTAGCAATCTGTCATAACTGGAGCTCTAGCGGAGGGGTGGTTAACCTCCGTGTGTGTGTGTATATGCATTCACGCTTTCTCACACACATACCACACACACAAGCTTGTGTACACACACAGACACACACACACACACATATGTATAACCTGCTTTCAGAGAGGGCTCAGGGGGTAGGGGAAGGGCAGAAAATAGGGAGGGACAGGAGAAGTCGCGTGTGTGGCTAGTGACTCGGTCCTTCTGGGATAGCCCCTCCACCGCCAGCTGAAGGAAAGCAGCCCCTTTCCCGAGGCTGCGCCTTCAGATGGGCGTGCGTATGAAGTGTCTGTAAAACGTGGTTTTGGTCGGAGCAACACCTGCGTGGACAAGGAGGCGGAGCAATGCCAATTGTCAGGTCTGGGCAGTTACCAAGGCAATCCAACCTGAGTAAATTACAAATTAAGAATAAATAAAATAAAAAGTGGCCCCTGCTCAGGACAGGGAGGCGACATTGGCACGACTTGCCTGGGAACGTGGGACAACCTCGGGGTGGCTTCGGTTCCTCCCCACTGTCTAGATGGCCCGGGAATTCCAGAGGAGGGGGCAGGCCCGCGGAGAGCCCAGAGTAGGGCAGACTGTGCGGAGGCTCAGAAGCTTTAATTACCCCAACAATCAGTTTGGGCTTGAGTCTGGTGAGGGCCTTAGTTCAAGCCTGAAGGGTCTCTAGCCGCCTCTCCACGTGTTTGCTCTGACCGGGATGGAGCGGAATGGGCTGGTGCTTGCTCCATGTGGCACTGGCAACCAGGACAAAGGTCCTGGCATGACATGGATTTGTGAGGGGCCTGTCGTTTGTAGGGGAGCCGAGTCCAGTCCAGGCTCCGGTGGGAAGCGGGCAGATGTCTCCACTCAGCCTCAAGGAGCCCGAGCAGGACCTCCGGGACCCGAGGTGCAGCAAATGGCAAAAGAGGTGGTGGGTGGGGCTAGCATTTCCCTCCTCACCCACAGGCACCGAAAAGAGGTGATGACGCAAAAGGGTAATGCGGGCAGCAGGCATGCCTGAGAAGTCAAAGAACACAGGGAACACCTTTGTCACAGTATGGTCGGGGATAAATAAGGTCGCTTGTATGATGTCCACCTTGGGCACACGGTAACCCTTCCCCCTCAGGGGGGTTAGGTCCGTGATGCCCAGGAAGGGGGCCAGGGCATTTTGCTCAGAAACATCAAAGAAGGTGACGGTGACAGGTAGTGTAGCGTACGGAGGGCAGAAGGACCCACTAGCTCCAGTTTCTCCGGCAAAGCCCTCAGTGGGGCCAGATAGTGCAAAACATCCTCAGAGCAATGATTCTTCCAAGTTGCCCAGCAGGGTACAGCTGAGGGCGAGGGTAGGAACAGGCAGGCACTGGTAGGGCTCAGCAGGTCTGGGCGCTTGCAGAGGCTTTGAAGGAAGCTCAGCTTCAGGCCACGGGCACCTTTCAGTCGCTGCCCCCTAGGGCTGCTGTCTGTTGGGTCCAGCACGGGCTCCTTGGGCCAGGGAGCAGGTGGCCCCAGAGGGTGTGGCTTTGACATCAGAACTGTGGGCAGCAGAAGGGTGACCCAGGGTTCCCTGGCACCTCTGAGGGGCTGGCCCCTCCTCAGAGCTGACATCCAGGGCTTCTCTGGCAGGGAGCAGCCTTGGTGGGGCAGGGGCCTGGAGGTCCAGGGCCAGAGGGTGTGTGCTCAGGACTGAGTGCATTGGCAAGACCAGGGGCTGTCCCCATGGCTCACCCCAGCCACTGGGCTCTTACCCGCTATTCGTGTAAGACTATGCAAATCAATGTCAAGTGTGTGCAGCTGGCTTGGAGGAACTCACCCTAGGGACTTTCCCAGGGGCCTCTGTCCCCCTGGATCTGGAGAATCCTAGTCTCTGGTGTGCAAAGTATTACAGGAAGCATTTGATGGGGCCCAGGGGGCACGCTGGACCCTTGAAGTCCAAGGTGAGGTGTGTTCTCTAACACACAGGCTGTGATGGCAGCAATGCTGGCTGGGCACACCCAGCCCCAGCCCCAGCCCCTCTGGGCCTAATACCCCACAGTACATGGTTCTTCAGGAGGTTGTCCCTCTCTGGCCCCCAGCCCAGAGACCTTCTTCGGTTCCCAGGAACCCTCAGTAAGCGACCATTTCAGGGCCCTGTGAGGGTTGGAGGCACCAGCTGGAGGGGAAAAGATGTAGTTACCCAGTAGACCCCAAGGGATGTGGGCCCTCCTCCTGGGCCGTAGCCCACAAGCAGGCCACCCTGGAGAGCGAGCTCCCTGCCTGACTGTAGGCTGCCAAGGGCCAGCCTGTGGCACGGCTGTGCCTGCATGTGGCACGTGACCTCCCTTCTTGGTGGGGGTGGGGCTCCCCTCACGACCTTTATCCTGGGTCTGGGGATATCCCAGTGAAGGGGCTGTAAGCCTAGCTGAGCGTGCCCTCTTCCTGACTGATTCCGTGCTCTCCTAGCTCAGAGTCTGGTCCGTGCACACTGCACTGGCAAGGTGACAGCCACCATTCCGTGCAGCCTCTGGCCTCCGTCGGACCCCCACTCCCAACTGGCTCTGCCACGGTGGTTGCTGCTCTGGGCCCCTCCATCCTCTCAAATCCCCAGTCCTCCACAACATGGACCCCCAACCCAGACAAAGGTGAACCTTTTACATTTTATGTCCTCTTGCTAGTTGTTTTTTTTCCAGAGCCTAAACAGCTATCAAAAAGATTTTAGGCCAGCCCTGGCTGGTGTGGCTCCGCGGATTGAGCACCAGCCTCTGAACTGAGAGATCGCCGGCTGGATTCCCAGTCAGGGCGCATGCCTGGGTTTCGGGCCAGGTCCCCAGTTGGGGGAGAACAAGAGGCGATCAACTGATGTATCTCTCACACATCCATGTTTCTCTCCCTTCCTCCCTTCCCCTCGCTCTAAGAATAAATAAATCAAATCTAGAAAATATCCTTTGGGCTCTACCTTTGCATAGTGATTAAAGAGTAATTAACGGAATGAAGGTAACCTGATTGCTCACGTGGTCCTACTCCCCTCCACCCCATTTATTAGCACTGAAACACGTGCCATTTGTTTGCTTCTCTCCATGCACCTGCCTCCTACCTGAGCACGCTGCTGACCCCTCCCTCTGCAATGTATTCCTCACACAGCAGCCAGAGTGACCTCTTTTAAATCTGAATCCAATCATGCCAGTCTTCTGCTTAAAGCCCTCTGACGACTTCCTGTTCTTACAGGAATCAGTTTAGAACTCCCTTTGAATATCCTGATTTCCATCCTTAGGAGTTCTTTAGCTCTGCTCCTATTGTTGAGACCAGAACCACAGGCAGGATTCTGGGGATGATTCGTGGTCTCGTTGTATTTATTTACAAAACTCTATCCTCCCTAGATTCAGCATTTTGTTGGCTATCTTTACCACAGTACATCGTTTTGGATGATGTTGTCACTGCCTTCTCGTGAACATTAAAGTCATCTGTTTTTGTTATTAACCTCACCTGCGGTGCGTGTCATTAACATTACCTGTGGACATTAAACTCATCTGCTGTTTTGTCATTTAACATCACCCGTGATGTCAAAGGGGAAAGGGCAAACCAAATAAATAAAACCCCAAGGAATTCCCGAAGAGAAACTTCTTCCATTGTTCTGTTACAAGGAAGAGTACCATTTGTATAACACTTTATAATTTACAAGAACCTTCACACTTCATGATACGTCAAAACAAATCTCTGAGGCAATCAGGATCAGACTCACTTTACAGATAAAGGTAATGTTAGAAATGCGTGAGAAACCAGACGATCGGATCCAGGTGCCTTTATTAGACGCTGCGCTTACAGGCAGGCTGAGTCTGGACCAACTGCAGCCCTGGGGGAAGGCAAGAGTGGGGTTTTTAAAAGAAAAAGTGGGGAGGCTTGTTGGGGGGATGGGGAGGGATTAGTGTCTTGTTCTTCTGGGAGAGCACCTCAGGGTTTCAGGATGTGAGCTGGGACAGTGGGTCAGGTAAAGGGCCAAGCTGTTCCCCGGTACAGAAGGGTCCATCTGACTACCAGCCATTGTGGCTGGCGCCAGGTGTCTACTGTGGGAGGTGGGCGTTTTGATGAAGCCTCAGGCTATCGACTGAGTACAGATAACTGAGTCACGAGCCATCCAGCGGGTTGGAGAACTCGCGGGACTGGGTCACGAGGAATCTGGTGGGTGGGGAAACTGGCCTGACTCTTTCAGGTAATTTAGATAAGAGCCGTGGTATGGGATTACATTTCTTGGATGTGAATCCTCTGCATTTCACATTATATTATACTGCTTTCCACCACAACTAATCAGGGACTTGGGTTATTGTGCTTTTCCTCCCTCAAAACCATTTCCTTTGCACCAGTTCCCTTTAGAATAGAAGGCTTTCTGCTTTTACTTTCCTTCCTGTAGCGTCAGGAAATCACAAATGGCTGGCCAAAAAGTTCATTTGTTTTTTTTTTCCTGTTAAGATGTCTTCAGTAACGTTTAGTTGTCTTTAACGTCATTTGAAACAATTTTGTTAGATTGTATTGTGACAGCTGTTATACCAGCAAGCATTTTAAAAAGAACTTATCACACTTGGTGAATTTTTGTATAGCCATTTTAATATTGAAAATGGAAGAAAATATGCAACATTTTCAGCATATTATGCTTTCTTATTTCAAGAAAGGTAAAAATGCAACTGGAACACAAGAAAAGATTTGTGCAGTGTATGGACAAGGTGCTGAGATGTACTGAATGTGTCAAAAGTGGTTTGCGAAGTTTTGTGCTGGAGATGTCTCGGTGGGTAGACCAGCTGAAGTTGATAGAGATCAAACTGAGACACTGAGGACAATCAATGTTATGCCACATCACACTCAAAATATCCAAATCAATGAAGTTATTGGTGAAAATGAAAATGTGCCTTTTATGGGAAAAACTAAATTTGACTTTTTGGCCCGCCTGGCATTTCTAGTTTGGGAGTTCATCTCAAGTGTGAAGTAGCACCAAGGCTGTAAATACAACCTACTCACTGGTCAAGTCTGCACTTGTGACACAGAAAAGCTTCACTGCTTTACCCTGTGTAAAAAACCACTGGTGTCTACTGGGTGTGTTGGAGACGCCAGATGAAGTGGCTGTGAACAAACAATGCCAAATGAAGTAACTTGAACTTTAGCTTGTTCCAGTTCTTATCTCTTTTGTTGACGCTCTTCTGATGAGCTCAAGACACAAAAATCCCTTGTAACAGGTGACTTTTGTTTTATGGCTTACATGGGACACACTCCCAAGAGCCCCTTGCTCTTTCAGCTGCTGCGCCTCCCTAGTTTCCTCTTCACGGACTCTTCCAGGATTCTGCCATCTTTTGTGGACACGTTGGTCCACTGGAAGGTCGGCATGGGGGTCGGGGAGGGCTCCCAAACTTCCAAGCCATTCTCATTTAGTGCCTTGGGTCAGTGGTGTACTTCTCTCTGGTTGTCTCCGAACTACTTCGGCCTCTCTCTGCTCACTCATGTTCTCCTGACCTTATCGCAAGCTTTTCAGTTCAGTCTACATTTGCTCCCTCTGCGGCAAGCAGCAGGCCCCGTGCTTCCTCGTGTTTAACCGTCCATTCTGAGACCTCAATTTCAGAGGCTTTCAAGCTCCCCTCCACCCTCTCATCGCGGGCACTGCGGCTTTCCCTTCCTCTCCAAACCGCACACCGGAAAACCTGGCCCGCTGCCGTCCCGCTCCTGCTAACCTAGCACGCGGAGACCAACCCCAAAGGCCTCGAAGCCCGCGCATGCGCACTCCGAGTTCGCCGCCCAGCCTCTCGGCCGCCTCCCTCCCGCTGCCTGCTCCAGGCGGTTTGAAGGTGCCTGACAGCTCCGCTGCGGGCCGGACGCAGTCTCGTCCCGTGCTTCCACGTTATCCTATCAGAGGCGGGGCGGGGCGATGGGCCCCGCAGCCTATCAGCGCCAACCACGACCCTGACGAGCCCAGTGGATGGGCGCCCGGGCAGAAGGCGACTGGACGGCGGCGGCGCCTGGGCGTAGCCTCGCCCGGGCCCCGCCCACCGCTGCCTTCCTCCGGTGGGCGCCAGCTGCCGCGGAGGCCTGAGCGAGCGCTGACTCCGGCGGGCGCAGCTGCAGTCCGAGCGCCGGCGGGGGCTGGTGGGCCCGCTCTCTTGTTTTTCTCGCCGCCGCCGCCGCGCCCTCGGACATGGTGGCCCCTAGCTCTGTGACCAGCCGCCTGGGCTCGGTGTTCCCCTTCTTGCTCGTCCTGGTGGACTTGCAGTACGAAGGTAAGTCCTGCTCTGCCCCGGAGAGAGGAGTGGGCTCCGGGGTCAGGTCCCTGTCACTTCCCCGCCAGCGCCCGGGCGCGAGTCTCCGGGGGGCCCGGGCAGCGGGCGAGAGCCGGGACTGCGCGGCTCCGCATGGGCCTGAGCCCGCCCCGGGGTGGGCCGGTCCCCGGTTCCGGGTTTGTTTGGGGAAGAAGTGGCGGACCGCCGGGCACGGCGCCAGAGAAGGGGACTTGGCGTGTGGAGCCGCTCCGGAGGGGAGAGCAGGGAACGGGCCGGCGACTTCTGGGGCGTCCCGGGACACGGCGACTTGAGCAGCAGTCGTGTTCGGCCTCGCTTGGGACCCTGGCTTGGCGACCGGGGACACCGTCGGGCAGTGGTGCCGGGAGGAGGCGGCAGAGGCAGCCAAAGTGGAGGCTTCTTTCGCTCGGGAGTTCCGCGGGTGGTGGGAGGAGGTACGTCCCGCCGAGTGAAAGGGACAGTGTTGACTGTTAAAAGTGAGTTTTCCGTCCCATTATCACACTGTGTCTTGTAGAGATGTTGTCAGGTTTAGGAGCGGGTGCTGGAAGGAAGCTCCCGAGGGCAAGGCACAAAGTTTGTGGTTTTACAACTCCTAGCGGGATGTCGTTCGGTTTAGGCTGGCTTTCCTTTTTCGAGTTTTCTGGAGTGGGGGTGGAGGTGGGGGAAAAGTCCCCTTAAGAAGATAAGAACATTTGCATTTCGCTTAAGGCACACAGGTTGTTTGCTACTGTAACAGAATAGCAAAAACAGAGGGCTGTCCCCTCCCTACAAGATATCAGCCGCGGAAGAATTAAAGCTGAAAGCGCCAATTGAACTAATGCTCCTAGCTTGGTTACCGTGAGAAATAGTGGAGTATAATGACATACCAGATGAAGACACTGATCTACTTTCATTCTCATGCAAAGGGCTAGTAGTTAAGGAGGTAAAACGAAACATTTTAATATGAGACAATGTTAGACAAGAGGGAGTGAGGAGCTGAAGCTGGGAGTTGTTTCTGGTAAAATACCCTTCTAAACTTAAAAAAAAAAAAAAAAAAAAGGAATACTTCCCAGTGTTTAGGTTTCGTGCATAGCAGTGGTTTATTTATTTTTATTATTTTGGCTCCCCCAGTGACTATATATTTCTTTGAACCAAAAGTCAGACCATGTATCAGGACAACATTGGGACAGAGAACTTGACATTGAGGCTGCCCCAGAAAATCCACGGAATTTGAATTTGAATGCCAGGACCGCATTAATATGGGTCATGTGGTCCAGTTCTCTTGCATTCTCCAATGCTAACCCCCATCCTCCTCAAATGTAGCATTTATGTCCAGTTACCATTTATGATTTATTTTGACCCCTTAAGAGAAAGTTGTCTACATTCTGTTTAATGCCAGTCATTTTAAGTTGCAAAAGGTGCACACTTTTGTATGATTCGCTTTTCCCACTGGCGTTTGGATTGCCTTTTTAGAATTACTGTTCTGTATATGATTCTGTAGGACGCGCCAACACTTCGCTTCCATCCTGTGATATTTTCCATAAGAAAAAACCTCAGTGGAGTGTTTTTCTGTATAGGAGGCATTGGTGACATTTGTCAAACAAGTGCCAGAGTACTGCCTTTGTAAAGTAGCAGGACTTTGTACAGATGGTAAGGAAGAAAGGAAAAAGATCTTAAATTTATTGAAGGTCTGCTGTGTGCCAGCCACCTTTCTGTAAGCGATCTCTTTGATTTATGGAGCTGTGTGACATCATTCCCACTTTACAGATGAAGAAACTGAGGATCCGAGTTTAATGAACATGCGTATGTCACATAGCTGTTAACTCCAGAATCCTTAAGTTGAATTCAAGTTATTTGACTGTAAAGTTTTTTCTGTGTACAGGCTGGAGATAAAAGTTAATGGTGGACAGCATCATGTGGGCCCCATTATTTGTAAGTAGTGACAGCTGAGAAAAATCAGATTTTTTTTGCTTGTTTACTGCCAGCAGTAATGAACAAGAAGGTGATTTCCTAGGATATTGAATACAGCGGATCTCAACCTTGAGTGTGCCTGAGGTTCTCACCCTGGGTGGCTTTTAAAAACAGAGTTCAGGTCCCCACTCCCAGAGTTTCTGATTCAGTAGGTCTAGGTGTGCCAAAATTCTGCATTTTTTTTTTAAAAAAAAAATCACTGATGAGAATAACTGGTATAATAAGTTATATAGAGGTGTTAAGTTAGGTGTCTGCTGTGTACTAGACACTAAGTTTGGCGATGCGACCCTAAAGTTTAAGAACCTCAGACTTAGATTAGCAAACTTTTAGCTCCTGTTTTTCCCAAATATGACATTCTGTGTCAGGGGTCAGTAACCTCCGAGTCCTTTGGAGGCATTCAGATCTGCATGATTCCACTCCTCTGACTGAGGCTTGGAGGGGGGAAATAAGGGAGGATGGTTTTAAGAAGAGTGAATGTGAAACACAGAGTTGCATAGGATGCAGAGTGTCATCACTAATTAGCTTAGTTGACTGAGTTTATTCTGATTTAAAAATATTCATCTTGGTTTCCTCCCCCTATGCTTTTTTGGTTAGTTGTAACCTGGAGAAAAAATACGTAATTTTTTACAAATTGAAAGTTTTAGCACCCTCTTTCAAAAGACCTTTGAAAAGGGGAAGTCCAAAGCACTAGGTTAGGGATGGAATTTTTAGAGCAGAAAGAAAACTTGAGCAGAATCTACTGTGGTATTCTCATGTTACAGATAAGGAAGCTATTTTAATTCTTTGCTAATGGTTTGCTAATGGGTTGTTCTATTTGGTGACTTGAGTAGGAACAGTGCCTAGGGACCAAACCTCCTTTTCTCCCTTTTTCTTCCTTAACATGCTACCTGAACCCAGTTTTTCTTTATTTCACTGAACCGACCTGACTCAGCCATGTATTGGCCATGATGAAAAGAACCATTTACAGTGTGTAAGTATAGATTTCAGGGTGGCAGCTCAGTAGGTAGAAGCTGCGTTCACCTCCTCCCAGGATCAAACTTGGAATTACAACTAAGTTAAAGAACACTCATCCCGAATAACCAGCTGAAGACTAGCTGGAGAGAAGGTTTATAACCAAGGATTTACAGAAGAAGCCAAATCGAGACTGGTAGGAAGAGTGGAGACACGAAAAGAGCCGGCTGTGCTACCACGGGTGGAGGCTGAGATTCCGGAGGAGGAATCTCAGGAAACTGCAGGGCGGTCCCCCCTGGGAAGTGCGGGGCCTAAACCCCAAGTCCGGCTCCCCAGCCCAGAGCAGCAGAGCTGGAAAGAAGTGCCCACAGGACACCTGGCTGTGAAAATCAGCAGGGGTTTCTGTCTGTCAAGGACAGATGCAGCCTGCTGGAGACACAGGCACCCTCTTAAAGCGCCAAATTTCTAGAACGTAGTCTCCCAAAACTGAATCACAAAGAATCAGAAAATCTGAATTGGACCAGTTACAACTAATGAAATTGAAGCAGTAATCAAAAAAACCCCCAACAATCAAAAGTTCAGGACCAGGTGGCTTCACAGGCGAATGTTACCAATCATTCAAAGAAGAACTAACACCTATCCTTCTCAAACTAGTCCAAAAAATTCAAGAGTAGGGAAGAATCCCAAACTCTTTTTATGAGTCCAGCATTATCTTAATTGTGAAGCCAGATAAAGATGCTACAAAGAAAGAAAATTATAGGCCAATATCCCTGATGAGCATCCTTAAATGTTCATCAGGGATGAACTTTGCTAAAGTCCTTAACAAAATATTAGCAAACAGGATTCAGCAATACGTTAAAAAGGCCATACACCATGATCAAGTGGGATTTATTCTGGAATTCAAGTTGGTATGACATCCTCAAATCAATAAACGTGATACAACACAAAAATCACGTGATCATATCAATAGATTCAGAAAAATCGTTTGATAAAATCCAGCACCCATTTATGATAAAAACTCCCTCAAAGTGGGAATAGAGGGAACACACCTCAACATAGTAAAGGCCATACATGACAAGCTCACAGCCAGTGTCGTACTCTCAATGTACAAACACTCCAAGTGTTTCCCTTGAGATCAGGAACGAGACAGGGATGTCAGCTTTCACCGCTCTCATTCACCGTAGTACTGGAAGTCCCAGCCACAGCAGTCAGACATGAAGAGTAAATTAGAGGTATCCAAGTTGGAAAGGGAGAAGCAAAGCTGTCTTTGTTTGCAGATGACGTGATAACTGTACAGAGAGAAGCCTAAGGATTCCACCAAAAGACTGCTAGAACTGAGGTGCTTTCTGGTGAGGTATGCACAGCACAGAACTCACGGTTTTTGTTGTTGAGGTTACAGACTACTGGGTGGGTAGAACACACGCTTTGTGAAGCATCCATGTCCTCTCCCCTCCTTTCTCAGTCTATATGTGTAGTGTAGCTTTTCCTTGATAAGCACCTTTTAATTTCCTTGCCTCTGTATCTTTTTTTTTTACTCACGTGGCAAAATGTAACACTGATTACATCCAACTTGGCCACCAACTTGTTTGTTGTACTTCAGAGCTGAACATGTGTGGACAAAAACGGAGATAAGTTTGCTGACTGGTCTCGTTTTAAGCATATAATCTCAATTTCAAATGTACACTAAATGCTGCCAACATTCCTATAGTTTCTTTGTATGTTCATCTGGAATATCAATATTTCTAACCTTTTCCTCTTCGCTTGAATCTCCACTTTAAACTCCCCTATTCCTCACTTCTTTCACCTCATTCTTTTAGACCTTGTCTTGATTGAGAAAGTTCACTAGCCTGCTTGTATCTGTAGCTACTTATATTAAAATGGATAAAGCATCTCTCTTCTTGGCAAAATCCATTTTCTATACTGATTTCATTGCTTCTCGTCTTCTGAAACTGTCGCTCCTACAGTTATTGTTTCTCTCCTGTTTTCCTCACTTGCATCCTCTGGGCGGGATCATTTACGTTAGCACTCCCATGTGCTGTACTGTGTCCATCCTGAACTGTTCTTTGATGTCACGTGTCCCTACAGCTGCCGAACTGTATCTTTGCTTCTCTGGACAACAGAAGTTTAAAGAGTTGTTGGTGACCTCTATTCCCTGATCTTCTGCTCTTGCCTCAATACATTTCTCCCCTAACACAACAAAGCCTTACATATCTGAGTCCTGTTTATTTCTGCCTCGTTTATCTTAATCTCTGTCACTAGGCTCCTACCACATCAATTTCTTTTACTTTCAAATATCAAGCTCATTTCTGACTAAGGCTCTTTATTCTTGCTATTCCTACAGCCTGGAAAGCTTTTCCGAGATCTTCAAATGAGCATTTATGTTTCAAAGAAGCCCACCTTGACACACTGCAAGAATCATTCTCTTCTTTAGTTAATATTCTCCACCTTTTTGCGTTTTTTTCATAAAACTTAAAGCTATCTGAATTATCTAATTTATTTTTCTTGTTTGTACCTTCTAGAACATGGGTGGCAAACACAAGGCCTGTGGGCCAAATCCAGCCCTCCACGTTGTTTTATCTGGCCCAGCACCTGGTTTCTGCCAGGGGGCAGGGCTGACCTCCTTACCCCTAGTTAAGGAATAGTTCCATTTACACAGTCCTAAAATTACATTCGGCCCTTTGAAGGCAACCTTGAGGCTGATGTGGCCCCCGGCGAGAAGGAGTTTGACACCCTTGATCTAGAATACAGTTTTTATGGAAAGAGGTCTTGTGTTTGTAACTGAAACTTGTAGGCATGACGTAGATGGGCAATAAATAATTTTTAAATGGATGAGTAAAATCAGCTATTTGAGCTATATTTGCATGGACTCTTCCAAATGCATTGCCCAAGCTGAAATTCCTTCAGCAAGGAACCCCGTTACAACACTGATGCCTCCACAGTTCATTGAAGCAGAGGGAGATAATGCCCATTGAAACTGAGCAACCGTGGTTACAATAGATTTTACTTTCCTAGTTTACCTGGGAAGATTTTAGTGCATTGTTCAGACACCATTATTCCGATGTACCTAACTACGCAGCCTTTTCTTCCCTTCGGTTTGGCTTTGTAGACTAAACCTCTTTTTAGGTCAGGGCGACTGGAAAGGATTCTTGAATTTCCTCCCAGCTTAGTGTGTTTTTATTGCAACTGTTTTGGTCCACACTTAGCTGTGGAATTGCTAAGATAATGACCTTTCTGCTCTGTTTTTCCGTGGCCAGGTGCCAGATTCCGCTGTTTTTGTCTGTTTCTGCCATCTTATCCCCTTGCTTGATCGTCTACATTCCTCACATTTTAAACACTCCAACCTGAACACGCATCCCCGGGCGTGCTGCCACCTCTGTCACCTGGCCTTGGCTTGAAGCGTACCATCTTCAACCACAGGTTCTTGCCCTTTTCACTCTGATTCTTCCAGTGCTGTGACTCTCACCACATCGTACTTTTAACCCATCAACTTCAAATTCTTCATTTTTTGCTCTTTGAAAATGACAGGCTCTAGTACTGACTTCAGTGAAAGACTTAACTCCTCCGTCTTTTTTCTCTGACCTATGACTGTGTGTGTCTAGGCAGAAACCTATTATTTAATGCTGATCAGAAAATGGCATGGTGTTTGGTTGCGTTGTCTCTCGGAAAATAGGAGACAGCTCTCATTGTCACTGTCTCCCAGGACGTGGCAAAGGAATAAACATTATCCACGGTTCAAAATAGAGTTGAGACATTGCAAAAATAGCCACAATTTACAAATAATTTTTTGCATATTAGTGTCTTCGTGTATCAGTTTGATTTGATAATTAGTACATATCTTAGAATCTATAATTCTGATGAATTATAATATGTTTAAATAAGAAGGAAAGTGGTTTCATTCAATAAATACTGAGTACACTTTGTTCAAGATACCGAACTGGGTGATGGAAAGAAGAGGAGAGGTTCTTTGGTTTGCTTTGGTCTGAGAGTTGAGGGGTCGAGGGGCTGGGCATTCTGAGAGGCACGCAAACCATGAAGGTCAGTGTATTGAGGCAATGGCACTGCAAAGTGAAGTCACGTACTTGTGAGCATGGGGACGCAAAATGTAGTGGGAACACAGCACCGCCTTTTCCCTGCCATCTCACTGAAGCAGTTCGGGAAGGCTTCCAAGGGAGCCAGCGTGTGAGGACAGAATCCTGATGAAGTAGAAATTTTCCGGCTGGGCAAGTGGGGAAGGCCTCCTCCCGAAACAGCAAGTGCCGAGAGATGTGGCAGAGAGCACCTAGACTAGTATAGTGCTGGCCAAGAAGTTCATTTGATTTTTCCTATAAGATGGCTCTAATAGTGCTTAGCTGTCTTTAACTTCACTGGAAACAGTTTTGTTAGACTGTATTGTGACAGCTCTCATATCAGCATGCTTTAAAAAGAATCAAAATTGGTGGATTTTTGTGTAGCCATTTTGTATTGAAGATGGAAGAAAATAAACCACATTTTCAGAGCATATCCATCTGGTTATGTCTTTATCCATCCATTATTCTTTCCAAAAAATACATTTTAAAATAACATTGGTACAGATGCCCCTAAATACTTCAACATGCATATCATAAACAACTGTTTTGGGCACAAATGTCCATATTTCAAGTGTGCGCTTGGTGAGCTAGATAACTGCCCATACCTCTACAAAGACTGGAACATCATCGGCAATCACAGAAAGTTCTCTCCCGCCCTTTCCCGGCCTGTCCTTTCTCCCCCTTTCCCAAGTGACTGCTGTTCTGATTTCTTTTCCCTACAATGCCCCTTTAGCCTCCTCAATAGTTTAACATCATGTTCATTGTAAAAAAGAAGTGCTTTGGCTACTGGCTTTCCACATGTACCCCTCTGCACACACTGGAACTCCAGGACAACAAGACGACTCTGAGTATTTTCTACCTAGCAAGACACAGCTATTCTCATAAGTGAGGAAGTTCTCACCTGTACCACAGTAGAGGAGACCCAGTTCTAAGTCACCACGTCCATTACTGGCTGTTTCAATGACTGCTCTCACTGTCCCACTCAGTATTCAGTATGTACAGACTGAAGTATAAAATTAATTTCAACAATTGTATGTAAAATAGGAATGCAAGTTAGAGACAGTATGGTCAGTGCAGTGGACTCTCTACAGTTATTCGTGGTAGTTGTGTTTCATGAGTCATTGCTACCCTGAATTAGCAGATACTGAACCGTTGCTTCTAGAGGGAATCACAGGGTTAGCATCCTGCAAGCCTCTGGTCACTGCATTTTTGTCAACAGATCAAAACATAACCTTGTTTTATGTGTGTTTCTGTTTGACAGCATCTTATTTAATATATATTGTTGATTTATTAACATTGGAGTCATGGCCAGCAGCTTTCTCGTTCATGTTCGAATGACGCTTTTCTGACTCACATACTTTCTGTGAAAGGGTACATCACCGCCTTTTCCCCGTAGGAACACTGGACAGCACTGTACTTGAGCGCCGTCTCAAACAGTGAGCTCCCCGACAGAAAGCACAAAACTCCGGAAAACACGGCTCTCCTGCACCGTGGAAAGGGCACGTGTTTGTAATGCGAGAGCTGAGAGAGGAAGGCGACGCACTGCCTTGCTTGACCGCATCTGGGCGTTGTACCTCAAGAGGCTGAAGCTTCCCCCCATTCCGCACGGGCCCGTGCCCCTGAATGACTGCCAGGGTACCCTAAGTATTATCATCTTGGGGGTCATACATGAGTTTTAGGGGTTACAAATACATTTTATTGTTGGGAGAGTGCATAAAGACAGAGCCTGTGGGTTTTGAGGACCGACTGTGTTTACAGGTGAACGTTAAGTGTACAGTAAGCAGCGGAGGTACACCAAGCTACTGCAGTCTTTGTGTCTGGCAATGAGGTCGTCGTTGGTACTTACGGCTTCCTTCTTCAGGCACCTGTCCCCTGCTTCTGCCCTCAGCCACTCTGGCTTCTTTACCTGGTGGTGTGACCCGAACCTTTATTCCTAAGTGGTCAACTGTTCTGTTTTTTGTTTTTTGTTTTTTTTTAGGTTGCTGTAGTTTTTCTTTACCCTTTGATGTTGGAAGTACTTAAGACCATGGGGAATCTCCTGGGTTCCAAATGTAGCTACCACTACTATATAGCAGCAATAAAGGTCCTTCGTAATTGACTTTTTTTAAAAAATTATTTTTGGCCTGTTGGTTTAGCGCCAACACGAGTACAGCATGGTGAGGTGGCATTCTCATTTTCCAGTTCATTGGCACTCTGGTGTACTTCCTTGTGGAAGCATTTACCCTCTCGGGAATGAGAACTCCATAGCACCAGAGCTCAGCTTGCCAGGACCGGAAGCAAACATTTTGCAAGTGGATTATGAGGTGTGATAACAAGAGAAGCCACTCCCACTGGTGTTTCCTGATTCCCGGACCCACGTGTTCCGGCTGTGGGAGATGCGAGCCCACCGTCTGATGCCTTGCCCCTGAAAGCATACCCTGTAGCTTGCAGAGGAGTCATGTAGGTTTTTGTCTCCCAACTAGCGTTGCCATTCCACTTTTCAAGTGGGCATGCTGCTTCTGGGTCACGCAGTGTGTTGTAAGACCCGTTAATTCTATGGGCGCGAGCAAATTGCGGCACTTTCTCTGCTGTGAAATGCACAGATGTGTTTCTTGATTAGCTACAAAGCTGTGCGGAATGCCACCACGGTGAATGATGCTCCTGAGAGTCTGTCGGTCAGTGGTGGTGCTGGCTGAAGCGGCACAGGCAAGTCCATGTGCTGAATACATGAAAGTGATCCATTATGGAAGAGAACCAGGATATCAATCCGCTGCCAGGTGGATGGCTTGTCCCCTGCCCCCTTTTCTCCTTACGGTGCTGTACTGAGAACTCGGGTTTGTTTTTTGGTAGCGTTGTCAGATTAGGTACTGAACCACATCAGTGAGGAGTGGTCTGTTTTTGAGCCCATTCCTATTCCCTGTCCCTGCCGCCATGGCCACTTGGTTCATGGGTCTGTTGCATAGGCACTGGTATTGGAGGGAAGAGATTTGATTGACATCCTCAAAGACGGTCGTTTTATACCTGATTATTAAGATTCTCTGCGGTAGTTGATGCTGTTTACGGCTGCTGTGCTCACCTAGACTGTGGTGGTGAAGTGCTGCTACTTCAGCCTCAGCTGCTCCAGGATCCCATCATCCCCACTGAAATCGGAAGGCCCATCTCGGTGGAGGCATCGGCCATATTCATACCTGTCCCACAAAGAAGAGTGACCACAGAGCTCCGAGAAGGTTGCGGGTGGTCCCCTAATATATGAGGTCTGTCCAGAAGGTATCGAGCCCTGTCATATGACATACAGAGACATTTATTGAAGAAGATACAAGACGCAGGAAATATTGTACATAGGATGCCTTTTCTGTGACGCGTCAGATAGGAAATATTTTAGGTTTTGCAGATCATATGATTTTTCTCACAATCACTCCACTTTGCCATTGCAGCTTAAGAGCCATAGACAATGTGGGATGAAAGGGCATGGCTGTGTGCCAGCAAACTTTGATTTGAAAGGACAGTGTGCTGACTTCTGCTGTAGTAAGTGGGCACCTATCAATGAATCAGAACATATGGGCTATTAACTTCACCCTCCTTGGTCTAACACTTTTGGAATCCATTTCCACACATGTTCCATGGGTTTCTGTTCACCATCAACATCTTGCAGTTCTTTTGGTGTGGAATCTCTTTCCTTTTGTCATAGTGTATGCCTGTCTGGTGACATCAGGAGTGGTTAGGGTACGTTTTAATGAAGAGAAATGTCCCTTTTCATGGCATTTGCCCTTTGTAAGGTTGTCCTGGGAATTTTAAGCTGTGGAAGGCTAGTCTCCACTGATACGGGAGGGCACGCTACTTTCTACTGGTAAGGCAGGCTCGGAGAACTCGAGGGGTTAAGTTGGTTAGCTTCATCTGGGTCTAACTAAATGTCTGCTTTGTAGGTTTGAGGATCCCATTGTTTGCTTAACGCATGTCCTAAATTTCAGAGGAGAAGCCTGGTGATACTGTGAATTCAACTATTGTTTTAACTACCCTCAAAAGTGAACTTTGTGTTTTATTTTCAGCTAAATTAGCTCTGTGGCCACAAAATATAGGAGATTGTTTTAGAGCTGCCATGGAAACCCCAAGAGAACTGATCTGAGAGTTGGGCCTGAGCGTGTTATTTTTTTCTGTGTAAGTGTTCTAGTGGACTGAGAAGAGTCTACCCCGCATCACGGTTCTCTATGGTCTGGTAGAGCTTAAGGCCTCTTGGGTGTCCAGCGCACGTCCCTGTTAGCACTCGCTTACTGCGGACCACGAATGGTATCTTGATTAATTTTGACTCCAGTACCTGCCGTGGATTACTAACGTCTTGTTCCTCATTGTCAAGGAGCTCAGCACTGCACTCAAGCTCAAGGGCGTGAGCAGTTGTCATAGCCCATCTTTGTGGGTCTGTCCCCTGGAACCACTGTCAGTATCAGTTGTGTATAAGTCTCGGTCTTCTCAGGAGACAGAGGCCACGTGGTAATTTGAAAAGAGGGGAGTTTAATATAAAGAATTGTTAAGTGGTGCCAGGAGAGCAACTGTAAAGATGTAAAGGGAACTCTAAAGGATGTTCTGTGCTGGAAAGAGTTCCCAAGGAAGGGCCAGCTTGGAAGGGGGACCTCCTGTAACCAAAACTCGGGTTTGGCTGTCTGATGCAATGAAAGCCCAACTTGTGAGACAGGGGCTGGTGCAGAAGGAAAGGGTCTTATTCAGGTGCTGGGACCTGGGAGAATGGTGGACTCCCATCTCAAAGACCACCTCCCCTTCCTGCCCAACCCCCCAGTTCTTACAGGGATAGGGCTTTTATTTTCCTATCCAATTATCATTCTAGCTTTGGTGCACTCAGTGTAAGAACCTCCCCCTGCACCCTCTTGGCCAGTGGGGGAGGCTCCCCGGTGCTCCCGGACTGTCTGCGGTGTCGGGGCATTGAGAGGGCTGGCTGTGGGACCCATCGGCAGGAGGCCTGGAGATGCCGCAGCCCTCAGTCCCCCTCCTGACCCTGGACATAGCGCCTGCACATCCAGGGGCGCTGGTTGGAGTCCACCAGGTGCCCCTAAATCTCTAAGCAGCCTCCACACGGCCCACCCCTCTGAAGTGACAAGCTGGGCCCAGGCTCACCCTGCGGCCGGCTGCTCACGCTCAGGCTGGCTGGCTGTGTTAGCATCCCTGCACTCGGCTGGGGCTCAGACCTCACTGGAGAAGGTACGGCTGCAGCCTAAGTCTGCTGGTAGGAAAGTCTGCGGAGCTGCTAAGGCAAGAGCTGGTCCACGGTAGCTGGGGAAGCAGGAAAGAACCCTCTCAGGTACGGGTGTGGTGGGTACGGAGCCTGGAGGGCACAGCGCCTCGCTGGGAGGTGTGTCTGGCCACGGCTGCTGGGTTGCTGAGGGAGGCACCCCCGGGGCAGGTGGCTAGGGCGGTGTGCCTTGGTGGTTGGCTCAGTTAGTCCGATCTATCGTGTTCTCCACTGAGAGTTCCTCAGTAGCTCCCGATTCATCCTGTGAAACTGACTCTGTCCACAGTCAGGCCCTCTGCTTTGGCTTCCTGTGATACAACCCCCGCCCCCACTGCCCTGCGCCCGTTAGCTCTGTGGTAGCCACTCTAGCCTCCGTGCTGTTCCTGGAACATGACCCTGTGTGCTCCTGACACAGGGCCCGCACACCAGCTGGTTCCTCTCGGAAGGCTTCTGCCCCGGATATCGGCATGTTCAGTTCCTCACTTCCTCCAATTAAATCTTTGCTCAAATGCCAGCTTCTCAGTGAAGCCCACCCTTCCCCACCTTATTTAATCCTGAAAGCCGCAGCACTCCTGAGCCCGTCACAGGGTTCTGCCCTTTCCATAGTCCTTTCCCCCAACCTGGTAGGTGATTTCCTTATTTCCCGTGTCTGTCCCCTCCCATAACGTCAGGCACCGTGAGGGGCACAGGTGTTGTCTGTCTCATGCACGTATCCCAACCACTTAGAACAGTGCGTGGTGCTTTGTGCATGCGCAGCAAGGACTTGCACATTCGTTACAGTGGTCTCGGTGATACTCATTAGAGTGAGAGTCTGGTTTCACAAAGCAGTTCTAATTTTGTTGTTCGACATACTTTTACTGATGCTGTGTTTGTTACACAATTTCCCTTATATTTCGTAGACTGGCTACATTCTTTTCATTGACTGGGTTGGTACGGTGTATTTTGGGGTTGCTTATACTCGATAAAATGTGCCGTTGCTGCGTTCTTTCGTTTGCTTTCCAGCTCCCGTTACTTTTCCCATCTGATAAATGTGTGAGACGGATAATTATAGCTTTAATATTTTATTCTTGAGAATTAAATCCTGGTCCATGGAAAATTAATTTTTCCAAAATTTGTTTTCAGGTGCTGAATGTGGAGTCAATGCAGATGTTGAGAAACATCTTGAACTGGGCAAGAAATTACTCGCGGCTGGACAGCTGGCTGATGCACTCTCACAGTTTCACGCTGCAGTAGGTTTGTGTCTCGGAAGCAGAACGCTGAGTGGCCCCACCTTAGTGACTTCTATTTATAGCGATTTTTTGAGCAACTTTAAACATTTAAAAATATCTACAGGATTCTGAATGAAATAGATTAGTAAAATAAATGCAGAACACTGGAGTGCATATTTATTTAGCATGAGAGAATTTTCCAGGTAACTGAGATGTACTATTAAAAATACCAGGAATAATTCAAGATCGTTTAGCCAGAAAGCTTTTTTCAATGTATTACGTAATTTTCCTCCCTCTGAAAAGATTTCACTAAATACAATTTACTTTTCCTGATGAGTGAGGTCCTCGGTGGGATAGTTACTTTCCTGGTGATGGGAACTGCCTTCAGCGCGGCGGCTTGGGACGAAACAGATTCAGTTTTTGTCTCGGATAAAGTGAGTCTTACAAAAAGTACTGGTTCTGCCCCACTACCATACGAATATTTGCAGAAACTTACATGTTTTCTACCTGCTTTACACTTGATCATTTTCTTTCTCTAATCCCACGTTTAGCAGAAACATTATGGGCTATGGCGTGTATTGTTAAAGTAGTTTAAAATGACGGCCTGTTTTTTCTTTAGCTTTACTGCCATACAGAAATTCTTGAGCTGGCTCTCCCCCAAAATGCCCACTAAGTTATTACCGTCTTCATGGAAAGGTGTAAACTGACACAGCTGAAGCCAAGTCACTCCTCTGTGAGGTCGAGTGGAGGGCAGACGTGAACAGTGTGCGTTCACGACTAGGGCAGCAGCGATTCTCAGACGGCACACACCTCGTAGTTTCTGGAGGAGGCGCGGGTGGTCCGAGCCGGCCACCACTTCGGTGTGCGTGAGCCCTGCTTGTTCATCACTGGCTGTAGAAAGTCCAGCTCAGATTGTAGATGATGGCAGTCTGTGGTGAGCAGATAGTGATCGGGTGGTGTGGTGTCACGGCCCGTTGATCTCTCAGGAGATGTGTACTCACCAGAAAAGAAGTGTAGATCCTCCATTTCAGGCGTCTTGTTTACCGAACATCCAGTTTCCTGCGGCCGCACTGGGCGCTCAGGTAACCCAGCGCGCCGGTGAGAGCCCCTGGCCGGCAGGTGCGCACTGACTGCGGCAGGCCACAGAGCCGGCTGCTGCCCAGCGCACGCCCCTGGTCCGGGTGGCGAAGCATCGTCCGTGTCCTAGTGCACTGCTTTACACCGGCTGCCTGGGAAGTTCATTAACTTCTTTATTAAATGTTTACTCATCCATGAAAGTATTGATACCTCCCAACATCTAAATTTTGTGATGTACTTTATTTCTATAACTTCATCTGTGGTTAGAAATTGCTATTAAAGTTTCTGATAGAATTTGTTGGCTGGCAGCACAGTATCAACGAGTCATTTTTTATTATAATGTTGCAGACATTATTTATGGTTGTGACACCCTTTCTTCCATTTTTATTTTTGAAAAATGACTTGGAATGTTTTGAATGTTACTTGGGCACAGTGTTTTAAGATCACATTTTTACACAATAAAAGGCTTATGTATTAAAACTGCATAGCGACACACGTAATTGTTTCTACCCTGTAGTACAGATCTGTCAGTGGTTGGGTTTGAAAATTTTTTCTATCCGGCAAATACATGTTTTTTGGCAGGGGTTTTAAGATTTAGAACCGATTGGGAAATATTCTTGATGTGCTGGAAACATTTTGACTTCAGGAAGAGTGTTGACTATTATTGCTTTTCAAATCGTGTTGTGAAACAGCTGCATTCATTTCAAAGTGCTGCGGCCGGACGGCAGTTTTGTTGAGAGACAGTGCAGTGCAGGTGTGACCGTGGCCCCGCCCCCCATCCCCACAGCCCGGCCTTGTGCTCCGTGGCTCTGACCGGAAGTGCAGGGTGTTCCTGCAGTTAGAATGGCTTAGGTGTATCTGCGTGAAGGACTGCCTAAAGCAGGCATGCCCGAAATGGTAGGTTTCTCCGTGTGCTCGGTAAGAAAACCAGTATCATCATTCTTATGTAGTTGTGCTAAGTCAAAAAACAAAATTCATGTTTACATTTATGTCACGTAACATGTGCTATTTTCTCATGACATTTGAGCGACCCTTGTGAAAGGAGGTAGACATTACCACTCCCATTTAGGCAGAAGGAAGGAAACAGAATGTTCTAGTGACTTTCCAAAGGTCACGTTCCAGTTCAAAAAGATTGTGAACTTCTTAAGGATAGGTACTATTCTACTATTACTACCATTATTTTTTAATACCTGGTAGAGCCCAGTTAAAGTCTGAATGAATGAAGGGGTAGAGTTGGGTGAGCTGGGAGCCGGACTGAAAACAAACTGTACCTGGGCAAGGCTGGTGTCCCATCTGCTCACACTTGTAATCAAGGCAGTCGTTTGAGCTAAGCCTCGAGGACTGAGTAGGATTTGGGCGTGTGAAGATGATGGTGGCATGTGAGGTAAACAAACACCAGGCCTTAAGTCATGTTACTCCTAGTATCTTTTATTCTTTGCTTCAGATAAATTAAGGCATGGAGAACTTTTCTTTCTTCTTCTTTTTTAAATTAATGAATGTAAAAGTACTCCATGTTCATTGTGAAACATTTTGAAATATGTGTTCCCCTGGCACCCACCACTCTTAATTTCTGTTTCTATAAAACTGACTACTCTAGGTACCTCCTAGAAGCGGAATTCATGCAACATTTGTCCTTAGGATAATAATGCCTTCAAGGTTCATCTGTGTCGGAAGGCTAAATAATAATATTTCATTGTAGGTATATACCACATTAGTTCCCCATCTTTGGGCCACTGTGAATAATGCTTCCGTGAACGTGACCATATAGATGTCCACTTGAACTTCACTTTCACTTCTGTTTGGTACACACCACGAAGTGGAATTGGCGGTTCATATGGTAATTCTGTGTGTAAGTTTTGAGGAACTCCCCACAGCAGCTGCACCGTATTACAGTCCTTCCAGTAGCGCACACCAGCTGCAGTTTGTCCACATCCTCACCAGCATGATTTCCTCCTTCCCTCCCTCCTTCCCTGCCTTCTCATTCCTTCCTTAATTCCTTCTTTCCTCCTGATGGATGTGAGCTGGTATCTCAGTGTGTCTTTGATTTGCATAATCTAGTGATTAGTAATGTTAAACATCTTTTCCTGTGCTTATTGGTCATTTGTGTATCATCTTGCATGTACGGTTTCCTCTCCTGACCCGCCTTCCCCCAGCAGTACTTCAGGTGATTTTCAGTGCCATTAACAACTGAAAACCATAATTCTGAATAACTGTATACTGTTGTAATGAGGTGCAGAGTGGAGACCTCCTGAAAATAGGAGAAAACCCCCACCCTCCCTTGGTTGGGGGAAGGGGGAAGTGGATGATTATCAGCACTTAAGACACTCTTGCATAACAATGGCAAGTTGATAGGTGTACCTTTCTTGCCTGGAGAGGTCTGTGCCAGGGTGAAAGGCGTGACTTGTGACAGAGCCAGAGGAGGCGGATGCCCCTGTGTCACTGGGAACTCTTGCCCTCACTAAAGATGGCAGCCAAAAGAAGGCAAAAGAAATGGGGCAAGTGGCAAAAACGGCACATCATAGGACGGGCTGGATGTGAGGTAACAGAGGAAGTTGCAGGACAAGCATTTAAAATGAGGGCGGGCTGGGAGAGGAGGAGGAAGAAGAAGGCCACATGGCCAGAAAGGGTGTAGGGTGGGGTCTGGCTACCTAGTGTGGTGTGTAATGGAAATCCATGTGGTTTGGAGTGAGATTCCACCAGGAGATCTGGAATAAGAAAGAGAAGACCGGGGCAGAGCTGATGGAGCTGTGCGGGGACCTACCTAACCCAGCACGGACTTGTGAGGGATGTTTGGATCTGAACTGTGACCAGGAACGCTGAATTACAGGGCGTACGGAGAAGCCACTCTCTTGGGACGTGTGCCTTCCTGGACTCCCCCCTGACCCAGTGTAACACGGCACGCGTTTCCCTGAGCCACTGCACGGAGGCTGAGAACACTGCACCCCACCTCCTGAAGGAGAGAGCTGCTGTGGGAGGTGGCAGCTCTGAAACCTATAAGTGCACCTTCAATAGGGGACGGAGACCGGTTTGCACAGCCGGCTTAAGAACAGATAAGGACATGGGGAACTTCTGGGCGTGGTTCTGGTTTATAGCCATTTGGAGAGCCAGGGAAGTGCTGGGCTTTGTTGGAGAACAAGGCTCTGAGCAGGAGTGCTCTCGCCCACCGTGGGTTGGAACGCTGTGAATAAAAACCTGTTTCCTTCAACACTAATTGTTGGGTCACGTGTCCAGGTGCCAGGTGGCCGAGCGTACCGGTTTGCTCAGTATACTGTGCTGCTGTGTACGTTTCCATATGGCCATGTACGTTTCCATACGGCCGTGTTTTTCAGATGATAGGACTTTCAGGGGTAGAACTTTTAGTGGTAACTTTTATAATGATGGACATCTGTGTGCAGAGATTTTTTTTAAAGATACATGGCTACATTTGGTCAAGATAATTTTTAACATTCTTGATATCTATATATTTCAAAGTTGCTTTTTGGAAGGATTGTTTAGCGGCATGAGGTTTGATTCTAGTTGAATTTACTCCTTCCCCCCTTCGCAGGTGCTGAGCAGAGCAGAATTAGCTCCAACATCTTTCTCATCCATCTGCTCTCCTTTGTCGGATATTTTTGACCTCTCTGGTCTTGCTCTTTAGACTTGCTCTCACTTCCAGTCTTCCCCTTGGTCTAAGGCTTATACCTGCGTTTCCTCAGGTATAACTTGTTGGAGTTTGTAAGGGAGCAGAGACTGCACATTCAATATGTCAGTTTACTGGATGTCTGTAATTTTCTAAAATCCTGTGAAAAAGTGTATAATGCACATTTTCAGTCAGTATTTCACTTAAGAACATTTCCATAAAGACAAAGTTATGACATAACTATAGTTAATATTTCAGACCAGAGGCGGTGAACTTTCTTTCTTAAGGGCCAGATAATAAACATTTTAGGCTCTGTTTTATATTTTTGCATTTTTGACAGCTCTTTAAAAATGCAAAAAACATTCTTTACTTGAAGTCTGTGGATTGGATTTGGCTCGAGGCCGCTGTTGGCTGATGCCTGGTCTGGCTTCATTCACGGTGATCTTGCTGGGCAACACGACTGACAGTTGAGGAAGAAATTCTTTTCTTAATTAGCCTCCCTTAATAGAGTAGCAAACTCTGATTATTCAGGTGATCAGGTTTTTAAAATAAACTACGGAGAGCTAATGTTTATTATTTTAATTTCCAGACGGTGACCCCGATAACTATGTCGCCTACTACCGGAGGGCCACGGTCTTTCTGGCCATGGGCAAGTCGAAGGCCGCGCTCCCTGACCTGACTAAAGTGATCGAACTGAAGGTGGACTTCACCGCGGTAAGGGTACTAAGCTTTCTTTAAAGGGGGGTTTGAGGGGACTCTGAAGAGGTCATTTGTTTCTCACGGTGCTGACTGGCACGCTGGGCATGGCTGGAGGCTGTGAACGCCAGCCACTGTGGAGTGGTGGACGGGGCAACTAGAGACTTCCGAAGTCCTTGGCCTGAAAGGTCCGTGTGAAAGAGGAACAGTGGGTGCACTAGATAATTCTTAGAATCTTCATGGTGATACTCATCTGTCATTTAGAAAGACCTCCGTGTGGAGGTTGGAGTGTAGGGCAAGAAGTGAGGCAGATAAATAAGTTGACTAAGTGGCTGTTAGACGAAAAGGCTGTCCAGTAACTAACAACAGCTTGTAACGGACAACAATTAGTCTCTAGCCGGAACAAGAAAGAAGAGGGGTAACGGGGCTAGGCAGTGGTTGGTGGTGAGGATGCAGTGCTGGCTTAGACAGGGGCCTCCCCTGGAACCAACATGCAGGCCTCAGAAGTGGAGGGCTGGTGGGTCAGTGTAATCGCTTAGGATAACAGGGCCAGTTAGATGATTTCAGAATTAATTGGTAACTCATTTATTGATTATATCCTGCCATATTCCAAAAGAATTTGAGATAACTAATTAGATATGGGTGAATGTTTGGTTTGAAATATTATATTATTTCAAGATGGAATTCCCAAGTATCTAATTTTCTTTAATCTATTACTTTATACAGCTAAGCACAGCCTTTGACAAAGGTTAAGTAACTCATTATCCTAGTATTATAGTAGCTTTTAACTGGTTGAAGTAGCTTTAATATTGCTTTTTATGTGTATTGATGCACTTAACAGAGGACTAGGGAAATTTTCTGTATCATAAAAGGAATATATAAGTTGTAGTGGAATATCTACGTGGTTTCTCTTAATATTTTTCAAATGTTTCAGTTACAGTTGACGTACGATATTATGCTAGTCTCAAGTGCACAACACAGTGATGGGACGTTTGTGCACCTTCCAGAGGATGCACCGGATGAGTCTAGTGCCCGTCTCACACCCTCCTTGGTGGTTACAGTGTCATTCACTCCGTTCCCTACGATTTACTCTGGTTCCCTGTGCTGTCCTTCACGTCCCCCTGATTTGGCAATTGGCCATTTCTACTTCTCAGTCCCTTTCACCTTTTCCACCCTTCCCCCTGAACACCCTCCCATCGTGCAGCCATGAACTGTTCTCTGTATCTATGAGGTTATTTTGTTTATTGTTTTTAGATTCCCCTGTCAGTGAAATCAAATGGCAGTTTTCTTTTTCTGACTTTTTCCACTTAACATGGTACCCTCTAGGCCCACTCGTGTTGTCACAGATGGCAGTCTTTCATTCTTTTTCATGGCGGAGGGATGCTCCAGTGCAGCTGTAAATAAGCACCAAGTCTTCTTCGTCTGTTCACCCATCAGTGGACGCTTACGCCGCTTCCATATCTTGGCCATTGTGAATAACCGTGCAATGAATGTAGGGGTGCATATATGTTTTCAAAATAGTGTTTTGGATTTCTTTAGATAAACACTAGAAGTGGGATTGCTGGGTCATATGGTAGTTGTATTTATGTTGTTTTCCCTAATGGCTGCGCCATTTCACCATCCCACCAACAGTGCACGAGGGTTTCCTTTTTTTCCCATCCTCACTAACACTTGTTCATGGATTCATGGATGATGGCCATTCTGACAGGTGTCAGGTGACACCTCATCGGGGCTTTAATTTGTGTTTCCTGATGATTGATGATGGTGAGCATCTCCTCATATGGTTGACCATCTGTATGTCCTTTTTGGAAAATTGTTTGAGTTCCTTACATATTTTGGATATAAATCTCTTAGAATATCTCCCACTCGGTAGGTTGTTTTATATTTTGATGATGGTTTCCTTTGCTGTGCAGAACCTTTTAAGTTCAATGTAGTTCCGTTTGTTTGTTTTCTTTTGTTTCCCTTGCTTGAGGAGCCAGATCCAAAAAATTCTTGCTATGAGCAATGTCAAACAGATTACTGCCTGTGTTTTCTTTTAGGAGTTTTATGGGTTCAGGTCTTGATCCCTCTCATGCATTTTATTGAATAAGGAACATGAAAAACAGAATGGTTATATGGTTACTCACCATTGATGCACACAGGTCACGGATGGGCATTTTGGGGTCACGGTGGGATGCAGAACACTAAACACAGTGTCTGAAAAACACGGGCAGGTCCACATACTGCAGAGTGTCGGTGGTTCCCCTCTCGGGTGTTGGCTGACCGGGCGCTCTGGCTCCCTGCTGCTCCAGCTCAGCATCTCGGGGGAGTACTGCACCACGTATCGCTGTCCTGGGAAAAGATCAAAATTCAGAAGTCAGAGCGTGGTTTCTAATAATGCATATCACTTTTGCACCATTGCAGAGTTGAAAAATTGTAAGTTAAGCCGTCTCAAGTTGGTCACCATCCATATATTCTCGGGGCCTGCAAGCATCACCACTGTCTAGTTCCAGCACTAGAACTAGAACTAGGTTTTACCCAAAAAGAAACCCTGCACTCGTTAATAGTCCTCTCGTATCTTCTCTAGCCCCTGGCAGCCACTTATTTTTCTGTCTCTGAGGGTTTTGTATATTTCATGTAAGTGAGATCATAAAACATGTGGCCTCCTGTGTCTTTTTTCACTTGGCGTAATGTTTTCCAGGTTCGTGCTGCAGCACCTGTCAGCACTTCATTCCGTTTTACAGCTGGACAGTGATCCCACTGCATGGACATGTCACGTGTGCTCACTGGTTTCTGAGTTGATGGAATCTGGGTTATTTCCGCTCTTTGTCTCTTGTCTGAACATTCATGCACAAGATTTTGTGTGGACATGTTTTCAAGTTTTTTGGGTGTACTAAAAAGTACTCTTAAGGAAATATACTTTATCAAAAACTATACATATTCATTGATTCCAGGAAGTTTTCTTAGAGTGCCACGTCAAATAGGCATTGGAAAATAAAGATTTCATTAATACTGTATTAGCTTAGTTTTATTCTGTATGTTTAAAGAAAATTTAGAAATGCATTGTTCTCAGAACATCCTTTTTTTTCTAGGCAAGATTACAGAGAGGTCACTTATTATTGAAACAAGGAAAACTTGATGAAGCAGAAGATGATTTTAAAAAAGTGGTAAGTTCAATTTATATTTGGTTCTGTGAACATGTTACTTTGAATGAACATACTAGATTTGTATTGTATAGGAAGACATTTACTTTTTAAAAATATTTTCTATTTAGTTTTAGAGAGGGGGGAAGGGAGGGAGAAAGGGAGGGAGAAAGGGAGGGAGAGAAACACTGATGTGTGAGAGAGACATCGTTTGGTTGCCTCTTTCACGCCCCCAACTGGGGACCTGGCCCACAACCCAGGCATGTGCCCTGACTGGGAATTGAACCAGTGACCTTTTGGTTCACAGGCTGGCACTCAATCCACTCAGCCACATCATCGAAGGTGGAAGATACTTAATAATAATTTTATAGCAAAAGGGAAAAATCACTTGATTTGTGTATGTAAGAATCACAGTTCCTGAATTAATATTTAGTGGCTGACATAAGAACCATTTTAATAGATGGTAGGTGCAGTCTGTGGAATAAATATATAATCCTAACTCAGTTTGTGTAGTGCACATTCTCTGTTTTGTCTTTTGTGAGAAGCTAGAGATGCCAGCTGAGCTCGTCTCCACTCCTCAGGGTGTAGGTGGTATTATCCCCCTTTTGATTGGTGAAGAAAATGCCCATGATATATAGATAATAAGTGTTAAAGTCAGGATTTGGGCTTAGTCTTTTTCCATTTAGACTTTATTTTAAAGTATTAATAATATGAACTCTCTCTGGAAATATTCACAACCCGGCCATTGAGAGACGGTAAAACTGTTTTACTAGTTATCTATTGCTGAGTAACAAATTGCCCAAAGTTAGCAGCTTACAGCAACACGCATGTATGATCTTACAGTTCGTGGGGTCAGGAACTGGGCAGGTGTGGCTGGACCCTTCGCTCCAGACCTCCCACAGGCCACAGTCAAGGTGTCAGACAGGGCTGCGGTGCAGTCTGGAGACTGGCAGGGGAGGAACTGCTTGCAAACTCACCTGGGTGCTGGCGGGATTTAGCTCCTCTCCAGCTGTTAGACTGAGGCCTCAGGTTTTTTCCTTGAGCTGTTGGCCAGAGGCTCCCTTTGGTTCCCTCCTACGTGGGCCTCTCCATGAAGCATCTCACTGCCTGGCAGGTTGAGTCCATAGAGCGGACAAGTGAGAAGGCAAGGCTGACACACAAAGAGAGGAAGGGAAGGAGGGGAGATACCGATCTCTCAAGACGGAAGTTACAGTGTTGTGTACCTACTTGAAGTGACGTCCTTTCACCTCTGTCACATTCTGTTTGTTAAAGGGAGTTACAGTTTCTTCCCAGACCCAAGGGGAGGGGATCACACAAAGGCATGAATTCCAGGAGGTGGGGATCATTTGGGCGATCTTAGAAGTCTTCCCTCTACAACTACCAATCCACTGTTTTCATTTGAGGTCTCAGAAACGGGTTCATTTAGAGCAGATGAGTGAATCTCCCCGAGCCCTCATCCCATAGCTATTTGATCTGAAAGCCCAGTGACCACAGTAAATGGTAAGAAACAAGAAGTAAACTATTGTCATGGTTAGGGGTTTGGCTGGAAGGGTCAGAAGTGTAAAACAGTAGAGAAGAGAAGGGACGTCAAGGAACACGGAACAAGGATGGAGGGAAACACCAGCAGGTGCAGCCTCCACGTGTGAACGCCCCGGAATGTAAGAGGGCAGCTGGGAGGAGTCTGCAGCCTTGTAGTGAGGGCGAAAACCTTCATCTCACATAACCCTCTTTGAAGCTCCCCAGGGTCGTAAGTCAGTCCTCAGCTTGTTTCACAGATTCCTTTCTTACCTCCTTAGAGAGAACCCTTCCCTCCCTTCCTGGCTGCCGCCCAGTCCCAAAGAGGCCCAGGTGACCTGCGCTCACTCCCCTTTCCTGTTCCCATTGTCTGAGCGTGGAGTGAGGCCAAGCTGCTATCCTCCACCTCAAGACTGAGGGCGGTCCCCTCCCTCGCCCTCCAACAAGAAAAACCACCACGTGGCAGAGCCCAGCGGCTCACCTTTCAGAGGAAGATGTGCATTCCATCCCAAGAGGCAGTCCCTAACTCATTACAGCACTCTCTGTCCAAAAGGGGGCGCTCGTGTTCATACAGAAAACAAGTTGACTTCCCCTTGTACCGGAAGCAGAGTGCAGCCCACACCCGTCTGCACTCCTTCCACTGCGGGCTGCCAGAAGTACTCCAGACCAGCCCAAGGATGATGAAACAGTCACAGACAGGCATTCCATGGCCCTGACGCAACTCCCTTCCGCGGGGCAACTCGGTCATGCAGGGACAGCCACCCCGTGAGCAAGCTGAGGTGACCAGGTCCTTCCCACCTACCTGGGACTGCTTGGACTCGCCTGTTCCTTCGAAAGCCAGGGGTCATACAGACAAACGGGATACCCAGAGTGTCCTGAAAACAAAGGGGGAACTGTAGAGCCCCTGCCAAGTGGTGGTAGTCTGAAGGTGTTTCATCTGGAGTGCTGTCTCCTACCAGCTGGACGTGGGGTGTTTTAAAAACATGAATCCACTTAAAGGGGAAGCAGTATGACTGGTCCATTGAAAGAGAGATATTTCTAGAAAAAAATCTATTGTCTGTACCATACCCAAAGCTGAAACCCATCAACTACAATTCCCATGTTAATAAGAATACTAGATTTCAGGAATCGTTATATAAACTGTAATCTTAAAGAAAAAAGTTAAAGAAAAGTTAGTAGTTTTTTAATATAACAGGCACACAATTTTCTGAGCCATTACGCTTAAGATTTTCCACCTGGACGGGGGCACTGTTGAGAGTCACGGTGCAGGAGGCCAGGGTGGGGTGGACTGTGAGTAGGCGCAGGGTCTCGCTGCAGTGACAGAAATTGTCAAACTGTGGTGACGGCTGCGTAAGTTTGTTAAAAATCACAGAATCGCACACTCAAAATGAGTGCATTTTTGGTGTATAAATTATACCTAGATAATGTTATTAAAAAAAACAAAGTATACATCTGTTAAAACTGTATCATAAGTCTTTAAAATAATGGTATTACTCTTATTTTTCCCTGTAAATTCTTCCTTTCTTATCACATTGTAGCCCCTCCGACATCAAATCTTTTTCTTATAACCTTGAAGAAAACCTTCTTTTTCAGTTTTCCTGTGTTTTTCATTATTTTGGTAAAATTATTTTATACTTAAAATACTTAGAAATTTAACTAGAAGGCAAAATACATAAAGTTCAAGTTATTTTCTCTAGTTACACGTGAGAAAGTGAGAAAGGTGTGTCCTCCTTACTTCTTCTTCTCTACCCTTTCACATCCCTAAGCACGTTCCCTTTCCCGTAAGCGTGGGGCCGGGGCTTCGGGCTGCAGCTGTGCTGCTCGCTCCCGCGCACCGCGATGGCGGCAGGTGCCTCTGCTGCTGCTGCTGCCCACGGCGGTGGCGGCACGGGAGCGCGGCAGCGGACAAGCCGGTGTTGCCTGTGTCTCCACCTTTTCTCCCAGGGAACCTGAGTATTGGGAATGGTCAGATCACTGTGTATATTGTGTGTGTTAGACCTAAGAGATCGAAAACCCTGTTTAATTTATTATTCTTATAGCTCAAATCTAATCCAAGTGAAAATGAAGAAAAGGAAGCCCAGTCCCAACTCATAAAGTCTGATGAGATGCAGCGTTTGCGCACGCATGCCCTCGATGCTTTTGAAAACTCGGACTATACTGCAGCTATATCCTTCCTTGATAAGATTTTAGAGGTGAGTGTATTAGATGTTGCAGCTGACGAGCTTAGCGTGCACTGCTTTTTCCTGTAAGGCATGACTGTACACTTCGGTATGTTATGTGCCACAGGAATCCTAGGTAGCTGAACATCAGACTGGTCGTGGTGTGTTTAGCTCTTAAGTGAAAGATGGTGTTTATATGGGACAAAATTTGGAACTGAGGTTTTCAGTAAATGGAATAAGTGTGCCGTGGGATGGGAGTTACGTAGTTTTACACATTGTTTGCTTTAGTTGTTCTGTTTGACTTTACATTATTTTGGGGGGGGGGCGGGTGTAGAAAACCCTAGAGGTTCAATAATGGGGCAGAAGGTGAAAGCTGGTTGAGGAGGAGGAAACGAACGTCCGGGCGGACAGAGGCGTGCTGAGAGTGGGACGTGTCGAGGGGAGAAGGCAGGTGAAGAGTGCCGGGGTCCAGCCGGTCTGGGCTGGGACAGCGGGCTGTGGTCTCCTCGCCTCCCAGGACTTAGGACGGGTGGCTTCAGAAGGGAGTCGACTGCCCTTCCAGTGAAAGCAGTCGTGATTCAGTTTATTCATCATTCTCATAGCGCTCTGACATACAGTTTCATTTGATCTTGGCAGCAAACTCGTGGTGTATGTAGAATGGGCACTTCGATAATTTTCAGAGGAAATTGTTACGAGACCCAGTGGAATTCATGTTTTACTAAATTATTTTGTAAATGTTTTAAGGAAAAATAGTTATAATTTTTACCTTCCAGCATTTAGACTATTCATTTTGACCTAGCTTATTGTCCATCATATTTAACTTATGTCCAATGTTGATTTTGATCTCTTAATATACGTGAGAAGTTGATACGACTCCAGAACAACTCTAAGAAATGCATATTCATACTTCCACAGGCCTCACTGGTGCGCTTCCTGGCTTACGTTTTGAGGAGTGCCTGTGTACTTACTAAACACTGTAAACTTTTCAATGAAACTGAGATGAGGAAGCCTCAACCTTGTCACACTTTTCCTCTTTCTTTTTGTGATAGGAGGGTTTAATTTCACGGAGATGACACTTACAAAAGAGAATTTTATTTAGTTATTAGTAGAGTAAAAATACTTTGCAAATTTAGAGCCTAGATTTTATTTTTCGATACTAGAAATTAGAATTGTTGACTAAGTACAAAAACCTGATCACAGAGTATTCTCTTCAAACTCAAAGATGCTTCACCGAGAACAGCCTTCTGACAGTAAATGCCACGTGCCCTTATCTTTACAGTTTTACCATTATATAATTGAAGGGGGTAGGAAAGGGCTTTGTTGGAATATATATCCCTTCCCCCTTTAGAATTTATTTATAGTATTCTTGGAGAAATTATCTTATTACATCTATTTATTTTTGCACATCTATCATACCATCTTTTTAAATGCTGTTGACCATATAGAAGTTACCACACTAATCGAGGATATTTTATGTTGATAAATAAGCAGGTAAAATATGAGAGATGCAAGTATAAATGTGCATAGTTTACTGTTTCTTTCTTAAAGTCTCGTTCTGTTGTTTCCCAAGGTGTGTGTCTGGGACGCCGAGCTGCGGGAGCTTCGAGCCGAGTGTTTCATAAAGGAAGGGGAGCCCAGGAAAGCGATTAGTGACTTAAAAGCTGCGTCAAAACTGAAGAATGACAATACCGAGGCTTTTTATAAGATCAGCACCCTGTACTATCAGCTGGGAGACCACGAACTGTCCCTCAGGTCAGTTCTAGGGGACACCCGTCTGCTCACCTTTTTGCTGTGGCACCGAGATAATCATCCCATTTTCTTTTTAATTTTAAAGTAATAAAATCGTGGCTAAGACTGTTTTTGTTTTTTATTATCTATTTTATGTTTATATCCTATCGTCTATTTATACGTTTTAAGTTATTCTACTTCCATGGTTTATTTTCATCAATTATGTGTATTAAAATAAAGGTGGGTATCATATTTGTAGAAGCAACATGAAGCATTTAACGTATAACTCTATTTAAATCATTTTAATTTGAACTAGTAAGCGTGGGCATGGTATAATACCAAATATAAAAATATATGGTAAATTATTAAGCCCGTATGTTTTAATCATTACAGACAAAAATATACTTTTTATTGTGTTTTCTGTATTTATTATGGAAGAGTACTCATTGATTTTTTTTTGACTTGGTATATTTTCCTTTTTAAATGCATGAGCAGTGAAGTTCGTGAGTGTCTGAAACTTGACCAGGATCATAAGAGGTGTTTTGCGCACTACAAACAAGTGAAGAAACTCAATAAGCTGATCGAGTCAGCCGAAGAGCTCATCAGAGAGGGCAGGTAAGAGTACGCTTGTCTAGACTATTGAGCCTTCCCTCACCGGCTGCCTGCTCTTTTACTCCTTAGCAATGGAGGGTGGCGTATCGTAGACAGCACTTAACAGAACTACCACAACTGTACTTTGTAAAAGTCAGCCAGAGTATAGGTGATAGTAACTTCAGAGTCTTCTTACCAGATTTATTCCTGGTTCACCAAATGCGTATTGAGCATCTCCTTTATCAGGTACCGGCTGTGTGCTGGGGTTGCAGAAATGCATGCATGTGACTGTAGTTTTGGGTCTTCAGAAGCTTCCAGTGTCGTGAGGGAGACACATACACACTGATTAGTAAAAGGGGGTGTGGTCTGTAGAGCGAGAGAGATGCTAAGAGTGTACAGAGATCCCGCCACTGTGTGGGGTTCTGAGCTGACAGTTCTTTTGTTGTTGTACCTGGAAAATAGGTACCTCTTTCTGGCCTCTGATTCCTACAGAGAAATCCATTGTCATTTTAACTGTGTTTTTCTCCTAAAAATAGGTATCATTTTCCTCTGGCTGCTTACAGGAATTGTTTTCCTTGTCTTTAGTATTCGTAAGTTTAATTATGATGTGTCAGTGAGCATTTCCTTATGTTTATCCTTTTGGGAGTTACTTAGTTTCTAGAATATGTGGGTTTATATCTTGTCAAACGTGGGAAGTTCCCAGCTAGTAGATTCCGGAGTCCTTTTCCAGCCCTTCGCTCTGTACTTTGCTGCTTAGACCCTGACTGATACGAATGTTAATTCTTTCTTTCAGCCCCACAGGTTCCTGGGCTGCACATTTTTGTCAGTTTATTTTCTGTGTGTACGGTTTGGCCCTTGTTGTTGCAGTGCACGGATTGTTTCCTGTGTCCTTCAGCCGGGGACTGAGCACAAGCAGGGAGCTTGTTAATTTTGGTTTTCCTGTTTTTCAGTTCTAAAAATTCTGTTTGGTTGTTCTTCTGTGTCTTCTGTTTCCTTTTTGAGAGTTTCTGTGTCTTTGTTGAGTGAGGCATTTTTGTTTGTTTGCTTTTAGTGTGTTTGTCATTGTCACTTGTTTGTCATTGCTGCTTTTCTCTCGGCAGCTGTAAAGTTGTCATCAGGTGTTGTAACGTGTCCGCCCTCCCGGGGCTGGAATTCGTCCCACTCAGTTTGAGATCTGCTCCTGATATGATGAGTGGGTTTTAGTGGAACCCTGGCCATTTTCATTTTATAGGAATGTTTTTATATGAAAATCTAAAAAGGGGTTTTTGGACACTGCTCCAGCAAAATGGCGTGGGGCAGGTGGAGGTACTAGTGCCCCCCGGGCCTTCAGCAGTGTTGCGGGTGCGAGGGGCTCCCTGGTGCTGTTGGGTGCAGGCGAGAGCTCGGGGCTCGTTTCCAGTCGGTGGGGTGGGGGTAGGCCCTGGCTCCCCATGGCCACGCAGTCACTGCAGCCTAACCAGGGGCGGAGTCCGGGCTCTGGGGGTGGGCCTGTGCACGGTGGTCGGCACGGGGCCATAGTTTCCTCCTGAGTCTGGCTGGCATCGAGCCATCATTGTCCAAGGCTTTCTGTCCTGCTGTGGCCGGTCAGGCCTGGTTGGAGCGTGTCGCCCCGCAGACTGAAAGGTGTTGTGGGTTCTGTCCCGGGTCGGCTGGGAGGCACCCGATCGGTGTTTTCCACTTCAGTGTGTCCTTCCCTCTCTCTCTCCCTCCCTGCCCCTCTCTGAAATCAGTAAGCTTGTCCTCGGTCAAGGATTCAAAATAAAACATTTCTGTCTTGCTAATAAGCTGCGCTTTCCATGTCTTTTGGCTTGGGACAGCAGGCTTCTGCTTTCCGTTTGTTTGTTTGGGGTTGTGTGCACGTGTGTGTGTGCGCACCCACTGGCGGTTCTGGGTCGCTGGCTCCCTCCGCTCTAAGTCTGGGGCGCAGGAGGCAGAAGCCAACCCAGGGAGCTGACCGCACCGTTTTCCCTCCGGTCCGGGTCTCTGGCTGGTCTGCCCTCTTTCCCTTTCCGAGTCTTCCCGCGTTTTTAAAAATATTTAACATCTAGGATATTTGTTTGTACCTAGCTAGACAAATGGGGGAGAGTACACTTATTCCATCTTCCCAGAAGTGAGCCTTTTTTTAATCCAGTATTTTTCTAGTTGAACTTTAATTTGAGCTAATTGTCGTATCACGTGTGGCTGCAAGAAGTAAAGCAAGGTCTCACATACTCTGTGCAGCTTCCTACAGTTGTCCCACCACCGTGGAAGATACGTTAGATACCGTAGCATACTGTTCCCAGGGTACTACAGTCTCCAATTTTAGATGCTGTCTTTTAGTTTGGTATTACTGAGGGAAGTAACTTAGTGTATAACACGACTATTACTTTCCAGTCGTTTTTAAAATGCTGAAATAGCTTTTTTGTTGTTGTTCCTAAAAGCTTCTGTAGATAGGAATTTAAACAGGTTCCTTCTGCAAGGTAGTACATTGTACTTAGTGGTGAACACTACCATTCGTTATATAAAACAGCATGTATGTGAGGGGCTCCGTGATTTCCTGGAAGTTAGAGTGCCCAGAACATACAACTTTATTTCTGCTCTGCTGAACGTGCTCTGTGGAAGTCAGACTTGAGTGAGTTTTGCTCAGTGCCAAAATCATTAGCATTTTTCCGTAAAGGAATTCATCAGGTGGTTTGATTGATACGCACAGGTATGCTCTGATGTATCATTTTCAGTGGTCATGTGTTTTGTCTCCTAACTCTTAATGGCAGACAGTATGTTTCTTGCTGCTGTAGTAAGGTAAAAGCAGCATTTGGAAGCACATGCTCATTCAGGTAAACTGATGAAGCAACATAAAGCAACGAACAGAGGGATTTTCCTCCAGCTCTGGAAGTAGAATTTGTTACTCACCCTGGTTTACTCCTTTAACAGATACACAGATGCAACCAGCAAATATGAATCCGTCATGAAGCTAGAGCCTGGTGTTTCAGAATACACAGTTCGCTCAAAAGAAAGGATTTGCCACTGCTTCTCTAAGGTAACGGCTGACCCATTCCCAGAAATCATTTACATTCTTGCTGGAAATGTAAAAACTTAACGCGTGGAATGGAGACCAGAAACCGCTTTCTCACGTCTGCTTCCAGGACGCAAAGCCCGTGGAGGCCATTCGGGTGTGTTCGGAGGTTCTGCAGGCGGAGCCCGACAACGTGAACGCCCTGAAGGACCGCGCGGAGGCCTACCTAATCGAGGAGATGTATGACGAAGGTCAGTCTGCACGCGGTCGGCTTCTCGGCGTCTGAGAGCTGATGTGCGTGAAAATTAGCGCGTGGTTAAGATCCTGTTGTTCGGAACAAGTTTACCAGATACCAGGAACTGCTGATAGTTTTAGAAAAATGGCAGGAACTTCAAAGTTATTCTTCCTTCATAGAACTTGAAAGGTATATACCATCTAGGGAAAAAGTTTTGTTGAAACCAGTTCAGTGACACTTAAAAATTTCAGTGTTTCTTTTAGACAAGTGTGAAAAGTAACAGTAGAAAATTTAAATTATAGATTTTATATCATCCAGTTGTAATCAGTTAATTTTGAATTTATCTTTCAGACTTTTTCTATACAGTCTTTATTCTATATATTAGAATACACATATGCATACATAGTATATATTACACATACTGCATATATATTTATGTCATATGTTTCTAAATAGAAAATGTTCTGTGACTCCTAACCTATTTAATAACATCACGGTAGTTGCTTATCCTATGCTATTCAAGTTGAAGTCACAGAAAGAGTTTTATGTTAGATGTTGTTATGAGGACCTTGAATGGCAGTGCCCTATTTTTGCAAGATAACTAAGGCATATAGTAATATACATGTTCTGAGAGCTAGACTTTTTTCATGTGACAACATGCTATAAGCATGTAAGTGTGATAGTTTTTAAAAGAAGCAAGCCTTACTGCCCTTATTGCAAAGTTTTCATTTCAAATTAGGTACATCATTTTAAATTGAAAACAGTATTTTTCTGGTGAAACTTAACCTGTGGTACTCTTTTTTGTTTTTTCAATGAGGTACTGAATATTTATTTAATAAAAGAGTATGGCCATTAAAATAATATGTATTATATTTGAATGCCATGCAAAAATAGGCATTTAAAAGTAGTCATGGATAAAATTTTAAATGCAGTAAGAATGCATCTATAACATAATAAAACATTTTAAAAAGGAGATAACTACGCTTTTAATTAAAGGTTCATGGTGCTTTTTTTCCTAAGGCGAACTGACCATTTCCTGCTTTTCACAATTTGACAAGAATCTTGCTCCTAATTGGTTTCTGGGGAGTGGCAGTAACCCTGGTCATGGCTATTCGTGGGGCACTTTCACGGTGTCGTCTCTGAAGTCTGACTGAGGCTTGAAGCGCATGCAGTCAGCATGAGAGGCTTCGCTGCTCATGAGAACGCCTCAGTAGAGCAGGCCCACCGCACGGAGCAGCCGCTGGCACAACCGTCCTTTCCACCCTCGAGCTGCTGTGCGTGCTTGGCCAGAGGATGTGCTCCCGACGCGCCCTCCCTGAGCTGCGGGAGCGCTCCGTCGGGGGCTCCGTCGTCGCCTGTGTGCGGGGGGGCCCTCGGCTCTGGCTGGGGACTCAGAGATGCCGCGAAACACGAAGTGTGGCTGTTAAAAAAGGTTAAATCTCGGGGCTGCCGAATGTAATTGGAACAATGCCTTTGTGAATGTCAAACTGACTTTTTTAAGGAAAACTTCAGAGCTTAATTATTGAAGAAAAGATGCTTAAACTAATTTAATAGCATAGATGTCTTCGAAGTCTTTTTTCCTTTAAAGGTTTCTTTAAATAGGAGTTTCTTTGTGTTTGAGAGGAGGGCTTAGATTATACACTAGGACTATTTCTGAATGAATAGTTTTACAAGAGTAAAATGGTTGTTTGAGTCACAAGTATGGAAATTAAGCATCGTCCTGGAGTGAGAATGGGTTGGTAGGTCTTTAAATTTGGGGGCTACAGAGGGAGCCTGCATAGTTGAAACCGAAAGGTATTCTTTGACTTGTCTGGATTTGAATCAGAGGTTTAGTAAATGATGTAATAATCATACTCAATTCAGCTAAATAATAATGTGGAGATCCTTAGTTAAACTCTAAAGGCTTTCCATATTGTTAATTCCTTTTACCTTTTTAAAAATCAACAATGTGAAATGATAGTAGGTGTATAATGAATAAAGAAAAATATGCTTAGATTAGTGCGTCATGGAACACGGTGATTTATCAGTTGTGGGCATACAGTAGGATCGTTGGGGAAGCCAGGAGGGGATTCCACTCCTCCGGAGGCAAGCAGAGAGTGAGATGGTTGTGCGAGGGTGCTGCTGAGGCGGCTCTCCGGCCCTGTGAGTCCTTTCAGTAGTTTCTGGGAGGAGCAAACTGGCCCTGAAGCAATGCCGAACGGTTGGCAGAGCTCCCTTGAACACAGGGTGATTCAAGTGTCCTTCTGACATAAGCAGTTATGTTGGCTAGAGCTCAAGCTACACGGGACCTGTGTCTGTGTTACTAACTGCTGCATCTCTGGCAGCTGTGCCTGGCTCGTAGGCTGGCACTCATACAGTTGCTGACTGAATGAATGTCGCCAAGGAATACGGTCACCGTGAAGAGTATGGAATTTAGAATTAGCCCTGATTTGAGGCTAGCTTTGCCATTTATTTTTAATTGCGGTAAAATACACATAAAATTCATCGTATTGATGTTTAAGGGTACAGGTCAGTAGTGTTAAGTATATTCACATCGCTGTGCAGCCAGGCTCCAGGGCTTTTGTCTGGAAACCCGAACTCCATGCCTACCAAGCTCCATTTCCAGTGAACATTTGCCTCTTCCCCTCCCCCACCTCCCAGGCCCTGGCAGCCTCCACTTCATCGTCTGTGTCTGTGAAGTGACTACTCTACATAGGTCTTAGAAGGGGAGTGACACAGAATTTTCGTGGCTGGCTTATTTCACTTAGTGTGATGTCCTCAAGGTTCATCCGTGCTGTAGGACGTGTTGGGATTCCTTTTAAGGCTGAACAGTGTTCCACTGTATGTGTATGATTTGTCTATATGCATACAATTCTCTGTTGATGGACATACTTCCATCTTTTGTCCGTCATGAATAACGCTACCCTGAACACGAGCGTACAAATACCTGCCTGTGCAAGGCTGTCCTTTAAATTCTCCCGGGTACGTATGTGGGAGTGGGACTGCCGCACCACACCGTACTTCTGGCTTTGTAGTTTCCCAGGAGCCACTACACTGACTTTTTATAGTGATTCCCACCAGCAGTCCTGAAAGGGTTCCAGTATTTCCCATCCTTGCCAACATGTGGAGTTCTCCAGTTTTTTTTTCTTTTGGTTTTTTTTTTGATAGAAGCCATTCTTAAGAGTGTGAAGTGATACCTTATTGTGGTTTTGATTTGCATTTCCCTAAAGTTGATGCTGAGCATCTTTTCACATACTTGTTGGCCATTTGCATGTCGTCTTTGGAGTATGCCACTCATTTCTGCTGTGTGGTCTCAGTCACCTCGCCCGTTATGCTTCGCTTTCCCTGTCTGTGCGATCGGAGTGAGAACAGATGCTGACGGTGCCCGCGTGCAGCTGATGAATGTGTGTTCTGAGCATGTCCAGGGGAGGCCAGGCCAGGCCGCGGTGCTCAGTAGGTTAGGGTAGGAGATGCTTATCTGGCTTCTGACACTTTCAGTCCACAATGGTTTACTGGGGTGTGACCCCATTGTAAGAGAAGGAGCATCTGTATGTGGAGTTTTCTTCAGTTTGGTGACACTGCTGCTATTATTCTAGAAAATGTAGTCATGTGTAATATTTGTGTTTATGCATAAATATGTACCCCACATAGTATATATTATTTTATAAACAGTGAAATGCAAAATGTATTTTGAACAAAGTTTATATTAAAACCCAGAGATCTTAAACTATTTCATAAAAGGCACCCACACAAACATACCCTGAGTGAAATGACTCAGTTTGATAGGAACGATTCACATCCAGTGTTATACATGAATCAAATTACGAGTCTTAGTGCAATGTCAAGTACATTAAAATATTCTTGTAGTTTAAAAACAAACGTAATGAGTTCTAATTAAAAAAAAGCACGTATCTCATAGAATTGTGATAAATAAGATGATGCTTAGAAGATGCTTGGTTCAGGGCTGCTAGTACACTTTCAGGTAAACGGCTTCCTTTTTATGCTCATTTTCAGGGTAGTGGTTTGGAACTTGCATTGACTTTTCTGTACAAACAGGACCGTATGGGATAGCTGGCTGCTCCGTGGAACCTGTGACTGCTGTGTTACCTCTGTGTGACGCAGCTGTCACTCCAGTGTTACGAGTAAAGTCCAGAATTCTGAGGGCAGGAGCCAGGCAGCGCCTTTTCTGGGTGAAGGGCCAGCCTGCGAAATAAAGGTTTTATTTGTATTTTCTTCTGTAAGAGTTGCTGGTGAATTAGAACATTTTTAGGTTGAAACTCCTTTTATTTTTGACATTAATTTCTAGTGTTCTAACATTGTGATCAAAAAATACTTTTACCACTTTCATTCTTTTGTAATTTATTACTGGTTTCTTTTCTCCTCCTCTTCCTCCTCCTTCCTCTACCTAACATGGCTGACTGCATGCGTTTTAAGGATTTTGAATAGGTGAGTCAAATACACTTACATTTATCGACATGACAGAGATGTTTGGTCTGAATTCTGGCATTGTTCTGCTGAGAAATTTTGCTGTTGGGCCTGCCCTGCTTTGTGTACTACTTTGATATATAAAAAAGCTCCTATTTTCCTTCTTGGTTGTTTTTATAGTTCTGCTAAGTTAGGCCTCTTCCTTGGGGCAGCACCTACCGGTTCCCTACTGGGAAGGATGCTGGCGTGTCCCTCCCCCCTTTCCTTCTTCCCTGCCACTCAGAGCTTGCTCACGCAGTTCTGCCCGTGTTTGCCTTGGACTCCTCGGTGGGCGAGGCTTCCTGCTGTAACTGGGGGAGAACCGGTGAACTGCCTCATGTCCCAGTGTCTGTTAGCACAGCCCTTCTTCCTCGTTGGCATCCGTTCTCCACTGGCAGTGAACTGCGGCGTTTTGCTTTGCCTTCCGCATCAAACACACTCAGCGTGCGCCGTCTCCCCTTGGCCGTGGTGTCCCTAGGCTGCTCTTGGCAGGTTCGTCCGTAGGAGTTCGCTTGCGGGGCTCCTGGGAAAATTTTCCCGATTTCTTCTCTGTTCAAAGCTCTCGCACCTTTGTTCTTGGAGGACGGCTTGGCCAGATAAAACAGCCCTCGGTTCACAGACTTTCTGTATCTTACCTCGCACTCCGGCCTCTCTGGGCCCTGAACATTGCTGTGGGAGCTGGGGCCAGCAGTTCGGTTTCGGGCCGCCCGCCTGAGGGGCCCTTTCCTCCGCGTGTGTCACGCAGCCTGGGCATGTCTCCCTGCTGGCCGTTCCCACCCCGTTCGCCCAGGCACCTGGTGGACCTTCTGAATACATTTATCTTTTTAGTGAAGTTTCTTCAGTTTAATCTGGATTGCTCTCTTCTCTCGGTTTTCTGCTTCCATGACACGGTTATGTGCAGGCTGCGCTCCCTCTGCCTGCCGTCTGTAGCCGCAGCTCTTTCCCTCTGGTCTTTTTAAACGCGCTCTTTCCATTTCACCTTGTTGGGTCCTCGCTTTTTCCCATATTCTTCTCACTGTGTGTCTTCTCATTTCATCTTCACTCCTATGAGTTTGTTTCATTTTTAACCCTTTCCCAAGGATACTTTTTCATCGCTTTTAGACAGAGAGGAAGTGGGAGAGAGAAGCATCGACTGGTTGCCTCCCAAGTACGTCCAGACCAACGACTGTGCGCACCAGGACCGGGGACTGAACACACCCAGACGGGACTGTGTGCTAGACCAGGGCTCGAACCCACAGCCTAGGCATGTGCCCTGACTGGGAATTGAACCTGTAACCTTTTGGTTATGGGACGATGCTCCAACCAACCGAGCCATAATGGCCAGGGCAATGAGAGTTTTTACAGCGTTGTGCTTCTTTTTCTGGAGTTGGGACCACTCACTGTTTCAACTCCTCCATGTCTCATCTCACTCTGTCTTTGCTGAGTGCTTGTTCTGCTTAGTGATTACCCTCAATGGGGGCGACTGAGTTAAACTGTGAATATTCGTACCATGATGTTTGCTCGGAATGTTCACGTAGTCTCTGGCTGTTCTGATGCATGTTCATCAGGTAGGTTTTGGTGCTTGTGTTGTTTAACAATTACATATCTCTGAATCAATGCTGCACCGTGTAAAAGTCCTCCTCCTCACAGAAAGACGTGCAGGAGCCTTTCCTAGTCCTCTGGGGGGCGGGCTGGGCACACGGTGGCCTCTGCTTCACTGTTCCCACAGACACTCTGCTTCCTGCCAGAATGGCCTTTCTTCCGTACAGCCCTGCCCTCTCTGCTCCTCCGAACCAAACCGTGCCCGGGGGGTTGTCTGCTGCCAGTCCTGCTGCCCCTCTGCCCACTTCCTTTGCTACAATGAAAGGGGTGTCTCTTTGGCACGGCAGGGTGAGCCCGTCACCTTCCGAGAGCCCGTGGTTGCCGAGTTCCCCGAGATGGGCCGCCCGGGGCTGTCTGCTGTTCTCGCTCGTCGTGGCCCCTCCTTTACCCGTCGTCCCCCTGGGGGGCCTCTGCTGTCTGCCCACCGCAGCTGCTCTCGATTCCGTGGTCCTCCTGATAGGCGGAGGGTGCCGGCTGTCCCTTCAGGTGCGCCCACGCGCACAGAAAGCGCACTTCGTTGGCATGTTCTGTGATCTCTTGCTGTTGGGCCTTTCTCACTGTTTGCTTCCCCCTCAGAGCCTTTTGGATTCGCAGCGGTCTTAGCAGCCCTCCCGCAGTTCCTTGGGATTGTTTTGCTGAGAGTGCAGCTCTCCCCCGCACCCGTTTATCGCATTTTGCATGCTATCCAGGATGAGAAAGTGGGCGTTCCACGGGCCTGTTTACACTGGAGGTATGACTCGACCTTGAACAGGCTCTCCGGAGCCCCTGCTCAGAGAACAGACTTTCAGGGGTGTGGGGGGCTGGGAGCTGACGAGCGCACCTGTGAAGCTATGACAGCCTTCAGGTGCGTTAATGATGCGCTTCATTATGCCGGTAACTGGAAATGGCAAGAAGTCGTTACATTCTGTTGGAAGAGCAGCTGACTTGGGACTTGCTAATGGATTGGTGAAATGAGCGAGGGGCCATTTGTAACTGTGCTTCTCTGTACTGGGGGACTCCCTGCAGACTTGACTGGGTGGGAGTGGGGGGAGCCTAGCCACAGGAAGCCTTCCTCTGCCCGGCTTGGCCATCTTGTCCAGCTGTCAAGTGAGCAGGGCTTAACTCGTTCTGCTTTACTCACCAGCCGCAGTCCTTCGGGCACCTCGGCGTGGGCGGACTGCTTTCCCCAGTGTGTTCCAGGTCTGTCGCGGAGGTCTGCCTGGAGCGCCTGTGGGCTGGTTCTGCCTCTCTTCCCGTCCCAGCCGCCGCAAGGGACCCTCCAGATGCACGTCCTCCGCTCTGCCCAGGCCGGTCCTTGGGCCCCAGGAGGGGTTAGTGCTGTAGCTGCTGCACATGACAGGGAAGAGCCCGCCCAGCCACCCTTGACTCATCTAAGGGACCGTCCTGACGGGTGCCGTAAAGCCACTCTTGTTCACAAGACAGAGTCCTTGGCCAAACAGAGCGGCCTCCAAATCTGCTAGGGCCTCTTCCAGTGTGCATTTGGACTGGGGTTCTTTCCACGTAGGTTTATTCATTAGTACTATGATCCCATTTGTTTTCTGTCCTCCAGAAACCTACCAGAACTTCCGGTCTGCTGGTTTCAGTGCTGTCATGGTTATATTGTTATTTTTTGTTCTTGCCATTTTGGTGGGACAGGGGTTTGGAGGGCAGGCAGGCGCCTGTGCTCACGGTCTGTGCTCCTGGTCTGTGGTTTGCTTTGCTCCTTAAGAACTGAGCGGGGGAGGGTTTTTAGGTTTGGAGATTAGAAAGGGAATTGGCTAGTATGTACTGTAATATGCTCGTCACTTGGGACTTGAGTGTTTCTGGCTCGTTCTGCTTTTCACAGCTGCTCATTGTGTTATGGGGTAAACGTAGCTGGGTGGCATTTAGTGTTTTTTTTTTAAAAGATTCTCTTGGCAAGTAGAATCTGAAATATAAAATGATCTATCTTTAAGCGTATACCCATGGGAAGTCTTACATCATCCATATAAAGTTTCTGATTAATTGCCTGCCTATAATCATGTGAATTTAGGAAACAACCTATAATAATTTTTCCTGTCTTGGCAGAAATGTATCTACCTTAAGTTTTAATACCAGACAGGCCATGGCTTTGGGGGAGGTACTGCAGACACTGAGGAAGGCAGGCGTGTTTGAATGCCGAGTTTGCAGAAGCAGCAAACAGCACAGACTGAAACATTCCCCTCGTGTTCAATTCCTTGAAAAGACATTTGCTTACTAGGCTGTGGTATCAAACGCCGTGGGTATTGCTTGCAGTGAAACCTCACTATTGTTTATCATGGATTTGTGTGCTGAGTTGGAAGGACAGTCTAGGGTGTTACTGTGGACTGGTGACAGTAATAGTTAATGTCTCATATTAACATTCAGTATCAACGCACTGAGGCAAGAATTAGGATAAAAGCTTAAAGCAGCTGCCCTGAGGGCAAGAGGTAGTGTTGCTTTTTTCTGCGTGGTGCAGGCTTATAAGTTTGTTGACCATATGCTTGTATCTTATTTTAACCTGGCCTGGGGTTAAGCCCTTCCAGGACTAGCTGTTGCCAAGACAAGCGCCCAGCCGGGCTGTCCAGCCGGAGCGCACGCCCACACCGACGGCACTCCGTAACAACGGAGGTCGAGACCAGCGGTCTGCTGTCGGGGGAGTCTGCCCAGGGAGCACACCCAGGGGAGCGTGTGTCGGGGCCTCCCAGGCCCAGCGCCAGATTTGGGGGCTCAGGGCCGAGATTTACTCCCGTGACTGGGCACCAAGTAAGGTCGGCAGAGGGACCAGGCTCGTGGGGCAGAGATTCCCAGTGTGTGTCTCTGAAATCACACGGAACTGTCTGACTCCACAGCGAGCTGAAGTGCTCTCCACCAGGGACGCCTGCCCGAGACCCAGGGCCCAGCTGTTGCTGGGGGCTGGGGAGCAGGTGCCTTCTGCCTCACGCCCCAACTCCGGATTCCCGAGGAGAGACAGCATTTAGCAGACACCACATGGTTTACACAAAGTTTCAGTGCGGTGAGCCCGTCTGATCAGGGGATGTCGGGCGCCCAGCTTCCCTGGGGGCCTGCCAGGGGCCGCCCTGGCCAGCGTACCTCTGTGAGGGTGACGGCGTCAGTCAGGCCCGCTGCGCACCCTCTCCCCTGCACCACACGGAGTGCCCAGACGCTGCCTGCATCTGAAACAGAGGACACGGTGTGCACTGTCACCAGACTCCCCAGACCCGTCAGGGTACGCAGTTTTCTGGTCTGACTGACACAGGAAACCAGCAGACATGTGTGCTGACACCCGTGGGTGAATCAGTTCTTCCGAGGGCTGACGGCCCCCCTCGCCCGCCCCCCCACCCCCGGTTCTCCTGTGCTCGGGACCTGCAGCTGCCCGCGCCGATTTCCTTTGCCGTTGTTCTGTCTCCTGTGTAACAGTCACTTTAGTCTGAATGACGGTAAGAGTGCTTTGTATAAAGTGCTGCTGTTAAACACCTGAAAGGCCAGAAGGTGTGGGGAAGGTAATGTGGAGGGTGAGTAAGTAAACAGACAGCAGTGAATGCTACTGACTGGGAGCAATAAGCTGCTAAATTCAGCCTCAGTTGCGGTGTTCCTCCTTAGGCTCCTGGCAGTAACAGCAGAAGAGCGAAGGGGTTGGGGATGGTGATGTCAGTGTTGCTTTGCAGGGTAAGTGAAGGTTATAATTCCTTTTTACAGCATTGTCTTAAACATATTTTGACAGCTATCCAGGACTACGAAACGGCTCAGGAGCACAATGAGAATGACCAGCAGATTCGGGAAGGCCTGGAGAAAGCACAGAGACTATTGAAACAGTCCCAGAAAAGAGATTATTATAAAATCTTGGGAGTAAAAAGGTGAGTAATTAAAATTTGCATTATTTTTAATCAACTGTTTTGAAGCTAGTCATTGTTCCTCATCTCTCTCTCGGATTCATTTCCTTTCCTTAGATACTTTCAGTCTTAGAGTAACCCTGACAGTCTAACGTCTTCACGTGATTTGGAGTGTGTTTCCGTTTTCTGTGGCAGAGCCAGGGATGTGACAGTGGAGACCCAGTGGTCGGTGGCTGAGCTCTGACACTGCAGCGTGGCTAGGGGCTAGGCCTGGGTTTCCTAAGGGGAGGGGGTGGGGAGGATGGGGAAAAGAAAAACTTCTCCAGGCCTATGAATACAGTGGCATCTCACGAGTCAGGTGCTAAGAGACACTCAGTACACTCCCCACGTGCTGTTACAAAGACCGCCTTCCCTGAACAAACACCCGTCTTCTAAGGACTTGTTTTTATTAATAAGCTAATCCAGAAGTGTTGGGTGGCTGATTCTTAACTAATGGTTATTCATTTTAATACCCCTTAGAAATGCCAAAAAACAAGAAATCATTAAAGCATACAGAAAACTAGCAATGCAGTGGCACCCAGATAATTTCCAGAATGAAGAAGAAAAGAAAAAAGCTGAGAAGAAATTCATTGACATTGCGGCTGCTAAAGAGGTCCTCTCTGATCCAGGTACTGCCCCCCTTTAGCGCCGTCTCTTCCCTCCAAGTGGCTGAATTGGCGGCTGGGGACTGAGCCCCCCCCCCCCCCCCCCCCATGGTGCAGGCAGCGTCCCAGTGGGCGGCAGGCGGGGGCTGCGGGCTGCTCTGGGCCCTGCAGTCTCGCAGCCCCGTTTCCGTCTGCCCTGGTCCGCCTCGGGGGCCCGTGGGTGTGCAGTGCGGCGGGCGGGTGCATGTGGCACCGAAAGGCCTGTGTTTGACATTCCCCTGGTTTTTTTCCTACCTGCGATGTGAAAGCGCCACAGTGAGGGGGTCCCTCGGGTTCCTTGCAGCTTCACAGATCTGAACCTCCAGGGTCTTGGTGAGGGAGCCGCCTGCCCGGGGCTCCCGGGCATCTCGCCTCTGTCGGGCGCTCCCTGGGCGCTGCAGCTGCTCCCTCACCGCACAGGGACGGGGCCTGGAAGGTGAGAGTGAGGCAGCTAAGAGTTTAGGGAATATTTAACAGCACTTCGACATTTCCAGGAAGAAGTTAATACTAAGCTAATACCTACTGCTTTTTGTGTCTTTCCACGTTAGTGGGAGCGGCACAAATTCAATGAAATAGAAGGAAGTTCGTGCCCATTGGACAGATGTTTTCTGCACACCTGCTGTGCTGTGCAGGTGAAATGACCCTCTGCTCTCAAGTAACTCAGAATCCAGTACGGGAGGCAGAGGCGCACTTACTGAGCACAGTAGGGTGCGTGCTGTCTGTCCTTCCACGCAGCAGAGGAGGGTCTGTGGCACCCCGAGGACGGTCCTGCCCTCTCGGCACGCACAGCGGGCGGCTGGGTGACCGTGGAGCCGAGGGCAGGGGCCGCAGGGAGCCACCAGGGACGGGGGCTGGCTGTCACAAACGCCTGCGTCAAGAAAAGCAGCGCGTTTTTAATTGCCGAGAGTTGCTTTGTTCCTGGTTCCTTTTCCTTAGCCCATTCTTATTTGAAGGACAAAAACAGCCTTTTCCCATCTCTGAGGAGGTTGTTAGCTGGCTCTTCTGCTGCTTGCGGTCTCCTTCATCACATTGGCCAGCGCTGGGCTCCGGCTTTTCGGGGCCTTTCCTCGACGGACAGACCCAGCCACGGAGGCAGCCTCACTGCCCACCCCCCCTACCCCGACCCCCCGGTCTGAGGAGCCTCGGTCTACCCAGACCCAACAGCGGGGCAGTGGAAAGCCGAGGCCTGATGGGGCTGAGCCCGGCTGACTTCCCTCTGGGTTGCTGGAAGGTGCCAGGGCTGCTGGGCCAGCACGCGAGACTGTGGGAGGCCTCTTCCCCCAGTTACTCGTTGTATTTGGAGAGAAGATGTAGGTGGCCTCAGTTTCCGTGGTACCATTGTCCACCCCTGCCCCCTTATGCCCTCCTCCGTGACCGTGACCGGTGTTTCCCTGGTCCACTGTCCTGAGACCAGACTGCTGACGCCGGGGGGGCTAGGAGAGCCGAGCGCTCAGCTCCTGCTCACCTGTTCTCATCACTGAGCGGCGAGCGGCACCCCCAGCCCCCCCCCCCCCCCCCCCCCCCCCCGCCAGGTCACCCCTGGGGCTGACCTGGCCGTTCCTCTTACAGAGATGAGGAAGAAGTTTGATGACGGAGAAGACCCCCTGGACGCAGAGAGCCAGCAGGGCGGCGGCGGCAACCCCTTCCACAGAAGCTGGAACTCGTGGCAAGGCTTCAACCCCTTCAGCTCAGGCGGACCTTTTCGATTTAAATTCCATTTCAATTAAGCCAGCTGTGTTTTTGCTCTTCTTCCTTTTTTTAAAGATTAAAAAAAGAAATATTGTTCTAGGATCCTAATGAAAAAAAAATTCAAATCTTTGTTTGTCCATGACCAAAGAATTGTTTTAATAAGAAAAAATCAGTTCTTACCCACTTCAGGCTCGAGGCTGACGGGTGTCCCGCAGGGCCACCTGCCCGTGTGTGTGCGGGGGCTGGGCTTGCGCAGCCTGGGCGTCCTGCCGGAGGGCGCAGGAGCTGCCGTCTCCCAGCCTCCTGTAGCAAGTCCTGCCGATGCGAAGGAGGCGGAGCTGTGTCTTCGTGAGGATGGGTTATATTTCAGTGTTCTTAAAGATAATGTTCACATTTTGAGCTATATGTTTCTTGGGTTGATTTTGCTTTGATTTTGGTCAGTCCGGTCACTTGCAAACGTGTTAAATTACAGTCTGCTTTCACCCCGTGCACTGGCATCTCCCTCCCGGCACGAAGGCCGGCGGGGTGCAGCGTGCACTCGGCGGTCGAGGTGGCCAGGGTGCGACTGTGGGTGGGTGTCGGCGGGCTCTCAAGAGAACCCTCACCACCACTGAAACAGCATGAATTGTAAGACCTGTCTCTGTTTGATATGAAACAAATTAAGTTACGTGCAAAAACGGTTCAGCTAATGTAGCAATGGTTTTATTTCAAGTAATTGTGCAGAGGAGCCGAGGGAAATACTGCAACAGCTGACACTGTGAGTTCAGTGGGACTCCCCACAACAGGACCGTCTCCGACGGGTGCGGCTGCTTGGTGCACGGGGCAGGTGCCCTCTGTCTCCCTGTTCCTCCCTGCAGCGGGGCAGCTCCCCCGTCCCGGCCGAGCCCCGTGGACCGGGGAGATGCCCCTCGCTGCCCAGAGGCTGCTGCCTGAAACAGCACAGGTGTACAGCCCTGGCGGCCCGGCCGCCTCCCCCGGCAAGATGGCGTCTCTCCTTGGGATACCTTTGTACCTTTTAAGAAATTATTCAATCTTTGTATATTCAATAATTCTTTTCCTTAAAAATGAGTATTTTAATCAAGAACATTAAATATTTATGGAACTACTGATACTGCATTTAAATTCTAAGAGAATTACTTTAGACAAGGATTAGTACCTTTATTCTAGAAAGGTTTTCTGTTTGCCTCAGAGCATGTCGAAGCATTTCAAGCAGTATGAGTCCAGTACGTTGTTTTTACAAAACCCAGCATTCACACTTCACTGTTGGGAGGCATCCTGACCAGAACTGTCCACAATGGCCAAGCACAAATTCCTTTCTTCCACAGTCGTCCTGAAACACGTGGAAAACCTTTTCAAACGGAGGCAGAACCGCCTGGTTGAGCTGGGTGAGACGCAGCAGTGCTTCTGCATCTACTCAGATGTCTGTACCTTACCAATAAACTTCAGAGTGCATTTCCAAAACCAGTGAACAGCTTGCAGCTCTCATTTCATTTTAATGTTTCAGAAGTCAAGTTAATGGGAAGACTTAGGAAATCCATGTTTAGTGATTTCATGACTTCATTAGTTATATCAGATTTTTTTTTTCAATCTGCTGCTTTTCTGTGTCGTCAGCTGTGACCTCTTTGAGATGTAGCACGGCCACTGTCTATTTCAAAACAGATGCTCCGCACACGACCGGGACAGAGGGAGCACCGGACCCCTTGCCCATCCACTCGGAGGACAGGGCACACAGGTGCCGCCGGGGGCCGTGCAGGGGAGTGTCCGGGCACCGCTGCCCTGCTGCCCGCGGCTCCGGGGGCTCTTCACCCGGCTGCTTCTCTGCGGGTGACGGCCGTGCCTCCTACTCAGAGGCTCACCGCGCGTTCAGTTCAGGCATCTGGCCTGAAGTGCGCAGTGACTTGCCTGCTTTTAGTGAAAAGACAGTACAAGCTTTGATGCCAAGTGCCAGTGGCACCCAGAGAAACTCCTTGGAGTCCTGTTTTGCTGATTATTGAAGAACACCACCACCTTCCACTTCCAGCTGTGATGGGCACCAGCAGTCTGACGGGGTCACCTGAGTGGCAAGGCGGCCACCTCACGTGTCCATCACGGCAATGGAGGAAAACGGGCGGGAGTGTGTGAAGGGCGAGGAGGTAGAGTGAGAGGGGAGCAGGTGGCAGAGTGAGCCTGGAGCGACCCCTCCCCCCCAAGCTCCAGGCCCTCTTTGGAGATCAGTACCCACACCCTTTCCAGCTCTTTCTGGAAAAGTGAGTACCAAGGGGCACGGCCCTGCCCTGCGGCCCTTCCTTACCTGCACCTTGGTCCCTTCTCAAACCGTGCCCTGTGGCGAGCTCCGGAAGGGAAGCACCTCGGGGTGGCACGCAGTGGGCATTTCCACGGCAGCAAGATCAGACTCCTCAGCCTGGAGGTGTGAGGCAGTTCCAATAAGGGAGAAGAAATTAATTCATTGCCCACTTCTGAAAATTTGTGCTTTCTTACCACAGATAGATGAAAACTTGAAAACTACTTTTAACAGTTTACTGATATGAATTGGACATAACAATACTAATTTTAAAATGTCATTCTCTTGAGTCAGTATTAAAAGTTTTTCAATACCAGCATGGAAACTTTTCTGGGACTCTGATAATGGAATGTAAACTACCCACAGATTTTTAAAGAGAAAAATAACTGATAACCGTGCAGGAAGAAAGGCCAGTAGGCTCCCAATTTGAAATGGGCACTGTTTTCTATCCATGGTAGAAAAGGGGAGATCTCACTCTGAAAGGCGTGGAAGTGGCCAGGAGTGGCACGTGGGAGCTGCTGTGAAAACATGCACCAGACGCTCCAGGTGCAGGCGGCCCCTCCGTCAGTGCCGCCGCCGCCGCCGGGACGCACGGGCCTCGTGGCAGGTCTCCGACCGCATGCAGCCGTGCAGCCTGGAGACCCGTGCGGCTTCTCCGGATGAGGTTTCCTCTCCCGGGTTTTCCAAGGAAGGAAGGAAGGAAGGAAGGAAGGAAGAAGGCAGTGCTCACTTGTCAACCCGTAATACCCCTAGTCTAAGTCCGATCATTCCTTTTCAGGTAGCAGTTTACTTTTTAATTGCAAATAGTGTTAATAGAGGTGGGAACAAGGTTTTTTATGGGTGACCTCATTTGCTGAATGATTAAGAGTGAAGTTGGCCACTGCGTGGCTGTGTGTAGGGACGGGTTCCGTTGCGGTCACGGTCATGCGCGGCGCCGCCCCCCGCCTGCGTGGGAAGCAGCGCGCGGAGAGCGTCAGAGCGTCCCACCGGAGACCTTCCGGAAGGTCAGGCACGCCGCCTCCGGGAAGGCTGCGTGGCTGGTTTTGAATGAGGCGGGACCGAGTACCGTGATCCTTCTCCATTTATAGTGTTTTAATAATAAAAGACACTGAAAATTAAAGTGGGTCTCAGACATGTCTATACATACGGGCACTATTTTTATGCCCTTGTATTTTCACATTTAATAAAAATATTTATGGTCAAAATCAGTACCTTTCTGCTTTCGACTCCTTTGTAGACTTCCAGGGTAGTACGTTTTTCTGGTGCCGTCTGACGTGGACGTAGGCACTAGGTACGTAGGTACTAGATACGTAGGTACTAGGTACGTAGGTACGTAGGTACGTAGGCACTAGGTACGCTGCGACTGAGCTGGCGGGGCTGCTCTCGCCAGCCGGGGGGCGGTCCCAACGCTGCAACCAGAGACGGCACCTTCGCTCGCCTCCCGTAAGTCCTCGGGCTGCGGGCGCCACCGTGGGCGGGTCTTCGGTTTCGGCACAAAGTCCAATCCTTACATTGGCCCTGTCTGAAGACTTGGTCCCTTTTACACTGTAGTTTGCACGCTTCGGTTAGAGTCTTCAGAGGGGGGTGGGGACACAGTGCTGCCCGTCTCAATCAGATTTTGACCTGCCACCAACAGTCACTTCCCCGCGAGTGTACTCTGCACATCCTAAACTGGGGGATGGCTAGAATGCGCATGCAGGCCTTTCCCACAAGGCTCGAAGTCGGCAAGTTCCTGAGCACATCTGTGCAATACGTGAGCAACTGGCCGTGGTCTGGAGACACGAAAACACCTGCCACAGGCACACTGGCTGCTGGACGAGCGAGGGAGGAGGCTCCCCATAAAACATTCATAAATCTAGATTTTCAGAGACGAGCTCACAGCCAAGTGTAAGTGAGACATGCAAATGCAGCCACTCCAACCACAGGGCGGCAGCCGGGAAGGGGCCGTCAAGACTCCATGCCCCTGTGCAGTTTTGGCGTCACTGTGAAATACAGAGTCTGGGGGCCTCGCGGTGGTGCTGAGCACGGGTGTCAGGTGCCCATGCTGGCCGATGCCCCGCCCCCACCCCTGCCCCCACCGGAGTCACACAGAGTGGAGCGGAGGCTGGTGCCATAAAGGAAAGCAAAGCACTGTCCTGTAGTTGCAGGGTGGGGGGCTTCTGCCCAAACCACCACCAGACCCCTTGGATAGGGAGCCCCCAGCCTCTGACCTCTCATCCTGCCCAGGTGCTGCACCTGGCTCCAAAGGGGAGTGAGCCGGACAGCACGGAGGAGACAGTCCCCTCAGGCCCAGCTGCCGCTGCCGCCTTTGACAGCACCACTCAGGGTCCCTGGGAACCACAGTGGCAACCTCCCTCCATCGGGGCAGGCCACACCTGAGCACCCCGTTTTATCACAGACACATGAACAAGTAACGCAGGTGTGGGCAGGACAGGGGGAGGGCTTGGGTCTTCACGGCCGTGAACTGAGCTGCTGGGGGCAGAGTCCTTACGGCAAGGACTCTGGTCTGTGCTGTCCCTCGGAGGAGCGGACACGCCCGGACGAGCTCCAGGGGGCACAGCCACTGGCTCACAGGGACCTGACTGCGGGGCTGCCCAAAGACGGGCCAGCCTGCCACTGTACAGCCTGCCACTCCGGGCGGGCAGACAGTGCTCCGTCGCCCTGAGGGCCCACGATGGCCCGAGGCCCCACGCAACAGGGCCTTGTGAGGGGGCAGGCACACGGGCTGGGGCCACTCTCTGCCACGTGCTCCCCAAACCTCACGCCCCAGCAGCACCACCTGGGAGCCCTCACGCTCACCTCAGCCCCATTACAGCATCATCCTCCAGGACAGGACCCACTGACAGCGAAGCCTCTTCCAGTCCCCGGATGCTGTGGCTCTGGAACAGTCACGTGCGTTTTAAACACTGACTGGCCCTACTCGTCAGTTATTAACACACAGCAGGAGGACACAGTTCACCTTCTACACTCAGTTTCTATAAAAGTAGCCAGTTCATTTTTTTTAAAAAAGGAATATATGCCCCATAAGCCCACAGATACCATTTTATAAAAGAAAACTTAGAAATATTAAAAATACCAATTCAGCATGAGATTAAAACATCAGAAGAGTTAAGGTGAAATAACATAATGCCATGATGCCTTCCGTTTACAGCCGCAATTAAGGTGTAAATGAGCTTAATTTATTTTTACCATTCAGAGACAACCATGAGTCCTTTTCCCTTTTCAAAAGAAAAGCCGGCACGTTCTCCAACTTGAAGTGCATTTGGTGAGCAGGAGCACACAAGCGCACGCAGCGCCGGGACACACAAGGACGTGGGCGGGCTGGCGGGCCACCCCACGGGCCACCCCACGGGCCAGACGGGGTTCACCGGGCTCCCTGGCCAAGCAGCCCTGGAACTTGTGACAACATGGTGTTTTAGGCAATCAGGAAAAAGGAATAATCTACTTGTAAATACTCAGTGGCCATTTCTTGTATAACTTAAACTTACCCAATACATTAAGTACGTGTATTTTTAAATAATTAACTTTTTAAAATTGAAGAATATGTCACTGATCCTTAATGAAACTTCCAAAAGTCTTAGCAGTTCCACACTTCCCCAGCAGGTGGCAGCTTCCTCATCGTACTTCATCTTCTCCGGCATAAGGGCCAACGCTAGAGTTCATCATGTGTCAAAACTGTAGGGGAGGAAAGTTCCTTTAGTCCTTGAGAAACCTTTCAAATCCAGTGCACTCACATCTTACCAATGGATGGGATACAGAAAAAGCACGGCTGCTGACTGAGGGTCCTTTCTGTTGTTAGTTTAGCGCCTACCTGCTTCTTTGTGTGGCACGAGAACAGCCTTGGTGCGTCACGGCATCTACCGGGCTGTACTGCACCGTAACTCCTTGCTCTTGTCCCCTCCTGGAGGTGAGCTCCCAGAGTCCGTGAGGACAAGGACCACACCTCATTCGTCTGTGTTATCTCCAGGCCCAGCCCCTGCCTGGCAACGAGGGCCTAGACAATGCGAACAGGCCACTCGCCAAGCACAAAGCACCCTCTCACTGGTGCGACGGACAGCGAAGAGCAGAGGGGACGCGGTTGACGCGGTGTTCCACGGTGGGGAGGGGCCGGTCGGACACGGACACGGGCGCTGAACGAGTGTGAGGGTCAATGACAGTGAAGACTCTCAAGGGACAAGAGTGGGTTCTCCTCCTCCCGCATCACTGACCTGTCACATGCTACTGATTTGAGAGCACTGAGAATCTGAAGTGGTATTTTCGGGTAGAAATTAAAATGAAACAAGGCATCCTGTGCCACAGTTTGAGATGGCAAACAATGCGTCTCTCTTCACTAAATTCCACTTTGAAGATGATACAGAAACACAGAAGGAAATAGCAACGAGAGTGGGGGATCGTTAGGAGATGTCATTGGAGCAGAGCCATCAACGGATTTCTAAGAACGGGAGAGAGAACCTACAGCCGAGCACGTGAACGCGGAGCGGAGCTGCGCGGAGGAGCCGGGTGGAGAGGCCGCGACCCAAGGGCCTGGGCTGGGAAACCCGTGCCCGCCAGCCCCTCCTCCCGCTCGCTCTACTGCGCACCAGCGAAGATCTGCAGCCTGTTTGTCCCGAGAGAAAAAGTAGGACTGTTCTTGAAAATAAATGGAATAATCTACTACGGGGTGGGGGAGAAGGGAAGACAGAGGCAGACAGACTGACGTGCAGATATTTCTGAATGGGCAGCGGTGCTCTGGAGGACAGCGCCCTCCTGTGGAGCTCTGGGAGGGTGCGGTGTGGGGTGGGCTTGGGTCTAGGCCACGCCCACACTTCTGGAGGGGACCCTTCCAGCCCTTCAACCCGCCGATGTGCCTGGAGCTCCCCACGAACCCTCCGCTCAGAGAAGAGGCCTCCTGGGGACACAGACACGGTCCCACCACAGCCGGGAGACGCGTGCCAGCTGTCTCTTCTAACCGGTCCAGGCTTTCAGTCTTAGATATATAAAAACTTGAGGGAGACTGTACGCAAAAGGAACGAGGACCGAGATGACCACACAAAACAGCTCACCCAACGAAAAGCAAGATAACCACGAAAACTGAAGAGATGCTTAAAATAATTCTAATTCATATTTTCCCGAGATTTCTGAGAAGTCAGCGCAGCCATAACACGAGAACAAACTGAACCTTGAAGGGCGCAAGCAGGGAAAAGGTCTGCTGGGAGTTAAGATGGGAGACTGCCCCTCTCAAAAATAAAGATGAAAAGAAGGGCAGAAGATGAAGTAAAATTTCCCAGGGCACAGGGTGAAGATGAAGGGATACAAAAAGACGATATAGCCACAGAGATGCAAAGGACCACGAGCGACTGCTGTGAACAACTATGTGCCAACAAACTGGACAACCCGAAAGAAATGGACACGTTCCTAGAAGCACACGACCTACCGATAATGAATCCGGAAGAAACAGAAAATCAGAACAGACCAATCAGTAACCAGTAAGGAGACTGAATCAGTAATAAAAACCTCCCAACAAAGAAACGTCCGGGAACAGATGGCTTCACTGGTCCACTCCACCACACATTTTAAGTAAGAATGAACACCAATCCCTTTCAAACACTTCCAGAAAACAGCAGAGAAGGGAACACTTCCAAATAGACTGTACGAGGCCAGCATGACCCTGACACCAAAACCGACCATAATGCCATAGAAGGAAATCACAGGCCAACATGCCTGATGAACACAGATGCAGAAATCCTCAACAAAACATCAGCAAACCGGGCCCAGCAATACACTGAAAGGACCACAAGCCGTGATCACATGGGACGTGCTCCAGGGAGGGGAGGCGGGCCCAACGGCTGCAAAACACTGCACAGCACGTTAAGAAAATAAGGGTGAAAATCCAATGAGCATCTCAACAGACGTAGAAAATATTCTTAATGTCTCAGACGTTCGCAGTGAAACTCTGACCTCCTCGCTGGACGGCTTCACTGAGGAGTGAGGTTGTCATCTGCCCTGATGTCATCTGATGCAGTGCGTGGCACCCCTCCCCCCCCCGCCCCGCCCCCACGCAGAGCGCAGACTCACGTGCGTGCTTCCCGGTGTCCAGGCGGTCCAGCAGTCGGCGGATCTCGGCGTCGTACTCCACCCACTCCGGGGCGATCCTGGCTGCCGCTTTCAGTTTGGGCTCTTTTGTTTTGGGGTTGTTGCACTGGAAGTTTAAATAAAGTTTTGTTATATAATGAGCCGCCATGCTCCAGAAACAGAGGAGAGTCTCGAGGACGCCGCTGGGTCACTGGAGCAAACAGACACGTTTTAGAAAGAGCCGAGTCCTGAGTCCCAGGTGCCTGAAATACTGGCACCGGCTCTGCAGGGACCAGGTCAAGTGCAGCGACAAATCCCAGCTTACGGGAGCGAGAAGTATGCAGTGCAAAGACCTCAATCGGAAGTTTAAACAAAAACTCTTCAAAGACCATCTTGTGGTGCATAGGAAGTTTGTCAAGCACTCCGGTAAAATGTTTTACGAGAGATCTAAAGACGCGGCTGTTTGGACAAAGAACATAGCAGACTGTATTAACAAATACGTCCTTGCCTTTTCCTTGGATGAATCCATCTGGTTAAAAACACTTTACGTTTTCCACAGACAAAAACCCCACTTGTCTGCCTTCGGAAATGTCTTCAGCTTCTTTAGCAAAGGCACGCACTCCCCTTTCACGTGTCTCTGCTCTAATTAGCAACTGTGATTATATGAAGAAAATCAGCTAACTGGACCTCGTCACCACTCACAGCTGGGACATCCGTGGAGTCACACACCTCCGTCCTCGCGGTCCCACTGACGGGCAGAGGAAGCCCTGAACACGCCGTGTAACCGTGTAACCATGTGTGCGTGGGCTCTTAGCTTCTACACCTACAAGGGTGGGCAGCAAAGCAAGATCCTCTCCAAGGCTCCACTAGCATGTGATCAATTTAAACTGCTTCGCAACTGGCCCTGCCATAGAGTTTCGTGGGAAATTAAATGAAGTCTCAAAGGCAAAAAAGTACAGAAGACGGTTGAGGAGGGTCTGATGCTGGGTGAATGTGACAGTTCAGCTGACGACACGCATGATGGGCTGAATCTCGGCCGGCCGGCCACCCGAGGGAAGTGAGGGACGGAGGGAGAGCACGAACCTCCTGAGGCCACCCAGCACGAGCAGAAAGTGCACCCTGAAGCTCGCTTCTACGCGACATTTTCTGGTGGTTGCTGCTGAAGTATGATGCTTCTGGGAAAGCTATTAGTCCTGAGCCACCGGCCTGCTGCCTTCACACTTGCCTCACCAGGTCTTTTCGGTTCATTCCGCTGTGAACGTCCTTCCTACAGTGACATGCTCCCGAAGTAGTGGAACATGGGATTTGCTTTGCGCAAATTAACTTTGTAGGCAATGTGAAGATAATGGAACTATTTTCCCTCTTTTTGTGTCAGAAATGATTAAAACGAAACTGCTGTGTGTTCCTTATATTGTGTGTGTGTGCTACAATTCTGTCCTACAATCATCCCTACCCGGGTTGCTTGAACCGGGCTACCATGCCCCTGGGGGAGCTCCTGCCAGGTCTGGAGCCAGGCCTGTCTCATCTGGGGTGGTGGGCTGCTACTGCCATCTAGTGGTCAGCGGGTTTTCTGCATTCCCTTAAGCTTCCCTCCAGGAGCTCGCTCACTACTAGCAGGCTCGCTCACTGTGTGTCTCTGCGGAGGAGATGCCTGGGCTGTCCAGCGCGGTTCCGGCGGCCTGCCCACGCCCACGCCCACGCGGACCTGTCGCTGGGAAGACCACCACAGACACTCACCAGGTCGATGGTCTTGGCTCTCTGTTTGGACTCGTCGTCACACCAGGTCTCGCACCACAGCCAGTCCTGAGGCAGAGACTTAATGGCGACTTGGTAAATCATGTTATTGGGAAGGTCCTGCAGAAAGGAAGTGATTTACACAAAGAGGTACAGGCATCAGAGTCAGGGCAGAGGAAGTTGATGATGACATTTAGATTATAAACCCCCAAAACATGTGAACCTGAGACCTCTAATTGAAGCTTTGAATACTTTTTAAAATTCATTGTATTTTTTTCCCCATTACCATTTAGTCCCCTCACACTCCCCTCCCCACAATGACCACACTGCTGTCCGCGTCCACGAGTCCTCTTTCCCTTTTTGCTCCATCTCTCCCCCCTTCACCTCCCTCCTCCCCCTCCGCTGTCATCCCGTTCTGAGTCTCTACTTTCCTTGTCAGTTCGGTTGGTTCACCAGGTTCCACATAGGAGTGAGATCATATGGTGTTTGTCTTTCTCTGACTGGCTTATTTCACTTAGCATAATGTTCTCCAGCAGCCATTCATACTGGCCCAAAGGGTAATTTTTTCCTTTTTTATGGCTGAGTAGTATTCTATTGTATAAATATCCCATAGTTGTTTTATCCACTCATCTACTGACGGACACTGGGGCTGCTTCCGTACCTTGGTGATTGTAAATAACCCTGCAGTGAACATAGGGGTGCTTATGCTCCTTCCAATTAGTGTTTTGAGTTCCTTCATATATATTCCCAGAAGAGGGGTTGCTGGGTCAAAAGTCAGATCCATTTTTAATCCGTTTGAGGACTCTCCATACTGCTCTCCACAGTGGCTGCACCAGCCTGCACTGCCACCAACAGTGCCAAGAGTTCCCCTCTCCACGTCCTCACCAGCACTTGTTTGCTGATTTGTTTATGATGGCCATTCTGACCGGTGTGAGGTGGTATCTCATTGTGGTTTTAATTTGCATCTCTCTGATGATTAGTGATATTGAACATCTTTTCACATGTCTATTGGCCATCTGTATGTCCTCTTCGGAGGAGTGTCTATTTAGGTCCTTTGCCTATTTTTTAACTGGGTTGTTTGGTTTTTTTGGTGTTGAGTTTTGTAAAATACTTACCTTGCCCCAATCATCTTGTGTCATGAATGAACCCATGCACTGGAACTAAGTCCACACCCGCCCTGGACTTGACCCTGGCATCAGGGCTGACGGAGGGGGCCTAGAAAACCACGACTTTCCACTCCCCAGACGACCTCCACCTGCCGGAAAACCAGGCTTCCCCGCTCACACTGCCTGCAGTGACTGCGCGTGTCCGTGACCACCACACTCTCCAGACTCGGAGGCGACCTTTCATTTCCCTGCCGGGAAACGCTGTGCCGTGAACATGTGCGCATCTCTGCAGGCCCAGGGCTTTCTAAGCAGAGGCTGCTGGCATCCGAGATACAAGATGTTTACATGGCAAATGAGCCCAGTAAGTTAAAGACAGTGACCTCTGGAGAGGCTCAGAGATGCCCTTTCTGGAGACTGTTGCTCACAGGCCAGGGGGTGTGCGGCCCTCCCCTTGCTCTCCCCAGAGGATGCTGGTTTACGTTCCAGAGCAAAGGGCGGGCTTCCTCCTATGCCCACAGGGCGCAAGGGGTGTCTGTGTTAGCTGTCCCACCTAAGCTCCAAGATTCGTAATTTTAAGGTTCTTCTCTCAAGTATTCCTATTAAAACATCAATACTGGAAGTACTAGCTAATGCCATAAGAAAAGGAAGGAAAAGGTATACAAGATGGAAAAGGAGCAATACAACTGTTCAAAGATGACAGGATTATCTATGCAGAAAGTCCCAAGAATCAATAAAAAATACTCCTGGAACTAAATAATTACAGCAAGGTTTTAGGGTACAAGGTTAATATTTAGTAGTCAATTACTACCAGCAACAAACCACTGAGTTTGAAATTAAAAACAATACCTTTACATTAGTAACAAACAAACAAGCAAACAAATCTAGGTAAAAATCTAATAAAATATGCTCCTCGACATGAAGAAAGAAAACTACATAACTGTTCCCCTGGCTGGTGTGGCTTAGTGGACTGAGCGCCGGCCTGCAAACTAAAGGGCCGATAGTTTGATTCTCAGGCAGGGCACATGCCTGGGCTGGGGCCAGGTCCCCAGTGGGGGCGTGTGAGAGGCAACCACACATCGATGTTTCTCTCCATCTCTTTTTCCCTCACTTCTGCTATCTCTAAGAATAAATAAAATATCTTTAAAAAATAAAAAAAGAAAACTACAAAATTATAATGAATGAAATTTGGGAAGATGTAAATAAATGGAGAGATAGTCCATGTTCATGAATGGGAAGACTCAATATCGATAACATGTCAATTCTTCCCAACTTCATCTATAGATTCAATGCAATCACAATAATAAAAGTCCCAGGCAAATTATTTTGTGGATATTGACCAACTCGTTTTTAAGTTTATATAGAAAAGCAAAAAAAAAAAAATCCAGAATAGCCAACACAATCCTGAGAACAAAGACAAATGACAGATGACTTACACTACTGAATTTCCAATCTTATTGTAAAAATCTATAGTAATTAAGAAAATGTGGTATTGGCAAAAGAACAAAGAGACCAATGAAATAGAATGACAGCCCATAAATATGGGTATTCTTTGTACTTACCGCTCATTTTTTCTCCTTAAACCTAAGTCTGCTGTAAAAACTGAAAGTCTATTAAATAATAAAAGAAGCTTCCCTGTTCCTTCCAAAGCCTTTTTCCTTGGAATCCATTCCTTAAATACCCGGCTGTCATCTTAGCTCAGCCACCTTCTCCCAAGGTCGTGTCCCAGTCGAGTCCTCTGTGATTCCAATTCGCGATCCCACTCTGACCACCTCTTGATTCCGGCTCCTCCATCCAGTGCCCAGACAGCAGTCCCTCCGGCCACCACACAGACCTCCAGCCAGCGGATCCCACCGCTGCTTCGCTGTCCCTCACCCCTTCACGTCTGGGCTCCCCCCCTCACACAGCCAGTGTCCATGCTTAGTCGTTGCAGTTGGCCTCCCCAACGGCCTCTCGACTGCCTTACCCCTCGTCTCACTCAGCTGCGCCCACCTGGCAAAACTGCAGTCCTGGTTCAATGCAAACCTCTGCACTCACCGTGCAACTAAACATGTCTTGCAGAACTTGGACACACCCACACACCTCGCTAACTGCTGTCATTTTAGCCTCCCGGACACGAATCCCAAGGGGGACCTTACACATGTGTGTGTCCATGCACAAGTCTCTGTGTGGACACGTGTTTTTACTTCTCCTGGGTAAATGCCTCGAAGTGGAAAGCATGGGCACACCGTAGGTGTAAATATGAATTTATGAGAAACCACCAAACTCTGCCGAAACGGCTGTCCCATTTTACCTTCTCGTCAGCAATGCGTGTGACTTCCAGCCACGGCACATCCTCGTTAGCACGTGGTGCAATCTTTTTCATGTTAACCACTCTAGTGGGGGCGTAGAGTTACTCACTGGTTTTAGTTAGTGGGGCACGAAGGAGAAGGGACCCGCTGGGTAAGACAGATGCCGGGCAGTAGCCAGATGGGGCGCAGGAGGGGTCGGCCGGGGTGCAGCTCGGAGAGACGCATGTAAGCGACAACGGGGATGAGTAAGAAAAGGACGGGGCACGAGAGGTAGGGCAGGCAGTGGGCGGGAGAGGTTTTGGGATGGAGAAGTGAAGACAGAACACTGTTACTTTTTAAAAGGTTGAGCCTGAAGTTAAAAAGCCATATCTGAGCCTAGATATCCGATAGGGGGTTCCATGGAGCCAAGAGGCTGAAACCGTGACAACGTGACGTTCGCCCGCAGAGCCCAGGCGCAGCACCTCCCCGGGGACCGGCGCCCAGCCCTCGGCCGTCCCACTCACCTGGTCCAGGTTGGAAAGGCTGTCCGGGTCCTGGCTGAGGGCCTGGTACTGGCTGCGCAGCCTGTCCCCCGCCGCGAGCCTCCGGAACCGCTGCAGGTCCACCACGTAGAGGGCGCTGCAAGAGCGAGCGTTCCTGGGGGCTGCGCCGGGCACAGACCTTCCCTTCCCCGAGTCTGCCTGGTGTGACCGCAAGGACTTCAGGGACCCTGCGGCTGGTCATGAAGCCTTTCATTAACTCACTCCCAGCCCCCATCCTGTTTCCAAGGGCTCCAAGTCTGTTAATCCGGGCGGGACCCACGTCCTTTCAGAGTGCCCTCGGATCTTTCCAAGGTCTCAGGGAACTCACGGCCCTAGGAAGCAGCCACATGCTCGGACAGCATCTCCAGGCCGTCCCCTCACAGGCCGACCTGAATCTCCTGCGGTGGCTGGGAGCGTGTTGCGTGAGCCCCGTCCCTTGGGTTTACCGAGACTTAGTTACGTGAGCCCAGGTAAGGGCTGCGTGCCTGCCTCCACATCCACAAACGGGGTAACCGCAGCGTCTCGAAAGCTTATCACAGAGGCGTTGAGTCAATGTGCGTTAAGTCTCATCGGAGCAGCCAGCACGGACCGGCACAATGTAACTGGTCGCCAGGACTTTATAGTTTCCAAGAGAACGGAGTACTGGTGATTCGGTACGTTGTTTATTTACTGAAAGGCAGGAGTGCGCAGTTTCTTACCTGATATGGTATTTCCTTCTTAAAAGATGGGAGGCCCAATAGCCCTTCTTCCAGAAGCGATACCCGTCCATGTCGGTGCGGCTGTCACAGAACGGGGTGTACCCGTAAGGAGCTCCACCCAGATCCAAGTCGCGGAGTTCCTTCAGGTCGTGCCTCACAATCTGCGTAATTAAGACAGTGCGTTTCTGGTGAAGGCTGTAGAACAACACGAGCCCCTCCCGTGTGTGTGACGCTCAAGCCCCAGCCACGCTGCAGAGCACGGGGCCCTGCGCTTCCTCCTGGTCTGCCAGGTCACGCACGTCTCCGTGTCTTCCTCTCGTTCTCACGGGTGAGAAGGAGCCCGACATCTATATGCCCAGTCTACATGACGGCGGTCTCACTCATTAATAAGAACAATTTATTACATTGTTTTCATCAGTATACTGAATATTTTAAACAAAATTATTTTGGGAATGACCTAAATATTAGACAAGTGCACAGCTCTAAGTTTCTTAGGGTACGGATTAGTAACTCAAAATCATTTTTATGATAAATCTCTGTTATTGTATGTTGGCAAATATTAGTCTGAATCATAAAGAAAAATCTCCTGATTATCTTCAATGGCTTTAATGCATAATGTTTTTAACCTTCATTTTTTAACAGACACCAGCCTGCTGGAATAGTATCACTGTATATATTGTGGGCAGGTAGGAGAAATAAATTTTGTTACACAGTGTAACAAAATTTGGAAATTTTGGAAATGCTTAGCTCACCACCCACATTTACCTGCTTTCTTAGTTTTTCATGATAATGATTCACATTTATCATTTTGAACAATAATATAAAAACAGAGTTTACAAATATAAATAAAACCTAATACTGAATTTGAAAATATACTTTTGTCCTAAATATAAATACTGATCATATATATAAGCTTATATAACATTGATATTTCCATAACACTTGTTTTGTTTTAAGACATTTAAACCAGAGTAGTTAATGAAAACACTTTTTGCCATTAATGATTACAAAGGGATGCAAGGAGTAATGGGGAAAAGTCATCGCAATTTCTAAACATACAAATTTTGAAAGCTGAGAACCATATGATTTTCGGGCCAAATCTGGGATGCCTTTTCCCCACAAGTGACAGAATCACGAGGGTTTGGTCTCTGACTCACCGCCAGAGAATGCTGCTGAAGGGAAGGGCGAGAAGCAGGCTGCGTGGTAACTGCCAACTCTTCCAGGAATGGCTCCTTTTATGCAAATATCAGCTCATATTCACAGGGTATCATATAACTTTTATTATGATTAATGTAAGTATTTTTACTTTTAATACCAAAATTTAAAAAAAAAAAACCTACTTCAGAGAGAAAACCTCCATGTCCTAAATAACAAATGGTTACTTTTTGTAAAACCTTTGATTTTCCTGGAATTCTGACAGTTCTCTAAAAATGATGCTTTGCTTTTGTATCGCAACCATGTATCACATGTTCATGTAGCACGGCAAAAAGATGATGATAAATACCAGCAACATAAATTGAGTGAGTCCCTATACTCAGACAGAAGAGTAAAAAAGTGTAAGGACTAATAAAAACAAAAGCTAATCTTATTACCTGGTCGGCATCAACAAAAATGATTTTGTCCACTGCTAGAGGGAAAAGGACATCGAGGAAAAGGATTTTGTAACCCCAAATAATCCTCTGCTTCTCTGTCTGCCGATGGAGCCAGCGGGGCCACCTGTACTGGACCAGCTCGTACTGGAACCCGTACTCCCGGGCCATGTGAGGGATGACCTCCTGAAAACACACATGTGCAAACCGAAGAGAATGTTCAAGGGAGGAAAAGCAGGTTTTGTTTTAGAGAAACACATTATCATATTGGAAGACAGAGTTTACTATAAAGTTGTTACAAACAAATTGGTAAATGTCTAAATACTGCTTCTACAAGCTGTACGTATTAATGAGAAATATGAAAATGCTGGCAAATATAAAGAGATAAGCACACATTAAACTGTATAATTAAATGACATTAAAAATAGGCATATTATATTAATTAGCAAGCTCATTAACTAAGCTAAACGTCCCTGTATCTTCCCAGCTAACGACAGACTTGAGAACACCGACTATATATAACAGGAAGACGCCCCCGGATCTTGCAAGAGCTGTGCATCTCAGTTTCCATACACGGAGGGGCAAGAGCAGGTTTGCAGTTGCTCGTGTGGAGAACAGAGGGATAATTAACAACTACAGTGGGGACCTCAGGCCCCCAGGTATCAGCTCAACCTCTAGGGCAGCTGGAGGCTGAGGTGGGACTCCGTGGCCAACCCCAATAACAACTCTGGAAACCAAAGTCTGAATGAGCGTCTAGTGGCAATTCTCCATAGGAATTCTCGTGAATTTTTTTGCTGGGACCAATGAGCTCTGTCCGCCTGACTCCATGGGGCAACGACAGCCGGAAGCCCTGGGCCCGGCCTCCCGCAGACCTTGTCCTACTCGTCTCTTTGCTTCGCTGACTTTGCTCTGGCTCCCTTTGCCGCAGTGATCAGAACCTGTGACTGTGATTGCTTTTCCGAGTTCTGTGAGTCCCGCTGGGGACTCATTGGACAGAGGGGTGCTCCTGGATGCTGCCCGAATGCATGGGCCAGCTGTGTCGCTGCTGGGCCAGGGTTTCCCGGCAACAGGACGTTACGAACACACCTGGAGGCTGAAGGCAGTTAGCATGGTGCCTGGCAGTATTAAGGAATAAAAACATGGTTGGCTATTTTTATTTGTTTTTACCATTGGTTTGGGTCTAGAAAAAGAGGACTTCTTTGAATTGTTAAATGAGACCCTAACTTTCATGGAATCTGATCACTTTGCAGTAAGAATAGGAAGGACTTTGCAGCAGAATTGTGGGGGTGAGTAAAGTGTAACAGATGCTGGCCACCGGAAAACTCCTACTATAAGGTGCCTCACACTTCTCAGCACAGCGCCCAAACTGTCACGGCAGAGAGCTGCTTTATCCTCACACTGTCGCATTGTTCTCTACAGCACAGTGTTCATAGTTTCTTGATACGGTTCCTACCCTATCTTTGTAAAAAGAATCTGACTGTTTTTTTTTAAGATTTTATTTATTTTTAGATAGAGGGGAAGGGAGGGGGAAAGAGAGGGACAGAAACATCAATGTGTGGTTGCCTCTCAAGCGCCCCCCTACTGGGGACCTGGTCTGCAATCCAGGCATGTGTCCTGACTGGGAATCGAACTGGTGACCCTTTGGTTTGCAGGCCAGCACTCAATCCATTGAGCCACACCAGCCAGTGCAGAATCTAGTTCTTTTTACTAACAAGCTGTACATATTTTGCATTGCCAAATTTTATTTAATTATTCACTATCATGAAAAACCACCCATCTTTCTAATTTTGAGTTTACTTAAAAATAAGCTATCTCCTATTCTTTTAAATACTTCCTTAAATAAAAACTGCATAGAAACTTTGTTAAGCTAGATTTAAAAATTGATTAAAAACAGTAATTTGCCCTGGGGGTGTGACCCAGTTGCTTGGAGGGTCGCCCTGTAAACGGAAAGGCTGCAGGTTTGATTTCCGGTCAAGGCATATACCCAGGTTGGGGGGTCAGCCCCCTGGTCCACATGTGTATGAGAGGCGACCGACAACTGTTTCTCTCTCCCATCGACGTTTCTCTCCCTCTCTCTTTCCCTCCTTCCTCTCTCTCTCGAATCAATAAGCATGTACTTGGGGGTGAGGGTTAAAAAAAGAAAATTAAAAACAGTAGTAATGTGAGCAAACATTCTTTTTGACCCAGTCTGAAAAGTTGTAAGAACTTACAATGACAGAGTTTACTACTCCAACGCCAACCATTCTCTAATACAAAGGTGGATGCACTTACTTTAAAAGTCGGTGAGAGGTAGTTTTTTAGGAACCAGAACTTCACGGGTGTCCGGGTGTTACGTAAGACGGAAAGCATCATGATTCTGCGAGAGAGAACATTAAAGCTGCCGGGTTAACAGTGGTGGCTCATCCTGCTTTCCGTAGGCTTTTAAACATGGAGAGGTACCATGAGAAGCTGGGCACGATGTGCAATGAAGAAACAGACCTTCGAACATTATGGCTGCTCATCAAATATATGATACATAAAAATTTACATTTGTGGAGGGTTCCTGACCTGCGATGGTTGGACTTAGGAATGTCAACATTACGATGTGCCAAAGCGTTTAGCAGAAATTGCTCCAGATTTTGAATTCTGATCTTCCCTTGGGCTAGTGACACGTGGTTTGAGTGTCTGCAGGAAGCTGGGCAATGGCAGGAGGTGACTCTGTCTGACTGTGTACGTGTGGGATGACGTGGGTGTTCGGAGCACGTGTGAGGCTGGCGAGGCTAAGCTAGGACGTTCCGTAGGTTATTACATGCAGTTCTGAACTACGACATACTCCACTCACGGTGGGGTCACTGGGGCGTCAGCCCATCGTAAGACAGAAGCATCCGCGCACACTTGCTACTGAACTTGATGAAAACAGAACCGGCTGCTTTTGCCTGCTCCGGCTGACAAAGGAAGACGCTCGTCTGAAGTGGCCTTGACGAGCGGAACCACAGTCGAATGCGGGCTCTTCTGCCATGTCCCCAGCGCCATGTGGAAGGAAACACTGGAGGCCTGAATGGTCTGCCTCCACCAACCCAGTCCCTGCGCGGGCACTAGCTTCGCTATTCTAGACTTGGGGCTGCAGAAGGTGCACACACACCTGAAGTTCCACCTTCAATTTAAACACATGGGCAAACATTTCTGAGGCATTCTCTGTGCTCCTTCTGTATAAAGGGCTGTTAGAAAGAACAGCCCTTTGTAAATATGCTTTCCACCTCTCACTGCTGCACCTTTCTTTGCTTAAAATACAACAAGGCATTTCTTCATTGGAAAAGGGAAATTTATAATATATACTTTTTATTAATGTTGTTATAAAATGTCTATTTTGTAGTCTGAAATAACATCAGTATTCCAAATCAATCAAACTCATGAAATCTCACTATATTTAAAAAATTATACCTCCCTCAAAATTTTAGGTTTAAAAAAAGCCAGGTGTGGAACAATATATACACTGTTACTATTTGGGTAAAAAGAAAATAAAACGTATTTGCTTGCCCACACACACTGCGGGCAGGGCATGAATGTCTGTATTACACAGCACTGGTCCCCAAGGAAAAGAGAAGAGAGAGCTCTGTTTCACTGCACATTTTATTCTTTGACTTTGAAAAGTTTAAACTTTTGAGACTTTGAAAGTTCTTTTTCAATCACGTAAATGTATTTACTTTTCAAAAAGTTAGATAAAAAGTATACCTACCTTAAAAAGCGTTCATATAAATGGCCAGAAGCAACTGAGAAAATATTCAGAACATCTGTTTCTGTTTCGTCTTTTTCTTTATGCAGACTTCTTGTGAAACTTGGAATAAAAAAGTAGTGATTGACAGTTTCTAAATATACATGTGCAAACTTTATATACTTACACACTAATTTGATAAGCAATAAAAATAGGAATATCTTCAAAGTTTTTACACTGAAACACGTTCTAAAAATGATGACTTGTTAATATACTAAGTCATGTGACACTGTAACAAAGCTTTTATGATCTTTAAACATTTAAAACACAGAGTGCAATTATATTGTCTCTAGGTTAATGATGCAACACACCTTTGAATCGTTTCGTGTTACCAATGTTGTTCGAGAACAAAGAGTGAGTGACAGCATGCCCCGGCCACAGGCAATGTGTGGCGAGTTTGTGCAGGCCGACAGTGCGGGGGAAGGAACAGAATGGACAAGTGTGAGACCACCCCCTGGAGGGCGTCTTCCCATGTGGTCACCGGGAGGCCCTCGAGTGCCAGCCACATGTCTGCCCCAGGATAACATGTCATACAAGGGGCCTACTAGGTGGAGCTCCTCTGGCCAGCGACAGTGGCCCCTCGGCCCAGGCTACAGGGCCGCTGTGCTGTGGGCGCCTCCCGGAGGACCACACGGGCACCCGGGGGCCACGCCCAGTCACTGGCCGCTTCTGCGCCCAGCTGTCCTCTTCACCACTGTTCGGACCCAGACCCGCCTTTCATATGCCCTGTCTCACACATAGAAGTGACTGAATGTCTTATTTAAGGTATTCACTATGTATAATTTTTCCCCACCCATTTAAAATGTTTAATTAAGTCTCATTTTTATAAGCACAGATCTTTAAGATGACTACAGTTTGTAAAATTCGGAAAACTAAACAATTCATAATTTTCATGGAATATATTTTGTCAGGTAGAAACTGTTGTAACAGAAGCATTTTTCAGATCCTTTTTATAGTTATCTCTTAAATAGATAAAACACAAGTTGATTCAGTGTGGGAAAAATCACTAAGTTAAGATAAAACCAAGACTAAAGAGAGTGACAGCGTTACAATGCACACAACCCTTACAAACGAGGAGGAGCGGCCGTGTCCACAAGGAAGCCCTGCGCAGCTTTGGCCTCCTCCCTGCGCAGCGGGTGGCTGTGCTGCAGCGGATGGTGTTCTCAGCCCCCTCCTGGCCGGAACGGGAGCTCGTGGGCTGACACTCGAGAGACGCCCAGATCCTGTCTCACGGTCCCGCCAAACGTACCTGCTCTTCAAATCACCTCCAAGCGGGTGGCCTTGGGCCTTCTCCCGCAGTGACTACTCCAGTGCACGCCACTGTCACAACGCCAGGACTCCTGTCCCCAGCCAAGGGGTCTAATGGGGAAAGAGGCCTGAACTGGGCAGAACCCGAATGACGGGAGCGCTCTGGACCGTGTCACAAAGTCTGCTCAGGCTGTGGACTCTATTCGGCCTAAAGTTTCTACTTCTTAGCCTTGACTGTGTAATCAATGATTCTCCACCACAATCAAATTAAGTTCAAATCTCTAACACGGACTTTCCAAATTCTCTGCAACGTAGATCTACAGCAGCTTTTGTTTTTGCTGGCTCAGCGTCCCTCACACTCCAGGAACCACAATAAGCTGGCGTGGCGAGGGGAAGGCTTCCCTCCTGCACCCTCACTCCGGGGGTTCAGGCGGGACAGGCCTGCTCACTGACTCTAGAGCCAGGCATGCGACCCCGGTGCAGTTGGTCGGTCTCAGTGGTCAGTTCAGTTCGGGACACGTGACTGCAGCTGGACCAACACGTCAGCCTTGGGGCCCTCACTGGTACTGTTGGGAAAGGGGCGGTCTCTCGCCCCCGGAGAAGGCCCACCTTTCCTGCAAAAGCCCACCCGAGAGTGAAGGCAGTCACAGATGACAGAACCCAGGGATGAAGCGAGTTCCCACACCGCCTCGCCTGAGTGCACCCCGAAGCCAGCTCTACTCCTGGGCTACAGATAACTGGGTCCCCAGACTACGTTTTTGATTGGCTAGTAACATAGGTCCCCACGTAATGCACAGATTCCCTCTATACTCACTGCGCCAGCTCACCACGCTGCTTTCTCTTCCTTGAGTAACTTACACCGTCTTCATGTAACCAGGTGCCTGTACTCCATCCCCAGCTTGTTTTGAAAACCTGTCTATTGTTTAGAAGACATCTTCTCTGGGTTTCCTCCAAACTGGATAGAGCCCTTTCTCCCCTGATTTCCTATCAGAACTCATGTATCTACACTATCCTTCCCAGAGGAGGGGATGTGTGCGTTCCTTAAATGTTTCCCACCTGCAAGGTTTCCGCACACTGGACTCCCGATGGACCTACAGTCATGCGTTAGAACAGTCATTAGTAATTACCTTTTAATGGAGTCCCACATTCCTTTTTTTTCACCTTGATCGGTAAGGATGTCTTCCTTAATTTTGTCTGGCTTTTTTTTCACCTAGGTAGCATGGAAAAGAAAAATTTTAGGATGCTGAAGCTTTAGACACAATGCTGCACGGTCAGAAGGTGAGTTACTACGGGCAGGGTGGCCCCTGTGAACCTAAGACGGCTGCAGTCACTGAAGCCAGAGAACCTCCTGGTACATTACTGCCACTCCGGGTTCAACTGTCAGTCCACACCCTCGATTTCGGTTCCTGTGGCGGTTAGTTCCATAGAGTGCTCAATAATGCACTTATATTTGTATTTGCTGATTTACCAATATTTAACAGTTTAGACACTATTCATTCTTCATAATGACAGATGAGCAGCTCCCTTATATCAATCACCCTTCCTCTTCTCCTTTTTGTCTGGAAGTGTTGGTAGCAATACCTTTATCATTAGCTCTACCAAGTACTTTTTTTTTAAGTAATATTTAAATCTATTTTCTATCCCAACAACTTCAACAGTTCCTCTTCCATACCCTCTTTATAAGTATACCAATATCTCTACCGCTCCCCTCCCCCTCCCGACTTCCAGTAGCTCAACACCTTTATCATTGTACGTATGGATAATATTTTCGTTTAGCGCAGAAAACACATCTTTTCCACTTTTCTATGTTTCATCTGCATCTTGAAAATCAGCAGATAGCGCTTATTGAGACGACGTAACTCGTGCTTCTGTAGAGTGACAGCAAGGTGGCCACTGTGTCCCTTGGGAGACAACGGCCAGTTCCAATGGGTTCTGCTTCTTTATCTTCCACCGGCAGGGAAATACTTTTTCGGGAATTTTACTGTATTTTCTTCAGTGATGAGGTAGCAGTATTTCTGCTTACCACATGCCCACTATTTTCCAGCGTATTACTCATGTTAGGTGTCTAGAAGTAGTCTTTTTGAAGACATTTTTCTCGGAGCTCAACAACTAACCGCCTGTTTATTTCGGGGCCTTCTATAATTTTCACATGAATGTCACCGTCTCCTGAAACACTTGTCCTCCTCTTTCTCGGTCTTCATCTTCACTGCGCTGGCAGGCAAGTGACTTCAAGAAGAAAGGCAGAAAATAATGTCCCTAAATCTTCGCACTTCAGAAAAAAACTTTACTTGGTTTTCAAATTTTGGCAAATCAAACCAAAATGAGAGTTCACGTGCACCAGGGGGGACAAATGTTCTCAGGACGGCCGTGGCTTTCTGGGGACCAGAGAAGCTCTGTGCTCGCTTACTTCACCGAGGCTCTCATTTCCCCTTTTAGTTTTGTATCTCCTTATTTTCCTTATTACTTTATTACTGTCAGCTCCTCACTGCTCTCAAGATGTTTAAAATCTATTTTACTCAACATTTTTACTTGTGCTAAGTAGGTGGGCTGGTCCCAAAGAACCAAACCTGAAATCACGAAAAACTAATTTCTCTCTCTCTTGAAAGAAACAATTTTTCTTTTTAGGGTTAGTTTTTCAACCTGTATTCCTAATTTGTAACATTATCTGGCTACAGATACAGTAGACAGACATATCGTAACTTAAAAAAAATTTTCTTTTTCTTCTATCTTCAAGCTCTTTGCTTTTCCTTCATGAACTTAATCCTCTGCTTTCTTTCACTGCCAGAGTTCCAACATGACATTTCAGGTACAAAAATTATAAAATCAGTTGTGAAATAAATAGTAATCAATCAACTGAAAATGAGACAAACTTTACTATTAACAACAGAGCCTCAGACAGCTCTGCCTCACATACTTGGATTTCCAGGGTTTTGCTTCGGAAGCTGCTCAGCACAACGATGACATCGCCCAGGTCCGACTGCGAGTCAGTTCCTTCGTGCCTGAGAGGAAAAAAGGTGTGATTATCCATAATCAGTTCATGAAGACACACAACATAAAAGAATAAGTGTATTTTGCAATAAATGTAAGTATATCACTTGTGTATATATCATCCAATATTTTATATTTCTATCGTCAATTAATATGTGCTATGATAGACTATAATTTTCAAAACTATCCAATCAATTTTAACTTAGAACCAGTTAAAATTATATAAAAGTAACTCTGTATTCGATATTGTCTGATCACTCAGAAACCTCAAATTATTGCTTATCTTTTGTTTATACCCAATTATAAAATTTAAGTATTCATATCTCTGTGATATTTGCAATAATGAAAATATAAAACATTTTTAGACTTCAAGTTGTTTTAACTATCATAATCACAGGAATTCTACACTGCACAACTTTTCAATATCTACTAGCCATTCCCAAATGCTCAAATCTGAAGTGTGCTGTTAGACTCACCAGACAGGAAATGTCTACAATACCCACCTACATCACCTGATGTTTCTATTTTATATTACACATGATGTATTTCATTGTCTAATTTTCAAAACAGAGTAAGTCAAATATGACAGTTTTGCTCAAAAATAATATTTTTTGAATACTATATTCACTATGTATTGAAAAGTGCTACTGTAAGAAACATTTACAATAACGTCGAGTTTTATCAAAGAGGGAAAGCAATCAGATGTCAAATTGGTAGATACTTCAGGTTCAGCCAGATTTACGTACCTGAACATTTCTTCCAAACCAACCCCGGACGTTCCAGCACCATGCTGACTAGCACAGGCCTCTGGCCTCCCCTCGCTCCCAGTGCCCCCGCCGAGGAGGCTAAGCCAAAGGGGAAGGCACAGCCCTGCCCAGCAGTTACCACTACAAAATAGAAGCATTCCAACTCATGTAGCCGAAACGCCAAATTCCTTAAAAACTTTCACGGGCTTCCAGTCCTGAACTTTACTCAAGGGCACCCGCCACTTCGGCCACGGAGCCCACAGGCGCTGGGACCAGGGCGGGGCCAGGAGGCACAACACTGCGGCTCAGGCTCAGCCTGCACGGCCCGAGCGCCTCCGCCCTCGCCACCAAGCGGCAGAGGCGGCGGTGATGGAGACTCAGTCTGCCAAGGAGGGCGGAGGTTACGTTTTGTTCTTTACTACCGTGGGGCAGTCATGCCTCCTGCCAACACGGCAGCCCGGAGACATGCGGAGACGGCAGCAAACACAGGCTGTGGGTGTGACGTAGGTGCCCCAGATGAGGAGGTTGACGGGGGAGCCAGGGGGAACAGAGATGCACCCACGGGGATCGGCATCAGGGGCAAGTGAGGTGCGGTGATAGAGACCTCCAAAGAGCCCGCAGAAGCACCCCACAAACTGAGCTACGAGCACGGCCAGGGCCAGAGAGCGTGCAAAGCCACCCCACCAAGGGGCCAGCTCAAGGAGCTGAAAGAACGGGAAGAGTCTGAAAGCTCTCCCGTACCCTGCAGAAAACGCAGAGGAAGAGTTCAGTTTCAAAGGCACCAAAGTAAAACTATGTACAAATAGTAACTGGACCATCTGTTTTTCTGAAGGTTTCAAGTGAAAAGTCAAGCATAATAATTTAGCGCACGGAAAGCCATACCTATGTGTGAAGTATCTGACATTTTCTATAATTTAATTAGGAAAATCTGAGAAGCATCTGTCTAATTTTAATAGAACTCTGAAGATTTTTTCTAGGGGAGAATAATTCTGAGTCTGTTTGTGTCCAAGGTTCCTGGCCGCCAGCACAGAGAAAGGGCAGACGGTCCGAGGCTGTCAGCGCTGCGCCCTCTCTGTGGCCGGGTAGTGTTCCCTTGTGTGGGCGTACCGCCGTCTGGTTGTCCCTTCCCTTGTCAACTTCTGGGTTACTCCCAGTGCCCGGCAACCACAAATAAAGCTGCTATGGACATGCATGTGCAAGTCTTTGTATAAACACCTCTTTCTTCTTACTTGGGGTGAATATCTATGAGCGAACGCCTGACTCCTATGGGTGGAGAGCGCACCTAAACTTTCAAGGTCCTGCCCGACTGCTGTACTGCAGCCGCCCTGCGCTCCGCGTCCCCGCCAGCAGCGACGGCAGCTCTGCGGCCGCACGCCCTCGCCCACACTGGGCGGTGCCCGTCTTCTTCGTGTCAGCCGTTCCGACAGGGGAGTGGTGGCGTCTCTCACTGTGGGCTTAGCGTGCCTTCTCCCCAGGACCAGTGATGCTGCGCACCTTTTTCCTCTGCTCGCCTGTCACCCATACGTGTCCTTTGGTGAAGTGTCCGTTCAACTCTTCTGTACATTTTCTTATCAGGATGTTTTCTTACTGTTCAATTTTGATAGTTCTTTATATGTTCTCTATCCAAATTCTTTGTTGGACATATGCTTTGCAAAGATTTTTCTCCCAGTCTGTGGCTTGTTTTTGTTTTCTTTTATAGTCATTACATATCCCTTTAATGTAAATATTCACAGCTCTTGCAACAGAAACGTTTAATGAAGTACTGTCTCGGATCCTGCCCAACGTGTCATATACACGTGTACTGTATCAACCTTTCTAAAATCTGAAAAGTTCTCATTCTAAACTACGTATGTCCCTCAGAGACTGCGGTGAGCGTCCCGCACCCTTCCTGTCCCGGGAATGTTCTGTCTGTGGTCTGAGTCGCAGAGAGTTACCGTCATCCTCCCAGACTCTCTGGAGGTGCCCTCTCACCCCTCCTGCCAACACTCACTCCGCCCACCCCCACTCCTATCGCAGAATTAAGCACTCCAGGCCTTGTGTGCATGCGATAGTAAGCATAGTTGTTGAATGACACTACGTGCTAGGCCCAGAATAAGGAAAAAAGGAAGAAAAGTGTAAAAAGGTACAATAAGCTCTACCTCCATATTACCTTTGTTGTTACGGTAGTAGTGCTCCATAAATACAGGGTGGGCAAAAGCAGGTTTCCAGTGGTTCGTGTGGAAAAAGACATGCAGGTCATGATGATTACAACAGCTTATTAGCCCCTGCATGCTCACATCTACAAATCTACTTTTGCCCAACCCTGTATTTGTTTAAATAAATGAAAAGCACAGACATTTACTGAGGGATGCAAAAAGTCTGTGTGAGAGGTCGGCGAGCTATAGCTGGCCAGTGAGGTCAGACCGGTGACGTGGCTTTGTATGGTCCTGAACTAAAAATGGTTTTTGCGTTTTGAAGTGCTTGCTAAGAAAAAAAGAATATTGATAAAAATCAGATGACGTGCCCTAAAACATGAAGTACTGTATTTTGCCTCCTACAGAACAAGTTTGATGAATCCCTGCTACGTGCTAAGCTCATTGATGAACAGGTGAGTTACTATGAAAGGAAGCAATTCTTATCTATAAAAATGAAGAACTGAATATAATCCATGGATAATGGCTTTGTCATATAACATGCATTACATTGTCATTAAATTATAAATATATTAATTATGCCAATGCATCAAAAGGTATGTAGAGACAGTAAAGAACAAGATATACACATTAGGCATATCTTTTATATTTTTGTAATAAAACAAAACAAAAAATTTTGGAACAGATACCACAATTTTGTATGTAGTTTTTGTTTTATATGATTATACTTGTGAACAGTTTAGTTATTCTGATGATCTTGGTTATTTATCACACCTAATATTTGTTTACACATAAAAATTTAAAAGTGGTTCATATAACTCACCCAACTATTTGATAAATATCTTCAGATTTTCCATGGCGTAATTTCAGTATCCAAACACCTGGGTTTGCTTTTAATTGAAAATAGCCCTTTTAAGACAAGAAAAATATGATCATAGTCGTGTGACTAAACACATATCCAACTGTTTAAGCAAGACTATGCACGAATCATCCAAGGAGCTGTTCACTGACTGTGGCAAGAATGAATTCTGCAAATGAATCCCAAGGAAGAGGATTTTTCAACAACCTATAAAAGCACATTCTGAAAATAAGATTCCCTTCATTTTTGTTTTATTTAACGACCTTATTCAAGATTTCAGTTTTGTATTTCAGGACCTGTTCAGCAAGAGCAGGATAAAATTTCCTTTATCTTCCCATTAGAAAAACTTAAGAGAATTTCAGGTTAAACATCCAGTTGTAATGCCATCAGTTAAGTATTTATTACACTTACAAGGTTGGCCATCACTATTGTGTCCACGGCGACGGGCTGACTTCTGGTGCCGAGCGTGAACTGCAGGCCCCGAGGAGGCTGTTCCGTCACGACGTCAAAGCAGTGTCCCTCAAGGAGCAGGTGTTCTAGCTCGTATTCTGCTACAACCGTTGTCTCCATCTGCGGAGGACGTGTGTCCTTAGTAACGCCCACAATACAGATATTGTAATAACTAAGTGAGATGACTTTAATGTCAGCCCACGGATTTCGGGTGGGCTACTTCACGTCTTCCTTTTACCAGAGGGAACTGAACAGCTGGATCAGTTTCTTGAAGACGAAAGCTCTCGACCCACTTTTTCCCTTTCCCGTGCCATCAACTCTACTAACAACCTCATGATACACGCACCAGTCTCCCAGGCAGAAAAGATGTGATGAAGCTGTAGCCGTCAAAGATCACTGCAAGACAGACTTAGAAGGAAAACTCCTCGAAGACTGGCCTGCACCGCTGTGGTCTGAGAGCTCCCTCTCGACACACAGCAAGACAGCCAAGCTTACCACCAGTAGATGGTAGACAGCAAGACCACCATGTGGACAGCAAGACCACCATCTACTGCCTTTCTTGTGATTTAAAAATATTAATGTGTAATTGCTTTGCACTCAAAATAACATATGCTCATTAAAGAAAATCTAGCACATACTAGAAAGTAGGAAAGAAGACAAATAGAAATCACCTGCAGACTAAATAGGCCTCAATACAACAATGCACTGATTTGTATTTTTTTCATCAACTTTTTCCTAAGAAAGTGTAACCTGTTTTTTCACTAAATCTAGTTTTCTAGGAAAATGTCAGTCTCTAAAAACATCCTTTAAGTGATGATCGTTCCAAATACTTCCAGATTTTCCTCTGTCGTAAATGCTACAATAAGTATTTTAGGGCTAAAGCTATTTCTACACTTCTAATGAAAAACATAACCAAACATGACAATGAATCAAATGTTAACTGATTTTTGCATAGTTTAGCAATTTTGTTCAGCCGATAAGACAGTGATAAATCTATCTAATTTTATTTCACTACATGAGGTTTTCAATAGAACTGTTTAGCGCATATAGGACACAGAGTATTTGAAAATATTCTCTATCATACTGGTTTTCCTTTCATTATAATTACCTTAGGAAAAAATGCTAGTTCTTGTGTATAACATTTCTTTCTTGAGACCAGCTCTTATAATTTTACTATTTTTAAGAAAAGAAATAAATGACTTCTTTGTTTCAAAAACTTTAGTTGGGTTCTAATTAGTGGTTGACTTATTACTATTCTATTACTATTACTATTACAATTACTATCTTATTACTATTACTATTCTAAGTGATGACCTTCATATAGGAGGTCTGTCAGGAAAAAAATCTAACCATTGTTAATATAATGAGAATAGTTTTTGTGACACTGATGTAACCTAGCAGCAAGGAGAGTGGACTGGAATGCACAATGATGACTTCACTGTACTAGTCAGTGGGGGCAGTAGATGCCATTGAGTGAGCATGTGCACTGTGTGGCCATTGCATTCAAAATGACTGAGCGAGTAGAGCAGTGAATCTGCATCAAAGTTTGCATTAAGCTTGAACATTCCTCCACAGAAATTATTCAGATGATTCAGAAGGCTGCAGCCATGGGCAAACCCAGTGATTGGCAGCTTCATCAGAACAACACGCCCACTCATGCAGCATGTCTCATGCAGAGTTTTTCTGAGAAACATCAAATCACCCAAGTGACTCAGCACCCCTTCATCCCAGATTTAGAGCTCATGACTTCTGGCTTTTCCCCAAACTGAAATCACCTTTGAAAGGGAAGAGGTTTTAGACCATTGATGAGATTCAGGAAAATATGATGGGGCAGCTGATGATGATTGGGAGAACTGTGTGAGGTCCCAAGGTGCCTACTTTAAGGGGACTGAGGTGTCACTGTCTTATGTACACTGTTTCTTGTATCTTGTATCTTCTTCAGTAAATGTCTCTATTTTTCATGGTGTAGCTGGATACTTTCTGGACAGGCCTTGTACTTCATTAATCTATGTCCACAGTCATCACAGAACGTAGCCTGGATGGACAGATGTTCATGAGATAGTCTCAGAGCATGAGAATACTGGGGAGATTGCCTACTTTAACTCTTTCATTTTACAGACAAGGAACCTGTACCCCAAAGTGATTAGGAAGTAAAGCTTAGCTATTTTTCATGAATTGGGTGTCTAATCTGTGCCCCATGGGCCACATGTGGCCCAGGATGGCTATGAATGTGGCCCAACATAAAATTGTAAATTTACTTAAAACCTTTTTTTTTTTGCTCATCTATTTTCTTTGGTGTTTGTGTATTTAATGTGTGGCCCAAGACAACTCCTCTTCTTCCACTGTGTCTAATAATTTCATAAAGGTGATGCAAGCTAAATTACTTTAAGTTAAATTAGTTCCTATTATGACAAATTTCATAGCTAGGTATCCTTTTTGATGTTTATAACTCCTTTATATTTTTATTTAACTATTTTAAAAAGTATTTTATTTATTTTTAGAAAGAGGGGAAGGGAGGGGGGAGGGAGAAAGAGTGGGATAGAAACATCAGTGTGTGGTTGCCTCTCCTGCTCCCCCTACTGGGGACCTGGCCCGAAACCTAGGCTCGTGCCCTGACTGGGAATCGAACCAGCGACCTGTTGGTTCGCAGCCCACACTCAATCCACTAAGCTACACCAGCCAGGGCCTATTTTTATTTAACTACTGACCAAAGTCCTGGTAAGAAAGAATTTTTCTAGATCAAGCTCTTTTTAGGCATTTATGTTGGGGTTTAGATGTAGCAAGGAGCACCTGTGTGGCTGAGTGTGCAGTGACAAAAGTCATCGGTTCCTCTTTGCGATGGTGCACTTTCGTCCCTTACCTCCACCTCCTTTTCCTACTCTAGCAAATGTCTTTCCTTGACTCATAGCTAACGCTCTCCCAGGAGAGCTGCAGGTAGCAGGCCACGTGCTCGCAGCACAGCAGGTGGGACAGCCTCAGAGGCAGGCACCTTCTACAGCTGCTCGAACATATAGTTCCTTCTGTTCATTCATATAACCTATGGAGGTAGAGGAAATGACTTCTCTACTTTAGTCTTCTAAAATAAATAAAGCTACTGTTCACTTAGAGCTTCTATAAAGACACTGTTATATTTGCTACTCACAATAAAAATGTTTAATCTTCAGTAATTGTTTAATAGCTGCTGAATTTTTTTTACCAGCCAACTCAATTAAAAATCTTTTCTAAGCTTCATTAATTCTCCCACACGAACTCTTTACCCTTTTGGTTAGAATATTTAAAGTTACCTTATTGATGTGTATTACTGAACTCCCTTAATGAAGAATCCAAGAGGCTCCTTTAAGAGATAAACTCATGAAATTTTTTTTTTAACTTCTTGCCAAGTTCATTCCTCAATTTTCCCTTGTGGATTTTATTACTTTTTGGTCCTTCTATTCTTTCCCTAGGTTGAAAGGGCTGCTTTCGGATGACTGCTGTGACTGAGTTTTAGGTTATTCCCTGGGTGGGTCAAGGTGGGGGCACCTCTACAACATTCTCCTGTTCTGAAACTATCAGGGAAGTCACTTAGGATCCTACAGAATCTACGCACAAGCGGGTCAGAAGAAACTTGCCTAAAAGTAAAAGCCTGAGGCCAAGGGTAACAACTTAGGAGAACCCTGGGAAGGAAACCTGATGAGCCGCGGCCAGCAAGTCATTACAGGTGAAACGCCTGTGCCCAGGTCGGGCAGAGGCTGCTTCGGCAGGCACTGCTGGACGCGGCCGAGGCCGGGCAGAGCCAGGTGAGATGAGGCCAGTGAGAAGGAGGGATTTTCTCCCCCATTTCTGGATGCCTGTAGTGTAGGTGCACGCTCCTGAGATGGTTCTGAGTGGTGTGGTACCTAAATCCCTTTCCCATTTTGAGTGGAATGTTTGAAAGACTAGGTGTGTTTTCAAAGTCCCCTCACTTTTTCGTGCTGTGCACTAATTGACACCAGGAAGGGAAGAGGAGGCCTTTGGTCCCTTCCTGGACAAGGGTCACGCTGGAGACAATGCGAACCACCGCACCCAGCCTGCGGGGCATGCAGGAACTCTCTTCCTCCTTTTCACCCTGGTCTCCTTAGGACTGCCCTCTCCGCTAGGAGCTGGGGGGCAAAGAAGGGGTTCAGATGAAACGGCTCCTTTCTGAGTTGAAAACAAAACCTGGAGGCACAACAGGTGCACAGTGGGGCTGTCCTAGGCGGCCATGCTTCCATCTCCATGTTGTTCACCTCACAACAGCATCTGTGACCCAGGGTCTGAAGCACCAAAAAAGGTGCGGACATCTGGAAACCCAGGACACTGGAGCAGCTGAATCTGGAGGTCGGGGCAACTCAGGAACCACAGGGGAGAGCGGGTCAGGACGCAGAGTCGTGCAGGAAAGCCGCCTGGTGAGCAGCCACTCTGTGGGCACTCACACTTGCTGAGGTTATAGCGGCTGGTGTCACGTGACACCACTCTGTACAGCGTTACAGGACAACTTACGTCCTTCAGGTGAATGTTGTCAAGGTCACAGTTGCTGCGCACTGTTTCGACCAGCCAGCCCTCGGGAGTGATCATGTTGAGGGTGAGAAGGGGTGACTCAGGGATGTCCGAGAATTTTGCTCCCGGTTCAATGATGCCATTGGCCACTGAAGTCAGTTCTGGTTCCAGAACAAATCGGTAAAAACTGTTGATAAAACAAACAAACAAAAAAAGTACTTTCACCCAAACTGAGAATTCTAACCAAAGTATTTTGAAAACTAAAAATGGTTTATAAATGACAAAAAAGTCTTCAATTAAAAATACTAAAAACACTACATTGCATTGCAGAAGAGACAGTGCTTGTGAATGGCAGACAATTACTGTTTTGTTACATTGTCATCTAAGATGGTATGTGTACATACACACAACCCCCAGTCAATTATTCCTTAACTAACCAACTTTAAGACACTGACTTGTGCAGGTTCTAGAAGTTTATGATCGGTATTCACTCCCTGGTACTTCTTCAAGTTTGACCACAGTCTACTGTTCAGCCATTTTATCAGCTTCTAGTACCATAAATAACGTGAAGAGAAATGACCAGAAAGCAAGGAAAAGTCAAGCTGAAATTCTCATACCGATTCTAACCGTTCAACTAAAAGCAGCTCAGGATTAAGGGGAAAGCGGCTGCTTACTGACAGACCTGTGGTCCAATGTGTTTTAGCCTTACCTCCCACATCGCCCACAACAACCGTTACTCGTATCACTAAGAACAGCGACGCCTCCCGTTTGGAGACTGCGGTGGCCTCCAGGCCCGAAGGGGGAAGGGCCACTCCGCCCGGGCTCCCGCAGGTCCTCACTTGCGGCTGGCTGGGGACCACTGTCGGTTCCTCGCCACAGGGTCGCCCCCACACGCTTCCTCAGAGGAGCACACAAGAACGAGGGAGAGAACGCCAGCAGGACAAAAGCCACAGCCTTGGATAACCTGACTGCAGAAGACATGTCCCCTCAATGGGGCCGTGCCCTGCTTATCGGAAGCCAATCATCCGTTGCGGTCCACACTCAAGGGAGTGAGTGTACAGAGCGGGAACCCCAGGAGGTGGTGACCGCGGGCAGCCAAGTCCGACCTGTTCACCGCAGGAAGGTGGAGTCACAAAGAAGAAGGCTACAAGGCGGCACAGGGCAGAGCGGCCATGAAACAGGCACAAAAGACGTCCTTGGCCCTGTCGGATGCAGTGAAGTGTCGTCAAGGAAAAAGTATCCCATGGATGATGCAAACAGCAATTTCTCTGTGGTCACTAGGTCAACCTGGCAGCAGAGCAGAAGCCGAAGCCAAGCTGCAGTGGGAGGCCCGGTGAATGGGAGGTAAGGAGGGCCACGGCCACCCCGCAAAGACGCGACAAGGAGAAAGGGTCCAGGAGAGAAGCGCAAGTCAGGGCTCTGCATGGGGGAAAGTTAAGGGAGCCGTTTCTTTCCTTTTTAAAACCCGAGTAACTCTTTGGACTGAGAAAGGCTGGCAGGGAGATTAAAGGTACAGAACAAAGGGACTACGCGATAAAGCAAGCGTCCAGAACGAACAGGAAAGCATGGGGTCAAAACAGAGGGGGGGGCTGTTACGCAAGGGAGACAGCGCACTCTTCCCCAACCACACAGGGAGGCCGGGGAGGCCGGGGAGGCCTGGGAGGCTGGGGAGGCGCGGGCCGTGGAGGAGGCAGCCGAGGGAATCCCTGCCCGTAAGCTCCGTCACCTCCGAGGAGGAGGAGACACTGCTGTCAAAGTAAAGGGCTGGGAACGCCACACCAGCTTGCGCGATATATGCTACTGAGTGCTTAGGACTCTGTTTAATTCACACTTGAAAACAGTTTACAGTTTTTATCCTGCGTAGCACAATAACCACTCAAAGCATCCATCGAGTGCCTTAGGTGTTATTTCACCTTAGAGTCACGTTCTTCCCCTCCAAACGTACTGCGCTGACTTTAATTCGACATTCCTACTCTTCACTGCGTAGCCAAGGCTTTTACAGTGCTCCTATGCGGATGATCTATAGTCATGTAAACAAGCTCATCCAATTTTCATACTTCTCATTTATCTTGTGTATTTCAAATTTCATCATGTCTTTCCAAATATCAACAAATGCTTCATCTTATTTTAGCCACTAATTCAGAGGCCTATTAGCTCCATCAGTACAGAATTTTTACTCAACAGTATTAATAAGAAACATTTGTGATAACAAACCTTTTTGTATCATTAAAAATTATTCTAAACTAATCTCCAATATCCCCAATTATATGATATGATATAATAAAATGATCATTTTGATCATTTAGTTCTGAAGTATTCAAAGTATAGAAAAACCAAAAATGGTGTAATTCAACCTGTTTCCCACTTGTCGTTTCCTACTTATTTCTAAATAGGCATTCCTAAATCGTACTTTCAAAAATGCCCACGGATAAACATAACTCTGCAATTAGACGGTGCATTCTGCTTAAATTGGGTGATACATTTTGCTGGGTAGGTTGCTTTACTTTTACACCATTTAAAGTTAGTAAATTACGCCTGGCTTCTGACCTGCTGCAGCGAACCCCCTTGCAAAGAAGAAGAACACAGGCCCGCCGACGACGGCCCTCTTCCGGCTGCAGTGTCTGCGAGCCCTCCACAAGGAACCCGCGTGCACTGAGTGAGACTCACCTCTTCAAAGGGGCCTCCGAGAGCTGGCCCCTGCAGTTCAGGAACAGCTTCAGCTTCATGTTGACGATCTTTCCGAGTACCTGTTAGAAAAAAATCCCCATGTTTGGCATTAAGTAGCTTTAATAAAGTAACAGTACTGAGCATTTGCTAGGTGCCAGGCGCCGCGCAATGCTGCCTACTTGTCATCTCATCCAATCCGCAGAACCCCTCCGGAGGCCGCCGCAGTCGCGGCTGAGCACAGAGACTCGCAGACCTCGGCCTAGGACCACCCAGTGAGTCGGGGCAGAGGTCAGGTCTGAATGCAAACTGTCCTTGCAGTTTGCAAACCCCTTGCAAACCCCTCCTTGCCCAGGGGTTACACTGCCTACCATTCTCCTACAGCGACTTTCTTTCACAGCATCTAAATTTCCTTAGCATTAAAAAATAAGTAAAATAATTATCAATATCTTGACCTGCAAATACAAAGTGGTGACCTCACGACAATGGAGAGGGTGTTCTTGGACCTCTGTTGTTCCAACTACACTGCAAGGGATGCAGGAATTTCTTGGCTACACGCAGATTATGAAGTACTCTATTTTCTTTTCATTTCCCTGGAGCATAAGAATCATTAACCAATGCCACTCAGTAAGTTTAATAAAAAAGAAAAGGGACGTTTAAAAGAAGTAGGGCAGTTATTGATTTTGATGTATCAGTCCCCGCCTCCATGGAGGAAGCGAGTCAGTGACAACCTGAAAGGTAACAGAAAACACAGGATGAAGGCAGAGGGAGAAGCAGCAGCAGACACAGGGCGCAGAACGAGCGCCGGCCGGGCGGGGTGACCTCACTGCGGGGGCAGCTGCATCGGGACTCACTCCGGCAGACGGCGCACGGGGAGACCCGGCCTGACCACTCACGTCTCCCGCCAGACTCAGGGTCTGGCCGCGTCTACCTGCTTCCAAAAGTGAAGCCACTGCCAAAGGACAAGAGTGTCTACTTCTGAGAACTTTTCAATGTCTCTTTAATAAAAAAAGCACTGAGTAATTTCACACAGGAGTCCCCCACACTTTTGAACTTCCCTAGAAAAAACACATAGCCTGCTAATGTAACTAGCTTATTCAAACTTAACTTCTGAAAGCTGGTTCACAATTTGAGCCTTGAAGCTGTTCAAACAATAAGCCATATGATGTCCCTCCAGAGTCCACTAGCGGTCTCCCAGTATTCCTTGTCCCCTACTTCCCCGGTGAGAGGATTTTTGGGTGCACGGAGTCCCCGCCCTGCCTGCTGAGCGGGGTGTCCGGATGCCTGCCTACACCCTGGCCAGTGAGAAGGGACCGGGGGGACCGTGGCCAGCTTTGGGGCAGTGACCTGCTTGTCCCTCCTGCTGGCAGGAACACAGAGGCGATGTCAGGAACTGGACCTCAGACTATCAGAGAGAAGCTATGCAGGGAGATGGCAGACCTGCAGGCAGAGGCTGCCCTGGCATCTCCCGCTGGCCTACACTCGCACTGCGAGGGGAGAGAGACAGAGTTCAGTCTGGAAGGTGCTGTCACACAGGCCTTTGTCAGGGTGGCCGAACCCACTGAACACGACCTTCGAGGTTCCTCTTCCCTGAGCTGCACCTGTTTGGCTAATGGCACTCATTATACTTAAGCTCCGACTAATTAAGCTCAGGCATCGGCTTCTCTGGAGGCCAGTGTCCACACCTGAAGACGGGAAGCAGCCCGGGCAGCCATAACCAGATAATGCAGACTGGGCAGCCGGCTTCAGCACCAGACACTTATTTTAGAGCAAGGCGCTGGCCGATCCCGTTTGTGGCGAGAGCTCTCTTCCTGGCTCCAGGCCGCTGCCCTGTCGCATGACGCTCGCAGGGCCTCTTCTTCGTGCAGCGAGGAGAGAGAGAGAGATCTCCTCACGGGGCTATCCGTCCTTTTAATCCGGGCCTGGCCTGTGAGATCTCATTCAACCTCAGTGCCTCCTTAGGCCCTACTTCAAAACAGTCACACTGGGGGCTAGGGCTTCAACACAGGAACTTTGTGGGGGGGGGGGGCGGGGTTCAACAATGAAGTCCACGGCACCAACACCTACCCTTGGTGCTGCCATAACACCCCACACACAGCTCTACCATCTCATTTTATACATTTAAATATGACGCTCTACTTAAAATGTTGTGTGGAATTGAGAATCAAGAGCACAAACATTTAATGACAGTTGAAAACAGACTTGAAAAGATCGGTTATAAGTTTCAAAATGTACTGTATGCTGAAGAACAAGTATCAGTGACCCGTGGACATGGACAACAGGGTGGGGATGGACTGTCTCGGGGGAGGGCGGGGCGGGGCGCACCATGGGGGGAGCCCAGGACAGCCGTAACAGAACCACAGTCCAGGGTGCGGCGTGGTGGTGCACGTCTGTGAAACAGACCGGGAACATGGCCTTACGATCAGTAATTGGGCCATCATCTGCGCTTCTCTCGTCAGCGGGTCGGCGACAGCCACGACATCGAAGAACACGTCAGCTTCCTGAGGGTCCGTCTTCAGAACGCTGGGAAGACAAATAATAAATAAGGTCAAAGAGGGTCCATTAAATTTATTCCATTACCAATTAATCTTAGCGGTATACGTGATTATAAATTGCTTTCTGTGTCATGAGATTAAAAAATCCCTGGTTGTTTCACTGAAGAAAATACAAATGTAAAATTCTCACGTCTGTGTTCAATAAATTGGAAAACTGCAAAGAATCAGAGAAAATAAAAGCAAGCGTTTATGAATGAGCGAGTTCAAAAAACTCCTCCAAGAACAATACTATTATCGTGAAAACTGGTCAGTTTAAGTCCCCAAATTCTCCCGATCACATGACATATAAAAAGAAACCAAGATGCTTCAGTCTTGTTGAACATGCTCTCTCAGATTTGAGAATGATGGCATTGACTGTTCGGGGCTTTTATTAAATTTAGTACTTAAAAACCCCAGCATGTCACAGCAGAAAAACCCGGGGCACCCCCACGCTCGATTTGCCACCCTTCACTTTCACCCCAGGCACCGCTCCTCGTCTCCTCCTCGCTGTCCGTTCTGCTCAGACTTCCACTGATCCAAGTTAAAATACGAACCAATCGTTACAGGTAAGTGTGAGAAGAAAGTAATTAAAAGCATGGGAAAAGCCAATGGGAGGTAGGTGAAATGTTCAATTTCTTAGCAATTAAATAACAGGTAATGTAAAAATCACTTCAAATATGGGTCCTTCCAACACAGGGAAATGAAAAACGTTTTATTTTATATGCACTTGATAAGATTTAATTATGTTAAAATAGGAACAGCAGAGCTAGACAACAGCTCTTGCTGGGTAACTGCTGCCAGAAATTAAGGGCTACAAACCACATGTTTTCAAGTAAAGAGATCATCTGTGATGGTTAATCCCCATAGTTACCTTGGTGAAAGTTTTACAAATTTACTGGTCACTTTCTGCATGTTTTATAAAACATTATGGATAAGGTAAGCCTCTGTTTACTGCTACTTTAAGTTTTTTCCCCTCAAATTACTGCCAATTCTGTGTAAGTCAGAACTGTAGACCACCGTCACGAAGTCGCCCCATAGCCACCCCTCCACATGAAGTAAGGCGGTGGGCTTAAAAGCAGCAGGACACTGAGGGAACGAGAAAGCCAGAGAGAGAAAGTGAGTCTCCACCACCACCACCTGGGAACGAGCAAACGTTTCCAACACTTAACGTAAGAGCAGGTATTTCCAAACACACAAACATTCCTGAGCATAAGACAACGTAATGGGAACGGCACAAGGACTAACATTTACAATGATAGTTTTAATGATCTGTATTGAATTACTTCAGAACACAGTATTCAACAAATCAAAAATTCTGTAAAAAGAATTCCACTGGATGTATTAAAAATACCTGGAAGTACTGAATCTCAGCTATCTGAAAAATAAAACTTCACTCCCCACAGTGCCAGATAATTTCTCTTTAGAAAGTAATTTCCCCGAGAACACTCCTGTGCATGGGTGGAGACACCTGAAAATACAGGCTTTCTAGAGCTGAAGCGTGTTTTACCTTCTGCTGGTGAATAAACACAAGCAACCCGGATGATGTCTACCCCGAGGTCAGAAAACGGACAAGTGTCACTGTTTTCTGTGTATGATCAAGTCATGTATCTCGACTTAGTTTTACAGGAGTAGTGATGGTTAACAAATCATAAAGTGAAACATGTCTACAGCTTAGTTATATAATGTCTGACTTTTTTTCCAAATTCTAAGTGGTCTTTAATTAAAAACCACAGAATAAGGTCTCCTTCTGGGGACACAGATTACTTTATATGTGTTAGTGGTGCTGATAAACTTAATTTATAATTTCAAAGTGAAATTATAAACTAGTTTAATATTCTAAAACAGTATTTCTCTGATGGCTGTCTTCAGACACCTGATTTTTATAAAACAGTAAATGTTTAACAAGAGTGTTCCACAGTTAAATAAGTCACCCAACCGCTGAATGAACCAAAAATGAACTTTTGTTCATTAGCTATACATCTCATAACCATAAATGTGTGGGTGAACACGGAAAATATCCCCTCCATCCCCATGTTCTCTAAGATTACTTGACTGCAGAACAGATTCGTCCTGAGAACATCTCCGTCAGCATCTCGGAGCCATGTCCCACAGAGCACACCCTGGGATGTGCTGCTGTACGCACCCACATTTTATTAATCAGACTTCTTTACCGACTGAGAATACAAAGATGCTGCTGCAAATGACCTTGAGCATCAAAGGTAAAACAAATCATACTTGGTGTAACTCATCTGAAATCCCATATATACCTTATATATAATTAACAGGAATTTCTTTCCCTCATCTTGTCAGATATATTTATTCTCTAACATGGAACGTCTCATTTCTCCAGTTCTGCTCACGACGACCACGAATGGGAAGCACAGGGGAGTATACAGGCCTCAGTGACAGGAGAGCACAGTCCTGTTACATCCTTACCTGTGATGCTCTTGTAAGAACGTGATATCATGACGAGATGCGCGCAGAGGCAGAGAGGAAACAAGGGCATCAACTCTCATAACAAGGTCGCTCTTGCTGGAGGAACAAGAAAACAATGGGTGAGCGTTCCGGGAGGAGAAACGTACCTCCTTTGTGTCACAATTAAGGCCCCAAGAAAGAGGAATTTAAGTTAAAACACGTCCAAAGGGCAAACTCCATATAAATCATTTTTCTTCCAAACTTCCATGTAGAACTGTCAGTTTAAAGTAAGAGACTTGCTTTTCAAGTCACCCTGTGCCTCCTCATCACTGACGTGACCTTTGAGCACTTAAGCAGTGTTTTCAAGAGTCTGCAGCAACGTGGGTGCGTCACTGAACTCAAGTCAGGGTGTGGGGGGTGCTGGTAGGCGTCCGAGCGCCGGAGCCCATGCAGCGAAGAAAGAAGGGCAGAAAGAACAAAACCCACAGGTATCCATTGTCAAGGAATTTTTGATATAGTTAAAAAGCCCAGATTTTTATGTTTTTCAATTAGTTTGAAAACTAAGAATGCACAAAATAAATACCTATTATGTTGGGATAGAATGTACTTACTGAAGTTTACAGAAGACTTCAGTAAAAAAAGAAAAAAAATAGACTGGTCAAGAATCGTGTCCATCTCTCGCTACTGCATCATCTTTTACTAGCATGCAAGTTCCTGAAATGCGGGATTTTTGGTTAAAAGTAGGTTTCTATCCATAATACCTACCATCTATTTCACAGAGCATTGCATTTAATGGCCACGTAATAAACATGTATTAAGTAAATTAATTAACCCAAATCATTATCGATATTCCTAAACTGTCTCAAAGGTACTTGCTGGCCACATAAGCCCTACTGCGTGAAGCCGCGGGCACAATGGAGGGAACGCTAACGGTCAAACATGCTCCCGGGCTCTTACACTGGGCTGAGCGCCTAAGTGCTGAGAGCAGTGGAAGATGAGAAAAGAAAACCTCTGAGGCCCCAAACCACCTTTCCTTAAATTCTCCGCCAAATTTTCAGCTACGCAGGTCAAGTTTTCTTTTTGGAAAGGACTACAGACTGAAAAGGAGAAAGGGCACTAGGAACTCGGCCCCTCCTGCTGCAGAGCTGGGGACGCCTCTCAGAACAGGACAAGGTGCGCCCGCTCCACTAGAGAAACGGACCCGATGTGCTCCTCAGGGTAACGGCTCCGAGGATCCAGAGCTCTACCTGGCTCATTAAATAACTCCTAAAAAGCATGATGATAATAAAAATGCACACCTTTAATGTATGTTCAGATTTAAGTGAATGTGAATTTATTCTAATTAAAACACACCTTGTTTAGCATTATTTCAGGGCATGTAACAATTTAACACAATTAGAGAGGGTGCTGTTATAGGTTAGTGTTATTGATTTTTTTGTGGTGGTTCTGGTTTGAAATGAAGCTTGATAGTGGCTAAAATAGCTTCCTTAAACTATTTTTTAACCACACAAGAGTTAAAAAATTAGGTCTAAAATGTTAACATTTTTATAACATTCAACATAAAATTACTGAATTATAAATTTTTCAACATATACTAGTCCTACATTATTTAATTGTAAAATAATAACTTTTTTTGCTTTTTAAAGTTTTCTTTTGTTTTATTGCACTTGAAAATAACTATGGATATTAACTCTTCACTGCAGAAAAGGCCTTACTAGTATTTACAGACATTTTAAATTTCCTTTTATCATTATTTCCTAAATGAATATATTTTTTAAATCATATCCTAAAGGGTAAAGTAAGGACATCAGTTTCATCTGGATCAGAATACTATAATCAAGAGTAAAAATTAGATCTTTAGTTCTGGAAAGATAACAGCCTCCAATACATATATATTTGCTTTAAGATACATGGATCAATGAAAATAAAAAAAATATAACAGAAAAATATTATCCCAAAAGAATGCTGACATAGCTTAAATATCAGACTCTAAGGACTTTAAGACAAAATCATTATTAGAAAAGGAGTAATTCATATAAGGGTAAAAGGAATAATTCACTAGAAAGAATTCTGAATCAGGGTATATGTAACAACAATACGTAGCACCTCAAAATTTGTAAAACAAAATTTGACAAGAATACAAAATTAAGTGATAAATTCACAATCCTAGTGGTAGTGTTTAACACACTTTAGTAAATGACAGATAAAACAAAGAAAAAGCCACAAGAGAAAGCAGACAGTTATCTATGAGGGAGCTCTCATAAGACTGTCATCTGATTTCTCAGCAGAAACACTTCAGGCCAGAAAGGACTGGCAAAATTCATTCAATGTAATAAAAAGCAAGAACCGACAACCAAGGCTACTTTACCCAGCAAGGCTATCATTTAAAATTAAAGCAGAAATAAAGAGCTTCCCAGACAAGAAACGGCTAAAGGAGTTTGTTACCGCCAAACCTGCATTACAACAAATGTTAAAGGAAGGAGGAGGGGGAGGAGGGGGAGGAGGGAGAGAGAGGAACATAGCTAAAAAAATAAAATGGTAACAAACACGTATCTATAATAATCCCCTTAAGTGCAAATGGTTCATTATTCTAATCAAAAGACAGAGGGTAGCTGAATGGGTAAGAAAGCAAGGCCCATGTGTATGCTGTCTTCAAGAGGCCCACCTCAGAACGAAAGAGGCACACACACTAAAAGTAAAGGGATGGAAAATGATATTTCATGCAAAAGGGAAAAAAGCTAGATAGAACACTTGTATATAAGAAAGAAGACTTTAAAACCAAGGCTATAGTAAGAGACAATGGAGGATACTACATAACAATAAAAGGTACAAACAAGAGGATGCAACCCTAGTAAACATTCATGCACCCAACAGAGGAGCAACTGAATATGTAAAGCAAATACTGATAGACATAAAGGGAGGGAATGCCAGAAATACAGTCATAGCAGATTTTAACATCCCACTGACTTCAATGGCTAGATCTTCCAGACAGAAAATCAACAAGGAGGTGGCAGTCTTAAAGGACACATAGATCAAATGGAGTTAATTGATATCTTCACAGCATTTACCCCAAAGCCTCAGAACAGAAATTCCTTTCAAGCACACATGGAACATTTTCTAGGACAGACCACATGTTAGGATACAAAATACATCTCAATAAATTTAAGAGGACTGAAATCATATCAAGCATCTTCTCTGATCATAATGCTATAAAACTAGAAATCAATCACAGGGAGAAAATTCAAAAAATACACAGACACAGAAGCTAAATAACATGTTATTAAACAGTGAATGGGTTACCAATTAGATCAAGGAAAAAAACGAAAACAAAAGATACCTTGAAACAAATGAAAATGAGAACACAACAGCCCAAAATCTGTGGGACACCAGGAAAGCAGACCTAAGAGGGAAATTCACAGCATTACAGGCCTATATCAAGAAACAAAAAATTCTCAAAGAAACAACTTAACACTTAAAGGTACTAGAAACAGAACAAGTAAAACCCAAATTGAGTAAAAGATTAAAGGTCTGAGCAGGAATATATGAAATAAAGTCTAAAAAACTGATATAAATGATCAATGAATCCAAGAGCTGGCTCTCTGAAAAGATAAAGAAGATTGACGAACCTTTAACCAGATTCATCAAGGAAAAAAGATGACCCAAATAAATACAATCACAAATGAAAGGAGAAGTAACTACTAACACCAAAGCAATACAAAGAATAATAAGAAAATATTACCGACAACCATATGCCAAATAATTAGAAAATCTGGACTAAATGGATAAGCTCCTAGAAATATATAATCTTCCAAATAAAATCAGGAAGAATCAGAGAATCCATTATAGACAGATTACACCTAGTGAAACAGAAGCAGTAAAACAAACAAACAAACGAACAAAAAACTCCCAGCAAACAAAAGCCCTGGACCAGATGGTTTCACAGGTGCATTTTACCAAACATTCCAAGAAAAAACTAACTTCTCAAACTATTCCAAAAAATTCAAGAGGAGGGAGGACCCCCAAGCTCACTTTATGAGGACAGCATTTTCCTAATTCCAAAGCCAGATAAAGACATTGCACGGAAAGAAAATTATACACCAATATCCCTGATGAATGGAGATGCTAAGATCCTCAACAAAATATCAGCAAACTGAATATAGCAATGCATCAGGAAGATCATACACCATGACCAGGCAGAATTTATTTGGGGGTTCAGGTTTGGTACAATATCTGTAAGTCAACAATCACGATAGATTACATAAACAAAATAAAGGATAAAAACCACATGGTCATATCAATAAGATGCAGAAAAAGCATTTGACAGAATCCAACATCCATTTATGATAAAAACTTTCAGCTACGTGGGAATAGAGGGAACATACCTCAACATAACGAAGGTCATAAATGACAAACCCACTACCAGCCATCACATTAAACGTGCAAAAGCTACAAGTGTTCCCCTGAAGATCAGGAACCAGACCGGGATGTCCACTTCCACCACTCTCGTACAACATGGTACTGGAAGTCCCAGCCACAGCCATCAGGCAAGAAGAAGAAATAAAAGGCATCCAAATGGGAAAGGAAGGAGTAAAACTGTCATTATATGCACATCACATGATACTGTACATAGAGAACCCTAAAGATTTCACCAAGAACTGATAAATGAATTCAGTAAAGTAGCAGGATATAAAATTAATATCCAGAAATCAGCTGCATTTTTATGTGCCAATAACAAACTATCATAAAGGGAAATTAAGAAAATCCCATTCATAATTGCTTCAAAAGGAATAAAATACCTGGGAATTTAACCAAGGATGTAAAAGATCTCTGTGTGGAAAATTACACAACACTGAAGAAAGAAACTGAAAAAGATACAAATAAGTGGATACCATGTTCATGGATAAGAAGAATTCACATCATTAAAATATCCATATTACCCAAAGCAATCTACAGATTCAATTCAATTCCTGAACTAGAAAAAATATTCCAAAAATTTATATGGAACCACAAAAGATCCTGAATACCAACAGTGATCTTGATAAAGAAGAACAAAGTTGGATGAGTCATGTTACCTAATACCAGACTATACTACAAGTCCGTAGTAATCAAAACAGCTTGGTACTGGCATAAAAACAGGTACAGAGAGCAATGGGACAGAACAGAGAGCCCAGATATAAACCCACACCTTTACATTCGATTAATATTTGACAGAGGAGGCAAAAAAAAATACAGTGGGGTAAAGACAGTCTATATAAAAAATGGTTTTGTGAAAATTGGACAGGTACATGAAGAAAAATGAAATGAGACTACCTTTTTATGCCACACACAAGAACAAATTCAAAATACATTAAAGACTTAAATATTGGACTCCAAACCATAAAAACCCAAGAAGGAAACATATGCAGTAAAATCTCAGTCCTTGCTTGCAGCAATACTTTTTCTGATGTATCTCTCCAGGCAAGGGAAATAAAAGAAAAACTAAACAAATTGTATACATTAAACTAAAAGGATATTGCACAGCAAAGGAAACCATCAACAAAATGAAAAACAACCAGTGAATGGGAGAACATACTTGCCAGTACATTTGATAGGGGGTTAATATCTAACATTTATAAAGAACTCAAATTCAACACCAGAAAAAAAAACCAGACCCCACAAACAATCCAAATAAAAAATGGACAAAGGATCTGAATAGACACTTCTCCAAAGAGGACATACAGATGGCCCAACAGACATATGACAAGATGTTCAATGTCACTAATCATCAGAAATGCAGATTAAAACCACAATGAGATATCACCCAACACTTGTCAGAAGGGCCATCACCAATAAATCAACAAACAACAAGTGCTGGCGAGGATGTGGAGAAAGGGAACCCTGGTGCACTGTTGGTGGGAATGCAGACTGGGGCAGCCCCTGTGGAAAGCAGAATGGAGACACCTCAAAAAATTAAGAATGGGACTGCCTTATGACACAGCAATTCCACTTCTAGGAATTTATGCAAAGAAACCCAAAACAATGATTTAAAAGAATATATGCACCCCTATGTTCACTGCAGCATTAATAACAGCAGCCAAGATTTGGAAGCTGCCCAACTGACCATCAGTGGATGAGTGGGTGAAACAGCTATGGTGCATTTACGCAATGGAACACTACTGGGCCTTAAAAAAGAAGAAAATTTTACCCTTTGTGACAGTCTGAATGGACCTGGCAAGCATTACACTAAGTGAGGTAGGCCAGTCAGAGGAAGGCAAATACCGCATGATTTCACTCATATTTGTAATCTAATGAACGAACTGAACCGACAAGCGAAAAAGAGGCACACTCATAGGTAGAGAGCAGGCTGACAGCTCTGGGGGGGTGTTAGGGGTAAAGAGATCGAGCAAAAAAGAACCACGGACACCCACAACAGTGTGGCGACTGCGGGGGGAGGGGACTGGGTGGAGGGGGATTAGGATATGGGGACAAGGGGAAAAGTACAATAAAAAGTGAACAAAAATAAGTTTAAAAATTTTAAAAAGGTGCAAGATTTCATGAAAAAAAATTAAAGCTTCACTGAAGAACCCTTAAAAAACATCAAATAAGTGTGTCTATCTACATATTCACATATGTACTTATACATAAATTGTACACTGTACATATCAGTTACATATCTATGCCTTACTTACATTAGAAATATATATGTATGTTTGTATAGCTACATATAAATAACATGTATTTAATAAATGGAATAAAGCTACAGAAGTAGACAGCAAAGAAGTCTTCAGTATAGTAGCATTTCTCTCAAGTAAAAGCATCCGACACAATAAAAGCCAAAAAATGCATATTTACCGACAAAGCAAAAGTGAAAATGCAAATATGGGCATCACGGACACAACCTTTAGGGAGATGGTTACCTCTCGGGAAGTGAGGAGACTGGGATGGGTGGGGGAAACGAACAGTAAGATCCACGGCACATGAAACAAAATATTAATGTCTACGCTCTGCTGACAATGAGTAAATGCATGTCTTTTATTATTTCTTTAAAACTTCTCTTTGTCTTTTGTTATATCTTAACTTGTGCACGTATCTGATATATTTTCTAATCTTAAAAAAATGATATGGAAAATACCAAACCCAGAAATGAATTGCTCTTATAATTTTAAACACTTACTTCTTTGAGTTGATTGCCATATTTTCAACAATGTCTTTAATATTCTCTGCTAAATTAGTAAATGTTATCTTTTCCAACAAGGAGAAATCTTCTGCACAGAAATTTTCATCTAAAGGTCCTAAGAACTTAAAATAAAAGCAATTATTACTGTGTATCTTCTAGAAGATACCTTTTATTTCACAAAATATTTTCTCAAAAATCAATTACAGAATAAACAGATGGTGGCTATTAATCCCACCATCTACTAAATCCACTGGGATAAAAAGGAGAAAAAAATATTTTCTCACTTTCATATCACAAATAACATTTGCATAAATACCAAAATCGAAGCAACAACAAGTACAAAATTATCTCCATTTGAAAGATTTACTTTGAGACATAATGCTTCCAAAAACCTAAGGCTTTTCATTCTCAAGTAAATGAAGAAAGCAATTGCCTGCATGTTTTAAATCTTTTAGTTTCAATTTTATTTTCCATTCATCTATAAACTGCAGTGACATGAATATATAAGCGAGGAATAAGACAGCAAAACGACGAGACAAGTCACATGATCACTTAATGACATCCACCAGCCTTCATCTGACGGGTGTCCTATGTGTTGCATGAAAGGTTTGGAGCTCAGCAAGGTCGCGCTGGTTAGCTTTACTCCAGCGGTGCAGCGGGGAAGCTGGCAAATTGCCACGTACCTAACGTCTCAGGATGGCTACTCCATCACAGCGCCTACCAGTGCGACTGCCAGTCGCATTTTCTGAAGAGGCCAATGCAGGCAGTCACTACGCTGTTACAAACACAGACCTGATGTACACGGAGGCAGGCTGCGCTAGTCTTAGGCATTACACAACTGTACCTAATGACAACCAGAAAACAGGTCAAGCGGAATCTATTCTTTCTTAGTAAAAAGGCCAGGATGACACAGCCGCAGCAGATTTTCTCACTCCCCCTTCATGTGCTTTTGCAGCTAATGATTTTTCAAAATTAATGAATACAGTTCTCGAATTCTTATTTGCTCATGCCATAGGAGCATCACGTTTCACCACAAACATAAAACATGACTCTTAAAAATAAACAAATGGGCACTATAAAACTAAAAGTCCACATATAAACATTTCATCACCTTAAGATTTGATATCATTTTTAAGGTAACGTTGAAAGCACTTTCAATGTCATATTTTCTGGACGATGACCAGCAGAGGCCTGGAAAAGAGCTGAAAGTTTGTGTAAACTACCCCCAGTGACTCGAGCTGTTATGTTAGTAGCTCAGAATGAGGAAATAAAACCTCAAATTGTTTTCTTAAGGAATGAACAAGATGGCTATTTTGACTGATTAAATTCACTACAGAACTGACCGTATTTCACCTACATAAGTCCAGCATCAAATGGCTGGGAGAAACTTGATTCTTCTGTGTCTTAGTTTTATTTAAAGTTGAAGGTGTTATCTGTGAAACAAAGTAGTTTGAATGGCATAAAGTCATATCATGTCCATGTTGGGAAAAGGGACATTAAACTTGAAAATCATATACTGGCACAGTAAAACCTAACTGGTGCTTAAATCATCTTTACAACATTTTAGAAATGTGATTTTTCAGTTATACAGAATAACTGCTGTACCAGAAATGCATTACCTCCTTTGACAGCTTATTAAAATTTTTAGAAAACTCTGTTAGGGTGTTCATCCACACACTGAGCTAAAAATCTCTCTCCACTCGTGGAAGTTTGGCCAGCTGGCCTTGACCTTGCACTGACGCCCACCAAGTGTAACACGAGTCGACCTACAAACGTGCGCACTGTGCCCGTGACAGTCTTCAGGTATTTGAAGAGAACACAGGAGTTAAATGTTCCTGAAAATTCATGGAGTGTCTAGGGCTGTTCCATGCACTTTATGTACAAAAGTGCATTTAATCGGACGACTCTGGAAGTCATGCTATTGTGATTCCCACTGTACAAATGAAGGAACCAAGTCTCAGAGGGGCAATATGGTTAATGGTGCGGCTGGATTTTGAATCCAGACTTCCCCAGCTTAGGGAAAAAAGGCCTTGCCTGTTTCCATACTCTCTACTACCCCTGTCTTTCAGCAACTTGCAAATATGTAGTGTGATAAAAATTCATTTGTTATAATTACAGCAACAGCACTATTTAGTGCTTTAGTTGATACTAAAACACAAGTTTCCGGTTCTTGAGCATGCAGTAGGAAAGCATCATCGTTGGTTGCCAGGTAAGGGGGGTTTGGGAGGCCGGGTGACGAAGGCGAAGAGATTAATCGGTACAAACCGGCAGTGACGCACAGTCACTGGCCTGTGAAGCAGAGCACGGGGACTCCGTTAATGATTTCATGACACGTGCGGTGTCGGGGGAGTGCGCGCCTAAGCGTGGAGATGGCTTCCTAAGTCACATAAACGTCTAACCACTATGCTGTACACCTGGAACTAACAGAAAATGACTAACAGTCAATTGTAATTGAAAAATTAAAATATTAAAATTTTTAAAAAGTCCCATTGGTCCCCATTTTGATCGTTCCTAATTGTAACTCTGAGCATGTTCCAATCCCAACGTAAACACCCGGCCAGGTTCAGAAGGAAGACCGACTCTAAAATGTCGGGACTGTCTCACGCAGGAGCTGTCGGACCCCCAGCGACCACCACCACCTCCCAGACCCGCGGTGATGATTGGGCTCTGGAGCTTGGCTGGGGCGGAGCCACAGGCCCGGTGTTACGTTTGAGTTCACGCACCACTGAACTTACTTTCGGATATACTGGACTTTTCCATTCAAATCAAAGTTGTACAAATGACAGAATAATCAAAATTGACAACTGCCTATTAATCAACATGAAAGGTCAGTTAATGCAGTACTATCTCTACCCCCAACCTGTCCCCTGAATTCAGGTCGTATGTTCGACTGCGAACTCAACAAGCCTACGTGGAGGTCCAGAAAGGAGCAAGGACCTGCTGACGTGTCAGAACTGAATTCTCCACCTTCCCTTTCCACTCTGCCCGAACCCCTGCTCCTGCTGCAGTCTTTCCCGCCGGAATGCACGGCAACTCCGTTCTCCTCGTGATTTCTCACCTGCTGTGAACCAAACTGTCAGCCATCCCTGTTCATCCTTCCTCCAAAATACATCCCACCTCCCCTTTTGACCACTTCCACTCCAGCCATTCTGGGGCAAGCCACTATCACCTCTCGCTTGGACCACTGCGGCATCTCCCATCAGACCTCCTGACCCCTGTGGTTCACGCACAATGGAACAACCACGAGAGACCCACGGTACACACAGGTCAGGTTGTGCCAAGCCCGGTGCAGACCTATGAACTTCACACGCCATTCAGAGGAAAGGAGGCATCCTTAAACCCTATAAAACCGCTCTGACCTGGTCCCCAGCAGCTTCTCCGAGCTCCTGTCCTGACTGCTGCTCCCAATGTGCCTGCCGTTCCTAAAACACACGGGCACGACCACCTCCCCAGACCCTGTGCTCGCTGCTGCCTCTACCGAGAGCATTCCGCGTCCCGACGTGGCCCCCTCCCTCGCCTCCTTTGGTCCTCTGTCCAAACGATACCTCATCGGTAAGGATGCTATTTGTCCTCTGTCTCTGTCCACCACAGTGTAAACACCACAAAAACGTGTTTGTTCACTACTATACTCCCAGAACCTAGAAAAATGTTTGGTCCAGGGCAGGGGAGAGATTACTATTTTCATATTTTGTCACCTTCAGAAAAAGAGAGGAAATCATAGTTCTATGGGAAATAAGTTGAATATAACGATAATATTTATCATTAATATTGATAATGATATCTGAAATATGTTAAACAGTGGAAAGAAAACACGGGTAACTGTTCCATAAGGCGCAGTCAAAGGGCAGGGCACTAGACACAGCAGGTGTAACTCTTCCCTCTCTACTTCTTAAGATGACTGACAAAACCAAAGGTAGCCATGCACTTGAAGACTTCCAAAAAGCTCCATTTCCTCCCCAAGTAACTGCTAGAGAGAAAAAGCAATGTCGTTCCTGGGCTTCCACATAACTCACTATCAAAAGTCACTAGTACAGGGTAGGGCAAAAGTAGGTTTACACTTGTTTGTATGAAAAATAATACAATAATAAATAAAAGAGTAAACTGTTTCACGTACTCACAACTGTAAACCTACTTTTGCTCCACCCTGTACTTTTATTATTGTAATAGTAAATGGCAACCATTGTCACCAATTTGTAAAACAGCTGTGTACACAGACGGACCCCAGTCTAGCTGCCTTTAGGAGCTGATGCGATTAGCTCAGAAACCATTACAACGCAGCAGGTGCATTTAACATGTGGAAGCGTGGGGACACGGGTCTCCTACTCCTCCTAACCATACTCTTCATAAATTCAGGTAAGACCGAATAAATAAGCATAATTTTAAGGGAACAGTATAACAGGAATAAAACAGGTGAATAGAGCTCATAAAAATGTAGAAAACAAAAAAACAAGAGTATATTAGAGCTCTGAAGGGGACCCAGGAATATATAATTTGATAGCTCAAGCAGACCAGTGTCAAAGCATTCCATTAGTTTACTTCTTAATAAATCTAAGCACCAGATTCAATTATTTAAAATTTAATTCCTCAGAAATAAAACCAGACTATCATATTCAAAATATATTAATAAATAGCTATTATCCACTAATTTTGTGCATAAAGACTCTCTAATCAGAAAAATGTTTTTTGTGATATACTGAGAAAAGAGTGTGATATAAAGTTCTATATGTAAAATTACAGCTACGTATTTTAGAAAACGAGAAATAACCCAGTAGGGTAAAAAACGGGTCAGAAGTTAAAACAATAAACTTTTAATAAAATTTATTAGGGCGGTGGGGGTAAGTGACTCTTCCTATAGATTTTTAAAGGTTATTTTAATAAACAGAGCTCTCCACTGCATACGAAAGCATCGTGCTGTTATTCAACAACTGCAGGGCAAGCTACGAGAGGAACAAGATGTCCCGATGCACTTCCTGCACCTGCTGCACAGCGGCTCTCAATCACAAGGCCGCCGCGTGCACCAGGTTGCTGGGTCTAATACATTGGGGCAGAGTGAACGGTGCCCCACGAGAACGTCCTTCCTCACCCGCATCAGTGTTCTCATCCACGGGGGAGGGGTGAAGCAGCAGGTGCTGCGCCGCAACCGAAACCTCCCCGTGCATTTCACGCGTGCTGAGACCAGTCTGATGGCGGGTGTGCTGTGAGAGAAAAACGTGTGCGACCCTGTATCACAGTGTCACTGAGAAAAGGCAGCACCTGTTTCTCCTACTTACTTTCCCGTTGCTGACAATCCCCATTTCTCCGGGATGCAAGTGAAGGACATCTTGACAGAACAGCCGGTGAGTCCGAAAAAGACTCACTCCCATGGTATTGTATTTTTTCTCAAAAGAATTCTTATCCATCCCCTAAAGCACGAAAATAATGAAATAAATAAGAGAGCAGTGAATCTATTAAATTATTCTATTAATAAAGCCCACTTTGGTACATTAGTATAAAATTTAAATATCGCATTATGACAAAAAAGTAGTATTTTCTTCTGAAACCACATTTTTAAAACAGGCATCTTTCTTCAGTCAGTTACAATATTTTGACATCTCTTTACAAGCAGATGTACAACCGTTTGCTGCTTCTGCCACGGGAATTTCAGGCGTTCACTCCCTCCCTGAAATACACCCTCCACCTGGCTGCCAGGACGCTGCGCCCTCCTAACCTAACGCACTGGCTCTTCCTCTGCAGGACCCTCCTCCTCCTCCTCCTGAGCTCCTCTACACTGGGGAACATTCCAGGGCTTAGCCGGCCACCTCTCTGCCACACCCTCACTTAACTGAGACTTCTCCTCCAGTTTCTTAGCTTGAAATTATACATGATGTTGATGACCCTCAAATTATACTCATTCATTCGTGAGCTCGAAATCTCCACTTGAATGTTCCAACAGGCATCTCCAACTCAACATGCACAAAACTTAGCGCTTGGTCCCTCTGTGTCCAAATCTCTTCATCTAGACTTTCCCACCCTCCCTCCCCCCGAAAAAGAAACCACCATGAAATTTCACTGTTTCAGCCCAAATCCTAGCCTGTTACCTTCACGTCACATACGATTGATCGACTAATCCTACTGACCATAACATAATATTAATTACACACCATCTCTCCATCTCCACCACTACTATCCAGTCCAAGATACCATCATGTCTTGCCTAGATTACTGCAGTAGCATTCTAATTGTTTATCCTGTCTCCATTCTCGTCTACCTACTAGGGAATCTTCACATGGTGTCCAGAGCCATCTTTTTAAAGATTATTCACCTCCTCCGCTACACTCAAACAGTCTGAATTCCCTGCCGCGGCCTACAAGTGCCTGAAGCGCAGGGCCGTGTTCATGCCCGCACGCCCCAGTGCTCCCGCCTCTCTCTGTTTTGGTCGTAAGGACCTTCTGCCTGAACCTCAAGTCCGGCCACTGTCTCTGCGTCGGGTCTTCAGAGCTGCTGCGTCCCTGAACCCGCTGCGTTCTTCTGCAGACTTCCTTCCCACGGCTCGGTTTCTCGCTGCACTCAGAGCTCCCACCAGACGGGAGCTCTCTGGAATCCCCTTTCCCGCTCGCACCCCTCCCCAACTCTCCACCCTCTGATGCTCCCCGTTTTTCCAGTACAGCCTACTGGGTCTGTCCCCCCACGGCCACGTCAGTGCTGCCTGTTCAGAGCGCATCCCCACCGTCTGGCAGACAGCAAACACCTCCTGAAAGGACCAGAAAACTTTTCTTGCGGGAGGCCATTTCTATGTCTGAAATTTCCCGCATACTGGACTCCTTGGGTGAGACACCTGAGGACTACTTACGAAACCCTTAACTCCCAGCCCTGAAGGGCACAGCCTAACTAGAATGACATCAGCCTGAAGGATCATGAAGTGGTTGAAATAGAAGAACTCTGATTTGTTAAATGCCTCTATGCAAAGTCATATCATTTAACATCTATCTTTCCCCATTTAGAGGACTATTATCCCCAAATGATTATACTCACTGTTTTCCAGTAACATGATGTCTCCAAGCACGTGGACTTAACACTTCTGAAATATTCAACACACACTGATTATTGCAAACAAACAGCTACTGACCTCAATAAGGAATGCCTTAATTTTATCTCCAGAGTAAATGGCTGTAGCGGTTTCTTCTCTTGCCAGTTTCCTGAGAAAGTTTCTCAAAAAGCTGTTTTTCTGTGTGAGAAAAGCTGCCAAAATTCCTCTAGAAATAGCTGTGCTTTCTTCATTTATTTTTGATGTAGGATTATAAATAACGCCCAGCCGGCTATGGAAACTTGTTTTCTGCAAAACACATTTATAGGTGGTGAAGAGGAGCTGTATTTTGCATGCCTCTTTATAGCTGGGCTGTTTCCTTCCCACTCAAGCCTACGCCCTGCCACACAGCGCCCCTTACTGTCAGGTTCTCTGTGACTGCTGCACGTGGCCTCTCACTGACGCGGCCTAAAAACCGGCATTTCACTAACTCCCACCACCGCTTCACCTCTTTGCATAAGGATTCCTTTATAACGCAATCCTTCGTTGAACTGCTTCTTGTATGTGTGTGTGAAATAACAAAATACATACCAAAAATGCAGAGCTTAGCAAATCACCCCCGGTGAGGAAACAGAGTGCAGTGAAAGGCGGCTCTGGCCCCCTGCCAATGCCCACACCCCCGCATCTCATGACAGCCACTGTCTGGTCGCTTATGCTAATAACATCCTTGCTTTTCTTTATCCTTTACCACTGAAGCTTGCCTCGGTAAACGTTTCCTCCGTTTTGCACCTCAAATAAATGTAATCGTGCAGCACATATTCTTTTGTGCTCTTCTTCCGCCCCGCATGGTGGCTGAGATTCATCAACGCTGTTCTGTGTAGGCGCAGTTGTTTATTTTTTGGTGCTGCACAGAGCTCCGCGGTGTGAACCTGCCCTCGTTTATCCACTGCACTCACTGGGGCTAGACGTCGGAGTTGTTTCGGGTGGGTGCTCCACCTTCGGAAGACACTGACGTTTTTCACAAGAGTCGGACTGGTTTTCACCCCCATCAGTAATACAGGAAGGTGCCATCACCCCAGTGACTTTGTTTTAAATCGTTCGGGTAAACGTGTAAGGTTAATTCATTTTTCCTCGTCACCGATGATATTCAACATCCTTATGTAACATGTTCACTGCCCCCTTTACGGGTTTGCCGATTCAATCTCTGCCATTATTTTCTTGGGGATGATTATCTTTTTCGTACTGACTTACGTGAGTTTGAGTTCCAAGACGTGAGCGTTTTGTTTTTATATGTACACAGATAGCTCCTGCTATTCTGTGGTCTGCCTTTCTATCCCCTTGATGGTGCCTTCTAACAAAAAAGAGTCCTTAACTTTAATGTAGCTCAGCGTACTGGTGTTTTGACTGACCACTGGGTTCCGTGTTCTGTTCTAGAAATCGTCCTTACTTCGAGGCCACCAACCATGACACATGCCCGGGTTTGTGTCTGGGCCCGCTGTGTGTTTTCCATTGCTCTGTTTTTCTATCCTGTGAAACTGCCTTCAGTTTTGTAGTTTTATAAGAGATCTTCGTATCCGACAGAGCAATTCTCCTGCTTTCCTCTTCTCTAAGAGTAATCTAGCTATTCTTGGTGCTCTGCATCATAAATTTGAGAATAAACTTGATGATTTCCATAAAAAGTGCTGAGATTCATACTGGAATTGCTCTGGAGTTATAACATCAATCCTGGGAGAACTGATATCTTCATAATATTGAGTCTTTCCATTCATAATTATGGTTTCTCTCTCCACTCATGTAGAACTTCTGAGTTTTCTCTCAATATTTTATAAGTCTTAAAATTTATTCTGTTACATTTATTCCTAGCACTTGAAAATTTTGCTATATTAAGTGATATTCAATTCATTTAAAATGCATTTCTTGTTTGTTGCAACTCTTAAAATTAGTTCTTATATACTGATGTATTTATTCAGCAACCTAGTTAAAGAATTCTAATAATTTATGTGTCGATTTACTTGTATTTTCCATATAAACAATTTAGAAACATGACAATTTAAATTCTTCCTTCTTGGTTTTTGTTCATCCTGTTCTTCATGAGTCTAGGAATTTTGCATCTATGTTCATAAATAAGATCAGCCTACAGCTTTCCAATCTTTAGAATGCTTTTTAGACATCTGGTTTAGAAGTAATGCTGATCTTGCAAAGTAAGGTGGGATGTATTGCTTGTTTGACTATTCTCTGGAAAAAATTTTGTGTGAGACTGGTGTGTATAGCTCGGTACTAGTAAGATCACATGGGTCTGGACTTTCTTGTTTTGAACTTTTTTTTCAGTTACAGGTTTCATTCTGTCAGTAACTAAAAACATCACCTTCTACCACTGCTGTGCCCACAGGATCTGGGGTGACCCACCCTCTTTTAGTCAGGGTGCTGGCTGTGTGGGTCTGCTTCTCCACTTTTCCTGGAGAGTTTTACCAGGTGTTTTATCCATTCTATTAATCTTTTCAAAGAACCAACTTTTGGCTTTGTGGACCTTTACTATATGTCTTCTATTTCATTACCCTTTGTTTTTAATTTTTAACTTTTCCTTTACTTTCTTTGATAGACATTTAAAAGTAGCTGTTTTTAAATTTTAAGATTTCTGTTTAGATAACTGATTTTATGATGACTCTTCTTTCAAACACACACAAATACAGTTTTGGTTCTAACTGTCAAGTTTAAATATCATTCAAATTTTCATTCATTTCAGAAGTACCAACAAATATACAGTTTTGTACCAACAGGTTACATAAAAATATTTCTTAATTTTCAAATATACATAGATGTTCTAGTTTTTTCTTATTGACTTCTAATTATACTGTAGTCAGAGAATACACTTTATATAATTTTGACCCTGAAAATTTTATGAGAGTTGCTTTATAGCCTAGCATCTACACACGTTTTTTAAATGTCACATTTTCCAAGAGCACACACTATGCGCTCCACACTTTTCTGTCGTGGTCCACCAGGTCAAGTTTGACGATCCTGTCACTCAAATCTTTCTACACATGCCCACTGACTTTCTGTGTGCTTGTCCTACGTGTTATGAGAGAGGTGTGTTAAAATCTCAAACTATGATCTGTGGTTTCTTCTGTTTCTCACTGGAGATTCGTCGTGTTCTGCTTTATGTACTTGGAGCACGTGCTCTGAGGCGAGCTGTTGTGCGGAAAGAGCTCTTCCACACGGGAAACAGTGCAGACCACTCGGGCTGCGCTCTGGCTACGAGAGGGCCTGGGAGCCACGCCAGCCCCAGGACAGCACCATTCCCAGGGCCCAGGCCTGCCTCTCTCCCCACCACTTCCCACGGAGAGGGCAGAGGGCAGAGGGCGGATCTGAGACAGGGAGAATGTGAGGTGAGCAGGAGACATCTTGCTTGTCAGGAGGCAGGGAAGCTTGCAGAAAAGGACACAGAAGCCAGCCTGAAGGGTCCACTGGCCAACGTGGGGCACTGTGAGCATTTAAAGAATAAATCATGTAACTGATGGAAGACTCTAAAAAAAGCCATGAGCCAAATGATAACTGAAAATAAAAGACAAAAAATATGTATTTTCCATCAACAGAGGTGACTGCTAGACTGTATCTCTTCTCTAAAAAATTAGTGAACTAAATATAAAAATAAAGAATTTCATCTGGAATTTTAGGAATAATTATCTATCATCCTCAGTTGATAAGGGGAAATCCTCTTATTTCAGAAGACCAGCTAATAAATAAAGGATAATCTCTCTTTTGCAAGCAAATGTAACTGAGATAGGCAGGCCTCATCGACAGACCCTAAAAGCATCAGGTAAAACCACCAGGCAAGAGGATATGCACAAAGCATAATATTCCCGGGGAGTCTGATTCCCATTTGAAAGAGGAAACAAAGCCACACACATGTACGAAGCGGAGATTTGGCTATCACCACTCTGTGCTTTAAATGTACAGTGACTGTCAGTAGAGTTCCCAAAAAGAAGGGACTGGCAAGAAGCACTCAAAGTGAGGAGAAGCAAGGGCCGACAGCCTCGGTCACTCTATCCAGCAAAGCTGCCATTTGGAAAGGAACGGCAGGTAAAGTGCTTCCGAGACGAGATGAAGCTAAAGGAGTTCACCACCGCCAGGTCGTTGCATAGACTGTCTAATACAACACGAAAATTCTCCTAGAGGATGTCACTATGTTTCATTTTAAATGTACTCATTGTTCTTAGTGTGGTAGCAGGGCTCCCAGACGGCCGCCGATGACCGCCACCTCCTAGTACTCACACCTTCGAGTGTCTTCTCACACTGAACAGAAGTGACTTGCGTAGCAAACAGGATACTGTGGAAGTACAGTGCGTGACTTCTGAGGCCGGACCGTAAAAGACATTGTGGTTTGTGGCTTCTGTCTATAACTCTTTACCATGCATTCTGGGGACGGCCCACTGTCATTTCGTGAGGACACTTAAGCAACACTAAGAAGAGGCCTGGGTGGCATCAGGATGAAGCACTGTGTTCACAGCCAGCGAGAAACTGAGCCCCCCCCCCCCCACCAACAGCCGCACAAGTGGGCCATCTCAGAGGCTGGCCCCCTGGCTCCAGTCCAGCCCCCAGGGCCAGCAGCACAGATGTGACTGCGCCTCAGGGGGACCCCAAGCCACTCCCACCCAGCTCAGTCAGCCCGAATTCTCAAGCCCCGGAAACCGAGAAAATAACTGTTCGCTGTCTTAGGCCACTAAGTTATAGGGTAATTTGCTATTAGGCAATACATTTACACTTAGCTAACACAAAACAACTTCGTAAAATATTTTGGTTCATGTTTCTTAGGTGCCTTTACCTGGGCTGACCCACTCACCATGTGCTTTAATGCATTCAAGAGCAGTTTTCGCCCAGATGGTTTGTCGAAATCAGCCACAATCCAGAGAGTAACTGAGGAAATTGCATTTTCATCTGAAAGTTTCAAAGAGTTTAATCAAACTAAAAGCAGAGGACATATCCAGTTCACAAAATATAGACAAATAACAAATGTTAAAATTAATCTTTCTGAAAGTAAGCGAACATCACTAAAATACACACACAGTGACATACTAATAAGAACGCTAGGAACGTGACTCCTGATACGAGCTCCACGTCAAGCCAGGCACCAGGGACAGAGGGCGGCCCCCAGGGGGCGCGTCTGCGGGCGACCTCCGTGTGCAGAGGGACCCACGCTGTGCTCGTCACCACTCCAGCCAGTGCTGGCGGGCAGAGCTGCCTTCTAGCCTCACTTGTGAAAAATTAAAAATTGACATTTATACCCTCATCTATCTAAAACCAAGTACAATAAAGCATATTTATTAGTAGCTACTGAAAATAGCAATATTGGCTTATGTTTCCTTTAACTGAAAAGGTCTGTTCCTGAGTGGGTCTCACTTGGTCATCTCGTGCCGCCCGCATCAGCACAGCCTGTGTCCGAAGGCGTGGAAAGCCACAGAAACAGTTTTTAATTCTGACGCCACAGTTAAATGCATTTATTTCCCCCAGCCTCAGCATATAACATCTGAAATAATGCTTGTCTGGTCATCGTTAAAGCCTCTAGGAAAATCATTGCATTAGATCACAAGACCCACTTAAAACAATCATAGAAAATCTGCTCAACCAGACAGCGCAGTCCTTCCGAAGAACAAGGGTAAGGCCATAACAGCCTGTAAACCGAGAAGCACTTCAAAAGTGCTAAGTGATTTCTCAGTTTCTTCTTTCTTTTCACATTTACATAAATGCAAATAAGAGAAACTTAGGACTCTGTCAGTTAATAAAGTCTTCCTTTAACCTGCAAGAGCCTTACCGGAGGACATTATTACAGGCTAACTTATTCTGACACCCAGAAGTAACTTCTGAAATACAGCCCAGAACCTCATAAATGCTTATTGCATCTTTTATTCCCTATTTCTGTCTCCTCTTCCCTTCCTTTTATATATTCGAGACATTGACCTACCAAAAAATGGACCTTTTATTTCACATTTTATTATTTGTTGGATTGTGCGTAAAAAGACCATTTTCTGAACATAAAATCAAGGATCAGTTAGAAAGTGATTCTGGGGTCACTCGCCCCACAGCCTCCTCCAGGCTGGCCATGTGGCCTCTGCGCACGCCCCCCTCCGAAGTGAAAGCCCACCCCCCGCTGCACCGAGCCTCCCACCCGCATCGCGCCCCCAGGGCTGGAAGGTCACAGGCCGGCCTTCTCCTGTGGAGCGCCTCTTGTTTCCCCCACAGTGAAGCAGGTTAAACAAAACAAAGCAAAACCAAAAACCCAAACTCGAATTACCTTCATCTACCTGAATAAATTGCTGTACCCTAAAAGACTGAGGCCCCACTGCAGGCTTCCCAGTCTAGGCTGAATTCTTATTCCAGTCACGTTCCTATCCTGTACACCCTGCCTTTGGTTTGCCCCCCAACCCAAGCACAACATCCATCCACAGGTTGTTTGGTGCCAGCTCAGGGCTGCTCTGCTCAGACCTGGGCGTCATACTTTTATTCATGCATCGCAAGGCATCAGTTTACACAGTCTGGAAAGGGTTCTGTCACTTTCAGAAAAGGTGAAAATGGTATAGCTTGCTTTAAAAAAAGGGAAAAAAAAACCCCCTAAGATGAACCCTCTGCATTTACAATTATTCAGGATAGAAGGCATCATCTTCCCAGCACAATCCTTATATCCTAACAAGTTACAAGCCCCTGTATTGAAGACCAGGTCTCTAGTCAAGTATCAACATATAGAAATATATTATGCAAACACCTTACTAAAATTACAAGTTTTTACTATTTTAGGAATAAATTCAGGAAAATAAAATATGCTTACTACCTTCTTGGGTTAAATAATACATGTTCTCGGCAATGACGGCACTCTTGTCTTGGGAGTCCAAGAAAGAGAAAGTGGAGAAATCTTCAACATCTGCAGTTACTGGAAATTTACATATTAAATGGTAATGAATGAATAAAGAACTCATAATTCAATAAGCCTTTGTAGAAAAGTATATGGGAGAATTATTTTACCTGATGTGGATATTAAATTAAGGTGCTGCCATTCAGTGTACAAAATCAAATGATTTATACGGGGTACAACATTACTTTTATCCATAAGAAAATCAACTGCATTTGTTTGATCATTTAATGTGCCCTGAAATAACACAAATTACTATTTAGTTAACATAGGTAATTTATACACATGTTTTAAAATTATACAGAGATGATATTTTATTACTACTTAATCTAAAATAAATCAATAAATAATATGTAGTTTAGAATTCTCATAGTAAATTTTCATGTAAAACTTTGAATTTTCTTTCCAATTAAGCAATTTTAGGTGTAATTATGCACAGATAAAACTGATTATTTTTTTCAAAGATTTTATTTATTTATTTATAGAGAAGGAAGGGAGAGAGAGAGAGAGAGAGAAAGAGAGAAACATCAATGTGTGGCTGCTGAGGGTCATGGCCTGCAACTCAGGCATGTACCCTGACTGGGAATCGAACCTGCGACACTTTGGTTCGCAGCCTGCGCTCAATCCACTGAGCTACGCCAGCCAGGCCTAGATAAAACTGATTATTACTTTAAAAATTCACTACTGAAAATGATTAGGATGTAAACTTTTACAAAATTAACTTTTGCTATTAGAAGTTCTCTTAATTTAAAAAGTCATCGATAAATATCATTCATCATACATTTTCTCATAAACGCTTACCTACCATAAAGACTTCCTTTTGTAAATACACGGTCACATCCGTCATTTTCTGAAAGAGGGCGGACTCGAGCTCCTGGATACCCAACGCCTTATATTTGAAGGGTTCACCATTGTAAAGAGCTTGAGGCAAAGGACCCAGGCCAGTCGTCTTATAAAAGCTTGCTCCGGCCTATTCAGTTAAAAAATGTCAGAGTTAAACAGAATGTGGATGGTCTGAGAAAGAACTACATAAGAAAGAGGAGGAACACTGCGCTGACATTTTTATATGCCAGAGGAGAAAACGGTAATTTTGCTAATTTTATCCACCCTTCCCAAACGTTACTTAAGGGAAAGAAAGCAGAGCCAGAGTCGGGGACCTCTCTGTGTACGGCCAGACGACCTGAGTTTCTGGCTTCGCGAACCATGGGGGCAGGGCCGCAGCGACTCCGCTCTGGTGCTCCGGTGCATGGGTGGAGGAACAGAACGCGTGGGCAGTGAATAAGGCCGTGTCCCCCCGAAACCGTGAAGACAGGCCGTGGGAGGGCGAGAGTCGGCCTACGGGCTGTAGCTGGCTGAGCCTTGACATAAAGAGCGATGTGTACTTAAAAACTATCATTCACCAGGATCGGAGATTCATTTCTGCCTGTGCTCGTTTGTTTAATAAGCATTTACTGCACTCGTGCCACCGGTATTAGGATAAACCACTCAACAGGAAGGAGTAAAAAAACCATGTCCAGTAAAAAAAAAAAAAAAAAAAAAAGAAAGAAAGAAAAATGGAGACATTGTGTGCATGTAGGGAAAACCGGCAGGACCCTACGACTAACCCACCGGACGCGCCGACACTGAGGCCGGGCTGGTGCAGCCCTCTGCGTCCACCCTGGGCACACGGTCCCCGAGACGTAACCTCGCCGTGCTTCAGCTCCACGGGCCGACACGGTCAGCACAGGAAGTGTCTGTGCCTGCCCTCCACAACTCAGAATCATCAGAGTCCTTGCAAAACAGTAACTTTCCTCCTCAGTGGTCCCCAGTGCCACAAACGACTTCACCAAAAGAGGTGCCTCTGTGTAACTCGGCCCTTAAAGAAAGCTCAGGCCAAGCTGCCTTTCAGGTTTGTTTTCTAATTGTACGAAAATATAGTAATGGGGCAAAATATCAGTGACACCTTCCTCATTTCAAAAGTAACTATTTGGAAAACTATTCTTATGTAACTAAAACCAAAAACGAGTAACTGCAGCCACACTGGCTTTCCAATCACACTGCGACCACTGCCCCTTGGGTTCCGGCTGTGTGGGCTTCTCAAAGAGTCGCCTGTGGAAATGTAAACACTGTATGAAACATGTGTCATTCACAGGCCTAAAAGTTCCCTTCTTTTTGAGGGACTAACATCCAAATCATGAGTTAATTATATCAGGATAATTCATAAGATTATAATAAAAGGGTCTTAGATCATATTTTTGAAAATTCACATTCCAAATTACCTTTCTTTTATCATCGTATCTAGAATAAATTCCCAAAATATCCAAAATATTAGCATGAGGAAATTTATTTTGGAGAACACTCTTCACATTGTCCACAGTGAGTATATTTGGATTCTTTACTTTTTGGTACATCTGAAGAAATAAAGATTATAATTAATTTTCACCTTACGTTAGTTATTTTCTTTCCCTTAGCATGCAGATAAATTTATAAATTAGTAGATGAGATAAAAAACAAAAAGTCCTAAGCACAATACATACACCCCCACACATACAAATTAATTATTTCAGGTATAGATCATCTAATAAAAATGGTTTTGTGAAATTCTACAGCTTTCAAAGATACCATAACAAATTTATATTATATTCTAATTTAATCACTGCTTATTAATAAAATAACGGCTACCTTATTTAAAAAGATATGTATAAAGCATTTAAACGACCACTTCAGAAATACTTCGCTTTCATTTCTGCTTGCTCTCCAGTAAACACCTTGCCTAGACTTACTCTGAACCTCCCTTCCCCCTCCCCCGGCCTCGAACGTTCTGGACACGCTTGTGTAATGCAGCTGTTGCTCCTTCATCATCACTCTTCTGTTTCAGGCGTCCCTCCATTACAGATCCTCTGCTAGGACCCGGGCACTGTTCCGGGCACAGGGGAAAGCACGGCTTTGCATCGAGAGAGAAGGCAGACCCGAGCGAACATTGAGACGTTCTGGGGAACACACAACACGGCACACGGATGATGCACGAGGACTGGAAAACCGTCCTTGAAACCTGTATAATTTTATTAGCCACTGTCACCTCAATAAAGTCAATGAAATTTTTTTTTTAATAAAAAGACATTCTGGGGGAAGAAACTTCCAAGCAGGAGAAACAAGTAAGTTTCTCCTTACAAACACCATTAGGTAGCATTTTGATAGAATTAATTAAGAATATTCTTTTTAGTCCCAATTCCCTTAAATCAATATTGCCAGAGACAATCCTCACACTGTGGCTGACAGAATCCCCACGTTACTCCTCGCAATGAAAACTGGCATTCCTCTCTGTTTTCCTTTTACGGCTGTTAACTTTGTAACCTATCCCTCAGGCAGCACAAGTCTGTAATCAGGTCGCAATTCAGTTTTATGAGCTTCTCGCTATATGGGCGTTTTCTCCTTGTATCAAAGCGGAACATACGATTCTAATAACTAAAAAATAGTGAAAAGTTCAGGCTTTACAGTAAAACATAATTAGGGATTAAAAAGTAGATTTCTGAATGGAGCAAAAATTATACATGGAAAATCTTTAAGATTAGTCATTTTACTAATCAGTTATTTTAAAATATTAGATATTCATGAGGTAGCCAGAATGTCTTCCATAGCTACTTAGATACATAAAAAACTCAATCTTTTCTATTCTTAAAATTTTAACAACTGCTAGGTAACTTGGTGAGCAAAAATGAATGCCTAGAACATGAGGCGTAAAGAACAAAATGGAGAACCCCCACAAACAGGCCGTGGGACCCGGGGCACAGGGCTTGGGACCCGGAACACCGCCAGTGCTGGCCCAGCACCCTTCCCTCCTGGTCCCCTCTCCCTCTGCTCCCGAAATCGGGGGTGTGTCTGCTGTGCCCTCACCTTTTAGGTACTCGAGTTTCACCCGAATGCACTCCCATGCACTATGACACCTAGCTTTGTTTGTTTTTGAACTCTGAAGTTCACGGTACTATGTTAGCCCTCTGTGTCACTAGGCTGATCCAGATGTGCTATTGCATATCATTTTCCATTTATGTGAACAGACCAAACTTGACCCATCTGTTTTACTACTGATGTGTATCTGTGCGTGCACGCGCACACACATACACACACACACCCCTGTGTGTTGTATTCTGGATTCTGCTAAGGATGGCCTCAGCTGGCACAGGTACAAGAGTTTCTCTTGGGGGCGTGCATGTGTGTGTGTAAAGAGCATGCGAATTTAACTTCCGATTTTGAAGCACCACCAGGTGGTGTTCAGTGTGGGCGTGCCAATTCAAACTTCCCCCGCAGTGTAACAGGGTGAAGGGATTCCCACTGGTCTACATGCTCAACATAAATGCCAACTTTCCTAAGTACAGCCAAACTGTAGGGTATAAAACAATATTTCAGGGAAGTCTTCTATTTTTCTTATTTCTGAAAAAATTATCTTGCTTACATACCAGTAGTTGTAGTATTTACTTTAATAAAAAATAAATATTAACAAATTTTTAATTTATCATTGATGTATCCTCTTGTATTTTAAAAAAATCTATGTATTTTTTTCTGAGATTGTTTATAATTTTCTTTTTGATTTGTAGAAAATCTTTATATAGTGAGATATAAATCTTTTATTGATTATACATATAGCAAATACTTCTTTTGCTTGGAACTTATTTCCCCTTCTTTATGATACCCCCCCTTTTTAAAATTTTAATTGTTCAAGTAGTTTTCTTTGGTTTTCACTTGTATGTAGCTAAATTTACTAATATTTTCTTTCAGGCTCACAACTTTCTAAGTCTATCCAGGAAACTCTTACTTCCTCCTTTTGGGTCCTAATTTCTTCTAAAAGTTTCACACCAAACCTTTGAGATACCTGAAATGATGTCCAGGTAAGGTCTGAGCTCTCAGGCCCGTGCTGTGATGACCCGCTGTCCCACCCCCAGCCGCTGGAAGTCCATCCTCACTCACTGCGACCTCACGTCTGCATGTCGGTTCTGGAAACCCCACCCGTTCCTGACGTCGGCCTGTGAATCCTTCCCCTGACCCACACTACACACTCTTCACAGAACTACTGATCGATATTGTCCAGAATGGCCAGGCACGCCACTCCATTCTTCCTCCAGGGTTCACAGCAATTACAGGTCTTCCTTCGCTCTTCCATATATATTCTATTTTTTTTAATTTTACTGAGGTTATAACTGACATATTAAATCACAGTATATTTAATACAACACGATGATGTGATAAAATCCCGTGAAAGGATTTTCCCAACATCAAGTTAATTGACACAGCCATCAGCTTATTCAGTTTGCTTTTTTGGTGGGAACACTCAGACTCTTCTCTCAGTAAATGTCAACTAGACGACACAGAGTTGCCAGCCAGGGCCCACGCTGCCGGTCAGACCCCCGGAAGGCACGCCTCTCCACCCGAGAAGTCTGCGCCCTCTGCCAACGCCGCATGTCCCTTGTTCTTGGGCAGCCACTTTCCTACTCCGTTTGCAGGAGTTCGGCTTCTTCTGATTCTACGTGTGATATCAAACAGTATTAATCTTTCTCTGCAATATATTTTACTCAGCATAATGTCAAGTTCATCCATGTTGTTGCAAATGGCAGGATTTCCTTCTTTAAGGCTGAATAATATCCTGGCAGGGGAGGGGGAGTGTGTGTGTGTGTGTGTGTGTGTGTGTGTGTGTTTTCTATATCCATTCATCTGTTGATGTGTGTGTGTGTGTTTTCTATATCCATTCGTCTGTTGATGGCCACTAAGGTTACTTCCACACCTCGGCTATTGTAAATAACGCTGCGATGAACATGGGAGCACAGTAATCCCTTCAAGATGCTGATCTCTCCCTCTCTTTGCACACACCCAGAGGTGGCATGACTGGGTCATACTGTCATCCTATTTTAACTTCTTGAGGAACCACCAGGCTGTTTTCCACAGTGGCTCCACCAGTTTACACTCCAAAGACTTAGCGACCACCCACGCGTGGGTTTATTTCTGGGTTCTTGACTTCCGGTTCCAGTCATCTGTGTGTCTGTTTTTATGGCAGTGCCACACTGTTCTGGTTACTATAATTTTGTAATATTAATTAAAATCAGGCAGTGCAATGCTTCCAATTTTGTTTTTCTTTCACAAGACTGCTTTGGCTATTCACAGTCTTTTGTGGTTCCATATGAATTTCAGGTTTATCTATTTCTGTGAAAAATGCTACTGAAATTTTAATAGAGATTGCATTGAATCTGTAGATTGCTTTGGGTAGTATGGACAATTTAACAATCAACTCTCCAATCCATGAACAGGGAATACCTTTCCGACTTTTTTTTTCCACCTTTCCAACTATTTGTCTCCAATTTCTTTCATCGATGCTTTATCATTTTTAGTAAAAAGATCTTTCACCTCCTGGGTTAAATTTATTCCTAAGTATTGTATTCTTTTTTGATGCTACTGTAAGTGGGATTGTATACTTAATTTCTCTTTCCAGTGGTTGTTAGTGTATCGAAGTGCAACTTATTTTTGCACCCTGATACTTGACTGAACTTGTTTATTAGTTCTAATAAACAGACTGTTTGGGTTTTCCATATGTGAGATCACATGCAGACAGACAACTTTACTTCTTTCTTTCTGACATAGATGTCTTGTATTTATTGTTATCGCCAAGTTCTCTGGCTGGGACTTCAAGCACTACGTTGAATCGGAGTAGTGAGAGTGGGCGTCACTGTCCTATTCCTGGTCTCAGAGGGAGAGCTTTCATCTTGTTACCACTGAGTATGACGTTAGCTGTGGGCGTGTCACATACGGCTTTTATTACGTTGAGGTACATTCCTTCCCTACCCAGTTTGTTGAGAGCTATCATAAAAAGATGCTGAATTTTGTCAACTGCTTTTTCTCTGTCTACTGAAATGATTATATGATTTTACCCTTCATTTTGCTAGTATGATTTATCACATTTATTGATTTGTATATGTTGAGCCACCCTCGCATCCCAGAGATAAATCCTACTTGACCGTGGTGTATGATCCTTTTAAAGTACTTTGAATTCAGTTCGCTATTACTATGTTGAGAATTTTTCATCTGTGTTCATCAGGGATACTGGCCCGTAACTTTCCATCTTGCAGTGCCTTTGTCTGGCTTTGATAGCAGGGCAGTGCTGGCCTTGCAAAATGAGTTTGGAAGTGTTCCCTCCTATTCATTGGAAAAGTCTGATGTTTGGTACTAATTCTTATTTAAATGTTTGGTAGAATTCATCAGTGAGGCCATCGGGTCCTTATAACTTTTCTTTGCTGCAACTTTTGATTACCATTTTAATCTCTGTCCTAGTAACTGATCTTCAGATTTTCTATTTCTCCCTGACTCCATCTTGGTAGGGTGTATGTTTCTAAGAATTTTCTTCTAGATTACTGAATATTTAGCTTGTGTATAACTTTCCATGTTTTTATATCCATTCTTCTGATATGCTTGCTTACGTTTCATTCACTCGTACTTACTGTAAATATTGATGTAGAGGGTTAACATGTAACAGTTTGCTATTCGTTTCCTATGTGTCACACGTGCCTTTTGCTCACTGCTCTTCCTTTACTGCCTGCTCTCTTTTGTGCTTAACTGATATTTCTTAGTGCATCATTCAATTCTTCTTTCCACTTTTCAACTATATTTTAACGTATTTTCTTTGTGGTTGCTCTAGGAATTGCAACATACATAGGAACTTATCACAATCTACTTTTATCAGTCCTAACTTAATATTGTAAATACACAGAATTACAGTTGCAAAACAGATGCATTTCATCCTCTGCTCCTTTGTACGTATGTATTATCATCACATGTGTTACCTCTGTATACGTTAGAATCCATGCTTCGTTCAGTCTCTTCTGTGACTCAAGGAGGAGAGACAGATCCAGCCTTCCGAGCTTACCCCAGCGTCTGCATTTCATCAGGTCGTCTCCTCCTGTGCACCTGAGCTACCATCTGGCGTCACTTCCTTTCGCCCTGAAGGGTTTCCTTCAGCACTTCTCTGGAGCAGCGAGGAGTTTTCTCAGTCTTCATCTGTAAGTATCTTTACTCCACCTTTTTGCAAGTACCATAGTCCTTGCTGAGTGCTTGAAAACAGACTTATTTCATACGTGTATTTCGTCCAGTGTTATAACTGCTTACCATCGGCTGGCTAAGGCCTTGACAGTTTCTCCATCACAGCCAAGTCTTGGAGAAACTTCGTACGTTTTCGAATATACATTTTCATCAAATATTCATTAAGTATTTAACTTTTTTTAATGTTAAACTTGCAAGGCAGGGACAAAAAATTAAATTGTTTCTAAGTTTGCACAGCCACTGGAGAGCTGAGCTGTTAAGTCCTATTGTTTTACCACAAATACTACACTTAGTCTATCAAACTTCTCGCCGTATTTCACTAATCTTCACATACTTTCATTATGATTTTGACCTATTACATTTCCCCTCTCCTGATATTGTATTTTTCAAATTACTTAATTTAGATAAAATAATTTTCTCATTAAAAGTAATGAAACAGTATTAAAATTTTTATTAATCCATGCATTTTACTAAAAGTCCAGAATTCTGAAGTAGTCAATCTAAAGGACACGGCACATTCCCAGGGGAGTGCAAGTGCCCGCTGCCACACTTCGGACCTCAGGGGGCTCTGACTGACGCCTTCTCTGAGCAGTCCCTCCTCGTTTATCCCCCCCCCCCCCCCCCCCCCCCCCCCGCCCCACTGCTCCCTCTGGCTGTTCGGCACAACGTACAGGCTGCAACATACTTAGTGCTGAATTTTATGCTGCTTTCTCCTGAACCCAGTGGTTTCATGGGAAATTCGGTTTTCGAAGAGATTATAGTATTGTGCTAACATCACAGCAGATGATTCAAAAGGCGAGTGATTTAAAAATATGCCATCATGCAAATTAACACCTGATACAAAACGCTTGCAGATCAGTGATTCCACAGAAATAATTAAGATAACTTAGGTAAAGGTAATTTTGAAAGGGCTTCAAGTTTCTTAGCTTTGAACAGCACATTGATCCTTTTATAATAATGTAGTTGGACTTTATTATAAATAAAAGATATGTCAATCTGACTAAGCCCCTTTTAAACTCTTACGATCAAACAGTAAAATGAATTGACTGGGGCACAATATTGACAAGTACTCCAGGGTGCTATACTGCAGGACAAATTATCTCCGGTCACCGCAGGGCAGGCAGTTTCGATGCCCCAGGATCATGAGTTAATGAGGAAGTGAGTGGTTCTCCAGGGAGCTGCAGAAAAGGGTAGAAAATCGACGGTGCTTTGGTAATTTCCTCCTCAGCCCGCAGAGAAACCAATCCTGTGTACAATGGCTGACACACTCAAGACCAATGACCTTAAAGATGAATACAAGTTATTTTTTTAAGCAAAAACCTGACTTTCTTAATAATAATTTTTAAACACATTTATATTTTTTCATGATGGGTTGTAACAGTTTCAAAACCTCAACTAAGAAATAATCTTCCTGCCTCTTACTCTTCCTTCATCAGGCTCTGAACCGATTTCTGGACCCCCCCCGCCCCCCACGGCTCCGCGGGTTTCTCAGTCAGACTCAGGTTCAGTCTTATGGCCGTTTCCACCCCAGTTTACTGTCATGAAGGGATCTCCTTCTCCTGGGGCATTCTCCAGAAAGCATCTATACACTGTAACATTTAGAATATTCTACTCTGTCATTTAGACTATTTTACTTTTTCCTATTCATGGTTTTACTCAAATTTGCTCAAGAATTCTTCCCTGACTCATCATTTTCTCTGAACTCATACATACAACTTCAGTGCCTGTATTGGCGGGGTAAGCCTAAGTAAGTTCATGTATTTTCGTAGAGCCCCAGATGCCTAGTTTTTAAATTAGGGACAGTATCACGCACATGATAGTTGAGAGTTGCAAGGATCAAATCCATCATCTGCATTTAACCCCCATGATAGTTTTTACAAACTTTGAAGAATAATATAATGGTAATGATAAGTATAATAATGCAAGAAACCCACTATGCGTTCTAAACAAGTTACGCCCGGTGCGTAAACTCACGCGTGCGACGGACTTGAATGCCTGTAATGCGCCCTGCTCCTCCACGATGCAGGAGAAAGCCCGCCAGAGAGCGACCCCGGCATCGCTCGTCCCATCAACTTGATCGTCGGTATTGACCACGAACACGAAACCAATTCTGGAAGGAGGAGATCAGTAAGGAGTGTCACAACTACTCCTCGAACCACAAGAAACCACGATTTAAAAGCATCATTAGACTGTAACATCTAAATGGAGAGAATGTGTCAGTAAATGGGGAATGGGAAATCCCATTATTTAAAAAGGTTTGTTTTATAATTCCTGTTCACCAAAATCTTCATATCTGGTAGATTCCTGCAAGATGTCTACTCTCTGGTGGTAACATTATCAAATGACCGTGTTTTTCTGGAGGGAGGAGAGAAGGGTACTCTTCACACACCCACAGGGAAATAAATGGATTCATCTTGAAGTGCCCAAAGTGATCCGATTACTCTCTCGGGAAGATAAACAAGATTACTGAGCAGCCCCCATGGACCGAGTCTATGACGTTACACGGCACTCCACAGCACACGGCTGCGCCGTGTCGGGCACCAGAGAGAAAGCGCTGCTTTGCAGTCCACACTGGTACTCTGTAGCACACCACGGACATCGCTGGGTCGCCTCCAGCGGACAGTGTGTTACAAACTGATGGTTACCGTACCTAAGAGGAACGCGACGATAATATAAATTTTCGGCAAGTTTTATAAAATCCAAGGTATATTCTTGAGCAGGATCAATAAACAGAACCTGAAAAAAAGTAGACAGTCTATCATCATTATTTTAACACTTTAGAATTTTCGTAAAATTCAAGTTTAGTCTAATTTCTACAGCTGAAAGTATAAAACTCAAGGTTTTTAAAAAGAAATTTCTAGCAATTCTAAGAATTTTAAAGATACGACACGCATGCCAACGACACGGTGCCTCCGTCTGCTGGCCTCACTGATCGACGGTAGGGAAGGATCTCTAGAGGCTACACATCCAGTACGGTCACACACAGAACTTACCGACACATGACTCATTTTCCTTTTGAGGCACACCATAAAATTATTTTTTACAAAAGTGAAATATGTTGTTCTAAATGTTCATTGGATTTTCTAAGTTTTTTAACACAGGAAATAGTAATACAATTTTGAACCCCCTCTAAAAGCATTAAGGTAACTGATCACTCTAGGTTGATGTAGGAAATAAAATATTCACTTTCTATACAAAAAAAAAAAAACCCTAGGTGTTTCTCCATAACTTAAAGTTCTGTAAGGTTGTTTATGTTATAATAATGACTTTATATTCTAAGGTGATAAAATGGTATTCACGTATTTCCCCATGAAATGTACGAAATCTTGATCGCACAGAAGGAAGGAAATGTAAGAGCAGCCCGTCGACTCCGCACTGGCGTCACGGAAGTGCAGGCAGGCCCCGCGACCGGAGGCGCGTCAGTGACCCCTCAGGCTCTGGACCCCGGCTCAGCCACGCTGTTCCAGCGTGCGCATCGGGCAAACTCCTGGACCCTGCCTCAGCCAAGCTGTTCCAGCGTGCGCATCGGGCAAATGCTCCTTCCCTTAGTCCTCAGATGCCTGTTTACCAGGAACAGGGGAATCTGAAAAGATCGCCGATACCTTTATTAAAAATGTATGCAAAGTGTCAAAACATGAAACTCACCAAATTATGAAAATTACGCCTTACGGAAGGTATTTTTCCAGGGAACACTGGTTTCAGAAGTTCCTGGCAGCTTGCGGGCCAGGCGGCATAGAAGCCATCATTTTCTAAGTCGTTGATCCACTAGAAAAGAACACAGAAGCCTGTCAAAGCTGTACCAACACTCAAATCCCCTTCAAAGGCAGACCTCACCCCGCCCAAGGACACGTGGAAATACACACAGGATGCTCTGCGTTAGACTGATGAAATGCAGGAAGTCAGCTGAACATTCTTCAATTAAGGAACACATCACAGGCAACGACTTTGTATTAACACTGCCCTTTACACGAAGCCTTCTTCCCAAATTGCTGGCTCCATTTTACTCATGTTTTTTTATATTAAAAAACAAAATTGTATTAAAATTACTCTCCACAAACCACTGGAGAGAGACACATGCTTATCAGCAGTGCAGGAGGCAACAAAGCCCTCCGCCTTCCCTCTCAAAGTTTACAGGCTTGGACACAAGAGAATTAAATGCCTTTTAAAAGTTATAGAACATATACTAACTAAAGTACACGGAAAAAAATAAGGCGACTCAAAATAAAGTGTAAGAGCTCTGGAAATGGGTCGTGGTGACTGCCGTACAGCTCTGTGGGCGTACCCAATGCCACGGAGTTTCATCCTTGAAGTGACTAAAAGAGCCTATCTTGTGTTTTTCTTTTACTTCTGTCAACAACCACTCTGTGACACTCTGAGGCAGACACTCCCTGGAGAAGACTGCCCCTGCAGGTGTCCAAGGGCCCGAGAGCGGGGGCCTGGCAGTGGTGGCATGGGGCACCGGGGCCCAGGGAAACGGGGCTCGGCAGAAGCAGGGCCGCTCCGCCCCCCGTGGGGTGGCTGTGCTCCACTGCCCGCCGGAGGGGCCAGCGTGTTATCTTGCACGTGCGGCTCGGAAGTCTCTTTACTGACCGACTTCTTATGTCTGGAACAGCCCTGGAAAGTATGCCCCTCCTTTTCTCAGTGTGACCCACACTCTCAGCACTTTCCTACGAAGCTTAAAGAGCACAAATGCTTAAAATAAAAGGCATAACACAGTTAAGATTACTAACATGGTCATTCCTTTTTCTGATAAAGTATTTTTAGAAAAGACTATTATCAAGCTTCAAGATACCCGAGTAAAAGTAGAATCCAGCCAATGAAAGAATATGGTCTAGCAGGGGTTTCCAAACTTTTGGCATCTCTGGGCCACATGTTAAATACACTGTGACACGTACTCACAGAAACATCACATAATGTTTTAAGTACGTTTACGATTTTGTGTTGGGCCGCATTCACAGCCATCCTGGGATGCATTCAGCCCGTGGGCCACAGGTTGGACAGCCCCGGAAGAATAGGAAAAACAGCCACAATAAACATCTCTGATAACAAGTCGCTTAGTGCTCTAGGAAACACGAAGGGTGACTGGTTAATTACTCATGTGATTCTCCCCGAGTCCGAGGACCTCGAGGCTCATGGCGCAGGCGTCATTCCACGGCGCTTAGACCGTGGGCTGCATCTGTCGGGGGGGGGGGGGGGGCAGTTGGGGCAGGACAGAAAGAACTGCAGTAACTGAGGTCCCGCAGAGCCAAACCCTCCCGTCTTTACATCAAATAGTCAGCAAGACATTCAGAGGTTATAGTTTTTCTCTGTAAACCTTTTTTTCCTGATCATAAAGGTGTGGGCGAAGGTAGGTTTACAGTTTTAAGTACATAAAGCAAAGTTTATTATCTGTACTATTTATCAATTATTGTATTATTTGTCTTATAACTGTAAACCTACTCCTGCCCACTCCTGTGGAATACATATGCACAGCTAAAAATGTGCCATTTACAGAGAATTATGAAAAAAATCCAAAACTGCCCATTAAATCACATCACCCATTAACAACTTAACATTTTGATATATCTGTTTTCTGATCCTGTGTCTGCCTTTTCACACGGTGACCTCACATGTCCGAATTTTTTACTTAACAGGAGGACACAACCACAGTCTCCGATTATTAAAACACATTTGTAAACATAATTTTAACATCTGAATGATACTCAACCATATAGATACATGATTTCCCGCATCTGTTTGACACACAACTTGTTTCTGTTTGCAGCAATGACCACACCTCCGGGGAGGAACTGTCCCCCATTTCCCGCCATTTCCCACACGGGAGTGTCCGGGGCGAGGCGTGTGGGCGCTGTGAGCCCCGCGGCCACGATGGCTGAGAGCGCTGCGTCTGCGAGTGCTCCTTCCCTGTGCCCTGTCACCCTGCCCTCCTGGCTCCTGACGCAGGGTGCCATCTTTATTGCTACTAAGGTTATTTTATTACACGGTAGCTATTAAGATATTATTTGGAGTTTAAAATTTTATATTATAAATCATTTTGTCTTCCAAATGGCTTTTGGAAAACAAAGCTTTTGATCTGCTTACTGTCGCTTCAAACCCATTTTTATTAAAGTCTCATTAATTCTATTAGGCTTTCCTTGGGGAGTTTTAATTATGTAATCTTATGTTATGCAATATTTTTATTTTCTAATTTCTAATAGTTATTTTTATAACACTGAATCATAATGGTGATTTGAACATTCTCATCTTGATTGTGTTGTAATTAGAATTATCCCCGAGTTTCATTAAAAACTTATGTTTTTATATTTGTTTGAGACAAATATTTATGTAGGCATTCGAAGAATATCAGTATTTACATTTACTGAGTACCCACTAAAGTCAGGGATTTATTGGTGAGAAAAAAAAGGATAAAATTCCTACCTTGGAGAAGTTTATGAGGTCTAGGAAAAACAGACATCAAAGAACCACAGGAGAAATGAAAAATTGTAACTGTGCTAAGGATACAGATTGTAGTTCTATAGTATAATAAATACGTATATATATATATATATATATATATACACACACATATATATACATATATGCAAGTCTGAGCGTGCACGTGTGGGTGTGAGTGTCAGAGAGACAGAGATGATTCCGCAGGCCCGGGTTGCTCACACCTCGCACAGTTCCAAGAAGGGCCTGTTTCTGTGATAGAGGTTCTCCAGGCTGGCTCCTGGGAACTGAGCTCTGGAATGCCCTGACTAGGAGGTTTCTGCCTGCTTAGGGCCCTGCTGCACGCTGCGGCAGGCCGTATGAAGTGCTCACACAAGCAATGCAATTTATGATCAGCGCCTGCATTTCCTGTGAGCAGCTGGAGTGTCAGGACCGAGAGCAGTCGTGTGGCCTGCACAACCCACTCCTTTCCCAAACCCTGGGCTCCAGGCTCCAGCAGACTTCCCTGGCAGGTAGCACTTTGCATGTATCGTCACACACTGAATTAAGAATGTTCTGTACAAGTTCACTAGGAGCAGATTCTTGGAAGCTGGTACCCAGCTCCCTCTGGACTCTACCCCATGCCCTCTCTCCCTCTGCTGATACTACTTTGTAGTCTTCTGCTCTAAAAAGTCACAACCAAGGGTATAACGATTCCTAGGCTTTCTGAATCCTTTTAGCAAACCACCAGACTTGGTGGTGCTCTTGGGGACTCCCTGACACAACGTGTGTGTTAAAACATCATCTGGGGTACTTGTGGAAAGCTTCTCCCAGGAAGCACTGCTTGGAGATGGAGTCTGAAAAAGAAAGTTCACTGGACAGAGGGAGGGACATCTGCATTCCAGACACGGGATAAGGGACAGTGGTGGAAAGAATGGTTCATAGCCTAAGGAGCGAAAGGAAGGAGCAAACCATTCACAGCCTCACAGGCCACACGCAGGCGTCTGAGCTGTAGCCAAGGGAGAGGGTGTGACCAGGTCTCCGATGCCTCCTCAGACCGTGTCCCACAGACCAGAATCCAGGCGGGCACTGCCATCGGGCCAGGCGAGATCTCCACTGTATTCCGGTGGCAACCCTGCAGCCCTCTGACTCTAACTGCCCGGGGTTTTGTCACCGCTGCTGCTCCCGGGGTAGCTCTGCTGCTCTCGCTGGCGGTGTTTTTACCTTTACATCAGGGGCGGAGGCTGAACCCGTGGGTGGGCGTCCTTGTGAGGAAGCGCAGAGAACACTGGGAGGGTGAATGCAGGTGCAGGGGCCAGAGGGGCAGCTCAGTATTCTCACTCTTTCTTCTGAGTTCTGCTACACGGCCTTTCCCATCGCTTATGTTTATTCTAAAGCCTGACGAGATCTGTTTTTATATGAAGTCTTACATCCACTAAAGGTTTTGAAAACAAGGAATTGCATGCACACTTACCATTATCGAAGAGTGCCGAATGTCCAATACATAGTTACTGTCCCGAACGCGTGAATTTAGCTTTAGAAACTTGCTCATGTCTTCTCTGCCGAGCCCGAGCTTCTGAAGCCCGTACATCCTCTTCCCTTCTAGCCTCAGCGTGTCCAACACACTTCACGTTCGAAGGAAAGAGACGAGTTTTATTTTGATTTGCCAACACTTAAAAACATCCTTTAAGGTTTGTAACTTTTTCAAAGCATCAGAAACAAGTTTCACTGGTATTTTTATTAATAGCAGGAAAACATCTAATTATTGAACTCATTAACAAATTAGGCAAGGAGTTCTAGTTAGTTATCCAGGTTAAAGTTACACTGAGGGTTCTTTGTTTTTTTGTTTAGTGATTAACAAAATCTCATCTAAAAGACAAGACAACGAGGAACACGGCATACTGGCTGTACTCCTCACCAAAGCAGCAAGAATATGCCCACCCCTGAGCAAGCCAAAAATGAAGGGGAAAAACATAAGTCACTCTTCTGATAAATCTACTGCAAAAACAAGATAAACATGACCTAAACTGTGAAATTAGCACAGAGAAAGCCCTGTTAAAGCATGCAAGTTCACATCTGTTTAGAATACATGTTAATATGTGTAATTATATATACAATTTGTTAGCCCAAACATGATAGAAAGTATTTCTGATAAAAATAACATCAATAAATAACCCTATTGTCTTCCCCTTTCAGAAATGAATGGAATCAGATGGATTCCAAGCAATAGATGGATTTTAGAATATAGTTTCCAGGGAGAGCTATAGAGATACACATCTAAAAATTAGAGATTTCTTAACCCCTTTAGTCTAAATTTTCTCACTTATAAAATAAAAATTTTGGATTAAAACTTTATGATGCTCATTGATCACTTTTTATGCAATTGAATTTAAATATTCTCCATGGCTCTGGAGCTACCATCTTGGTTATTTCGAGCTAGTTTCAAAAGGAAACAAACCCCTAACAGAGAAACTAGACAGCTACAGGGTACACTGGAAAACACATGAGATCTCGAACGCAGCTGCCACTTGCTGTGTGTCCCCGTCTCTGCACGAGGTCTCTCCAAGTCCTCGCTCCCGTCTGGGCACAGAGAGCAGTCACAGTCACTTCGCAGGGTGCTCGTGCCAGTGAGTGACTGCTGGGCACACAGCTGCCCTCAGCCAGCATTAGCTTCTTCCTGGCTCTTCCGAAATCACAAATTTTGCAAACTGATTTAAAAAAATGGTTCTTTAAATGTGCTAGGTTTATTTATCAATAAAATTCCTTCTATTTCTGGACTCCTACATAATTCTCATGCTTTTCTTTCAAATATGCAGTTACTTTCTTAGTTTGCTGGGAACGCTTCGCTGGCTTCTGCTGCCCTTGAGCTACGCGGCCCAGACTCCAGCCTGGCAGACGCCGACCCTCGCCCACCCCGGTGGTCTCAGTTTCCGCCACCTCCTCTTCACGCCCCAACGTGGCTGCACCCGATTCTCCTCTCTCCAGGGCGCCGCGCGTGCCGTGCCTCCGCTCTGCCACCTGCCTGATTCATCCTTCACCTCTTACCTTACCTGTCACTTCCTTGGAGAAATCCGAACTCCACTGTCCCCACGTTCCACGAGAACTAATGCATAAGCTCCCAGAGCGCCGCACACTACCTTCTATAAAACTTCTCACGCGGTAACTATTTAGCGTCAGTTACTCCACTAGGCTGCCATTTCACTCCCCGAGACTTCCATCTAGTTCACCACTACACCCCGAGTGGCAAGTGGTTTCTGCAGAGAAGTAGGCACTCCAAGACTCACTAAAGTGAACTTTAATATTGGGTTGATTTTATAATACTGAATTTTAATGTCGCCTGCATTAAACACACACATTTACCAGGAGGTCAGAAGAACTCTCTGGCAGACGACTTCCTTCAGATGCAGGCGGATGTTCGCAACAGGGGCTGTCAAGCCCCCTTTGCGGCCGGCCCTTTCTCTGCGATTGTCTGCGGCAACACGACTGGAGCACGGACAGGCTGGCTATCAGAGCGGGTGCCACCACATGGTACCAGTTTCCGGTACCAGCTTCCGTCGGCCCGCTAACTGCTGAGGGGACCACTCAGAGATAAAGATGTGCTCCTGGCCCTACAGCAGCCAGATGAGGCCCCACTAGTGGGCATCCTCAGCTGACTCGTCCGAGCTGCCCTCCTCCCTGTTCACTGCCCACAACCCAAAAACAAAACCGGAGGCAGGAAAGACGTGCCAAGTACTCCGCCTCCCAACTTCGCTCATTGCCCCCACGTGCACCTCTGCCCAGATCCAGGCAGAACCTCAGTGACATGACACTTTCTTCCTCTCCACGCTCCCCATCATTTCCTTCCAGTCGGCAGGCTCTTCACCTTTTACCTACACGTTCTGATCTTTTTCTGAGAACCTCTTTGTTTGTTTGGCACTAAAAATGTCAGAAGTGTAACTACCCTCACACATCTTGTTTCCCTCTAAGGGGATTACAGCAGCTACGAGTGACCACTTTGGTGAGGAGCGAACAGGAACCACGTACCCTGCGGCACACTAATTACCGGGTGGAGGAGCCACGGGGCTTGTATTTCTCAAACAACCTACAGCCTCTCTACATTACACGGCACCATGTCTCTGCTATGGAAATCTCCCCCTATATCAACACAGAAACTCCCCACAACCTGCCTTCCATTCCACTGCTTTTCCAAACCCGTCCTCACTGCTCCTGAGCACAAATGAAACTTCGTCCCTGTGAAGTCTGCAGGCCAGGGGCTAACAGCTGCCATTCTCCCAATCGGAGGTCCGCGGATCAACGAAATAGAGAGAGAAGCCCCATTCGAACTCCCTCCTCTGCTTCTCAGTCTTCCCTGTTTTCCTACATACTTCCAAACTGGCATGAAAATATAATAAACAAGTTAACGTCAATAAAATATATTTAACTGAATTCACAATGAATGTCTGAAATAAAGTACTATGTCACAAAATTCACTTTATCCTACCAATATCAATTTTTAAAGTACTTTTATGCTTGTCTTTAAAAATAAAATAAATTCAACTGATTTCTCTTTTTCCGGCCCGTGACTGATTTATGAGCCAGTGGCGGGAATGAAAGACTATTTAATTCTGCTCCAGAGCATTTTTGAAAAAAATTTTTTTACACAAGGAAAAAGACAGCACCCTGAATTCTGTAATTCAGATTTCCTTCTGAACACACACAAGTACTTTAATTTCTCATGGAAATGTCTTTCTTCTGGAGAATGCTCTCACATCTTCCCCCCCCCCCCCCCCCCACCCCGGAGGGCAGGGCGCCCTGGCTGCCGGGACACGTTCCCGCTGAAGGGTCGGCCGCCTGCTCTTCAGCGAAGGGCAGCTGCAAACAGCGGGCTCAGCACAGGCCCGAGGCTCCGAGACCTCAGCGTCCCCACCTGGAGAACGCCCCGAGGTCTCTCCCAGTGCCGGTGTTCTGAGACATTTTCTACAAACACGACAGAAACCTTTTATCCGATCCAAAATGTGTTTGCTTTACCTTTCAAGTGGTTATTTGAAATTCTGACGAACACTAAGTTCAGGGCAGTATTTCCTTTCGTACAGGCCACGGTCTGCGTGCACCGATAACGCAACGCGTACCTGAAAGGGCCGTGGGCGTCCGCGTCCACACGAAGGCCGTTGATGTACACACGGGCGTCCCCCGGGTGGATGTCACGTCTGTCGAGAAGGTCCTTGAAATGGAGCAGAACAACAGGTGACCGAGTCGCATCCCCACAGCGGCCTGTGTCAGGAGGCTGCAGGGTTTCACAGAGTCAGACGGCCCACATCTCGGGCTTCGACAGCCACGTCCTCTCTGCCCTCTCGGGCAACCGCTCGACTGCGCCCTCGCAGCACGAGAGCGACCAAAAACATAAGCACACGGGCACGACGACATTCCAGTGAGACTCTCGCCTGTAAACGCCGGTGGCAGGCCAGATGTGACTTACAGGTGGGCAGCAGTGCGCCCACCCCAATCTAGAGATGGGCATCTGGGGACAGGTTAGAGACACAAATACCTACATATTTTGATTTTGCAATATGTGAAATTAAAGTGTGTGTGTCCACACTCGCACACTGAGAATTCGACAGCTGGCACGTTGCTATTCGTCCATCCCGGGACTCAGAACTTTGGTGGATGTGTAACTGTTTGGAGATCACTCTAAATTCATAAAGGTTCCCGTCAGAGCAGTGTTTTGATGTTCCGTGTCTTTTCATTCAGTAACTATCGCTCGAGTGTGTGCTGGAAGTAACTCCAGGCATCCGGGCAGCAAGTAACAGTAGGAAAGGCGCTGTCCTCCCAGCACAGCACGGTCGTTAAGACCGTAACGAGGGAGTCAGTCTACTGTGAACCTTAGTCCTGCTACTTGCTAGTGGTGAAGTCTGGGTAAATTCACTGAGCTTCTCTAAGTCTCAGTTTTCTCATCTGTACAATGGAGTACTGATATCTGTCTCATTGGTTTGTTATAAAGTTTAAATATATCATATACCTGTGTCTACTCAGATTTATAGTACTCACAAATAAAGCCTTTATTTTTACTATTATCGGTGTAGGCAAATTAGTTTAGGAAAAAAACAAATTTTAAAATAGTTCATTTTAAAGCGATCACATGATAAGTGACCTAATAGAGGTCTGTATAAATTACGTACTCCGGAAAGGCAGATGAAGAAACCAACTTGAGGAAACTCAGAGAAAACTTGGCAGAGTTAAGTGTTTCTGTGTGTTTACCATTCACCATGCCAGGTGGGGCACATACACGGGAGGAAAAGAGGAACTCAATTTGTAACATGACACAGTATTTCCACTGGATTACACAGAACACTGGCAAGAGATTCAAGCCCAGCATCCCCAGGTTCAAAGGTAAGACCCGGGTTTGCCTTCAGCTCCGTCTCAAGCTCTGCCAGCGCCTCACCTGGTCTGGGGCACTCAGTCGGAAGCGGGAAGCCCCTCAGGCACACAGTGTCCCTGAGGTGCTAGCTCCCTCAGGGACTTGTAAGCCAAGCACAGCGCTTTGAACCAAGATGCTCAAAAGGGTAATAACTGAACTTAACCGCTGAAACACGGCCAGTCTATTGGAGACTGACACTGACCAATTCTTCCTCCTTCCCCCAGAGAGGGGCCTTAACCCCGGTAAACCACCCTGAGGGTAACATTCAGGAGGCAGCCTTTCTCAAATCAAGGGTAAGAAGTCAGTCTGCAGCCCTGTGGTGAACCCGACATCCCCGAAATCCTCCTTCTCAAAGGAAACACGAGAACTGCTGCATTCCAGTATGAAGAATGTTCTCTACATGAATGCTTAGCTTTTAAAAGGAAAGGTTTCTCCTAAGGGCAGAGAAGTGGTAGAGGTCCAAGTCCAAGGACATGAACAATTTCAGGTCCCGAAAGCCTGGGTTTTCAAGGGCTAGTCTCCGAAGGCCAGGAAGAAACTTGGGCTCAGCCGGCATGGGAGAGGGTGACAGAGAGCCTCGTGCGCAGGCTCCGGGACGGCTCCCCTGCCGGGGAAAGGTGACCCAGAGAACAAAGTGCCTGCAGAATCCGAGCAGGAGCCTGCCGCTCTCGCCCTGGCTGGAAGGAACAGCTGTCTTCCACAACAATCCATCGCCTCTGCTTTACCTTCATAGGCATTGGAGGCTAGACTTCTCACTACTTTTACAGTCCAAAAAACACGCACAGACCTTTTATTTACTGTGGAATTAAGTTAGGAGTGATCTTAGCCTTTGAGCAGAAACAAATATAAATCCCTACAGAGACATATGACTTCATTCAAAGAAAAAAAAAGGGGGAACAATGTATTGTGACACCCCTGTACAACCAGCGGGACGGGGCACTACCTGAGCTGAACAGCTCCTCAGCTGACTGGCTGAGGTTAGAACAGTAACTGGGGTTTACAAACAGGTCTGGAGGTCCCTAAACTGAAACTAGATGCCTTCTGAATTTAAAAATCTGAAGTCAAATCAGATATAAATCTAAATATAGGGGAAATTTTTCTTCCAGGATGTGGACAAAAAAGATTCTAAAGGAGCGTGTTACAGGGGAACTTTTAGAGAGGTTATTCTGATGACGGGAATTTTTCTAGAACTGTGAAATTCTCATGTATTCTAAGTAATCAGTTGACATAATTAGGAAAGGTGTGAACTTCTTTTTGGATCAGTCTAATCCTTTATTTAGCATTTACATTTAAGTATCTCACCTATTTCTTATGTAACTATGCAATTAAAACAGTGTTTCACACCCTGCTGAAGCAAAATTAAGAAGTTACCAGACTACTGACCACATTCCCATTTTTTCCCTTCCGAACAAGAAAATGGCAATGGACCGATTAATGTAACAGTCAACAGCAAGACAACCCACTGGTTAAGAACACCAAAAGCGGTTTCCGGCTGATCTCTGAGCAAAATAAGAACTGTTAACTTCCAAGGAAATCTGCTGTACTTTGGAGTTACAGCTATTGTCTCCCGAGTAAACCGAACCCCAAAGTTCAATTGTCCAACTTCGGCATAGTCTGAGTTTCTGAATAACCTTTGCTGAGTCCCTGGTTTACAACTACATAAAACCCTGCGCAAAGGATCCTCATGCTCCTTCCAGGCCTTCTCCTGCCCGGGCCCCCAGCCCCTCTCAACGGCCCATAGAGGTGACTGTTCCACCCTCCACCCCCCGTTGTTTGTTCACAACCTCTGGTGTCCCTCTATGCAAATACTTGATACCTACACATACGCATCGTGTGTTGCCCTTCAACACACACACACACACGCATGATAAACTTACTAACAAGAATTTCAACCATTAAACTATTATAAATCTGGTGCCTCTGTATAACTTTTACTGTGAGTGAAGACAGATCATCTTTCTACATGTTCAAAGTCCATTATTATTTCCTTTCTCTGTGGTTACCTTTCATTTACATGCTTTGCATAAACTGTACTCCTGCTGTACGTAGGTGAGATGTACTGGCCGGGACACACCTCCGGGGTGTGCACATGCTCAGTGGACTCTGCAAGGGACTTCCCAAGACTCTGACCCCCAGTCACGGCCCTCTTTCCCAGGGCGGGCAGTCCAGTTCGTTCAGTTACTGCCCACACCCCCATGCGGTAGGAGGTAACATGAACTTCTGGTCCAAACACACTTTCCCAAGATTAGGGACATGAAAGCCGTTATTATCATCCTTATCTTTAGTCATCAGAGTGCCCTGAAAGAGCAGGCCCAACGAGATGATAAAATAGGGTCGTGATTATGTAGCTTACTGATTAAAGTCAAGATTTCCTCACCAGGGTAAACGCCCTGATCGAAGGCGATAGGACGCCCGTGGTTGATACCATCTTCCTGCCTCCTTCTATTTTGGCACTCCTATCAGAAGCCTGGAGCTGTGGCAGCAATTTGGCAGCCATAAAAGGAGAAAACCATGCCTGGGGACACCCTTTAGGACTTTTATACGTGAGAAAAGCAAACCACTTTTGGTGGCCCTGGGCATCTGGTATTGTATTACTTAAAACCAAACTGAGTCCTATGCCATAGAGCGAGGCCATGTTCTAGCACCTCACGAGTATTACCGCAGGTAGGGTCATTGGGGTCTTCAGGTCATCTAAGAACCATTAGGCAGAATCTCACCAAACTCCCAGTCGCTTCTGTCCTGCGTGCCATAGGATTCTAGTAATGTTCCAATGGTCCTAACCCTGACTTGGTCCTCAAGTTTTAAAGCAAAACTAATTGTGAGAAAGAAGAATGAATAATTCACAGCCTTTATTCTTTATCCTGTGAAGAAAGCCGTACCACACGAGCACAGGGCTTGGAGCCCAGGCTGAGTGAGGAGGGGAGAGAGACACACGGCAGGAAAGGCTGGACTAGAAATCGCGCACTGTGCATAGACAGCACAGAAATGGAAAAACTGGAACTGTTTATTAGTCAAAAAATACAACATTTCCTTTTTTGTATGAAACTGAAGACCCAAAGTCTGAAACAGTGAGAGGAATACAGTAAATTCTTTTAAGAAGGAATTCAAACAAACCTGTTGGTTTTTCTGTATTTCCTTCTTCATTTGTTGATTTACAGCAACTTTGGTCAGAGTCCTGGGAAAATAAATATTGGTGTAATTCACTCCTCCTTTATGTTCAGGACCAATCTGTAGTTCAAGGTAACTGAATAGTCTGTGAGGGAAACTCACAACCCTGAAGGCTCGTGACACAGCCCCACGGCCCCCCGTGAGAAGGGCCCCGCGGCCCAGGGAGAAGGGGTGCCGCGGCTGTCGCCTGACGAGGCCGCCGGGCCAAGGGGTGCAGGCAGAGACTGCGGGGAGCTCCTGGGCACTGACCGTGTGCACTGAGCACTGTCAACCCTGTTTACTACTAGGCACTTATCTCTCAAAACTACTTGATGAAAAATGCTCTTTTGTGTTGTTTTTTCCCCAGAGAAATTCTGCACAAAATCATCAATGCCATCACGTGTGTCCATGCAAACAGGCAATTTTAACCTGCAATCTTCCTCAGAGAGCATAAGTTATAAGATACTGACAATCCTGACTTCACATATTCAATCTTGAAGAGTTTATAACTGCCTTATAAAGAAACTTTTTTTAATTCAGTCTGTTATTTGACTTAACTCCTAAGAATGCTTAGCTATATATCTGTCAACTTAATGCACAGAATAAAATGATATAAAAATTAAAAGATTGTAAATGCAAAGTTGTGCTTTAAGTAAAACTCATGTAAGAAAGGTATATGTGGAAACGACCACAGTGCCTTGGCTGATGTGGCTCAGTTGGTTGGAGCATTGTCCCGTGGACCAAAAGGTCATGGGTTCGATTCCTGGTCAGGGCGCATGTCTGGGTTGCAGGTTTGGTCCCCAATCAGGGCGTGTATGGAAGGCAACCGATTGATGTTTCTCTCTCATATTGATGTTTTTCACCTCCTCTCTCCCTCCTTTCCTCAGGTGAGGATAGAAAAAAAACAAACACACACACGCAGTAAGTGCACATTATCTCCCAACATTTGGCAGAATTTCATATAAATTAGATAATGCAAACTTCATTCATTTAGCAAATATTTCATTTAAACCAACATTGACTGACTGTTCACCATGGGCTTCAAGGATATGCTCAGGCTCCCAGTGTAGCCGTGAAGCAGTGCCCGCACAGTCCGCCCGGTGCTCTCTGGTGGCCAGCCCTGAAGGGAGCCTTCTGCACCTGAGCCCGTCAGAGGTGGGCTGACCCACCGTCAAAGAGCCAATCAACTATCTTCTTAAAACCAAAATGGTTTTACTCGTTTGTATTTGATCAAGTAATTTCAAAAGCTGCTGTTAATTAAGAGCAACACAGCTGAACACAGTATTTATTAACATACACATTTCATGTTTCATAATGTACTGACGTCTCAAATTCTTGACTGTTTAAATTTTAAAGTCATATCAATATATTCATAATAAAGTGACAAACCTACTTTCAGGGTGCCATGAAAGGTTCTCGGTATCTTGAGGCCAACTATGCACTATTTATCCATCTTACCAAGGTAAAAAGTATCCAGATAAAACCCAGTACACTGCACTGTGGATAAATGCACAAGACAGTGCCTGAGACAAGCAGAGGCCCACCGGCCCCACCCAGGGCCCAGGAAGAGAAGCTGTGAGCAGGAGGGGGCTCGCCAGCCCCTCTCAACAAGATGCTGCCGCCGCCCTTGCCACTGGTTGCCTGCCTTCAGTGGACGCCAGCTTATTTTACGTTTCACTGGTTGCCTATAATTTTATCTTTTGTCATTCCTAATCCAAACACAAGTGCATCAAAGTCATGTGATTCTGTCAACCCTTACAATACATTGTATGTATTGGGTACTTCTAGATATGCCAATGTATCATCTATTGAACTGAGAGATGTGCTAAACGTAACATCAGTATTTCTGGAGGCAGTTCAATTAGATATTCTGCTGGCAAACAGCATTCCACGCGGCACCCATACAATTAAGAAATCACTAATTATTGGGAATTTAAAAGGGCAAGAAGACTGGGCTATACCTTTGGAATAGATCTATTTAAAATAATGCTTTTCATCATTCTTTGTGTTAAACAGAAAATAAATTACATTTTTAGTTATTGCTTAAAAAGGTTTTTCCTTGGATTATCACGTCTCCCTGTTTATATTTTAATGAACTATTTTTTCCTTTCCATCTGCCTCTAATTCAAGAGTTCTGATCTGAAGCATGGAAACTTATGCGTAGAAGCCAGTTTTCTGCTCCAGTGAGAAACCAACATGCATAATGAAGAAAGGCCCCATGTCGTACGCACTGTGTGTACCACAATTAACTGATATCGTTATGTTAAGTGAAATCACCTATTTTCATAAAATGTATTTAATGGAAAGAATCCTGGCTATAATCAAACTAATAAACTTTATTATACCTGGCTTTTATGGGGAAGTTCTGGGAAATGTCTTTCATTAACTTTAAGGCATCATAAACTGGAGCGGCCATTATTTGAGAAGCTGCTTGAAAACTGAGATCTGGAAAGAAAAAAATATCATTAAAAAACCTAGCATAATGTCATACCTTTATAAACATTTTCATGTAATTTATTTAACCCTTCTGGCTATATAATCTTGTATAGACATATTAATACTCTCATATTTAGCATTTTTCAAAATTTTTAAATGGAAACATAGCACTTATTTCCAATTAGGATAAAGTTTACACTTTTATCAATCAGTAATTATCATTTAATACGTAATACTTGTTTTCCCCAAATTACAGTATAACAACTTCAGAATGAGATGCATGAAAAGAAATGCTAATGCGAAGCCATTTTTGTCTATATTTAGGCTAAACAAACAGGCAAGAAAAGGCTCTGATACAAAGAATAACCAAAGGAAGGAAAAAAAAAGTCTGAAGAGCCGATTGTGAAAAGAACGTTGAGGAGGACCTAATGTGTTTACCCCGGTAAATGTGGAACATTCACTTTCCCTTTCGGTATTGTTCTACTTTTATACTACGATAAGAACAAAATCCTAAACTCAGCATTATTTCACCTGCAACAACAGTTCTAGGGGAAGAAAAGCGTGTGTGGCTTCCTGCAGTCCGTCTCCGGGCGCTAGAAGCAGAGCAGAGCCTTCGCCTTCTCACCAAAAGAAAGTGTCTCACACACAAGTAGGGGCTCAACAAACACTGACGAGTGAGTGAATGAACAGTAGAATAACAAGTGAGACCCTTTGTGTTACATTTCTGATCATTCCATTGCTGCTGACGGCATTTATAAACCTAGGAAGGAAGGAAGGGAGGGAGGCAGGCAGAGACAGGGGGAGGGGAGGGGAACATGAGGTGTTAACCCAGACCAAATACTCACCCTGTAGCTCCCAGACTTTCAGAGGCGTCATTTCCTTGCTGCTCTCAATCAGGTACCTCTGGAATGCTGTCAGGTTCGCTCTAAGATCTGAGTACCTTTCTCTGTGTTGGAATATTGAGTAACGTTAATTATCATCACCTCCTACGAATCATATAAGCGGTGTGTTTTTGAAACAAACTCTTCTTGATAATTAGATACAAACTAATTGTTCGTCATTAACAGGATAAATCATGATGCAACTACAGACGCAGAACTTAAATAAGGAGGAAGATACAGGTCTACTTTTTTCAATAAATAAAAGAAACCACACCAAACCAAACCCGGAGGGATGTAGACTCCCTTAGTTGCTTATAGGGCAACATTACTATAAGGGTAGTAAGAGATCAAGGGGGAGGGCAGATTATTATGCTGTGTAGTTTTTATTTTAACCTTTTATAAATTGTAAGTATTGCTTTATAATTCAAAATAAATACTATTTTACAAGGAAAGACACTAATGCTTTCTATACAATCTTAGAGTCTACTCTATTTCTGAAAAGTTTCATGTTTGAAATGAATCAATAGCATAAGAATTTTGCCTAACATTACACATATCTAGGTATCCTGTAGAGAGTGCCAAATAATAATGTAGAAAGACATTTTACTATATGTATAAAGTATAATCTTCTATCTCTCATGAAATCAAGACATAGTGCCATTTCAGATTTAAATAGAATTCTTAAAACGCCAGCTACCATTACAAGTTATAAAATATGTATTTTCAGCAGTAAAGAGAAATGATGATGATAAAAAGTGAAAAAACATATTTACAGAAATGCATGAATGTCACAGATAACAATAAATAAATACACTACAGGGTCAATATCTGCAATCCGATGATAACAGGGACCGCACTTCACAGCAGCAGCGAGGCTGACGACGACGGAGCTCGTGATGAAAAAGCAACAAAACTTCAGAAAAGCTCACTGCAAATTACATTAACCCGTCTCTCAAAATTTTAAGTTATGGAATAATATTAAGTTTATGAGAGCTATTGTTTTTCATATTTAATCATAATCTTACATTTCAATGCTAAAATTATTTATGTAATTCAGGCAAAGGTATATTATTCATAGGTGATAACTTAAAGCAATGGTTTTTTAAGGGGTTGGGGGGCTTGTCTAATGAGGAGTGGTGTAAGAATTGACTTTAAGTATTTCCTCTTTTAAAAAAACTAATGTCAAGCCCTGGCTGGTGTAGCTCAGTGGATTGAGCATGGGCTGTGAACCAAAGCATCGCAGGTTCGATTCCCAGTCAGGGCACATGCCTGGGTTGCAGGCCACGGCCCCCAGCAACCGCACATTGATGTTTCTCTCTCTTTCTCCCCCCCTTCCCTCTCTAAAAATAAATAAAATCTTAAAAAATAATAATATAAAAAAAACTTTGGAAAAAAAAAACAACTAATGTCCAAAGGCTTTTGGAAGATGCACAATTTATTCCCACAGAGTTCTGTTTAAAAAACACCACTTGGCCAATACGGTTTAGAACTGTAACGCGGTCTTCTGCATAAACTACCAGAGTCTCCAAAAATGTTCCCTGGCTCTACACAGTGACCTACTCACCACACGTATGGGAAGCATCCTTTATAAACACTTGCGATACTAAACAAGAACTAAAAACACTAGTGAAAAACAGTATTTTAAATTAACTTTGGCCTTATAATGGAATCATGACTTTCCCCTCTTACAAGTAAGAGAAAGCGCACACAAAACTACGGCGATCCCCATGCACGAGCACTCAGAGACCACTCACCATCCTTTCCTGGTCTTCTTCGGTTAGTGAGGCGGGGAAAAAGGGAGCACAGCTTTAATTTCTCAGAGGTTAGTCACACGCAGGTATGAAACTAAGACCAGATGTTAAAGGTGTTAAATGCAAAAATCTGTGCCACAGAAATTTAGGGAAATTATTTTCTCTTCTTTCGAGAAATAAAAATTTTTATATTTTCATGCTAAACATTAACCATGATTTTTGTAAACTATTATATCTATAAAAGATTCCACAAAGTTTTAACTTAGTTTTTTGTCAGAAATAACTTTGATCATTTTCAATTCCTATTCTCATCATACTCACACAGCTGAGTTAGAGATTACCCTTCAATTCTGTGCTTTTTCTGCATTAACTGTGCATTATTTTTGTAATCCATAAAATTACATGTATATATTTAAAATATGCCAACACAGTATGTTCCTTTAAAAACAAACTTAACAGTATAATATATAACTTTATTTCATTTCATATTTACTTTAGTTTCCCAAAGAGAAATCCTTGAACTTCATTTGTTTCAATTTCATCTTCAACAGTAGCATTAGCCACAGCTATATTTTGGGGAAAAAAGAAAAAGAAAAAAAAATTTCAGACTGGGAAAGGAATATGTGATGAAATATTAGAAGAACCAAAAATGAATTAAATTCCATTTGTTTCATCTTGTCTTTCCTTCATGATCAGCTTAATGATATATGTATAAGCACATGCCTGCATTCCTGAGTGTGCACTCTTTTTAATTTTGATTTATTTTCTATTGAATTTATTGGGGTGACATTGGTTCATACAATTAAAAAATTCAAGCGTACAAGTGTATAACACGTCATCTGTATACTGTGCTGTGTGCTCACCACCCAAAGTCAAGTCTCCTTCCAGCTGCATTTATTCCTCCTTCATCCTCTCCTACCTCCCCTACCTGCTTCCCCTCTATTAATCACCACAGTGTGTCTATGAGGTTTTTTAAAAAACTGAATTTATTGAGGTGACGTTGGTTCATAAAACCACACAAGTTTCAAGTGTAGAACCCAACACAACCTCATCTGCACACGGCACTGAGCACTTCCTGCCCCAAGCAAGTCTCTTGGCATCCCCACTTACCCTCCCTGCACACCTCCACTCCACCCTCCTCCCTTTCCCTCTGGCTGTCACCGCACTGTTGTCTGTGTCTGTGTGTTTGTCTCCTACAAACACATACACCTGTGTGCACGTGTGTGCGTGCTTAATCCTCTCACCCAGGCCCCCGACACCCCTCCCCCCGACAGCTGTCAGTCTGTTCGCTGTATCCATGAGTCTGTTCCTATTTTGTTCGTCAGCTTATTTTGTTCATTAGATTCCACATATAAGTGAGATCACGTGGTATTTGTCTTTCCTGACTCGCTTATCTCACTTAGCATACTTTACGGGTCCATCCATGCTGTTGCAGAGTTAAGATTTCCTTCTTTTTTTACAACTGAGTAGTATTCCCTTGTGTAAATGTCCCATAGCTTTTTCATCCACCCATGTACTGATGGACACTTGGGCTGCTTCCACATCTTGGCCGTTGTGACACTGCAGTGAAGGGGGGGGGGGGGTGCATATCTTCTTTCACATCACTGCTTTGGGGTTCTTCAGATCTGTTCCCAGAAGCAGAATTGCTGGGTCATAAGGCAGTTCCATTTCTAACTGCTTTTAAGCCTCACCTGAGGACATATTTTTAAAATTGATTTTGGAGAGGAAAGGAGAGAACCATCTATGTGAGAGAAACACTGGTTGGTTTACTTGCCACATGTGACCCCGACCAGGGATTGAACCTGCAACCTAGGTATGTTGACCCTGACTAGGAATCAAATTTGCAACCTTCTGGCGCACAGGATGACGCTCCCACCGAGGCACCCAGGGAGGGCCCACTTTTAACTTTTTGAGGTAACTCCCTACTGCTCTCCACAGGGGCTGCACCAGTCTGCATTCCCACCAACAGTGCACAACGGTTCCCCTTTCTCCACGTCCTCGCCAGCACTTGTTGTTTGTTGACTTACTGATGCCGGCCACTCTGACAGGCGTGAGGTGCTATCTCACTGTGGTTTTATTTGCATCTCCCCGATGAGTAGTGACACTGAGCATCCGTTCATATGTCTTCTGACCCTCTGCATGTCCTCTTTTAAGAAGTATCTAGTCAAGTCTTTTGCCCATTTTTTATTTATTTAAAAAATTTTTTATTTATTTAGAGAGAGGGGATTTGGGGGAGTGGAGGGAGTGGAGAGAGAAACATCGATTGGTTGCTTCTCACAGGGACCAAACCCACAACCCAGGAATGTGCCTCGACTGGGAATCAAATTGGCGAACTCTCAGTTTGCAAGATGATGCCCAATTCACTGAGCCACACTGGTCAGGGCGCTTTGCCCATTTTTTAATTGTGTTTGCTTTTTTGTGTGTTGAATTATGTAAGTTCTTCATAAATTTTGGATATTAACTCCTTATCAGATATATCATTGACTAATATGTTCTCCCATTCAGTGGGTTATCTTTTCATTTTCTTGATTTCCTTTGCTGTGCAAAATTTCTTCAGTTTAATGTAGTCCCATTTGTTTATTTTTCCTTTTCTTCCCCCTGCCTGAGGAGATATATTAGAAAAAATACTGCTACAAGAAATAAGTGACTTTATGATGTTTTCATCTATAATTTTTACAGTTTTGAGTCTATAATCCATGTTGACTTTATTCCTGTGTATGGTGAAATATCATCTAGTTTCATTTTTTCCATATATTTGTCCAATTTTCCCAAAACCAATGATTGAGTATGCTATCTTTACCCCATTTTATGTTCTTGCCTCTTTTGTCAAATACTAATAGACCATAAAAGTGTGGGTTTATCTCTGGCCTCTCTGTTCTGTTCCACTGATCCACACGTCTGTTTTCATGCCAGTACCATGCTGTTGTGATTTCTATGACCTTATAGAACAGTCGGGTATCAGATATGGTGATATCTCCAACTTTGTCCTTCTTTCTCAAGATTGCTGTTTATTCCAGGTCTTTTCTGGTTCCATATAAATTCTTGGAATATTTGTTCTAATTCTGTGAAACATGCCATTGGTATCATGGTAGAAATTGCACTGAATCTACAGATTGCTTTGGGTAGTAAGGATTTTTCAATGATGTTAATTCTTCCTATCCATAGACATGCTTCCACTTATTTGTATCACCTTCAATTTCTTTCTTCAGTGTCTTATAATTTTCCAAGTACAGGGCTTTTATATTCTTGGTTAAATTTATTCCCAGATATCTCATTATTTCTGATGTAATTATAAACAGGATTGTTTTCTTAAGTTTCCCTTTCTGATAGTTCATTACTGATGTATAAAAATTCAACTGGTTTCTGGATATTGATTTTGTATCCTGCTACTTTACTGAATTCATTTATCAGTTCTAGTAGTTTTTCTGGTGAAATCTTCAGGGTTCCCTATACATAGTACCATGTGAACTGCAAATAGTGATAACTTTATTTCCCCTTTTCCAATCTGGATGCCTGTTATTTCTTCTTGTCTAATCGCCGGGACTAGGATTTGCAGTACTAGGTTGAATAAGAGCTGTGGAAGCAGACGTCCCTGTCTCGTTCCCGGTCTTAAGAGCCATGCTATTAGTTTTGAGCGTGATGTTGGCTGTGGGTGTGTCACGTACAGACTCTATTACGTTGAGGTACACTCCTTCCACTCCCACTTAGCTGAGAGGTTTATTTTTTAAATCATAAATGAGGGATAGATTTTATCAAATCCTTTTTCTGCATTTACTCATGTAACTAAGTGATTTTTATCCTTCATCTTGTTTATGTGACGCATCATATTTATTTGTCGATTTTCTATCAACCCTGCTTCCCCAGAATAAATCCTACTTGATCATGATATACGGTCTTTTTGATGTACTGCTGTATTTGGTGAGCTAATATATCTTGTTGAGATATATTTAGCATCTATGTTCATTGAGGGTATTGGCTCAAATTGTTTTTCTTTGTAATGTCTTTACTTGGTTTTGGAATTAGGATAATGGAGGGCTTGTAAAGTGAGCTTGAAAGTATTCCCACCTCTTGAATTTTTTGGAATATTTTGAGAAAGTGTTAGTTCTTTGAGAGTTTGGTAAAATTCACCTATGAAGCCATCCGGTCCAGGACTTTTGTTTGTCGCAGGTTTTTTGATTACTGCTTCAATTTCATTAGTTGTAATCGATCTACTCAGATTCTGATTCTTCCTAATTCGGTTTCTAGAAAATTGTTTCTAGAAATTTATCCATTTCATTCAGATTGTCCAACTTGTTGGTATGTAGTTGGTTGTAATATTTCTGACAACTCTTTATTTTCTTTGGTGTCAGTTGTTACTTCTCTTTCATTTCTGATTTTATTTACTTGGGTCCTCTTTTTTTCTTGATGAGTCAATCTCGTCTATCTTTTCAAGGAACCAGCTCTTGGTCTGATTGGTATTTTGTATTGATTTATTAGACCCTTTCATTCATTTCTACTCATATCCCTAGTTTTTGACTCAATTTGGGTTTTGTTTTTGTTTTTTTTTTCCTAGTAGCTTTACGTGTAAAGCTAGATTGTTTGTTTATTTGCAAATTCTCTTGTTGCCTGCGGTGGGCCTGCAGTGCCGTGGCCTCCCTCTCAGGGCCGCCTTTCCTGCGTCCCACAGGCCCTGGGGCTGTGGTGTCCTCATTTTCATTTGTCTCGAGGGATCTTTTGATTTCTTCCTTAATCGCATAGTTAACCCATTCAGTGTTTAGTAACATGCTATCTAGCCCCCATGCCTGTGTGTGTTTTCCAGTTGTTTCCCCTTTTGATTAATTTCTAGTTTCACACGATTATGGTCAGAGAAGATGCTTGAGATGATTTCAATCTCCTTAAATTTACTGAGACTTGTTTTGTGCCCTAACATGCGGTCTATCCTAGAAAATACATAAAGTCTGAGTATCGCTTCTACTCTGCTTCTCCAGTACCTCTTCGGGATCTACATCACAGCGATACGGTCCTTATCTGACCCACACTCAGCGGGAGCACCAGAGCCGAGTCTGTAATCAGGGAGGGCCTTCAGGCCCAGGTCCTGAGTGGGAAAGTGAGGTTGAAGCAGAAGCCACATCTGAGAGCATATAAATGAGTGAATTTAAAACTCTCAACAAAGAATCAGATACAAACAAATTGCTGAGAAACCAGGTAATGAAAGGTTTTCACAAGTTTATCAAACTTTAGTTCTGGTCTCCAGGGTTCTTCATCTAGAGAATGCATTTAGTACCCAGATGACAGGCAGGTTGGTTTGTAGGTGACAAATGTAACCGATATACTTCCTCAAAACGAACAATTCACAGACCTCTCTCATCCCACTCCAAAAAAATGAGAAAAAGAAACCCGCCATCATCCTGACTCCATTATAAATAAATACTTCAGAGAAGCCTTCCTAGGGTGGTGAGTTAGCAAGGAAGTTCAGGCTTACTGAGATACCCATGCCTGAGACCCCCCACCCCTCACCCTGAGGGGGGCTGCACTGGGCTCATCGGGCCAGCCCGAGTGCCAGGGCCAGACGCCTGGAGCCATAAACAGCTCCATCTATTGCCTCAGTGTAACTTATAGTATCATTTTTAAATATGTTGCTAAAAAATGGCTGGTATATTGTGTAAGCCATTAGGTATACACAACAGAAGATGCTATTTCCAATTTTTAAATAAGTTTATGAGGGCACAATACAGTGAGTGGAACCTTGGTTCTTGAACTTTATTGTGGAAGGCTGTTCGAGAAGCGGTTTGTTCAGAAACCGAATCACACTCACACTCGTGCATTTTCTCCTTTGTCGCCTGAGAGACGTGTGACGGACCACACAGGTGGCAGCACGAACAGGCTGTCAGGTCTGGAACCAAATTTCTGTTGGACAACCTGGACTTTGTCCCCTGAACAACTTGGTCGAGAACCCAATTGTTCCAGATGGGACACATTTAAGACTGAAGTTGACTACAATAGTAAATATATTTCTTTCAGTTTACAGTTAAATTCCAAAGTCAGGAAAAACTTGTTTACCCCATCTGCAGACTCGTATTAACTCAGGTAGAATTTTAGGCATGACATTTTTAAAGAAAAACATATATAAGCCTCTAAATTTTCATTCTACTCAAACATGGAAAGAAAACTTACCTTTCACTTGGGTATCATCCAGTGTTTTGTATTCTGTACTCTTAATTGCCAGCTCCACACCGTAGCCAGATAAGTACATTTTCCGGGATGCTGGTTTCTGTTCAAACACATTGATTTTTTTTAAAAAAGAGAAAATATTTTCTCAAATATCTTCTTTTCAATTCACCGTAACTGTGTGTTAGGACATCAGGGTGAATTACTAGTAATGTAACTTTAACATCACTGACAGTTACCAGGGGGTACTTATATTCTCTCTAGGCAGTCCATCAAGGAACCAGAATTTGGCTGATGTCCACCTGCTCATAACCTTGTCATGACTGTTTTAATTACTCCTTTCTATTGAAAACATCTGATCTTTTCCTGCCATACCCTGGTAACTTTCCCATCTCTCCCATGGGTTCATTAACACAGGACCCAATACAATGACGTTTCAACAAAACTGTACGGCTTTTGGGGACCACACACGACTAGCTGAACCAGCGAAGGGCGCTCATTGGCTAGCTGTCTGGACGTAGGGCAACTGGAGTGTTGCCAAAAGCAAATACTGGAAAGTAGAGGCAAAGGAGACGCCGCCACCCAGTGCCTGACCAACCTGACTTCGCTTTTCTCCATGTTTCTCAATGAATGAAATACATGAAATGCCACAGATCAGTGTCTGTGCTAAAACTGAACTGTCTGAAGTGTTTATGACCAAACTTTTGACCTCATTTCCTCCTTTCTACAAAGAACAAATATATAAAATGTACTTCTAGAGATAACCCTATCAAGGAAGAGAAGTCACCACATTTTTTTCCAAAAGGTAAGCGGTCTTACCCGTTGCCACAGCATGGCGGACCCGGAGAGGATCAGGCACTACGCCAGGTGAGAAGGTCAGCAAGCGAGTGAGTATGTCTGCGCTCCTGTCTAGCCTCCATGCTGAAATTCCTACCGGTTGTGCTACAATCACCATAACCTGGCCTATTCTTTCACAGGTGAGGAAGTCAGTCTGACCTAGTGCTCAGCAAATTCCCTTGAAAATGCTGTGTGTCTTTGCTTAATTCAAGTTTGCACAGGTGAAATCTGTGACCCTGATCATGACAGAGGAAAAAGCAGAAACTGGAGGGAAGAAAACCCTTAAAAACATATTACTTTTTATTCTCCTTTTCTCCCTAAACTTTTTCCCCAGTCTTAAAAATAAATGTGTTACCAAAGTGACTATTCCTGGACTATTCTATTTCCAAATAAGATGATATAATAATTAGTTCTAGATATGCAGACAAGTATTTAACATTGCTGCCCACACTAAAGTTTAATTTGCTAATTTTGGGGGCATATGCTATAATGAAAGATAGCATGAGAAAATGAGGTTTATGATGACAGTAGGCTGATGAAGTTGAAAATCATTTAAAGCTTTTTCAATTTCATACAGCTCAATTTAAAAATGCATTTTGACTACTCACACACAAGACAATCAGTTGGTGGCTAAGCAAATCAAAGCTCTAAGTCCACACAGTTTGTTATAGTTCATAAAAGAAATGCAATTTCACGTAACCAGTTTCCATGATCAGTTCTGAAATATTATTAGCTCCTCAGTAATCAAGATAAATGTTTATTAAATTCATATTTACTCACTCCATTTGAAAATGTGTTACTGTAAAATTTGAATTGTAGTTTTCTTCTTTTCCCCCCAAAAAAGGCAGGTGTTCAAAAAGCAGCATAAATAAGTCTATTTTTATTAGAACTACATGTTGATTGGATTTACAATATAAATATTTTGAGTGTACAAATGTAAGGCTAGAATTTGACCTTACAAAGAGCTCAGAGAGTTGGCTGGTACGATTTCACAGCAGCGTATTTAACAGTCGCATCACCCAAAGAATGACCAGGGACTGGCTTTCAACAGATGGGTATACTCTCTGGGGCCATATTAAAATCACTTGGGGGCATGTTTTAAAAACATCAACATACACTTCAACCTCCAACTTCCATTCCTATTCTGATATACTTGACATATAACACTCTATGAATAAGGTATACAACATAATCCTTTGGTATATGTGTATACTATGAAATAATCACAATAAAGTTTAGTTAATGTCCATACCTCACGTAGCTTTTCTTCTTGTGATGAGAACTTACAAGATCTACTCTCTAGCAACCTTCCACTACATAATACAGCGTGGTTAACCAGAGTCCCCTTGCTGTACATCACGTCCCCAGAACTTGCTTATCTTAGAGCTGAAGTCTGCACCTGCGACCACCTTCACCCAGAACTGCTACCCCACTGCCCCCACGCCATCAATATTTCATCCATTTCTTGTGTTGTTATTTTTTAGGTTCTACATATAAGCGAGGACAGGACTTGTCTTTCTGATTTATGTGCCAGTTACACTGGCACGATGCCCTTGGGGTCCATTCGTGTTGCAAATCGCAAGATTTCCTTCTTTTCCAAGGAAGAACTTCACACACACACACACACACACACACACACACACACACACAGTGTTGTTATCCATTCATCCATTGATAAACGAATAGGTTGTTCCCATATCTTGGCTATTTTAAGGAGCACTGCGGTGAACTCAAGGGTGCAGACGTCTTTCCAGACAGTGAAATAAACGCACAAGCAGAACTGCTGGATCACATGACAGTTCTGCTTTTAATTTTTTTGGAGAACCGTCATATTGTTCCATACTGGCAGCACCAATCTCCATTCCCAACAGGGCACGAGGGTTCCCTTTTCTCCACATCCTCACCAACACTTATCTCTATTTTTACTTTTTTGATAGCAGCCATTCTAACAGTTGTCTTACGGTGCCTCACTGTGGTTTTGGTTTACATTTTCCCCGTGATTAGTGACGTTGAGCACCTTTTCACATACCTGTTGCCATCTGAATGTTTACTTTAGAAAAATGTCTACTCAGGTCCTTTGCCCATTTTCTAATTGGATTGGGGTTCCTGTGTGTTTCGTTATTGAGTTGTATGAGTTCTTTAGATATTTTGGGTATTAATCCCCTACCAGAGATATGATTTGCAAATATCTTTTTCCATTCCAAAAAGTTGCCTTTCCATTTTGTCGGTTTTCTTTGCTCAGAAGAGAATCTTTAGTTTGATAGAGTCCCCTTGTTTATTTTTGCTTTTATTGCCTTTGCTTTTGGTGTCAAATCCAGAAAGTCATTGCTGATAGCAATGTCAGGAGCCCTCTCCCTATTTTTCTAAGGAGTCCTATGGGTTCAGATTTTAAGTCTTCAATTCATCTCAAGTTGATTTTTGTGACTGGTTTGTAAGACAGCGTCCAGTATCATTTTTGGCATGCGGCATTCCAGTTTTGCCCGCACTGTTTACGGACGAGACTATTTCTTCACTGAGTGTTCCTGGCTCCTTTCTCAAATATTAGCTTCTCATCTATGAATGGGTTATTTCTAAGCTCACTATTCTGTTCCACTGATCAACGTGTCCATTGTTATGCCGACACCATACTATTCTGATTACTATAGCTTTATAATATAGTTTGAAGCCAAAAAGTATCATGTCTTCAGCTTTGTCCTTCTTTCTCATTGCTTTAGGATTAAAAGCTATTGCAATTAGCTTTTAATATTTGCTCGTTATATTTGAGTAGAACAAATATATATTACTAAAACATAGTCTAAAACCAAATATGTCTATATAGAAACTTGGCGGCTGATGGCTTAAAATATTTAACTGTTTAATTGATTATGGGAGGACTTATTTTCATATGGAAAACCTAGAATTTTCTATCTCACAAGATACCATATTTTACTGTGTATAACGTGCACCCACATTTCAGTACTAATTCTCATGTATAGTGTGCACCCTTATTTTCCCCTCAAAAATTTGGGCAAAAAGTGTGCATTATACACAGAAAAATATGGTATTCAAGTACACTGCTGATAGATCAAGGATCAAAACAAAGAATAGCATTTTAATTCTCTCAAAAAAAATCTTTAAGAGAATGTCTTTCTGACAACATGAGGGTAAGCCATTAAAGAAAAGCTGGATAAACTTTACACCATCAAATTAGTATTTGTTCTGTAAATAACTTTTTAATATAAGATGACCAGAAATACACTAGAAGATATTTGCAAAGTACGGAAGAAAAGGTGAGTATTCAGAATATATGTTTTAAAATCTGTAACTGAGAAATAAAACCCACCCATCTGCCATCTTCCTGAGCATTTCCTCCATCTGCCGAGGTTTTGCTTCCTGGCAATTGTCCTCAGTCTGGCTCAAGTAAACTCACGAAAATTGTCTACAGGTTTTAATATTTCTTATGTTGACGGTTTTTAAAAAATCTTTAAATAACATTCCTGATGAAAATCACTATGTAAAATCTAATAAGAAAATTACCATAAAATGCATTTTTATACCCAAAATAACAGATAAAACAAACATGTACCTGAATATAATGACGAAGAACATACAGAATTTCCCCATTTTGAGCTTTTTCAGACAATACTGTGTGGAATTTACCAAATGACCTGGTGCCCATTTCTGCATAGAGAATAACCACCGGTAAGTTCTCTTTGTCTGTAGGAAACTTATGATCCCTTTCAAAAAGATAAGGTCTAGGCCTAAAAGGAAAAACAAACAAACAAACAAACATAAAGACCACAAGCTTTTAAAATAACTGAAAGTAAACAGCATACAAGAAATATATCATGACACTTTATAATTTATCATCAAAGAATTTACAGGAATATACATACACACACACACTTCCACAGAAAATGAATTTAAATGTCCTGTGATGACTTAGTGCACCTAACTTCTAAATGACGGGGGAAAAATATGATTAACCTAAAACTGAATATTAGAAATACTCTTTTCAACAAGGTTCACTCTCTTTAAACACTAAACATAATGGAAACATTTTTCAATGAAATAAAATTTATATTTTCTTCAATTATGATACAATTTTTTATTACTATAACTCACATTTCCTGAAAATGAGTCCCAACTAAGTTAAAAAACAAAACAAAGGCACTCCTGTATCATACAAGGATTGTCAGCACTTAATACAGGGTGGGGCAAAAGCAGGTTTAAAATTGTGAGTACACAACCTTTTATTCTTGTATTGTTATTTGTTACTGCATTATTTTGCATGTGAACAATTGTAAGCCTACTTTTGCCCCACCTCGTACAAATAACAATTCATGAAATCCTCAAGCACGATTTAGAAAAACAAAGAATTTCTATGGCCTGGCTCTACCATCATAAATAGGCTTTGGCATCTTATTTTGTTAGGCGCTGTGCTCGAGTCCTCACACAGAACAAGGCCTTTAGACAGCTGCTGTCATTCACTGACACTTCTAAGGCTTCTAAGTATCAGGGAGAAGTTCAAACAGGATGCCAGAATTTCTACTCATGTCTGCGGAATTCCTAAGCCCGCTCCCTTTCACAATCTATACAGGCAGAAAGAACAACAACAAAAAACAATGAATTTAATAACAAAGGTGTTAAGAAATAACCTTTTATTTAATGAATTCAGATCTCTACAATCTTTCAGTTATTTACTACCTTTAAAAGCCACAGGGAGTCAAGGCGGGAGGGAAAGAGGGCTTGAGTAACAACGCGACAGTGCGCTAGTGAAAAGATTGTGGGTTTTCAATTCAAGCATAATTGGTTTCAAGTCCTAGCTTAATGAAGTACTTAACTCTGTGACCTGGGGCACCTAGGTGATCTCCTCGCTTTTGGGCCCATTTCGTTACCAGTCCCAGAGGAGGAATCTCAGCACCCTCCTAGGAATTCACCAAAACGCCTGCACATCATCTGGCAGAGCATAAAGCACATGCTTGGTGCTCAAGAAATAATCGTGTTTTCCTCTCACTCGTGCAAACTTCCACTTAATCTAAAGTATCAATCAAGAATACTGTCAAGGGAGAAAAGGAAGGAACTAAACATTGGGTGGCATACCACCACTAATGATAAACATAGGCATATGTATTTATGTAGTTATGATTTGTATAAACTGTTAAAAAGAAACAACGCTCAAAATGGAGTCACTTTTGCTAAGCTAAGACTTAATAACTATAATCTAATGGCAGTTTCAGCCTAAGAGTGGAATTTTAAATCAATCAGTCCCAACTTTCCTGGCCCATACTAGCGGGATAATCTGCCTGATGAGACCCCAGGCATTCCTGATGAGAAGGTAACCTTGCCGGAAATAACTGCCATCCCAGCCTCTCTGCCTATGAAAACCCATGTCGTACAGCTCCTTGGAGCACCTTTCTGTTTACTGGAGAGGATGCTGCCAGACCCACAAATCACTGAATAAGCCAATCAGACCCTTGAACTGCTCTGCAACAACACTTTGCCTATCTCCGGAGGACAGGCAAGAGCTCGAGAGCACTGGGTGTTCTGGGGAGAAGCCCTAGAAGTCTGCAGCGAAGAGAATTTTGATTGTTTCACGTACATGTTGCATGATTCTATTTTTTAAATCCTCATCCAAGGATATGTTTTTATTGATTTTTAAAAGATTTTACTTTTATTTATTTATTTTCAGAGAGAGGGGAAGGGAGGGAGAACGAGGGAGAGAAACATCGTGTGAGAAAAACATCAGTTGGTTGCCTCCTGCACACCTCCAACCAGGGACCTGGCCAGCAACGCCAGCATGTGCCCTGACAGGGAATCGAACTGGCAACCCTTCAGTGCATTGAGCCACACCAGCCAGGGTGTTTTTGTTGATTTTTAAGAGAGAGAGAGGAGGGGGATGAGAGAGAGAGAAAGATCAATATAAGTGAGAAACATCAATTGGTTGCCTCTCTAATACTTCCGGACCAGGAGTTAAACCTGCAATGTAGGTTTGTGCCCTGACAGGGGATTGAACCCACAATCTTTCTGGTGTGTGGGATGATGCTCCATTCAACTGAGCCACCTGGCCAGAGCGCATTATTCTCATTTTTATGTTTAAACAGTACATCGGGAATATATCCTTTCGATGTAAGTTAACGTAAGATGCGTCTAAAAACTAAAGGAACAAATTCTGCACTCCTAATAGATGAATACGATACATTAAAAAAGTAGTGATGGGCATGGACAGCAGTGTGGTGACTGCTGGGGGGAAGGGAGTATAAGGGAACTAAATGGTAATGGAAAAAATGCAATAAAGAAAGAATTACAAGTGGAAAAAATAGAAATTTTCATTTACTGAACTGACTAAAATGATAAAGGGAAAGAATACAAATTAAAAGGTGGTAAGAATGTTAGAAATGAAGTGTAAAACATAACCACAGAGCACCAACATTTACACTCATTTATGTGTAAGGCGTGTAAGGATGTACAATTGAGTGAGAGAAGGTTCTAGGATTGTACTTTAAAGTACAATCTCATGTTGGTTAAAAAATATATATACTAAATTGCTAACAGAATTATAGGTCACTTTCCCTTTCTACTTTGCATTTTTCTCAAGTATTTGAATTATTGTATGATAACCACATGTAATTTATTTCTTTAAAAATATAGCTTTCCATTTTGTACAAAAAATTGACAGTCACACACAAAAAGGGCATCCTGATTGGGAGTGGCATTTGGAGAGGGGTGCCTCACAGTCCATTACATTTCCGATAATATTTTCAAAGGCACAGAAAAAGACAAAAACTCTTCAATGAAGCTGAAAACTAACATAAACCTTATAGCATACGTTGCAAGCAAAAAACCTCCACTCATCTAAAATCTATGTAGTTTAACTTAGAATCATAACTGACGGTCAGACTTATCACTCAAACATAATACCTTACTACTTGAAACAACGTATTAGCCAAAAAGAAAGGTAGAGCGATTGCTCCTCTCTTCCCTACTTCCTGCTCCAGGGCTCAAAGGTGCAGGGCATGAATCCGCCCCCAAACTTGGCAGACTTACTAACATGTGATTTACGGGTGGGGGGGGGGGGCAGGGAGGTGGCCAGGGGAGAGTGACAGCCACCAGCTCCACCCTTGGTTGGAATGACTTTCTCCCCCTGCCTCCAACAAGGAGATCCAATTACTGCAAAGGGCCTCTTTCAGGAAATGGAACATTAAGAATACCACTTTGATGTCCACCATGTGTTATGATTAGGAAAAAAAAAAAGGAAAACAAGCCAAGTGTTTAGGCCAACTAAAGGCAAAAGCAGCAAATATTACCAATGCAAAAGGTAACAGATTAGAAAAACAGCAACAAAAGAATAAATAAATTCTATCAGTCATTTCTTTAAAACACAAAAATCTAATCTGTAAAAACTGGAAAAAAAAGAAAACAAAAAATTGTAGCAACGAGAAACCTATCTACAGAGAGGGAAAAATAAAATATTTATATTACTATAAATACATATGTAGAGTCATAAATATTTGCTCAAATAAGAAAAAACTACCACCAACCAAGACTGATAGATTATGTGTCTAAGGTTCACAGAAAAAAATCTAATACTTTATATATATGGCTTCTGTCAGGCTGGGGAAGCGATTACATCCTAACTTGCAAGCTAACGAGTTTGCATGTACTGTTTCGTGGAGGCCGGCAGGAGACTTCTGGGTCAGAAACAAAGGGCTCCGCTACCACAGCACACACAGCCGACGGGCACCAGCAAGTCTGCACCAGTTCCCGTGGCCCTCCCCTCCCGTGGGGGTGAGAACAGGCCCACGAGAATGCGACACATGCGACTCCCCACGCTCATTTGTATGCAATACTTGGAAATAAAAAAAAAACAACAAAAAACCCTGTTATTGCTTTTATTAATTTTTTGTTCCCAAGGTACAGATTCAGTTTACAGCTAAAGACATACAGTCCAGATAAATCCACAGTTTTATATGGTTATGGTTTATATAAAGCATATCTCATATTTTATGGTATTTTGGTATAATTTATACTCTGAAATTCAAAGCTAATCAAGACAAAATACTGAAGGAACTTACATATTTTAGAAAGGGACTTAGACTCCCAGCTCAGACATTTAGTTTTTGAATATAGAGCATATACTTTAATATATGTCTTGGAATATTAAACTTCTGTAGTATAAAAAAAATGCTGTTATTTTGATCCACACTTTTTTTTTGCAAAGCAGTATTTTTTTTCTGATTTTTATTTTATTTTTTTAAATTACTTTATTGCTGATCTCCAAAATATATAAAGAACTCACATGACTCCACTCCAGGAACACGTGTTATTAACCACTTCTTTCACCACGGGCTATCATTAATTTACCTTGAAGCAGCCTTCTTCAGCAGCTTTTTCACCTCATTAATTTTACAGGTGTGTTTCTTATGGATAACCACAAAGGCATCACACCCGTCTGGTGGTGGCTCATCAGCGGCAATCTAAGATTTCAAAGATTATATTTAGCTACAGTAGTTGATAATTACAATATGATGAAAAAATTCACACATTACTTTGATTATGATAACTCATCAACTACTATTAAGTTATTGCTGTAATTAAATATCGTTACGCAGGCAGAATAAAACATTTTAACAAAATCAAACTTCATAGTAGAAATACGTGCTTTGAAGTTGTTGAAAAGTTTCATCAAATTAAAGTTGTCATTCTAGGAAATTTTACTGGCGACTTCTCATAATGTCCTTATCCCAAATAAATGTAAAATTACATAACATCAATTATATTTTAATAACTGACACCAATGACAATATACAAGGATGAGCAGTGGACGCAGACACTGAGAGCCTGCAGGGCCTTCTGAACGGAAGACGCTCACTGACTGAGGACAGGCTCATGCCAAGGCCAGCGCCTTCTCTGCCACACACAGCCTGGGAGTTTCACCTACCTGCTGAAACATCCGAACAGCTGGTGAGTACGCTCTTATAGAGAAAGCAAACTTTAAGAGATTGATATGTAAATTGTCTAAGAACTGCCCAGCTTTCTTCAGGATTAAGTTGTAATAAGAATAATCTGACTCTATGAAAAAAAAACAGTTCAAAAGAAAAGAATGTTAGTATTTTGCATTCAACACATTAGCACATTCTCGAACTGTAATGCTAACTTAGTATCACATATTCGTATCTTAAGTCTGGTTTTGGGTGGTGTCAGAGAAAAACGGAAACTAAGATTTCCGTTCACTTCATACACATCCTCCAGTGAAGCCCAAGAACACAACGGAAGTCCAGGGGGAAACAATCTTGCCATTCGAATCTATCTGGGAGAAGCTCACACACAGCCCCACGCACTCCGAGGCTGTGGGGTTACGACACAAGGACGAGACACAGGCCCCACTTTCCATGTAAGAGATTAAGAGTAGCACAAAAAATTTAATAATATGACTGTTAATGAATTTTAAATTACATGTATAAACACATTCTACTGGTATTTAGTACACATAGCTGCGAGTAACTGGAGTGTCCAGAACACTTTAGTTCTCTGGACCAGTCCTTAAGGAACTAGAGAAACTTCTCCTTGTCTGGGACAGACTAGCCCGAAATGCAGATTCCCTCCTTTAAGCCCATGCCAAAGATCACAGAGACACAAAAGGGTGAGCCCTACAACTTCATTCACAACTCTTGGAGACCCCTGGGGGAAAGAACAAGAAAAAAACACTAGAAAACATAGGCTAAAGTAGAATTAACAAAAGTGTAAAAGGTATCACAGAAAACAGAGTAAGAGAAACAGAATAAGCAGGTGACATGGGAAGATAAACAGAAATTTTTAAAAAAGGAGAAAATCAAAAAAAATTAAGAGTAAATGATAGATATAGAACTCAGGCAAAGGATATCTAAAATACATATAATTATAACCCTAAAGCAGAAAATCAAGGGACTAAGTCCTAATGAATAAAACAAAAAACAAAAAAAACTATAATCCGAGAAAACTCTGCAGAATTAAAAGTAGTGACTATAAGAATAAAGACTCAATCAGCACTGCAACATTTTTTGGTAAAACTCGGAGACTCTAAAGTGAAAAAGAGAAGTATAAAATTCACACAAATACTTATGTACGTGAAGAACTCGAGGCCGTTATTCCCAAGAGATATTTATGAGGCATTGACTAGAGAGCAGCCTGTCCATGACCGAGAAGTGCCTGGAGACACGACAGCAGAAAGCTTGACGGTGGGCTCTGAACACACCTACCTGCGGAGATGAGCCGATGAAGGAGCTACGGCTTCCGAAAGCCTATTAGGTGCGGCGTGCCCTGGCAGTGCAGAACGGTACCCCGCCCGCCAACAGTGCGGCAAAGGGAAAACTAAGTGGGAAGTAAAGCAAGCTCAGTGATTCCTCATACATGTTAGCTGGGAGCAAAAGGATATCACTGGAGCCAGCACATCAAGTAGTAGAAACTCATGTCTACTGAAGAATACAAAGACGAAGGCAGAGATTGCTTGTGAACAAAATCAGGTGGTGGCCAGGGGATCACTCGCCGTTTGGTTACCGCCTGTGCAGAGCCCACAGACACCATCTAGAAGAGGCGGCGGCGGCTAGCAACTCCAGGGCTTCGCACAGCACCCCTCTGGCATGCCACGCAGGAGGGCAGCGGGTGCAGGTCTGGATAACTCCTGTTCGGCAAACCTCAGCTTAAATGTCACTTGTTTTGGACAGGGTTTTCCCTGACTTCCCAGGTCTAGACCCTGCTGTGCGCTCTGAAAGGACTTGACACCATCTCTGGTTCGATTTTCAGAAGTGTAACCGAAAATTAATTGTATAGTTATTTGTTTAACGATGTCCTTCCCATGAAGCTATAATCTATGAAAAGAGAAATCTTTTCTAGACTTTTGATTGTAACTTTTTATTCTTGGCATACAAAATAAGCATTCAATACATTTCTAGAATTAATATTCAAGAATTGAACAGGTCTCCTCATTCCAGGCAATAATACTTTGCTAATCCAGTAATCTTATTTTTTTACAAGCAAAAACTCACTCATATGTGGACTCTAATGAACAAAATAGATAAAACGGAAGGAGACTCAGAACAGACAGACAGCTGTCAGAGGGCAGGGTGGGGGAGGGGAGGAAGAGGAGAATGAAGTCGGGATAAATGGTGCTAGAAATGGAAACTACATAACACAAAATACAGATGATGTATTACAGAATTATACACCTGAAACCTATATAACTTTTTTAACCAATGTCACCCCAATAAATTCAATTAAAGAAAGACTGCATTTAGAAGGTGACAGAGGTAGGAGAAGTGGGCCACAGAAGAAATGCCCAGGAAACAAGCTGCAGCAGGAAGAAAGGCCCTCAGAGCCTGGAGAGAGAGGCAAGCAGGACACGCCTGGGTAGAGGGGGTGGGGGAGGCGTGGGGGTGCCCCACAGAGAGAGCCGTGGCGAACCCAGTGATGTTACAGAGTCATCACAGGGGAACAGGTATGCTCCTTCACCCCTACCTTTGTAATAAACTAGTCATAAATGATTCCTCTGGCACTTATGGTGCATGCCCACCCAGAAATGAAAATAAATAATGGGTGTTTAGACTCACCTTCAACAGTAGAAGCAACACAAAATAAATCAGAGAAGAGATGGTATGTTAACAACTGATCCTGCAATAACTATGTATGGTGCCAGGTGGGTACTGAAAATATCAGGGGACACTTTATAAAGTGCATGACTGTCTGACCACTGTGCCGTACACCCGAATACAAAGCACTGAATACAAACTGTAATTAAGGAATAGCATAACTGAAATAAGACAACGTCAGTCAACAGGGGGTCGGTCACCAATGGAAACAGAGAGGAGAGTCCACAAGAAGAAATGTGAGTAGAGCCTGACAACAGGCATCACATTTGGTCAAGGTCACTGTTAAGGGGGCCTCGGACACAGGGACAGATGTAGGATTCGGAGAGAAAGGAAACGTCTGTAATGTAGGCGTCACCTGCAAGTTCATCTCAGTTACAGGATGGATGCATCCGACTTTTTCAGAAGATGTTCTAAAATAACTAAATCCGTGCTCACCAACCACCCTGTTGATAATGATGCCGCCCTTTCAATAAATACTCTTCCTTTATCTGCCACTTCACCTTTTACTTGAGTTTTGCCAACTGGCAACATACATACATCACTCTCATCTTAAAAAAATAAAAATAAAAAGGCAGAAGCTACCTCCACAGTCAGCTACTGATTTATCTGACTTCACAGTCAATCTTGAAAGACTTAATATTTATTCCTACATACTCAACCTCTACTCACACCTCAACCTACTGCAGTTTTGACTGCTATCCCAGGAAAATGGCTCTGTCAATGTCACCGATAATTTCTCTGTTGCTAAAAGCTTCATATTTGTATTACTTGTTCTCTCTGCAGCATTGGATAACATCTATCATTTACCACTTAAGAGTCTCCTGGCTTTCGGGACATCGCACCTGCGAGGTTTTCACCTGCCTCCACAGGTGCTCTTTAGAATACTGTCTCTTCTTCCGCTGGTTATCCCTTCAGCACTGGTGTTTTTCAGGGTTCTGCCCTGGGGACCCGCAGTTTTCTCACGCTACGCCTTCTCCCTAGAACCTTCAACTACCCTCTTAACTCCCAAATCCCCCTCTTTAGCCCTCGCCTGTTTTAGCTGTGCAGCCTGTCTCCCACTCATACATCAGCTTACCGGACAGTTTCCCTTGGATATTCCGCAAGCATTTCAAACGTGATACACCCACACTGCAGTCATCTTCCTACTCCAAACCTGGTTCTCGGTTACAAGTAACTGAGTTAGGAATACCACAACATTTTCTGAAAATCTTTTCCATAAATAGAAAAGCAACTTTAGTGTAAGAAACCATTAAAATCTTCAAGGACTTTGACAATGGGATTCTTATATGCCGAACACACGAAGAAGTAAAAATAAAGAGGGACTTCAGAGTTAGGTAAACCTTCACTGACATTTCCCACTCACCACACAAAACGACACAGGTGAGGTCAACCATGCTGCCTGAATCTTGAGGCATAAACAAATACAAAACTCGGTGGCAGAACTACATAAAATGTTCAAAAAACCAGGCAATTCAATGACTAAAAGATCTTAATTTGCTGGCACATAATGTAGTGTTCTCACTAAATGACATGAAACTAGCACCTAAGCTCAAAGCATTAAAATGTTCAACTTTTACAATTTCTTTAAGTATATCACCAGAATTATTCCTCAGAATATTTAGAGGGTTTCCTGAACATTCAACAACCTAGAAATTTACAAGTAACCAAGAATTTAAAATGTTTCCTTCAGGATAACGTCTTGAAAACAAATTCTGTAGAATCTAATCGTTGTCAACATATGTAATTCCCGATATTACCATCCTTTCCCACACCTGATGAGGTCAGCAATGATGTGACACGTGCCCTGGACTCTGAGCATCGTAAACGAGCTCAACAGAATTGGGTGGCCAGTGTCAGCAATTCTTGTTTCACACGACCTGCTTAGGGCTCAGCCCTGACACACACCTCCCACAGTACGAGCGGGAAGCAGAACTTGGGTGTTCATTCCCGAGCTGATATTCCAACGTTTTAATGATCTGCCACCAGACTGCCCAGGTGCATCGTTTCGTTTAGGGATAAAAACACACTAATATATCACAGCCACTTGAAATGACAGTTCAAAATTTACAAGAGTAATTTTCCCGGTTGTTTAATGAGTAAATGGCCCTCAATAAGGCATAAAGCATGTAGAGAGAACAATAGATTTGGGACAGATATACTGAGGATTTCAGGTGAGGGCCAGGAAAAGAGGTGTTGGATTTCTTACTGTCCTGAAAACCTGACATATTATTTTAGCCTGTTTTTAACCTCGGTTAGCAAAACTAAAATCACCAGGACAAGTACAAAGCCAACAATCTCCCGACGATCTGAAAACAGACTTGGAGCGGTCGGTCACAGTTCCTCTGTACATTCCACGGCTGCTCCTTCTCCCCTCCCCGCTGCACCGCCTGGCACAGCCCTGTCACCCACACGCACCCCCTGCATTCGCCGTGGCAGAGGCTGTCCTGTCTCTGACACGCCGACTGGGCACCTTCCATCACGTGCTGCCACGCACCCCTGTTAAAGCCCATCACCGAACAGCACACTTCGCTGTCTCCTGCACCAGAACACTATGGAGGTCCCAATGACACACCGCATGTATTCGTCTTTATATTCCCAGTAGCTAAAGCAGTGCGTAGCTTCTCTTACAACTCAAATGACTATTAAACAATGAACTGAAGTAAAAATTTTTTTTTGAAAAAGCAAATTACTTGCTTTTGGAAATGTTTTAGTTTAAAATACCATTAAAGGCTTGACTGTTTTTCTAAAACCCACCTCATGAAATCACGAAACTGTTGGACTTCATCACAGCAGCCAAACAAGCCTCCAGTAAATGGACACTCAACATTCAAAACTGCTGTTTATCTCCAGTTTACTCAGGAACAAAATCATAAACTAATTACCGTAGTAAGACACTTTCTCTACGTCTAACAGGCTAAAAAATATCCCCTGTTGAGGGAATTCCTGTTAATATCATTCGTTCTATTTTTTGTAGAGACAGGAAAATAACCATCCTTTGTAACAGTAAGTACCCTTTAGCCTCTGCTAAAACCTAAATTCAGTTCCTTAAATCTACTGACCTTCCCTAAGAAACAAGTCAACACTTGTTCATGCTACAGATACATGTATGTGTGTATGTAGATATGTACTTTCATATTCATGTATAAAGTAGGAATGACTAGCTCCATTTTCTAAATAGTGAAATGAAAGTACACAGGTTCCCTGATAATTTTTTAAAAATATGTATTTATTGGTTTTTAGAGAGGGAGGAAGGGGGAGAAGAGAGAGAAACACTGATGTGAGAGAGAATGATCCACTGGTTGCCTCCTACACGCTCCCCGGCTAAGGACTGAACCCACAGCCTAGATACGTGCCCCGACCAGAAATTGAAACCACGACCTTTCGGTGTATGGGATGATGCTTCAACCAACTGGCCAGGGCAGGTTCCCTGGTTTTTGACACATACTATTAAATGTCTCTTGGAGAGCTTAAGAATATTTTGGCAAAAAAAAAAAAAAATCAGTATTACTAAATGAAAAACTAATACTATTTCAAAGAAATGTAGGTAAAAAGAAAGTCATAATTAAACAATTTCTATTTCTTTTTTATTATAATGCAATATGCAAACACTGCTAATTATATGAGTTTTCCTATAATACAGTTTTAAAGCCTTACATTTTTGGAAATGAAAGCTCAAAATAATTTTCACTAAAACACCTTTTCAAATTTAATATTCAGATATATTAATCCCATTAAGCATTTACACATAACCTTTGCGATTAATCAGATCCAGTGTACAAATAAATACAAATCTTACCAGTTAAAATATGCACATCACGTACCTGTTTGCTTATAAATTGTTAATTCTTTTACAGTGTCCAAAAACTGCCAAAATTTTTCATTACTTTCTTCTGCCAAAAATTCACTATTAAAAAATAAAAGTACTCAGTTAATAGATGAAAATAAAAAATGGTTTAGATACTACAAACCATACTTTAGAAAATAATTATAGCTTATGGTAAAAAAACATAAACCTTCAAAAATTAATGTCAAGTTAGTAGTTTCCATTTACCACAATGCAGAGAGAGAACAAACTGATGATTCTTCCCTGACGTGTCATTTTCAACTACAAGTTCATCATCATGACCAGAACGGACAGCATAAGGAATTACTTTTGGCTTTCCTCATTATTAGCTACAACTAAAATAAGGATAATTTATTTTCTCCATGTGAAATAGCACTAAGAGGCATAATTTAAAAGTAATGAAAAACGTGTTTAGGGAAAAAGGTAAAAAAAGGAATGAAAATAAGACCTTTTCACAAAAATTGGCTTTATGAACACTTTTAAAGTTACACATAATATTTAATTAGCTATTTATGTCGACAATCTTTTCATTATTTAAAACAGACAATAGCTTAATAAAAAATCAATAGGAAGTTGGTGTACTGCATTAGGTATTTGGCCTGGAAGCCCTACGAAACTTTCACTTTTGTACAGAGAACAGGTAAGACAACATGGCCAAAGCCGTATCACCTTTTTGGAAATGATGAAATAAGTGAAAGGTTATTCAGCCCCACACGGAACAAAGCACCGGACACCTGAAACAACTCGATTTAACCATTTAAACTAGAAAAGGAGACAGCCGCCACACAGATGGTACGGATTCTTCATTATTGCCCACCTCATGTCTTTCTCTCACCTTGGTAAACTTCAACTAACACTTAATATAAATGGAAAGTATTTAACACATCAAAGTCACATGCAGAATAACTAATTCTTGGGAGTCTGAGTGGTTACTAAGTGACGAAAAGGATGCAAAAAAAAATGGATTAGTCCATCAACATAAACATGGCAAGCACAGGAACTTAAAGCAGTAAATTCAAAATAATGCTTATTAATGGTGCCCAAGCTACGATGGCAAAAACAAAACAGCCCTAAAAGCAGATGAAACAACTGAACCACTCAACAGGACGCGACTTGAAAAGGGCAGGGTCGGCGAAAACCTTAAGTACAGGAGGGCGCGCGCCCGACACCGCACCTACCGGAGACACGGAGACACCGCACCGACCGACCGGACCGAACAGCTGCGGGCAGCTCACACGCGGTGCCCCCGCGGGGACACGCCCCCTTCCATACACCGCAGCTCACCGGCTAAGTCCGACCCTTCCAGGCGGTCACTCGCCTTAAGAAAACACTCACGGACACTTACTCCATCGGTACCCGCCACTGCTCTCCGCACTTCTGGAATTACTGGGGTGGCCAAAAAGTCTGTATGGTTTTTTTGCCCCCCCCCCCCATAAAACAAAAGACACATGTTTCATGTTCAGCAATAACTTCATTGGACATCTTGTGTATGTTGTCCGTCTCCCACGTGGTAGAAGGTAGACAGCTCTCAGTGAACGTCTCACTATCGACTCCGACTGGTCTGCGCGACCGTGGAGCACCGTCCAGTGAGAACTCTCAGCACGGAGCTCAGGAACCACCTCGGACATGTTCGTTCTATCAGGCACAGCACCTTCTCCCTGCACGGCCCACATCTTTCAGTGTGTTTTTCCGTTGTATTTTTACATTTCTTGAAACAAAAAGCATAATGTGCTGAAAATGTTGCTTATTTTCTTCCATCTTCAATATTAAAATGGCTACACAAATACTCACCGATTTTGATAAGTTTTTTAAATGCACGCTGATGTGACAGCTGTCACAATACAATTATCAAAATTGTTTCAAATGACGGTAAGCACAACAAAGTGCTACTAGAGCCGTCTTACGGGAAAAGCCAAATGACTTTCACAGAGAACCCAATATTTTCAGGGGTGATTCGCCAGTAACTCAGCATGAATCTCAGAACTAGATATCTCTGGGGGTCATCTACATCAGCTCCTCACTGCCCAAAAGATATTGTCTTTGGTCAAAATTTTAAAAAGGAAAAAAACAAACCAAAACAAAAACACCTGGCATTTCCAATTTGTTTACTTGTCTTGTGGAATATTTACTTCCAAATAGAAATGTTTCCACAAATAATTCTACCACAGCGAGTTTTACACATACTAAAGCTGGAAGGTCCAACCCCTGACCTGCCGGCTGGATGCAGCCCAGGGTGGCTAAGAATGATGCGGCCCTACACAAAATCGTGAATTTACTTAAAACATTGAGATTTTTTTGTGCATGATTACATGTCACAATGTATCTAATGTGCGGCCCAAGACAACTCTTCTTCTTCCAGTGTGGCCCAGAGACACCAAAAGGTTGGACACCCCTGTACTAAGAATATATATATATACAGTGATTATAAGTAGAATTCCCCCAAAATTTTCACCAAGACTAACACCAGTGCAATGAATGCAGTTTAGCATATAAGTTATGGTACACGCATTATAAAAATTTAGCTAATCGGCCTGTAATCATCCCTAGCAAATTATAAATTTCTTTAGGCAGGTGACATACCTCATTCATCCTTGTTTCTGACACAGTACCCATCATAGGACCATGTTCAAAACAGGCAAATATTTCTGAATTAAAAATATGAGAAAAACATATACAACAGGACGAGTGGGTGCATGTGGTTAACACTGAGCATCCTGTCCGAATTATCTAAGCAGAGGCCGGTTTCCACAGGCCAGGTGTATCACAGAGGTCATTCTGACGGTGGTGTGAAGTATACACTACCTTATATACGGTCTCTCCCACGCCACGGAATCAACTTTACTGAGCACCTACTTCTGCTCACTGAACACTGAGGAAAACAAGTGTGTGTAAGAAGCACTCTTGGCACATCTAATGAACTAATACAAGGAGCCCTTACTTAATGTTGTCCATAAGCTCTTGGAAACTGCAACGTTAAGTGAAATGACACATAACTAAACCAATTTAATCGCCATAAATGAGAGTCAAGTTCCAATGACATATTTCTGGTCACAAACACATCACCAAACTTCTAAACAAAGACCCCAAACACTTTTAACATTTAACATTGAAATAAATGTGAGCTACACATAGATTTAAGAAAGATGGATTAAAAAATAAGATATTTTCCAATCTGTTTCTTCCAGTTCAGGGTCCCCGGTGGCCAGAGCCTCACCTGGCAGCTGAGGCAGCCAGGCGGGAGCCAAGGGTCTCCTGGAAGCTGGCAGGAGGCCCTTCGGTCACGGGGCACATTCACACCCACCCACACTCCCTCGGATGGGGACAATGGAGAAACACCAATGCAACTAACACGCACACCTTCGGGATGTAGAGGGAAACCAGAGTCCCCAGAGAATGTGCAAACTCCACACAGACAGTGGCCCCAGCCAGGAATGAAGTTATTTTTCTCATCAACTTTATAACAAAACAGTGTTGAACAAAACGATGGTATTCGGGGTCCTGCTGTATTTACTGGGCACCTTCTTTCATGCACAGTGCTTTGGCAAAATACACATGAATAAGAAGAAATACCCGTGTCCCCTTAAGTTCACATTTTAGTAGCAGAGATTAGTGGTAAGCTCCTTACCACTGGTCTTGGCAAGGATTTTTTTTTGGCTTTGATAGTAAAAGCAAAGGCAACAAAAGCAAAAATAAACCAGTGGGATCACATCAAATTGAAAAACTGCTACACAGCAAAGGAAATCATCAACAAAATGAAATGGCAACCCACTGAATGGGAGAAGCTATTTGCAAATCATGTATCTGATTAGGGGTTAATAGCTAAAAATATAAAGATTTCACACAACTCAACATCAAAACAAAACAAACCAAGCAATTCAATTAGAAAATAGAGCCTCTGATACACATTTTTCCCAAGGGGACATACAGATGGCCAACAGGGATGTGAAAAGGTGCTCAGCTTCACTAATCATCAGGAAAATTCATATCAAAAGCACAACTCGATGCCACCTCGCACCTGTTATACAATGGCGATCATCGAGAAGACAAGACACAAATGCTGGTGAGGATGTGGAGGGAAGGGAACCCTTGCACAAGGCTGGCGGGAATGTAAATTAGTGCAGCCACTATGGAAAAAGAATGTGGAGCTTCCTTAAAAAATGTGAACTGGAATTCGGTTGGCCAACAAATTCATTTAGTTTTTTCTGTACAATGGCTCTAGCAGCGCTTAGACGTCTTTAACTTCATTTGAAACAATTTTGTTAGATTGTATTGCATCAGCTGTCACATCAGTGTGCATTTAAAAAAACTTATCAAAATTGGTGAATTTTTGTGTAACCATTGTAATATTGAAGATGGAAGAATACACACATTTTTGACGTTATTATGCTTTATTATTTCAAAAAAGGTTAAAAGCACAACTGAAACGCAAAAAAAAGATTTGTGCAATCAATGTATGGAGAAGGTGCTGTGACTGATTAAACGTGTCGAAAGTGGTTTGTGAAGTTTCTTGGTATTACTGACATTTTTGGCCAAATAATCCTTTGCTGTGGGGCTGTCTTATGCATTGGAAGATGTTTAGCAGCACCCCTGGCCTCTACCCACTAGAGGCCAAGAGTAGGAGATAGCTGACATACTCAAAATATCCAAATCAATAGTTATTGGTGAGAATGAAAAATGTCCTTTATTTTACGGAAAAACACATAAGGACTTATTGGCAAACCCACTAACTACGGATGGTACCAGGTGTTCGTTAACTAGACTTATTGTGGTGCTCATAAGACTTACAAATAACAAATCATTATGTTGTACACCTGAAAGTGATATGAGGTTGTACGTCAATTACACCTGAGTTAAAAAAGAACTATTTTAGTATCTCACATATGCAATGTAATGTGGGGTGACGGTTTCTGTCAGGACCATAAGCTGTTGCTTGGGTGAAATGACAAAAGCAACTGGCATGAAAACTTCTTGCTGGCTGGAGAACTTTCAAATTCTGTTTACCAGACTACTAGGAGCAAAATTTAATAGCTACGAGTTTTGTTTCTGCTCAGTAAAGGATACCTTATGAACGCATTCCAATGGAGGGGATTCGTAAAGAATTCAAACATGGGAAGCGGTCTTGGCCAAAGAAAGCCTACCTAGGTGCTTGGAGAACGGTTTCCTAAAAACAACTGCCCACGTTAACTGAAGTGCTTGCATTAAATGCCACCCTCCACCCATTCTTCCTTTTTTTTTTTCTTTCGTAAACGCTAATAAAATTCAAACGCATTCAACCAAGGTCCCAAAGTTTTAAAAACCGCAGACAGGGCAACGTACTAACCGCGGCGGAAAAAGGAATTACAAGTCCATTGCACCGGGCAGCAGGGCGGGAGTGATGCTCCGCGGGTCCGGCACCGGGGCACCGGGAGCGGCGTGCTAGGACGGCCCCGAGGGGCCGCCAAGGGTCTCAGCGCCCTCTCCCCGCCCCAGGCTCGGCAGAGGGTCCAGCCCGCACCCACCTGGCTTCCAGCAGCAGCGGGGTCTCGGGCCACTTCGCGGCCAAGTGAGCCGTCACCGCCTTGGACGCGGAGGCCGTCCCGGAGCGCAGCAGCGAGAGCCACAGCACCGTGTTGCCCAGGAGCAGCCGCACCACGTTGGCGGCCTTGGCCATGACGCCGAGAGGGCAGCGCGAGCCGCACGGAGCCGCACGGAGCCGGAGCCCAGAGCCCGCAGCCGCCACGCTACCGCCGGCTCCTCCCGACGCGCCGTCGCCCACTTCCGGTGGGGGGAGCTCGAGTCCGTTACTCCGGCCGGGGCCTGGCGGGCGCGGGGCGCATGCGCGTCCAGCTCCGGCGGCCGAGTGTCCCCCGAGAGCCGAGTCCGCCGAGACCCGAGCCACGTAGATGCGGGCGGTGCCGGGATGGAGAGCCGCGGGGCTGATGCAGCGGCGACGGAAGAGAGGCCGTGGGCCACGGGGCGGATGGGGCTCCCCGAGATCGAATGGGATCGTGCCCGACTAAGGCTGGCTGGAGGGACCAAAATCTGGAAGCGAAGGCAGGCATCCGAATGGATAGTAGCCACACTTGCACCTGCGGAAAATAAGGCCTGTTGACGTTCAAGCACGGGCCTCACGGGTTTCTCAAATTTTAGTGTATATTAGAGTCATCTGGTAGAGCTTTAAGAAAGCCGGACCCCGGGACCACACCTGTTACAGGGGAATCTCTGGGGTTGAGATTTGGGCATCAATAGCATTTAGCACACCCAGTTCCCCTTCTCCCGTGATTGGAGGGTTGCAATAGGGTTGGAAAACAAGTGACATCACTTGGGAGGCTTGTTGAAACACAGGGTGCTGGGTGCCTCACCCCACGTTCCTGATTCAATGAGTGTGGAGTTGGGCCCAGTAATTTGCATGTCACGTCTAATAAACTCCCAGGTGATGCTGATTATTGATGACGGGGGCCATGCTTCTAGCTTTTGTACTCAAAAGCGGTCCACGTTAACATCACGTGTAAACCTCATTAGAAATACAGAATCTCGGGTCCCAGTCCAGACCTACTGAACCTGAATCCCCAGATTAACAGGATGCCCAGGTGATATTTGTGCACATTCAAGTTTGAGAAGAACGAGAAGGGCGGGTTCAGAGGATTACAGGTGAAATGCATAGAAAACTGATAACCTGCTCCTGTGATTGAGTCTTGATTTCAACCAAGGACTGGCTGGCCTCAAAGCACATGCATTTTACATCAGGCTGAATGATAAAGCGACAGAGATAGCTGGTTTTCCAGTACGTATGATTCAACAAGCAAAGAATTTAGGTTTTTTTGTGTTTTTTTTTTAAACCAGGTAGAGGTGAAGCCTCAAGATTCCGGCTCCTAGTCAGGAATGATTTTTTTCCTGTTCAAAGAAGAGTAAATGTATAATAAATATTAAAATACATCGTAAAAAGAAGCAGCAGCTAGGAAAAATAGGGGATGTAGTGAGCTATTTTTCCCCCTCCCGTCGCTCTATAGCGGACCTTTGCCCTATAGGGAATCTGAATCTTGAAGTTGCCCAAACGTTTGCACTTCACTTACATGTCCTCTCTCGTGTCCTCAGTGTATACCTGTCCTTAGAAGACCCTGCTCTGGACCTTCATAAGTTTAGGTTTCATTTTCTGGCTTCTCCACCTCCTCGGTATGATCTATCCCTCCTTTCAATTCCCATAAGCTCTTTATTTTCACTGTCATATACCAGAATTCTCACTTTAGAAGTTGAAGACAGTACTTACTTATTTCTCCTACTAGAGACAGTATATTCCCCAGGGCTCATGCCTTATTCATTTTTAGCATCCCTTGCAGAACCTAGCACTGTATATGCTATTGGGGCTCACTAAATATTGAAGATTCCTTGTTTTATGGGTAGGTGGGCAGAAAGCTCAGGCAGACGAGTAAGGAGCTTCATTTCTATCCACAGAGTGTGACACAAAAATGTATTATGAATTCTTCACAAGTATTTGCCTTAATTAATTCCTCATTTCCACTTATTTTTGGACAGAATTTTTTACTGAAATTGAGGGATAAAGGAAATACAATATTGACAGTGAGTATCTTTTTTTTAAAAGATTTTTATTTATTCAATTTTAGAGAGGGAAGGGAGGGAGACAGAGAGAGAGAGAAACATCAATGTGTGGTTGCTGGGGGTTATGGCCTGCAACCCAAGCATGTACCCTGGCTGGGAATTGAACCTGCGATACTTTGTTTCGCAGCCCGCGCTCAACCCACTGAGCTATGCCAGCCAGGGCTGACAGTGAGTATCTTAAATGTCAGCATTTACCTGATGGGTTGCAAATCTTTAAGAAATGATTACCCTATCAAAAGTCACACGGATACACTATTAAACGGCACTAGTAAAACACACGGTAATATATATTCTGGGATACTGGAGTTCAGAATAGTGAGGAGTGTTCCATTTCTCTTTTAAAGAGAATTAAATTAATTCTGGGTCATTTATATACATAATTGTCATACATTTCAACTTACATAGCATTATCCTAGAAATCTATGTGAGTTTGAAATATTTCGAAGAAAGGTCATCTCTGGGCTTGACTCCTTATCTGCAGAACAAAAGAAAGAGTAGCACTGGACAATATTTAAGGTTTAAGAGAGGTCATTGAGATAGGATGTGACAGCAGGTCGACCTGAGAGCTGGACCTGGGCAATCAGAGGCTCCTTCCCCCATTCCTGTCCTTGGAGTATACTGTACATTCCACTCATGTTCTCCACACTCGGAGAGAGTGATGTTATCGAGACCATCTGGGCTGTACATGTGACGGAACCCCATTAAAGCCTCTGTGTACAAACTGGTAAGATTCTGGTGGCGGGTGCAAAGACTGACTTGTCTTACAGCCAGCTACCCAAGGCAAGCCTCCTAATGCATTCTCTTGCTTATTAAACCCGCCATCTACCAGTCCGGAGTGGCCTGCCTCTTTTTTGGGTCTCTCTCTGCCCTCTGTGTATGGGTCCAAGTTTCAGATTTCACCAGAGGAACGTCAGAGGTTGTGAACCAACATGAAGGTCTCTTTTGTATGTCCTTTCTATGTACTGACAGAAAAATTAAAATGCAGAAAATCGAGTAGCTCGGCAAAGGTCATCCAAGTTAGTGGAGCAGCAAAGCATTCTAACGTTCATTATCAACAACCCCTGAGCACAGATTGGCTATGCAGTGAATGTCATTCAAGGACACAATGGCATTGTAGTATATTTTTTAGCAAAATGTTATTCAAAGTTATTCATATTGGGGTAATATGAATCAAAGTTGATGATGATAGCAGCTTTCATTGTAGGTGGAAGAAGGGATTAATAAGTGCTTTATAATGAGAATATTGTGTTTAATAGAATAAATCATCTTGAAATTTTTTTAGATTCAGCATGCATTCTATTTAATGAAAATAGTGGTGCTATGTGAGGATAAAGTTACTGCCAAATTATCGTGTAATAATGATAAAAGTTTCATTTTCTCCACCTAAATAAAGCCTCACAGCTGAAATGGCTTTTTAAAACTATCCCTCTGTAGGGCTTCAAGGTTTTCCTTACTACAAGAAAGATCCTATTCTAACTTGACTTTGGATATCTTAAATATACTTCCTCATTTCAGTTGAGTAGAATTTACGGATTTATATAAAAAACCCCTAGGCAAAATTATACTAAAATGATGACCAAATGAACAATGGATTAGTTTCATTTACTTTAGTGTCAGTAAGTCTGATTTTAATAAGTTTGTGTATTTTATTTAAAATAGATTACTAATGCCTCACAAATGTCTCACCCCAGGTACATTTGATAAAACTTTTGAGTGTATTTATTAAATCGTGGCCTGCCTCTTCCTTGGGTCTCTCTTTGGCCTTTGCCTTTTGGCCTTTGCCTCTCTTTATTAAATAAATTGTGTGTCATAAATATAATTTTAAATCATCATTTAGAATGCTATAAGGACTTGAAATCTGCTATTTAGCAACAATCTTCTATACTTACATATGTGGTCAGTATTGTGTAATCATGCATTTGTTTTGTTTCTTTAACAAAACACTTAAGCTTGCAACATGTGGCTGGGAGACAAGTAAACATGGCCTGCTTCTGCATCATCTAATAGAGGTTTAGGGTAGTTATGTGAAAACCCATTGATTCATTAGAAATACATTGTATGGCACCTATGCGAGGGTGACTGTAGCATATCCTGAGGAAGTACTGAGATGAATAAAATGGTTAATGTCTTCAAAGGGTTTAGAGTGCAGTAAGGAAATAAGAACGCATACCAATAAAGTATAACAGACACAAGTTAGTAAAATTCCATGGAAGTCCAGAAGAAGATGACACAAGCTTATGAAATCTTACTGAACAAATAAACAAATGAACAAGCAGCTTTCTTGAATTCTCTCATTAAAATTATTTCCCGAGTTTAAATCTAGCACTTTGTGAAGCTGCACGATTTCTTTTCGTCCCCAGGGAAACATCTGAAAGGTAATGTCATGATTACCGGCAATAAAAATAAGCATTTGTAGAGCGTTTCCATTTGTGTCATGAGACGTGGTCCCAAACCAAGTGACTGTCCCCTGCGGTTGGGAAGGTAGCAGAATACACACAGAGTAAGTTAGCATGAGTTTTACTGACGAGACATAAAGGACAGGCACTTTAGGATACACAGACAGGAACTAAAGGAGCAGGCCATCTCAAGAAAAGCCTCACAGAACAGGTGGTGTGACCACACTTTGAAGGAAGCACCGATGACATCGATGGCAGCCGTGCCCTCATACCATCAACTCGGCCACAGGCAACACACAAGCACATGGACGAGGGTTTATCCGCCAAAACTTTATTCAGACAGACATTGAATTTCCTATTTTCACACATCATAAAATAGCATTCTCCTTTTGCTCTTTTTAAAATTAAAAGGATAGGAAAACAGTTTTAAACTCATGAACACTACCTATTTGGGTCATGGGCCAAAGTACGCCAATCTCTGGTTCTAGAGACATTTTACCGGAAGCCTCTACTACAAGAAAGCTTATAGAATTGTTGTTGGCAATAACAGAAAACTGGGCACAGCTCCAATGTCCATTGAAATAGAATGACAAAGTAAATGGTGGTTTATTTGTAAAATGGAATACTAATCAGGGGTGATGATAAATGAGTCATAGAGACTAGATAAACATGGATGAATCTCAAAACCACAACATCAGTAAAAAAGCAAGTCACCGAAGGACGCGTATACAGAGACACTACTGCCCGGGGTGCAGATTGAGTCGGCTATACTTAATAAGCTTTCCTGGAAGTCCTAGCAAATGACTTCCTCTGCCTCTCATCAATTAGTTCTCTGCCACCTGGCCAGCCCTTGCATGATGAGCGTCTGGGCAATGTAATTTTATAGCTGGGCACACTTTCCCTGTTTTCCCCAACAAAACGGAGGTCTGTTAGTAAGGAACTCGGGAGCGATGCAATTTGTGGAGACAGCTGGCTGTGTTCCTTGTACCCTCATATCCTTTCTACTTTCAGTGTTTCATTTTGAGGCAACGAGTTGGCTTGGAAATTAGAGGGAGTGAGATTCTAGCAGCTAGAGGAAAATTTGTAAGGGGATATCAGGAAATGGACTGTCTGTCATAAGTAGACTTCTAGCCTAATGAAAGTGCCATAATGTGCATTTAATTAGTTAAAGATGCTTTTGAAGATCAAAGGGCAGTAAGTTTTTTAAAGGCCTTTATTTAAAAGTATGATAATTGAAAAGTAACAAAATATTAAAATTTAGTGTTGATTATTATCTTGAATCTGTTATGTTTGCAGCTGCAAGTGCTAAAAAATCACTGTCTAAAATTAGTTGTATCGAGTCTCACGAGCCAGGAAAATTTACATCATTTGTGTCATTTTGGTTTAAAAAATTCTCCTGACCCAGCAGCTGATCTTCATATAATCAAATAACAATTTGTTTCATTTCAAAACCTCAAATTTAATCAGTCTTGCCTCGCTAAAGGGAGACCAGAGTAACTCCTTCTTCCCATCCACCCTCTCATCTGCTTCCCAGTGTATATTTCAGCTCTAAAATTAGGAAGGAGGAGCGCTGGAGAAGAAGAGAAAAACACGGAGGGGGCATTTAAGTAGCACATCAAATAGAAAATGAGCTTTTCGTGTGTATTGTTTCAGATGGAGAGAGAGATTGAAGGGGGCGGAGACAAGGAGAGAAAGTAAAGGGTTTCGCCACGTTAGTGGACTTGGTAGACCTTTTTATTTATTTTCTTTTTTGTCTCCATTCCACTTGGGGCCCAGGGTCTGTTTGTTTTTCCTCTTCCCTCTTGTTATCTCCCGTTCCATTGCTAATCTGATACTATTCATTTTTAATAGTGTGAGCACATTTCTGAACCCACGCTAGAGTTGCCGGAGTACTTTTTTGAAAGAGCTGTTTGGTCTGTTTAAAAGTCATTCGCTTGCTCCGGCCGGGTAGCTCAGTTGGTTATAGAAGTTCCTGATCCGCTGAGGTTGTGGGTGTGCTCCCCGGTCAGGACACATACTACAAATCAATCAATGAATGCATCAGTAAGTACAAAAACAAATAGATGTTTCTCTCTAAAACCAATAAATAAAAAATGTTAAAGGCGAAGGTCACTCCTTTGTCCCAGGTGCACTCGCACTGGAAGACCAAGGGACCCGGAGCACACCCGAGAAGGCGCAGGGCATTCTGCTCGACCAGGTCCCTGCTTCACCCATCCTTGGCTTCTGCCCTTCTTACCCTGTATTTCGGGCATTTTTCTTCACGGTAACACCTTTAGTCCAGACACCCCACTGGCTCTTCCTGAACTGTGTAGCCACCCACTGGACTAGCGCTTCGGTCTCAGGCTCCAGACACGTTGTATTTTGAATCGTTTGGCCTCCGGGACACCTGGGGCCGAACCTGCTGCCGACAGGTGGGTGCCTGTGAGCACGCTCCTTGGAAACAGCTGAGAGGTGGGCTGGGCACTAGGGTGCCTTAGGCTTGACGGGAGAAAGTCAATCATTTCTGGCAAAATTTCCCGACCGTTGGCTCTTGAGGGGCTGGATTTGGGATTTAGGTGTTGGAGTGCATTATGTTAATATTTGAACATGTGATTATAATAATGACCATTAAACTGCCAACGTGAGTACTTTATGGATACTCAAAAAGCAGTAGAGAAGATAAAAACTCAAAGAACAGTGGCATGGACTTAGGTGAACTTCTCACTACTTTTTATTTCATTGTAATGCATCATAAAAACTGTATGTAAGACTACATTAAATAAAACAATGTATATAAAATGACTTGTGCTTCCCTAGTACCCAATAGACACTAAAAATGCAAATATATAATTAATCACAGTATTGTATTCTATATTTATGACATAAATATTTCATATTATAATGCACTACATATTTTACCATTAGTAGGTGCTGTATGGGATTATCTTTAACCTCCTCATTGCTATAACTTCAGTGTTCATGTAGCAGAGTTTTCTATTCATACATTTCTCAAACTGGTGGGAACCCTAGCGTGGATTTTTAGTAAATCCTACTGAGAACTGTAAGTCATATCTTTACCTAAAATTTGTGTTCTGAGATTCTATCATTCACAATGTCAGAATAATTTCTGCCATGGACCTGGAAAATGTCTCTTTGCCTACTGGCCTCTCTGCTGTTTTGTCTGGAGTTATATTTAAGCATTTGGCTCTCATTTTTATCTCTAACTCATCCCGGCTGGGAGAGTTGAATAGTAATACCAGCTGGCGTCGAGTTGAGGCTGTATCAGCATATTGGTGTTCCTGCATCAGCATATTGATGCTCGTGACACCAAAATGTCTCTCTGTCTCGCTAAACTGCCTCGCACAGGCACTAAACAAGGGCGGTGACAAAAGAGAGCTGACAGAAATCGTCCCCTAGGGTGGATGAACCGTTGCCCATCGGAAGAGAGACTGTTTCACGGTGGGCCGGTGCGTTATCACCGTGACAGGAAACAAATCTGTGGATCCCGACTGTCCGTAATAAATAAGAAGGGGATGTGACTTTCTTCCTGCTGGTCACGGGTGATTAACGATGGAGACCAGACCACTTTGGGTTCTGAGTATGACTACGAACAAAACTCAACATGATAAAGAGGTTTATGAAAAAAGCGAAAGCTGCTGCTCAATCCTGGCACGCAGATAACTGGCTAATCAATTATGTTTTTGTGTGATTAGTAACTTTTTAACTGAAGAGAGACAGATCTGTGTAGGAAAGTGCCTGCATTGCACCTGCGGCAGCTCGGCGAACGTTCGAGCATGGATCACACTCACGTCTCCTGCACCAGCATCAAAAAACAGGGCACATCGGCAGAGCCGCTCCTGTCCCCTAACAGCCATTACCCGCCGCTCTCTCCCCAAAGCGACCCTAACCTGAATTCTCACGCCATAAATTAGTTTTATTTGGTTTCGGACAATAATTCTACGCTGCTTTGGAGAGTGATTTAAAGTGGCAGGTGTATTAGCAGACACATGTGATAGATTATTCTGCAACAATATGAAGAACAAACCTGAGCCAGAGGCCAGGAAAAAGATGACTGAAGTAGTTCGTGTAATAGAGGAGGAGGACCCAACAAGGCAGTGAAGTGGGGCTAGAAGAGGAGAAACACCCTTGTGAGTCTGGTGTGTATGGGATGTGAGGGATGCAGGTGGACGGACAGGGGTTTAGATGGGACAGCTTCCGAGACGCGGTTCTATTCACTGGGCAGATGCAGAATGTTTGAGGAGAAAAGAGATTGATTCAGTGTTGGACATATTTAGTTCGAGGTGCAATGTGTCAAGAACAGGGGGAAGATTTCAGATATTAGGAAGTAGGCATATGCACAGCCTCTGTCGATTGAATGTGTTGGGGAAGGGCGCACTGAGGAAGCACTGATTTGAGTTATGGTCCTCAGGACTCTGGCTTGGGCACGTCGGCAAGGAGTGTTGACATCCATTGAGCCAGGAGAATTTAGGAGTTTTGGACATACTGAGTTTGACGAATTGTGAGGAATCCAAACAGACATCAGTTAGGGTTACTTGGATATATGGATCTGGGTTCAAAACCAGATTTCTTTTTAAGAAGAAGATTAAAATAAAATAAGGTATTTAAACGCATTCTGGAAAATTCAGAGTGCTCCATAGACTACTATTAACTATTATTTTTTGTTGGCTAAGTTTAAAGAGGCACCAAGAGTAATAATGGTCCGTGATTGATTGCTGGAGGAGAAACATCGTTGGTGGTTTTCTAGGGTAAAGAAGACATCGCATTTTGTCAGTGATAACAATGGTGTTGAGCCACCTTTGAAAGCCATTTCAGCCAGTGTTCACTAGAAATTATTTATCTAAATTCTACCTGTGAGGCAATTCAATTCTGCAGGACAAGAATGTTCATGTATTCTTCAAAATTGGTTAGTATCGATTATAGCACTAAAAAAAAAAAGGCCTTTAGTTGGCTCAGTAATTGGTTGGAACTGAGTATTCTTCCAAAATCCATTGTACAAAGTCTTGTTATGAAGACAAGGTCTCTGCTATGTCACAGAAAACTAGGAATGGGACATTGTCATTACCTCCATGTTCTGATCCTGCTCATTCGCCCCGGAGCCACGCGAGCACCAGTAAGAAAGTGGTGCAGTGTTTGAGTCTGAAGTCCCTGGACTACATAGAAAAGCTCTGTAAGGACATCACTGGCTGTTTTAGAAAGGTTTCATATCTTTAAAACTCCTGAAGAGATTATTCTTCCTCCTGAAAGAGAGTTCTGCCCCTTGAAGCTCTAATCAGTACGGTACCAAGATAAGGTAGAAGGACAAACTAAGTGTCCAGCAGCAGATGAATGGATAAAGAAGATGGATGATACCACACACACAGAGAAATATTATTCAGTTATGAGGAGGAGGGAATCCTTCCATTTGCAAAAACATGGGAAGAACCTGAGGGCAAAGACAAATACTGCATGGAATCGTGTATACGTGGAATCTGAGAGAAAGGAAGGAAGAAAGGAAGCAAGCAAGCAAGCCAAGGTCAAACTCATAGAAATAGAAAATTGGTTGCCAGGAGCTGGGGGTTAAGGAAAGAGGGAAAAGTTGGTAGAAGAGCACAAAATTCGGCTATAAGATTGAGTTAAGTCTAGGGATCTAATCTATGACATGGTGACCATACTTAATACTTCTGTATTCCATAATTGTGCTGAGTGAGTAAACTTAAAGGTTCTCACCAAAAACAAACAAACAAAAGATATAAGTATGTGAGGTAATAGATGTAATAATTAAATTAAGGAGATGGAGGGATCTTTTTATAATGTATATGTAAATTACCATGACCTACAACTTTAAATAAATATAATTTTATAGGCCAATTCAACCTTGATAAAACTGGAGTGAGAGAAAATAGAAGAAAAGAGTCAAACTTGAAGGGGAACAATAAACTGGACAAGAGAAATAACTGATTCATTTCACCTGTCATGATATGTATTCATCAGGCACTATGCCGAACACTGGGGATGCGAGGTATAAACAGGATTCCTCTCTCAGGTCCATGTAGATAAACAGAGAAACAAACCTATAAATAATCATCATACAAAACAAGTTAATTATGATAATGGAGATATAAGCAACACAGAACAGAATAGGGGGAAGGGGCACTTACTACTTGCAGTAACAAATGCTTCCTGGATGAGATGGAGTGAAATAGGAGTTGAGGGATGAGGTGGAATTCAAATAGGCAGAAAAGCTTGAAGAGGCTCCTACCGGGCAAATGTAAGATAATTGAAATAAAAGATGTCAATAATTAATTATGGTATGCTGAATAAAAATTCATCAGATCTATAGTGATACTCAAGAAAGAAAGAGGTGAGAAAGGATGGGAGTGGAGGTGGTAGGAGAAGGTAAGCCAATAAATGTGGCAGGAATGATGAAACATCAGAAAACCGTCATTTGAAATCCCCAACATAATGTTTGACTGAGACACGACTCATGAACAGGTGCTAAAACCAAAGGGTAAAATGATTTGGGGAAAATCCTGTATTTGAATAGTGTGGAAACATCACCCCCAAGTCCAGCTGTTACTTACAAAGGGCAACGTGCATATTTACAACAGAGTGACCTGGGAATGCCGCCTCATCTGAGTGATGTCACGTGCCTTCTTACGAGGTGTGGTCAGAGGTACCCAGCATCACTGTTGAAGGATTTTTGGCCCAAAGGCTAAATCTGAATCTATTCAAACCTTTAAACTTAACTTCCAGCTTATAAGAAATACAGGAAAGCAGTTGAACAAATATTATAAGAAGCAAACAAATTCAGGGTGTGAGGGGATTCTACAATAAAACTAGCCCAAATTTTTGTAGGTAAATAGAGAGAAATGATGGGGGCTGTCTTGGATTAAAAGAGATTCAAGAAACACGACAAAATGAAATGTGCAAACCTTGATTAAATTCTTCTTTGAGAAAACAAGTAGCTGTTGACATTTTTGGGGGAAATTGGGAAGCAATTTGAATATAAACTGGATATTAAGTTACATTGTAGAATTGCTCATTTTCTTCTACGTGATGAAGGAGCTATGGTTCTACAGGAGAACAGACATCCTTAGGAGATACCTGAAGTTTAAAATGTCTATGACATCTTCTCAAAGGATTCAACAAAAACAGCATATGTATATTGGGCAACATGGTAAAATTGTTTTAACTACGTGTAAGATTTATAGGATTTCATTGTACTAATATTGCAAGTGCTTTTGCACAATTAAAAATATTCAGACTAAAAAGTTATAAACATGATGTAAGCTAAGAGGAGTCTTAAAATGATATTTGATCCAAATAAAATTATTTTGGTGTCATTTCCATCTCATGGTATTTATTTATTTATTTATTAAGATTTTATTTATTTATTTTTAGAGAGGGAAGGGAGGGAGAAAGAGAGAGAGAGAGAAACATCAATGTCCAGTTGCTGGGGGTCATGGCCTGCAACCCAGGCATGTACCCTGACTGGGAATTGAACCTGGGACACTTTGGTTTGCAGCCCATGCTCAATCCATCTCATGGTATTTATAAAGGAGCCCCTATTCATACCAGCTGTTTCCCAATTCTGTTTGCACACTGATTTTCCTGTACTGGCATGCTCGATGCTCTCTCTCTATGGTATTATGAGCGCACGATCGCGTAATGACTATGCATTTGGACTCTGGAGTAAGTCCTCTTGGCCTTATTTCTGAATTCCATGAACACATACTCTGTCCTTTTCACTTCCGTGTATTCAGGGCCTTGAACACTGTCTGACCCACGTACAGTGTTCAGATAATACTTTTAATACAATTTCTGATTTTGAACAATTTTCAGGGCTACAAAAAGGTTGCAGAACAATAGAGTTGTATTCAGTCTCTGCCCGTTGTTCCCAAATGTTAACAGCTTACATAACCATTGCGCAAGGATCAGAGCCAGGGAAAGAGCATTGAAAAACGCACTATCTACCTCGAGCAGAATTTCTTGAACAAAAACTGTGTAGAACAGGCAAAAGGTTTCAACTATCTACCTCAAGCACTCAACCCTTCGTAAGTGTTCACTCTCCTTTATATTAAATAGCATCGTTCTGATTATTTCTGCCCTTCTAAAGGTCATAAGAGGCACAGGGACAACAATCTGGTTGGAAGAGGGACTGTGGCACTTGAAGTTGTATTTCTATAGCGAGGATTGTTTGTTTGTAGCTTTCCATTTATTTGGCATTGCCATCATGCCTACCCTGACAAACTGTCCAGGTCACTCTAGATTTAGCCATCATAGGGAGCCATCTCTACTGGGTGCTGCAAGGGTCCATTCATTCAACATTTATTGAACCTGGGCTACATGCCCTGAGCTAACCCATGGGGATTCAGTGATAAATTAACCAACCAATCAACCAACCAACTACACAAATGAACAAATAGCCAAACCAAAACAAACAAATGAACAAATGCAAAATCCCCTCCCTTTAAGGAATTCAGGTGGCTCAGGGCTTCCCGTGTTGCCTACACGGCTTGCTTCCCGATTTCACTCTCCCAGGCACTTGGTAACAACCTGCTCTCTGTGAGTGACATCAGATAACTTGGCCCTTAGATGAGTGTGGATGTTGGCCTGTGTTACTATGACAATGTGGCTTTCAGTCCCTCCAAGAGCTTCCTGATGCTGTCCGAGCCCATTCCAGATTCCAATTCAGTGTGACAATGTGTGAGAACAGAATGCTCAATGTGTTACCACAGAACAGTGTCCCTTAACAGGCATCCTTAGACTTTCTGTTCTTATTGTTGGAGACAGTTCTTTTCTTAACTTTCTGTAGATGGCTCTCTCATGCCGTGTATAAATGGAGTCTCAAGCAAAAACAAGACTCAAGCAAAACCCAGCAGTAACATTATTTTTCATTTGTTGCTGTTCAATACACCACAGCAATTTCTGGGTGCAAACTTTCCAGAGAACTTGGGAATGACATTTTGCCCAAGTTCTAGTATATATTCAGCTTTTAACCAAATGAGGATCGAGGCTTATACCCCTATTAAAATCATCTGCAATACTTTTCAAATGTATAAGACAAAACCTAAAAATATACAAATAACAAAACCCAAAACATTATCAGGCAATCAAGATATGTGAGTCATGCTTTGAGAAAAACAATCAATCACACTCTGATTATAGCATTTCAGATTGGTACACTAAGAAGTTCCTTGCGAATTAAGTACTTCTCAAAAACATCGAGTCTGTATAAGGACTTACCATCTTCATGATTTTAAACAGAACATTTAAGTTACAGTCACTTAATTACTGAGTCCATGCAATTGCTTATAGGGAGCATAACTAGGGTGAACGTATAAAACCTACTTTTAAGTCATTTAAATGAACATCTTATAGCTTTCCCCATTAATCTGAATCTGTGAAATTGTCAACTGAGTTGATTTACATGAGGTCATAATTATAAAACATCGAAGAAACAGCTTTTAAATCAATGCAAAATAGAAAAGGCACACATGAATGAATATGTATTAAAAACTCTGCAGCCACAAGCTATTACACATATAATTTAAATGATTTATTGCCTGTGGCTTTGATTTTTTTTCTCTCTGTTATTGAATCATTATGGGGGTCCCTTGAGTTCAATTGTAATTGCGCACACACACATCACCATGTTTCACGTATACATAGTATATATATATATAGTCCTTAAAGCTGAACTGATATAATAATATATATGCAAATTTAAATGTGTAAAATTCAAGTAATTAAAAATTATGATTCCCTAAGCAACATTTACATACAGATAGTTATAAATCACTTCATTCTATGTTAAATTTATATCACAATACCTCTCTCTGGCATGGTGGATTTATGGAATATGTGTGGATTCTTTACATTTCATATTTTACATTTGTAAACTATTGGGCATACATTTCTAAGTTTAATAATTTTACTGTATAATTAAAGGCTTTCTTTGTACCCTGGATAGGTAATATATAGGCTTGTCAGAGACTTGAGTGGTGACTAGCATTGAGGGCTTTGCACAACCAGAAAGAAAAGGTAACTTATTAGAATAATCATATTTTTTCATTTATTTTCAATATGAGAATCAGAGAAGCTGAGTAATTGGTAGATACAACTGACTCTTTAAAAAGATGAAAATAAAGAAGCTCCAGCCTGTGAATAAAGAATAGGGCCACCAGGATTCATTAAATCTTGCTCCCTGGGGTGGCAGCAAGGTGTGTGAGTGACCGGAGTGGGTCCTAAACAACCTTCAGGCTCAGCATTTGTTAGGAGCTGAATTGTGTCCCTCAAAAAGATGGGCTGATCTACAACCAAGATTATTCTACCCAGCAAAGCTATCACTTGGAATTGAAGGACAAAGACCTTTCCAGACAAGAAGAAGCTAAAGGAGGTCATCATCACCAAACCAGTATTATACGAAATGTTAAAGGGTCTTCTTTAAGAGGAAGAAGAGGATAAAAATGTGAACAATAACATGGCAACAAATACATATTTATCAACAATTGAATCTAACAGACAAACAAACAGAACAAAAACAGAGTCATAGACACAGAAAACATTTTGATGGTCGCCAGATGGGACGGGGCCGGGGACCATGGGTGAAAGGGGCGAAGGGACTGAGAAATGCAAATTGGTAGCCACAGAATGGCCATGGGGATGTACAGTACAGCACAGGACACGGAGGAGCCAAAGAACATGTATGCGTGACCCATGGACATGGACAGTAGTGGGGGGATTGCCTAAGGAGGTGGCAGGGGGGCTGGCTGGAGGGAGGAAAGGGGGAAGAGCTGGGACAACTGTAATAGCACAACCATAACATAGAATTAAAAAAAAAAGAAAAAAAGATGTGTTGAAGTCCCAAGCCCTGGTACCAGTGACTGTGACCTTATTTGGAACTAGGATCCTTGAAGACATAATCAAGATATGTTGATGTTGTTAGGACGAGCCCTGATTTAATATCACCGGAGTCTTTCTAAGCAGAGGAGAAGAGCACCATGCGAGGACACAGATATACCAGGGGAGAGCGCCATGTGATGATGGCAGCAGGGACAACCGTGCAGCAGCTGAGAGCTAAGAAATGCCAGGAATTCCCGGCAAATGACTGGAAGCTGGGAGAGGCAAGGAAGCATCCTCCCTTACTGGTTCCAGACACCTCGATTTCTGACTTCTAGCCTGCAGAACCTTGAGGCATACATTCTGATGTTTCAAACCACTCCTTTTGTAGTACTTTGTTGTGGCAGTTCTAGGAAACAAGTCAGTCTTGATGAGTCACCTTGGCTGCATTTTCTGTTATGAGGACTGGTTGTCTGACTTCTGGATTCTAATATGGCTGAGCTTTACGTTCTCCTTATTTCCATCTAATATGAAGTGAGCCGACTCTTTGCTCCTTGCAACCAGAATGTTAGTATTAACTGGTACAGTGTGGGCTGTATGCAACAGGCTCTCTGGAAATAAAGGACCCGTGACACTGGTTATAGTGGTGAGAGAAGTGCCAGCAGAATTAATTAAGCCATAACCCGTTGTCACTAGATACTTAGATAATACAGGTCTGGCAGAAGTAACACCCGGGTGAGTGTGGCTGGTAGAGTAATAATATGGGTGCAATAATTTACAGGTTTTTAAAAAGATTTTATTTATTTATTTTTAGAGAGGGATGAGAGGGAGATAGAGAGAGAGAAACATCAATGTGTGGTTGCTAGGGGTCATGGCCTGCATCCCAGGCATGTGCCCTGACTGGGAATCGAACCTGTGACACTTTGGTTCACAGCCCATGCTCAATCCACTGAGCTACACCAACCAGGGCTAATTTACAGTTTTAAATTGATCATTTCACCTAAAATGTCAGATGCTGTGCTTGAGTGTGATATTGTTATGTTACAGAATTACCTGCTTATGACTTTGTAATAAAGAGGGGCGTTATTTGTGCCTTACCATGTGTATCTACCCAAGGCAAGTATTTGAGGGCCTTTCTAACTTTAGAGACCAGCTCTACAAAGCTTGTAGAATTGTAAGAGCAGCTGAATTTCTGATTCATCTGTACCTCCATGTAGAGATTTCGGGCATAACTGGTAGAATGTGGAATACAAATAATGAGAAAATCTGAGATGAGTGAGAGGTTAAGTGACATGTGTAAGGTTGCCTTAATTTTATGTTATGACCATTTTACTGGAATTAAATGTAATAAAAAATAAATAAAAGACTTCGTATATGATGAGTCAGACCAAGAAAAGTAAAGGAAAAGTTATCATTTGAAATGCACAAAGATGGATTGAGGATTATATGTATAAACATTTACGCCTGAAGTCAGAACAGGATTTGTGGCAAAGGTTTCCTATTATTCTCCGCTAAGTGATCTGTTGGACCAATGAAGGACTTGTCCCTTCCGAAGCTTCATTAGTTTAATATGAGCGTTTTCCTGAAACGGCCCCCTAGGGAATGGGACAAGAATTTAGGATAATCTCATCTTTATGATATTTAAAGAATGGCTCAAAAATGGAAAGTGTCTTACTGAACCTAATGCTTGGGAAATATTCATGCTATCTATGGGGGGAAATGGAATGATAACAAATGTAAGGGGGCAATGATCAAACATTATTTGCTTTTGAACACTACGCCCAAAAGAACTCACAGGACGCAGTCCTACAGGGTTTACCTCAAAGGCACCATTGTCTTCCCCCCAAGAATCCACCCTCTCCAGGACTGTGACTCCCCGGAACCCATCCCTGCCTTCGACGGAGGATTCAAAACAAACGTAGGAACCCAGGGTCACCACCCACTTTTTGTCCTTCTCTGAGCAATTAAATACAATTGCATGTTCCAGCTAAGTTGGACGAGAAGGGGAGGTAAAAGATTCTCTGGTTTTCTTCTGGGGGAATAAAAATCTGATGTACAAACCTTCTCCTTTGCCCCGACTCCAAACAACCCAACAAACCAGCGAGTGAGCAAACGCAAGTTCTCACGTGAAAAGCTCTTGTGCTTCTGGGAGCACCTTCCGACATTATGCAGAGATTAGTCCCACTCCAGGGACGAGTTGTTTTATTCTTCACTAAGAAAATGCAAATGTTTGAGACAGTCTAGCCGGTCAAGGGGAGGCAAGGGAGGGAAAAGGGGAGCAGACATTGCTGGAAGGTGAGCTCTTACAACCCTTTCACCCCCGCTGTGATAGCAGGAGGGTGCTACCTCCACACTACGTTTAAGAACTCGGTCAGCGTCCCTCAGCCGGGGAAGGAGCCTGGCTCTGCCTGCCTCCGGCTCGGCCAGGTGCTTTCCTACTGTACCACCCAGGCTCTCGTATTGAGAGAATATGTATTCACAAGCAAAGTGATTTTTGCTCAATAATTTTCATAAACATCCCATTTTCTTCAGATCCCGAAATAGCTAAGGCCCTTTTTTTCTTAGGATTATACATACGCACAGAGTCACAGAAACTACAGAAGCCTGCTAATGAGTGATTTCCAGGTTTCCTAGGTGTCGTTGATATTCTTCATAGGCCGGCTTCTGCCAATAAGCGCGTTTTTCGGCCTAGCAACAGGATGATACATATTTCAAAACAATGATGATAGCCAATAATAAGGCTCCCACTGAAGCTGTCTTAAAATTTGATATTATGTAAAAGACCATGTCGGAATTGGGGAAAATCCATATTTTCAAATGGGTATGTAAATTCTTAGTAAGCTAATCTTAGAAAAAGGAAGAGACCACTACTTAGTCAACAAATGTAATGCAGACTTGACTGTCTTAATGTCACCATGTCTGCTTCCTCTTCTGCTTAAGGATCAAACACTGTTCTGCCTTTTGGCTGAGAAGGTGGTGCTAACAAAACGTACTGTAATTGTTTAGAAGTGATGTCCTCCAGAGATCCGGGAAGCTTAAGCAGTTGTGTTTCCTATTACTTTCTGCCCCCCTGGGTTTTACATTAGTTCTGCACTGACTTTTGTCTCGTGCGTTTGTAGGAGTAAGCGATTAGGCAGGAGAGGCTCCCGGGGACTGTTTCTGGCAGTAGCAGGTTGTGCTTAACCACCTTGTACTTGCATGCACCTGATGCTCTTGGTTATTAACACGGTTTATGGGAATCGATGACGACAATATCTCTTTGCTTAATAGGTGTACGCAAAGGAAAAAAGGATGTAATAACATTTACCTGCAGGTGCATCCTATGGTCTCAATCCAGGAAACAGAATTTTGCAGCATTGTTGACAGCTGTTTTGCATGTTCTATGTTCTCATTGCACAAGTTAGCCATGAATATTCAAAGCACGGTCTGCCTGGCTATGTCGCCCATGGGGAAAATCAGCAAGAAGCGATGTTTGTGGTAGAAAATAATGGACAGCAAAATGAAGGGATAGGAATCAAGCTTAAACAAACCAGGATGATGGTAGAGATAATTAGTGGAAGATTTCAAAAAATGAAGGTAGGAGACCAGTGTTGAAGTCAAAATGTCAATCTGCTGTTTGATAGGGGGATCGTGATGATATCCATTTCCTCTACATTGTCTGAATTCCAGAGATTAAATCGTTTCATGACTGTTGAGACAATATCTGAAGTGTAAGTTTTTAGATCCTTGCTCTACCACCTTTCTAGGGAAGAAATTGTTTACTTTTCTTCCTCTCTCTTCCTTTCCTTTCATTCCTTCCTTCCTTTTCTCTTCCTCCTCCTTCTCCACATCCCCTCTCTTCTTCTCCTTGTCTTCCTTTTTTTTTCCTGAAGCTACCAGGATTTTTGCTGCTGGGTGGGAAGAAAAACTGGAGAAACTGAACCCCAGATGGCCCTTCATGAGAAAATGGAAGGGAGACATTCAGAAGCAACACGTAGGTATGGGAAGAAGGTGGGCTGGGGTGGGGAGGTCTGCAGGAGCGTGGAGCTCAGGGGGACTTCTGGAGAGACGGCAACATGTGAGAAGGATTTGTTGCTACGAGACGCAGGATGTAATCCCCATATTTACTCACAACCAAATGATTGAAAAGCTCAGATTGCCTGTCTGTGTGTTGTGTGTGTGCGCACGTGTGTGAATACACGTACAGATCTGTTACTTCAACACAAGTAGCCGGGCATTAGGGAAGACCCTCTAAGACCCAGAGAACAAATAATGTGAAAAAATATTTTAAAAAATAGGAATCACTTCCTTTACCGCCCTCTAAATGATCTTCTACAGCCACATGGGACTACCCAATGCTTCCTCCACTTCCTGCCTTCTCACCTCCACACTTTGGGGCTTGTGCTCTGTCTGCCTTAACCTCCTCAGTCACTTCTGTTTCACTCCACCATCGAAGTCTAACTGGTCTTTCAACAATTAAATGCCATCTTTCCCCAGCCGGAAATGGTTCCCCAGCCGACTCTGGTTACCCAGCCGGAAATGGTTCTCCTCTTCGTTCTATTCCTGGATTTTGTGTGCTGTGCCCCGAAGTTCCCCGTTGCCCACTGGCTTGTGTGGAGGCCATCGGTGTGGTCTCACTGCTGAGTGTGAGGCCTTCCTGTGAACGGGCCCTACCCTGTCCATCCCCATGGCCCACCTGGAGCCTGAGTCAGGGCCCTTAGCAGATGCTCAACAAACCTCTCAAGAACGATGCATATCTGGCTCACCAAATAGAGTTTTGTTGTTTTTTTTTTTTTTTTACCTGCATCTTCTGTTATAACTCATGGGTTATATATTTTTTTTAAAGCTCCTTTGCGGGTACAATTTCCTTCCCATAGCCCAGCGTTGAAAGGTAACGTTGATACTAAATCACAGCAGGCAACAGAGTTCTAAAACAAGCAAGGTGAAAACATAATCAAGAAATCATTTAGAGGATGCTATTGTATTTCAGTATCTAAATGGTAATAGCAGCTCATCCATTTGGGAAATGCATCGACACAATAAAACTGTGTCGAAGTGAAAGAGAAAAACTGTCATTCTAAGGATTTTCATGTGAATGGAAGGGGGAGGAACTACACTGCTATCTATCTTTGTCTTAAATTAAGGGAACTGTAACATGCAGATTACTACAGAATCCGAAGATGTGAGTGACCCGAGGTCACAACCAGGGGTGGTTTCCATAGTTCCCTTGTGGAAACACAGGACACTTACGGCTGTACACATCTCCCAGCTCGCACACCGTCCCTGCGCCCTCTGGCAAGAAGTAAGAAGAGATTCTGATTGGAGGCACTGTTTGGAAGAAATAATAGGATCCCAGAGAAAATGAGTAAGTAATAGCTGTACGCATCAACATAGATTAGTCTCAAAAACACATTGATCAGTGAAAAAGCAAGCCACAGAAGAAAATGTACAGGACGTGTCCCCTTACATAAAGTCGAAAAAACAAAAGACAAAGCAAAACAAAAATCCCATGTAAAACAGCAATCTGTTGTCGAGAGATAGATGTGTGTCTAAACAAAGAAAATAGGGAATGTTAATGGAACATTTAAGTGAACTTTAGCCCTGGCTGCTGTGGCTCAGTGGATTGAGTGCCGGCCTCCAAACCAGAAGGTCACTTGCTCAATTCCCAGCCAGGGCGCATGCCTGGGTTGTGGGCCCGGTCCCCACTAGGGGGTGCACTAGAGACAACCACACATTCATGTTTTTGTCCCTCTCTTTCTTCCTCTCTTCCCCTCTGTCTAAAAACAAATAAATAAAATCTTTTTAAAAAAATAAGTGAACTTTATACCTGTTTAAAGAGATGAAAGAAGGGATTTTTTAGGAGCAAATAACAGGGGTTCTTCAAGAATACAAGCAATAAATTAGTTCTTAATTTGGGTGGGGAATTTTTAAAAGTGTACCTATATATCATATACACATTTGCATATATGGTACACTTAACATTTAAAAATGAATATATGCAGCACCTTCACAGCCCCGTTGTAAAACTGGTGTATATGTAGCAGCATGGTAGGGTTGTGTTGAAGGTTATACAAAACTGCAGGATAGACATAGCATTTGGGAATAACCTTTCTTCAGTCAAAGCGCTGTGGGCAAAACATTTCAAAATGAAAGCGTACCGGAAATTTTCAAGGAATAAAACAACGTGTTTGCATGAAGTTTCAGAGCTAAACTCCAAGCCTGACCAAGAAAGTTGCTGTTTGCAGTCAGTCATTTTAAGTGTGATCCCAAAGCCTGTGGGGAGCTCACTCACTGTCATCTGCAGCAGCCATTGCCAACCTTTTTCATCTCATGGCACACATAAGCTAATTACAAAAATTCTGTGACACACCAAAAATATGTTTCTGACCCCCCCCCCCCCAGTAGGTATAATTTTGATTTATTCACATAGGATGGCTGTTGTGCTGGCTGTTGTCATTTTTTCATTTGACAGTCTAAGGGGCAAAGCAGTCAGTGCCCCTGACTAAATAGACAGGTATTGCCTGTTTTTAAAATTCTGGCGGCAAACAGGTTGAACATTGCTGCTCTCTGGTAATGCAATGGATGGTGCAGGGAGAGAATTTGGGAAGCCTCAGGGAGTGGAGGAGCGGCCTTTAGCCTGCACCAACAGCCAGAGTAGACTCACGCCTTGTCTCAGAACACAGCGAAGAGGTATCTATAAATGTAATTCTGTAGCATATGGTGTTACACGAGCTTGCTTCCTTGTTGCTATTTTTGTGAATACTGAGCAAATTTCTTTAGAGGTCTTTGCTGAAGTAGCTATTATTTTTGGTGCCCCCTAGAGGTTATTGAAGATACAGTACTAAATTAATGTTTGGTTCTCCAGTGACGTTTGTACTAGGCCAATGCTGGAAGAATGGGTGAGGGATTTGGGAGAGTTTATAAGAGAAACTAACACATCTCAGACACCAGGAGCTATCGAAAAGAAAAGGAGATTTTTAGGACATGACACAGAGGCATCCTTAAAATGCAGAGAGACTTTATTAACTTTTTTGTCCAAATACAGATGGAGCTGTCTTTTTTCAAAAATGGGAATGTCAGTCTCCCTAATACAAGTGCATCAAGACAGAGTGAAAGTTGTCTCTGTCGATGGGCAGGGCAAGGGTATTCAGAAAGTCTAGCTTTATTCATGAAGCAAATATGTCCTGAGTGTCCACCATGGGCCAGGCACTTTGCTAGCCTATGGAATTCGAATGATGAGTAACAGCATCATTACTACCCCTTGCAAAGTATGCCTAGCAAAGAAAAGGGAAATTAATCAAGCGACCCACAAATAAATGTACATTGAAAACAGCTCAAATGCTACAGAGTGAAGGTATGTGGACCTAGAAGGGAGGAGCTCTGTCAGAGAAAGGTTAGACATTTTGGCGTCATGGATCAGAACTTCTCCGAAGAAGTGACATTTGAACTGAGACCTGAAGGATGCAAAGAAATTAACTTCCTGATTCTTGGAGGGAAACGGTGTGTGCAAAGGTCCTGAGGCAGGATGCACTGTGCATGGCACATTCTAGGAAACAGGAGAAGCCTGTGTGACTACAGCCCAGAGAATGAGGAGAGTGAGAAGGGCCCTGAGGGCGGTGTTCAGGATTGAGGTCATTATCTTAAAAACACAGAAGCCAGTGAACTCTTATACATGGGAAATGATATGATTATATATATATATATGAAAAGAATACCATGACTTCAAAGTGTAGGATAAATTGAAAGATGCAGAAACAGGGAGGCCAGTGAGGGTGAATTGTGAACCAAAGCAGTGAATAATGGTACCTTAGTTTATCATGCTTTGGGGGAGAAAGGTGTTTTGAGAAGTATTTAGGAGGCAAAAGCTATATGACCTGAAAATGGACTGAATGGTAGGGGTGAGAAAGAAAACGGTGCCAGGGATGACTGGCAGGTGTCTGACTCCCAGCAACCTGCCATGGATGTGGGGCACACACAGAGGAAAGATCATGAACTTGGTGATGGACACGCTGAGTTGGAGAGAGCAGCAAAACCAGCAAATGGAGATATTGGAAAGGCAGTTGGTTACTTGCAGGCACAGCTGAGGAGAGAGTTGGGGGGTCACTGGTGAATTGGGGGCATCGTGGTTCTTGGGGGGGCCCAGGTGACACTGTTGGGGGCGGGGTTTGGGGTGAGGAGAGAGAAGAGCCCAGGATGGAGCTTTGGGGGGCTCTAGCAGCAGAGTGAAAGGGAGTAGCCACAGACCTCAGATCAGCTGTGGCCACGGTGCAGCATCTGGAGTCTCTAGCCCCAACGATGCATGCGGCACAGAAAACTGAGCCACTTAAAAATCAGTTATTTATTCAGCTACTCGAGAAGCACCTTCTGAGTGGCAGCCACTGAATGAGGTGGGAGAGCTAATCCAAGAAGGGGAAGGCAGAGACTCTGCCTTACAGTAGCCCCCAATCCAGGGTGGGGGGTGGGGGCGTCGGGGCGCTGAGCTCTCAGGCTCTAGTTCCTCAACTTGATGGGAAAAAAAAAGTAGGGTATCCCAAAAGCCACACCCCACTCTGAAACGCAGCAGCTCCAAACTGTGGAGCTGCATAAGTGTCTGTGATGTTCCGAGAAACCCACCTGGAGGGCTGGCCAATGAGGACATGCCATTTACTACTCGCATCACAGGGGAGTGCACCCAAGGGGCAGGGTCAGGAGAGAGACTGCACTTCCTCCAGCCTGAGGCTCGTTGTAAGGGGTCCCAGGCAAAGGAGACACATGTCCCGTGTGTGACTCTCAACCACACCACCTCAACGTGTCCGTGCAGGAAGAAACAGTTAAGAAGCGGTCACAGGACAAGAAGCCGCTCCCAAAAGGACATGAGGACAGAGCTACCATCCATTCCCCAAACGATACGCATTCCTTCTAGCCAGGGGCCCTGTGACCAGCCCTCAGTCATGGGGAAGGGGGGAAGGCACGTGTCCATGGACCCCACAGCCTCAGGGACAGAACCATCCCTTCCTGCTGAGCCTTTAGATTTCCTGAACACAGCACCATTTTCCGCCACGTACAAGATCGACACCGTGATGCCAACTGAAGGATTGAACAGCCAGCGGGCCGTGAGTGCCCACCTGGAGAAGCTGGGGCCCTTTATATGCGAGCCGGGCCAGCCTGGAGGAGGGCCACGTGGGAAGCATGTTTAAGTCTTTTGTTTAAAGTGTGGTCCTCAACCTTGGTTTGACTTTGGAATCACACGGGGAGTTTTAAAAATTTCTGCATGCCCAGATTCTGACTTAATTGGTTTGGGATGCAGCCTGGATATCAGGGTTTTTTTTTTTTTTTTTTAATTTTAAGAGCTCCCAACATGATTCTATTGTTTATACAAGGTTGAAAATCTCTGGTTTAGAGCAACCAAAAATCAGAAATGCACCCACCCCCACCCTACCGGTATTTTTCTTGTTTGCTTACCTGGAACAGACCTTTGGTTGTCCATCAGATCTGAGCCCAAATCACCCACCTTTCTTGAGTCCCGTTTATCACATTTTTATCCGTCTGATTCTATTGTGTTTTTATTCTTAGTGGAGCCCATAGTTACGATGTAGGTTTCTCCCCCAAATAAAAATAGGGCAATTACGCTACTGCCCTTGGCCTCAATCCAAACCTATATACTTTATGTACTCAGAGTTTGTTCAGAGAATTTCTGACCCTCCTACCATTCGAGAGTGGGGACCACAGCAGGGTCATGCATGGTTTGTGTACTGGGGCTTTGGAGGGTTGGGAGTTTTGAGAGCTCAGGGAGGGAGAATGACAAGAGACCTGGATTTGGACAGTGATTCGTGCTCAGGTCAGTGGCAGTCCTAATTTGGTGCCCAGCTGCCACTGTGCTGGGTACTTGCCTTCTGCCTCTGGTCGCTGTTGGATAGGGGAGAGCAGCCTCTGAGAGCTTCCATCTACAGTAAGTCTCAACTGCCCTTGGCTTTGAAGAAGCCAGTACATGACTGAGGCAAACTTTTAGGTCCAGCTATTTTGATTTTGGCATGCCCTAATAAGGAGTCATTAAGCATCCAAGGCATAGCATCCAAGAAGTTCTTAGAGACATATCCTCACCCCCGTAGAGGCCCACGGGCTAGAGACCACCAGAAACACACCTGCTGGTGAAACAGAGGTGAGTTTGCTGCTCACAGCAGCTGAGAAGACAAAACGCCATGGGAACCATGGACGGTCATGGGAACAGTGAGTCAGGAGAGGCCTGTTGTGGGACTCGGGTGTGTGTTGTTGAATGATTTGGAGAAGGATTCGGAGGAGCCAAGGTCTGCACTGGGGTCTTTCAGAAAGCAGAATAGTTAGGCGAATGGGTACCTTAATACTTTTCATTTATGGGGGGAGGGGAGAAATGGAGCAGAGCTAGAGCTGTCCTTGGAAAAGTAGCGGTTGTTATTCGTATTTTCTAGCACAAGGGGAGGTTCGGTCATTTGGTGGTTGCTCAGTGACTTAGTTTGGCGCCTCGGTCAGACACTTTTACTGTGGAGGCTTGTTTGTGTCTTGCTGATGGTCGTGGAGAGGCCTCACCTGATGCTGAAACTGTGGGAGGCTGTTCGGATTCACAGGGAAACACCACGGCCTAGGTGTGCGCCTCTGGGCTGGCCTCCAGCTGACCGTTGTGGGGCTGTGTTTTTCCTCCATCAGACTAGTTGGGGCCAGAACAGGGATGGCAAAATGGCAGGAATAGCCTGGGAATGGGGAATGGGATGGAAGTGAGGAAACATGAACAGAAAAAACTAATCTAAATTGACATAATACGGCTGCCACCTGTGTTCACCTCAGGACGGTCCATCCATCACTCTATCTATTCATTCTCTCAAAATTCATTTGTGCTTGAATGGACCACAGTACGAATTCTTTTTCTAAACAGTGTTATTTATTTTTCCCTCCTCTCTTTCTTTTATTTCCCTTCCTTTCCCTCTTCCTCCCTTCCTTCCTTCCTTCCTTCCTTCCTTCTTCCCTCCCACCCTCCCTTCTTCCCTCCCCTCCCCTTCCTTCCTTCCTTCCTTCTTTCCTTCCTTCCTTCCTTCCTTCCTTCCTTCCTTCCTTCCTTCCTTCCTTCTATAACCTCATTCATTAATTCCAAGTATCTACCCAAACAATTAACCAGCTAATACTTTATTATGTACCAGACACTGGGCCACTGTATTATTTTTCTATTATAACACAAACACAGCAGTCTGAAACAGCCCAGCTTGTAGGTCATAGCTCTGTAAGGCCATCGGTCAAGGCATCTCACAGCTGGGTTGCCTGCGCAGGGGTTTACCATGCTGAAATCGGGGTATCAGCTCAGCTGACTGCTTGTCTGGGGATGGCGAGGAACCAGACTGGTTCAGGTTTGGGCAGAATTTGGTTCCTCGAGGCTGTGTGGTTGAGGTCTTGTTGGTTACAGACCAGGGACAGCTCTCAGCTCCTTGAGGCCGCCTGTCGTTTGCGTCCATGCGGTCCCCACGAGCCGTCCACAGCATGATTATTGCCACTTCTTTCAAATCCGCAGGAATGAACCTTTCTGACCTCTTTCCTTACAGTCAGCTGGAAAAAGCTTTCTGCTTTTAAAGGGCTCGGGTCTAATCAGGATTACCGCCCTTTGCCCCATAACACAGCACAGTCACAGCTTCTGCCCACACCCAGCAGGATGGGGTCGCAGAGGGGCGAGGGTCACCAGGAGCCCCCCGGGATTCTGCCTACCTCAGGCTACATGAATACAGATACCAGCAGCCGATAGTGCCTGCCTACAAGGAGTTCACAATCTAGCTGATGAGTCAGTCATATAAACATAATTTAAATCCACCATGTAGCAATAGAGTTCCATACTTGTAATGAGGTGGAACAGAAGAAGGCATATTTAACTGTACCTGCCACGGAAAGATGCCAGAGAATTAAAATCACTCTGTGGAAGAGATGTTTCAGCCGGGTGTGGAAGGGCAAGCTGGATCATCAGGTGGAGGGGGCGTGGAAGGATATTCCTGACGGAAACGGTTACCGGGAAAGGAATGGTGTCCGTGGCGGGGCGGGGCGGGTCTCGGCCACACGTGTAATGGAGAGAGAAAAAGGCGCTGACAGTTGAGTCCGGACAGACAGCATGTAGAGATAAGCTGTCGAACGGGAGCTGGTAAAAAATCCCCGGGAAGGGCTCCTGTCAAGGGCCTAATGTTGGCTTGGACTCTTTGTAAGCAGACAAACCCCCCCAGCCCACCCCCCTCAGGGGGGTCCCTGATGTGGATGAGAAGCTGTCGAGGGCAGGACGTCATCATTTCGTTGCGCTCCACCATGCTGTGCTTTCAATAAAGAGAGCTCACCGATTCCCAGTCAGGGCATATGCCTGGGTTGCAGGTCATGACCCCCAGCAACCGCACATTGATGTTTCTCTCTCTCTCTCTCCCTCCCTCCCTCCCTTCCCTCTCTAAAAATAAATAAATAAAATCTTTAAAAAAATTTTAAAAAAGAGAGAACTCACAAGGAGGTGCAGAAAGATGTTGCAGTTTCCTGGTTTTCAGGGGAAGGAGGTATTTTTGCATTTGCTGCATTCGGACAGCACCTTAGAGTTAGACACTTAAATGGTGTATCAGTACCTTATACAATCATGAGAACAACATTTAACCGACAATAGTTGGGAAGAATGGCATTAAATCGGTGAGTGCCATTTACGGGAAAGAGGGATCAGCAGACAGCCACGCTCAAAATGAAAGAGCAACAGTTTCAGTATATTTTTTTGTGCAAAAATGCATATTGAATTCGGGTGTCTGGAGCACGGTTAAGAATTAATAGGGTGAAAAAAAATCTGTGTTACAGCACGATTTTAAAAACAAATGCTTTAATTAATTGAATAAAAATGAGTTTGCATGTCTGAGGTTATAAGCAGGCTTTGACTTGGGTTTGGGTAAGCACGTTTATAGCTACATTAAATTTTTTTTTTACATTTAGAATATACATTCTCAATAAAATAGAAAAATAGGACAATAATGAGCAGAACCCAAAGTCTTAAGAAAATGCTTGGAAGACAGTAAGTATTTACTACCTGATTTCAGGGAAGAATAGAAGTACATTATAAAAGCTTTGAAATAATAAGATTCTATATAATAACCATTAGAAGGTAACAAGCATAATTTTGCCCAATAGCTAATATACTTCCATGACAAGGTGACCAGTCTTTTTTGATAAATGTGTGTGTGTGTGCGTGTGTGTATACACACACATGTATATATACAGCCACTGTTAATATAACAAGAATGGTTTGGGTGACATCAATGTAACCTGGCAGCCAAGGAGAGTGGACTGGAATGCACATGTGTGAACAATGAGGACTTCACTGTACTAGTCAGTGGGAGTGGTAGATGCTGTTGAGTGAGCCTGTGTACTGTGTGGCCATCGAATTCAAAATGCCTGACCTAGTAGAGCAATGAATCTGCCTCACATTTTGCATTAAGCTTGAACATTCCTCTGGGGAAACTCTTCGGATGACTCAGAAGGCTGCAGCTATGGGCAACTGGTGATCGGCAGCTTCCTCACAAAAATGCACCTGCTCATGCATCACGTCTCATGCGCAGTTCTTTTGAAGAACCTCAGATCACTCAGGTGACTCAGCACCTGCTACAGCCCAGATTTGTTGCCCTGTGACTTCTGGCTTTTCCCAACACTAAAATCACCTCTGAAAGGGAAGAGATTTCAGACCATTAATGAGGTTCAGGAAAATACAATGGGGCAGCCGATGGCAATTGGGAGAACTATGTGAGGTCCCAAGGTGCCACCTTGGAAGGGGACTGTGGTGTCACTGTCCTATGTACAATGTTTCTTGTATCTGATATCTTCTACACTAAATGTCTCTGTTTTTCATAGTACATGGCTGGATACTTTCTGGAGAACTTTGCTTGTGTATAGTACAATTCATCAGATCCTGGGAACTGCATTTGAAATGGTAGCAACAGGTCAGACTGAAACGAATGTTACCAGTCGTAGGAACAGAATTGAATGACTCGTCAAAGGAGTCATCGCTCACTTCACCTTAGATGAGACGTGAGCAAGAAGTGTCGAGGGTGGAAGGACAGTACCTGATGCAAGTGAGTTTGTGGGCACCCATCTGGCAGTCCACACGGAGAGCGTGGTGACTTTTTAACTTGCTCCAAGAACACTTATTCAGATGTCTATTGAGTGTGGAGCCCTGTGCTAATCGTATTGAAAAGAGTCCTACTTAAAGTCCGCTCTCAGAGAACATTCAGATCGTCTGTGTTTCTACTCTGTTGGAAAGTGCCATCCTAACAGAGCAGAGGACCGCCGCCTGCACGGTCCCTCAGAGCCTGCGGTAGATGTTTGATCTCTCAGGACACACAGAGATAGAGACTGTCCAAGTAAGAAATATCCAGACCTGTCCAGACGTTTTATCAGAGTTTACTTGAGCCAAACTGATAACGTAGGCCAGGGAACAAATTCTCAAATGCTCCAAAGAATAACAGTTTTGCAGCTTCTTTCATGCATTTGAAACTAAGGAGGGAACACGAGGGAGATTACGTGAAGGTGGGAGAGAGCAACCCAGGCGTGGGATCACAGGATTGTTAAGATGATGTGCTCTCTCGGGGTTCTGAAAGGAGGCATTTCAAAGGCGTGCTAACCTGGATGCATAGGAGCGTTGGACGGGGCTTGCTTAAGGCCAAGATAAACCTTTTAGTAAAGAAGTTACAGGCCTGGGGCAGGACTGCCATACCTGCCCAATTAGGAATTTATAATCAGATCATGCTATGAGGTTACTTTCCAGAGACCCCCCTTTTTTGCTACCCATAAGATATCTATCTATCTATCTATCTATCTATCATCTAGAGAGAGAGTAGTTTATATATATAAATATATGTGTATATATACATATGTGTATAAATATATATTTATATGTGTATGTGTATATACACACACACATACACACATATAGAGAGAGAGGCGGAGAGAGAGAAGAGGAGCATTGCAACACAATTAATCATACAAAACATTAAAAAAGAGAAAATAGTCTTTATAAAATATAGACTATTACAGACTTCTACTGAGCCTTTTCTTTTCAAAGCTAATAATTAAACTAAGGTTATCTGTCTTGCTGCAGAAAAATGGAAGTACCTTTTTAAAGCCTGCTTCCTTCAAATGGAATCTAAATGTTCTGAAGCTCAAACCCATTTGAGAAACGCAAACATTTTAATTTGCCCAGAGAACTAATAATGATCTGCACTGACTTCTGCTTCAGTCCTTTTTCTGTTCACCCTCCCTCATCAACGGAATCCCCACACAGGGTGCTTCCGCCCAGGACACTCTGGGTCGTCTTCAACGTCCTCCCCTCCTACCCCTTCCTGGTCAGTCCCTCGAAGCTAGTGATTCTACCTCCGGAATACATCTCAAATGTCCGCTCTTTGGTTCTACTGCTGTTCCTTTTGTTTGTCTCATTTCTCTCTTGCACTGTAGTAAGGGTTTACTTAGTCTCTCACAGATTTTTTTTTCATCAAATATTTCTACAGCACTCACTGCTATGTGTTACCGATTTATTTTTTTAATTTTTTAAAAGATTTTATTTATTTTTATTTTTAGAGAGGGAAGAGAGGGAGAAAGAGAGAGAGAGAAACATCAATGTGCGGTTGCTGGGGGCTGTGGCCTGCAACCCAGACATTTGCCCCGACTGGGAATCGAACCTGCGATGGTTTGGTTCGCAGCCCGCGCTCAATCCACTGAGCTACGCCAGCCAGGTCCGATTTATTAAAGCCAGCACAATTTCGTCTCCTGTCCCGTCATAGCTGAGCTCCGGATCCTGTATTCAGCTATATATTCCGTATCTCCATGGAGCTGTCTCATTAGTTGTCGGCATCTCCCGTCTCCAAAGCAGAACTCAGAATTCACTCCTCCCGCCTCCCCAGCCTCCCAGTTGGTTTATCTCCCAAGTCGCCCTTGTTCAGTAAATAGAACTGCCAGCCCTCCAGGGGCTCACGTGATAAACCTCACAATCATCTCTGATTTGTCCCTCGCTTACTCCTCCCCACCCAATCTTTCGGTCAGCCCCATTGATTTGGCTTCTAACATCTATCTTGAATCAGCCCCTTCTCTCCATCTGTGAATCAGACCGCCTGGTTCAACTCCAAACACTGCCACCTACTGGCTGCTCTGTGACCTTGGCCAACTACTGTCTCCTAAGTCTTGGTTTCAAATACAAAACCAGACTTTTTTTTTTAAACCTTTCTCTTTTTTTTTCTTAAAGATTTTATTTATTTTTAGAGAGAGAAGGGAGGGAGAAAGAGAGAGAGAGAGAGAAACATCAATGTGTGGTTGCTGGGGGCCGTGGCCTGCAACCCAGGCATGTACCCTGACTGGGAGTCGAACCTGTGACACTTTGGTTCACAGCCCGCGCTCAGTCCACTGAGCTATGCCAGCCGGGGCCCAAAACCAGACTTTTTAAAGACAAAAATGGGTATCATTTAAAAAAATAATTCTAAAACATGGCTTTACCTAGCAAGAACCCAAATCTAAGAGAAAAATGTGTACTGATTTGGCCTTTTTTTCTACCCCAAACTGATTTACTTTGACGGGGAAGGGGGGAAGTTACTAGATTCTCAACTGGGGTGATATCAATGCCTAGGGGGTATTTGGGCTTCTCACAAAGATGAGGAGTTTTCACTGACATTTATTTGTTGACTGCATGATCGAATTGCCTTGCCTCCATGTGACTTTCAAATATTCTACTACTTTCATCAAAGGGATTAGCCTTGATGTTTAGTAGGGTTTCCAGACAGAAATTTTTTGAGATATATTATAGAGAAGTATCTTGACCTGACATTTAGAAAGAAAACCTGGCTCATTTATGAAAATCATGTTTCCTGTTTTCCTCCCTCCAAAAATCTGTAATTTTTCATCTCGGCTTCATTTCAGGATATTGCCCCCCCCCTTTTTTTTCTTATCCTATGTATATTTGTGAGTCAGGCCTATTTTTACTGATCCTACCATTGTTACTATTTTCAGTCCTCACCTGAGGATATGTTTATTGGTTTTAGAGAGAGAGGAAGGGAGAGAGAGAGATAGACAGAGAGGTGACAGAGAAACATCGATGGGTCACCTCCCTCATGTGCCCTGACCATGGGTCAAACTCACAACACCTTTTTTTTGGTGTAAGGGATGGTGCTCCAACCAACTCAGCCACCTGGCCAACGCTCCTACCATTATTTTTAATTCTAGTATCCACTAACACCTCTGCCCTCCCAATCTCCTCTTGAAAGGGGTGGATTCTATTATATTCAAAGGATACTTCAGAGACAAAGATTCCACTACCCTATGTTGCCTACTGTGGTCCGGTCTGAGCACGCACGCGTTGAAATCCAGTGTTCTATTACTAGTTGCTTTCTTTTTATATATTCTTTACATCACAATTAGGGTGTTATATGAATTCTTTCGAAATAATGTGTATAGGTAGGTTCTATTTTCTATCCCATTTACCTTGGGATTATTAAAGGATTATTTCAAAAATATTTCAAAATACATTCAACAAAAACCAGTGCGGGGTCTGAAGGGGTTGAGCCAGTGACTGAGTGGCAAACACGCCCCTCAGAAAAGGCCTCCGAGGAGCCGAAGGGGCTGGCAGCCGTAAAGGGCAGAGACCCGTCGACTAAGAGGCAGATCACGTGGACATGACGGATGAGGCGCCAGCAGGGCAGGGGAAGACCCGGCAGAAACCAAAGCCCACACCCGGGTCCAGCGGAGCCTCACTGTGCATCCGGGCTGGGGGTGGGGGTGGGGGGGGGCGAGGGGCGGGTGGAAGCTCTGTGCAGAGAAGAGGAAACTCCCACAGACCACATCTCCTTCAGCCGGTGCGAAATGCGACATAACCCCCCTTAGCTGAAGGTCACCCCAGAGAAAGACAAAGAGGAAAGGGAGAGGGGAGGCACAGACTTGAACATTGACCCCAAAGAGACGGAGGCCAACTGAGACGTGACTGAGTTAAGGTGGATACTTTCCACTCTTATCCATCCTCGGGAAATGGAATCTCGGAGGCAAAGTTTCGTTCTGTTAGTAGAAAATGAAGGACTTCATATCGGTCCATATCACATTTGTGGACTCATGAGTAGAAAGGACTTTCTTGCAAGCATCTGTTATATGTCTTGCCTGGAAAACAGCACTAGCCTCCCAGTTGGTTTCTCTGCTTTCTCTCTTCCTAATCCTAACCTATTCCTCGTGGAGCCGAGTGAGCTTTCCATACCCATTGGTTATACCTTTCCCTTGCTCAAAACTCCCAGTGGCTACAGTGCCTCCATTCTCGTGGCTCTGGAAGATCCGGCCCAAACACCTTCTCCTACATCCTCTCTCCACCTTGAGCCCGCCAAGGCCTTTCCCGCTCCGGAGACCTGGACCCTTGCTCTGCTGCTTGGAGAGCTCTTCTCGGGATGTTTGGTGTGGCCGGTTCCTCCCACTCCCTCAGGGCTCCGCCCCTTTGCCTCTGCACGACTGTCCTTTCTGACCGCCTCCTTCTCACCATCCTTGTCCTGGACTCTTTGGCACATGACCCTGCTTATTTACTCCGATGGCACTTGGAGCGGTTTCCGTTGGCATCCCGGTTGACGGTAACTCCACATTTCCAATTGTATAGGCCTCGGACCTCGACATCCTCTTCGGCTCCCCCTTCTCCCATTCCCCACATTCAACCCACCGGGAGACACGCGGATGGCTCTGTCTCGAGAGGCGGGTGCCTGACCACTTTCCACCGCCTCCTGTGCCACCACCCCATCTTGCTTGCGCCACTGGCATCTCTCACTTGGTTACAGAATGACCCCTCACCTGGCTTCCCTGCTTCTATGGTTGCCTCCTTACGGTGCATTCTCAGCGAAGCAGTCACAACGATCCTTTTAAAACTGTTCAATCCCTCTAGTGACGACCCATTTCTCCCAGAGTAGAATTCTTACCATGGGCCCGCCAGGCCCACCGGCTTTACCCTGCTGGCATTGAAACTCTTGAGGGGAAAAACATTGTGTTTATGGTTCACTGAAGTATTCCAAGTACCTGAAAATACCTCATGACGTAATAGGGGCTCAGTACGTGTGTCTTTGGATTAAATGAGTGAATACGGTTTACTGACTCATCGTGTGTTTTCCCACTGTTGGAATGTAAGACACACGAGGGCAGGGGCCTGACTGGTCTTGTTTAGCTTTGTAAACAAGGCACTCGGAAATGCACCTGGCATACAATAAGCGCTTGACAAGCTCTTGTTGAAGAGGTAAGTATTTACTCTGAAAAGATTCTGGTATCTTCTTACACTATATTAAGTTAATGAATCTGTTATGCATACAGGTAGCATAGTTCCTGTTCATCATGCATAGGCAGCTATTTATGGTGAATAAAGAGTGTTACACAATAAAGCAAAGAATACACTCTTCATATAATGGAACATCAAGGAAAGCAGTGTGTGGGGTTATGGCTCCCCCAAAGTTACAATCACGTAGTGAGCTGGAACACGTCTGGCGCACACCACTATTCTTTCTTCAGCTGCCCCTGCCTGTCCAAACTCTTGTGCTTAACTTCCTCGGGAAGAAGAAAGCCACTGCTTTGCTGGTTGTGTGCAAAACTGCTTACCGTGGGGGCTTTTTTTTTTTTTTTAGTTTGTTTACAAAGATGAAAAAAGTCATTTCCCTGTATAAGAGCAATCTGTATTCTTGAAGGGGAGATTCTCGCTGCCAATCACTTGCATAATCTATTTTGTTTCTCATCTGTGTTGGAGGGCATTCATATCTATATATTCTTGTGTGCAAATGTAGGGAATTCAAAACTATTCTCCGCGATCGTTTGGATTGTTAATCTCTCCAGGGTTTGCTCAACATGCTCAGAGGCAGTTTCTGGCACCGAAGGGAAAAGGGAGAAGTTGAGATGCAATTTTATCTCCCAATTGAACTTGATTAAATGGGGACCGTTCTAATCAAAAGTTTGAATCCTCGGGGAGTGCAGTGTTGTTAATGGGCTCGAGCATACTCGAGACGAGCAGGGAAGAGGAGTCCTGAAGTTGAGTCAGAGGAAGAAGCAGGCGAGAAAATAATTGTAGTAAAGCTTATTAAGGCATAAAATTAGGTGAACAAATTGCTTCGCAGATAGTGTTAGGCTCGTTGCGAGACTGGCAAGGGAAGGGGAAGAAAGCTCTTGGAAAACATTATTTTTTATTATTTTAATAATTTGTGTAGGAAATCGTAGTAGCTGCAATCTGTTAGCCAGTCACAACCGCCAGCTGGTGTCATCGTGGAGTAACGAGAGTAGGCTGAAGGCAAACATGTTTCCCTTTTCACCTGGAGAGCATTCAATTTCAGAAAATTCCTGTTTATTTTCACCTGAATGGGAGGTCTGCCCTGGTAGATAAGGAGGCCGGTTTATTGCATAATTTAAGAGCTTTGATTAGTTTCACGCCGAGTTCCACGACCCTGATAGGGAGACTACTCCTGGGACAGGGTTGGCATCACCGAAGTGACCTATCGTTAAAAATGAATAGCCGGGTCTATGCCTTAATCGATTGTGTCGTTTCCTGTTTCCCTGCCTTGTTTTCCCTGTGGTTCCCTCAGGGAAATGGTGGCCCTTCATGAGGTGTTTTTCTGAAAGGAAAAAAGAGATCTCCCGGGATAATGTTCTTGGAAGAGAGTAATAGGTGCACTTATTTATGGAAACACATTTTGTTAGCACCCTCACTGTTACATTGTTTGTGATAATGTTCTGTTCTGAAATTCCCCTGAATAATTTCTTTTGACAATGACATCATCATGTTACATGGCAGTCCCCTTTCCCTTTAACCCGGAAACTCACTGACTAAGTCCACAGTGTCACAGGCTGTAGAGATGGCTCAGCTTTGCCTTGAAGCCGGAGGGAAAAGGAAAGCAATTTTGTTGTTCTATTGCAATTGCATTGTCTCTCCCTGCCTCTTGACACGCAGGGTCTCTAGAGGGGAGGGAGGAAATTCTGGGCTCTGTTGTGGATGTTCAATGGATTTTTTTCAATGGCTGTTTGAATGAATTTCGGGGATATTAGAGGTTTCTAATCCTGGCTCTGCTCTCATCTCTCCCTTTCCTTGGTTGAGTTTCCTCATCTCTGAAATGGGACGCTATGCTCCTCCTGTCTCCTGAGTGTTGTTCTGAGGAGCAGAGGAGAAATGACCAGGGAAGTGCTTTCACCGTACAAATTGCCACCGGCACTCAGGCTACACATTTGTGCCGCCAGCAAAGGTTATGTTTATCCATGTGATTTCAAGGCACTTTAAAGAAAATGAGAAACTTCTCCAATCAAGTAATATAAAAATATGATCAATTTTTTTTCTTTGCTCAAGCAAACGTGTATATTTTAAAATAAGAGCACCATGAACTGGACGCATTCAGAAAATAATTCTTGGGTGTTTGGTTCTATTTCAAATTCTTGCTTGGGGGGAGTCATGGAATGCCATCAATAGGATTTTAAACTTTGACAGAAAAAGAATCAAGTGCAGATGAAAAAAAAAAAAAAAGCTGATTCATCTTACCCAGCACCTTCCTTACTAACGTGGGCCTTGCCGTGTCAGCAAGGGCAGGTTTGGGGTTGTTTATAGGGTTGAGAAGAGGAGAGGCAGCAGAGGAGGCAAGCTTTGCTGACACGACTCCCACCCGTGTGGAAGAAAAGGAACTTTCTATGGGCAAGCCTGAGTACCCCGGAAAGAGGTCTCGATCTCCACCGTGGTTGCGGAGGGGACAGTCTGACAAACGGGAGAGATGGGCACAGTGGCCCAGGAAGAGACAGGGACCTCCTAGACCTGCAGGGAGCCCAGGTGGGCACGTGGCTGACAGGGAGGTGTGGAAGGCCAGGTGTGGTTGACTGGCTTTGGCAGCGTGGCCAGCAGGGACGTCGTGGTGTGGGCCAGGGGGTCACACTGCATTGTCTTGACCTTTACTACACTGCCCCTCTCCGCTGGGGGCCAAGAAGGCCAGAGTTGACCCCAGTTGGATGGGACGCCCACCCATTATCTGAAAAACAGAAATCGTTATTCCATAAGGATTTGGTCCTCGGGTAAATGCACAATTTAGATGTTGAAAAACAAAGTTTTGGAAAACAGCTGCACGCAAAACAAGAGCTTCTTCAGCTCAAGAAGTAGGGGTGTATAAAAGCCTTCTCATCCACGTTGCGGGGGTGGGGGGAAGGGGTGAGCCTTGCACCTTTCGGAGCTCAGTGTGTGGACTAGAGCGATGAATTCAGGAGGTGACCCCTGAACTCCCCCGCCTGCCTGAGAGCCTGGCGGCTGTGGTGGGGAGGACCGTCTACCGCCGGGAGGCACGAGGTGCGCATGGAACACGCAGCCTGATTGGCACGCCGTGGGCGCCCACTGAGTAACGGCGCCCCTCCGTGAGTGGATGCAGCTGGAATAAAGTTGTGGAGTTGGACACAGCACGTTTGTGGTTCGGGAAGGACCGGAGGGAAACTCGAGCACCCGGGAGAGCGTCTCGGGGAGAAATGCAAAGCGGCCTGGGGCCAATTTCCCCGGCGGCTCACCGGGGACCAGCCTCCCCTCGCGGAGCCCTGTTTCGGTGAATCCGCCCGGTGGCGTGCAGGTGTAATCTCCGAGCACAGGCTGGCAGGTTCCTCTCCACTTTCAGCCCGAGACGGCTGCCGCCGCCGCGCGGTCTCAGCTCCGCGCCCGCGCCACGCTCTCCCGGCCTCCCCTCGCTCCGCCCGCGCCTTCCTCCCCAGTCTCGCCCGCCCGCCCGCTCGCGGCAGAAGGGATTCCCAGCGCCAGCTGCCTCCCGGAGCCCGGCGGAGCGGCGGGCTCCTCCCCTGGAAACTCCCCCGGGGCTGGGGCAGGCTGCGGCGCATGCTCCGTACCTAGGGCAGGTTTTCGCTGCGGGTAGCACGGCTCCTGTCACAGCGGCTGGCGGGTTGTGGCGGTGCCAGCCAGTGTGTGCGAGTGTGTCTGCGTGCCCGCGCCTGGGCGGACCGACCCGGAGCGGCGGTGCGACTCGCGAGGAGAGGCCGCTCCGCACGGGCGCCTGGCCCGCGGCCGCTGCGGGGGATCCGCTGCAAACTTGCGGCGGGCGCCGTCCGCCCTCGCTGCCTGGGCAGCCGGCACGCGTGCGGGGCGCGGTGCCCGCGGCCGGCCGGGGCGGCGGGGCCGGGCCGCGCCTTCGCCCTTGGCCAGCGCCCTGGCCAGCCTCATGCAGCCCCCGCGCTCGGGGCCGCAGCTGCCCGGCTGCCCGGGGCAGGTCCAGGACCGGAGCCGCTCCACCCAGCGCCTGAGCGCGGGCGGCGGGATGCCCCGCGTGGCCTGAGAGCGCGCCCGGCGCCCCGGCGGGAGCAGGAGGCGGCCCGAGCCGGGAGCTCCCGGGAGCGCAGGGCGCCCCGCGCCGCAGCCTCGACCGCACGCGCCGGCGCCCGCCTGCCCGTCTCCAGCGCCGGAGTGCTGCGGGGCCGCCAGCCAGCCGCACGTCTGGGCGTCAGGGGCATGGAGGATCGGCGGGCTCGGAGCCGCGCCCCTGAGTCCCCGAAACTTCCGAGCGGGCGCCCGTCTGCGCCGCTGCCGCCGCCGCCGCCGCTTTGCCTGCCGGCCTGAGAGCGGGACCATGGATGAAAGGTTCAACAAGTGGCTGCTGACGCCGGTGCTCACTCTCCTCTTCGTGGTCATCATGTACCAGTACGTGTCCCCCTCCTGCACCAGCTCCTGCGCCAACTTCGGGGAGCCGCCCCGCGCGGGGGAGGCCGGCCAGCCCGCCGCCGCCGCCGCCCGCCGGGCACAGGCGCCGCTCGAAGACCGGGAGCGGCGGCCCCAGCTGCCCCCGCCACCCCGGGGACCGCCCGAGGGGGTTCGGGGGGCCGTGGCGCCGGAAGACGAGGACGAGGAGCCCGGGGACCCGGAGGAGGAGGGGGAGACAGAGGAGGAAGAGGAGCCGGACCCCGAGGCCCCGGACAACGGCTCTCTGCCCCGGTTCGTGCCGCGTTTCAACTTCACCCTGAAGGACCTGACCCGCTTCGTGGATTTCAACATCAAAGGGCGCGACGTGATCGTGTTCCTGCACATCCAGAAGACCGGGGGCACCACGTTCGGCCGGCACCTGGTGAAGAACATCCGCCTGGAGCAGCCGTGTAGCTGCAAGGCGGGCCAGAAGAAGTGCACCTGCCACCGGCCCGGCAAGAAGGAGACGTGGCTCTTCTCGCGCTTCTCCACCGGCTGGAGCTGCGGGCTGCACGCCGACTGGACGGAGCTCACCAACTGCGTGCCGGCCATCATGGAGAAAAAAGACTTTCCCCGCAACCACAGCCACACCAGGTACCGTCCCCTGCCCCCCTCCGGCTTCCCGCCCCCTCCCCGACCTTCTCCCCGCAGCAGCAGCCGGGACCTCTGGCGGTGCAGCTCTGCCTGGGCGGGCTCGGTACTTCTCCCTGCGTCTTCCCGCGGTTGGGGCAGAGGCTTTGGGAGCGGGGACCGGAAGCCTCTGGACAAGTGCCCTGGTCTTGAACTCTGTCCTGCCCCGCCCTCATCCTTCCCGCCACCCCCCTCTCACCTTCAGAGGTGTCCCGGGCCGCCCTGTGTGCCCTTCCTTGTGCCTAGCACGGTGTGGCGCCCCTCAGAGTGGAGGCTTGGAAAAGCCTGGAGGGGCAGGGAGGCCTGCGTCCTATGAACCAGGCCAATAGAATCTTGTGCTTAAGTTCTGTGAGTGGAAGCCCAAACCGAGGGAAAGGCTGGGGAGTTTTCCAGGCCAGGTGAGGCTGGAGAGAGGAGCCTAATTCTTCTGTACGTGGCCTTTGGGTGCGGGCTCACCAGCTCAGGAAACAGCCCTCTTGATGGCACTTTGAAGGTACAAGTTCAAATTTCTGCGCTACCTTGATAACCCTAATGCTGGAGATGGTTTTTTTTTTTTTTTTGCTGCTGAGCAATGCCAGGGTTCTGCCTCCTGCTGTTCTCAGCAGATGCCTGCTTCCCCCCCAGGGCCAATCCATCCATCAACTCGTCCGTCACACAAGTGTTTGTTGAATGCCTCTGGTGTGCCTGGCAATGTGCTGGATGCTAAGTGCATACAAAGATATAACAAGTAACATCCCTTCCTTTCAAGATAGCATGGCCTTCCTCCCCCTCCCCCCCGTTAAATAGTAATACTGCTGAGAATTAGGAAAGTTTGACATCTTAATAGCCAGTAAAACTGCTTACATTATTAACATCCTTTGAGAGAGGCACAGGCTTAAGAATTTGGTTGAATGTTCTTTCTGCCCATTGCAATTTGAAGATTAATCTGACATGCTTGCTCAAGGGACTGAAATATTAAAAGCTTGGAACACTAGTTTATTGAAGTTTTTATCTCAAAGGTTTCAAACAATTTGGTGTATGGAGATAGGAATTTAAAAACCCAAGCTCAGTCTGTGGATACCAGAGAGCTTTTTGCATTTGACATTATGGAAAAGCTTCGTTTACTGGCAGCTACCCAGATTCTGGAATTCACCGCCACTGAAGCATCTAATTCTACTTCATTTCTCCAAGAATGAGCAAAATTTCATTATGGGATTTTTTACTCTGGCAGTTTTTCAAATGCTTTCTCTCCTCCCTGCTCCTTTCCCTGTTTAATGGAAATTGGTTAGAATAAAAAAAATGGCTAGACTTGGAATGAAGGCATTAAAACTTCCTTAGTATATTTTAAGGCCCCTTTACTTTTACATTTTTCTTACTGTGTAGTGTTTTAGATTCTGCCTCTCTGTTTTAGCTTAAGACAGGTTTTCAGTTAATTATTACTTCCATACTTCTTAACAAACAAGAGTATCACTTCAGTGAGAGGGAATGTCTGTTACATTTTACCCAAAATTGTCCTTTCTGGAGTTAGACCTTTAGATATTAATTCCCGAATAGCCCCAAAGAGTTTGTTAGTCTGATTCCCAGCCTCCATTTCCCCAAAACTAGAGACTTCGATTGTCACATGGGAACATCTAATGACTCCTCAGTAGGTGTCAGCATCATTTGCTACTGATGTGTGTGAAAGTCTTGTTGAATGGTGAGGATTTGGGAGGAATCAGAGATTATGGAATCTGAAAATAATGGGATTTTTTGCTTCATGAGGAAATGCTGCTGCTGCTACAGACCCAGCTTATAAATTAGAGAAGTAATGTTTCATTTCTGAAGGAAATACTCAAGATGTCTCTACTCTGTGGTGGAGGAAGATTCCACCATGGCTATTGGAACATATGGTTTCTGAGGCATAGTCAGATGCTTCTCTTTGTTGAGCCATGGACCATAAACGTTCATTTCTTCCTGACTCACAAGTGATCAGATACCCCCCTGCACTCGTTTACTTCTTTTTTTTAATTTTTAATTTTTGCAGAAGTATTTTTTGGGGGAGGGGGCCGGGGAGCACTTTTTATAATCTCTCTTTCTCACCGGTTTCTCCCCTTCCTGGTATTTTCAATGACTTTTATTCTCTTGATGTTTTGTGGTTTGTGTGAGGTGCCCTGCCTCAAAAGCTGTGCAGAAAAAAATTGAAGAGGTGTTCGGTAGCATCTTCCTCCCCCAGAAGACCGAATTGGTTGTCTGTCACTGGCGTGTCTGCGCACGGCATTCTACAGCCAACTAGATTAGCCTGGATAGTGCAGGGTACATTTCCACAATGCAAAATGGCAGATAATCTATTGCTACATAATGGGAACAAGGTTCTTCTTCAAATAGGGCTGCCTCAAAGCGAGATAAAGAAGCACATCATGTTGATGCGGGTTCTCTGGTCTCTTTGCTTTTGGTGTTCCCACCTCCCCCCAACCCCAGGCCCCCCCTTCCCTGTTTCTCACAGGGGTCAGTGCCCTGGTGAGTCATGGACTGGGTCAGAGCAAGGATTCTGGGGGCAGATGGATGTGGTTCTTGTGCTTACTGGCTGTACAACCAGGAGCAAGTTACTCTTTCTGAGCCCTGGATTCTTTATCTTTAAAGCATAGGCAATTAGGAGTACTTTTCTTGCAGAGGTGTTATGGAACTAAGTGAGAAAATGCATGTAAAATGCATAGCGTAGTACCTATTCATGGTATAATATGCTGCTGTGAAGGACTTTACACTTAACATGCAGGTATAGAGTAGTGCATTGGTTGTTAACTGTAATAAGGGTATTTTCCCTCATCAAGGCCTTCTTTCACAGAAGGATCTGAGGCCAGTTCCTTAGAGCCACTTAGTGCACATCTTCACAGTAATTTATAGAGATGACATTTTATGATTGTTTATGTGGAGGCAGAACCCCAAGTTTAAAACAAATAAATGTTATCGTCCAGAATTATGGACATTCGGGCATCAGGCATTGCAGGGGCCAGGACGAGAAACGAGGGTGGGAGGGGCACCATGTACTTGGTGCGTCTTCGGCTGGTGAGCAGGAGCGCCGCTGGCATGGTGAGAGCAGGGGAGGAGTGGGAAGCCAGCTCTAAAAGGAGCTGCGTGGGGGAGCTGAAGCAGCCATCCTCCGGACTGGAAGACCCAGGAGGGAGGAAGGCTTGGTGGCTGGCCGTTTGGATCCAGCACAGAGGGCATTTTTGGCTACAGAAATTGGTTAGAATAAGACGGAAAGCTGATAGGAAGATGGCACACCCGAAGACTGCTTTTAATCATATCACTGATGATTGCCTCCCATTATTCATCTTTCGCTTTGTTCTCCAATTATATATTTCTTCGTTGTGGTATGTTGTCCCCCTAAGCATACCTAGGTGGTTAGAAGACTCTTCTTCGCCATTGCTGAGTGTGGACAGAATCATAACTTCTCATGACCAAAAAAAGTCTAAGGAGATGATAGTCCAGTCCCATCATTGATACAGCGAGTGGGGAATCTAATCTTAGGGGGGCTTAAATAATAAGTTTGTTCCAGAGCAGTTATGTCTTCATTTGAGTAAGTTATAGTCACTGTTTTGCCTCCTATGTACTATGAAAAGTATAGTGGAGAGTGCCTTGCGTGCCTACTATGTGCCAGGCACTATGATAGTTCCAGAAATACAGTTTTGGACAAACGGTGTCAGCCCTATGAGTTCAGGTTCCTAAGGAGAACAGACCTTAATCTTCTTTGGTACATGAGTATCACTCTCATTCTTAAGTGATGCTGGAAAGAGATTCCATCCAAACCTTTTGCAGGTGGGGTGGCCCCTTTCCCCTTCCATGACCTGCATTCTGTTGGTCCTGTTGGAGCAGTGGGGACCTTATAAATATCGTGTTAGATGGAACCCTCTGTGCCACAAATGGTGCAAACCTAACTCACACTCAATCTAATCGGAGGGGAGTTAATGGCTTAATAACCAGACCACAGGAAAGGCAGGGGTAGAGTTGATTAATGACTGGAATGGGAGATTCAGGGTCTTTTTCCCCCACACTCTTGCATGTTGAACTCATTCTGTCCAATCGGCTTATTCTGTGAAACTGGTAAATGGCTGCTACTGTCTAGGGCCTCCACAAGCTGAGAGGGAAGCAGGTCTTCGCTGAGGTCCTGCTCGGAATCTTGGGGCAGGACGCCAGGTTGGAACTTGTGACTATTCCTTCAGCCAGTCAGTGTGGCCGGGGGGTGAGGTCCTCTGGTCCGCCGTGTATCACAGACTCACCCCAGGACTGGTGTGTGCTGGGGGATCCCAAGAAGGGCAGCTAGCACAGACATGGCTCCGGGGTAGCCGTGGGTCCTAGACTTCTAGACAGTTCTTCCAATTGCATCCATTCTAGGTGGGTATAAATGAGAAATGAATGAGCCTTTAGGAAAAATCTTAAGTCCAACTACAGCTCCAATTTCTTTGCAGTGTCTGGGAACCATGTCATAGGAGGACTAATTGAAGGCACGGATGATATTTAATAGGGAGATGGGAAAAGTAAAGATATAAAAGTTGTCTTCAAATGCTCAAAGGAGGAAGACATGGTGGATGCAGGAGACTTGTTTTGTGTTTCTCCCAAGGACAGAACTAGGGTAGGTGAGAAGTGATGGGGTAAGGACTTTGACCCTAAGTAAGAAAGAACTTCACACAATGTGCAACTATCTAAGTAAGAATATATTAAGAATATTCTCTTCTGTGAAGGGGCATGCTCCACAGCAGCAGAAGCTCTAGGTGTGACCTACTAATTTGATGTAAAAGAGAATCCTTCCAGGGGATGAGCCCAAGGCTGTATGGGTTTTTATGTGAAGGTCTGCATTCTCATCTAAGCCAAGTGCGAAGTATCTTTCTCCTCTCCTGCCCCATGCTGGGAAAAAAAAAACAAACAAAAAAAAACAACCCACAAAACAAAACAACCCTCTTCCCCAAAGAAAAAGGATTATAAATGAGCCACCCAGTTCTCAATCATTTATAAATATTTCTACCAAGGAAACTTTTGGTCAAGCACAGCCTTGATGGTATAAACTGTTTTACACAGTCAGGGCCAAGAGCAATAAATCGGCCCTGTGTACTTGAACGCCTGCTTCCGAATAATAAGTATAAAAAGGCGAAATGAGAAAATAGAAGACAACTTGCCACAAAAGCCCATAACCCTTTTGAAACATCACCTAGTTACTGCTTTTTCTTTAGACAGGAGGCTGGGGTGTGTAAGGAGGCTGCGGAGCTCTGTTTCAGAGATGATCTAGAACACAACAGCCCGTCCGGCTTTCTCGAGCAGAACCTCCTTGGTGTCTCTTCTCATTCGAAACGCTGAGCTGGAGAGGAGGTGGATTTCCACCACCAGGTCGGGGTGCGGTGGGATCTAAGGAGGCAGGAGACTGTCCTGTCTCCATGCCACCCGCACTTACATGCTCATCACAGGCATTGCCTCCGGTTCAAACCGCCGATATTTGCTACACATCGGAAGGAGGCTGAGTGAAACCCTCTCAGTTGTTTTCAGTTGTGCAGATAAGGCTAGAGGAGATAAATGGTAACAGATGATTTATTTTTCTGCCTTTTCCTCGCTGATTATCTTGAGATTTTTTGAAACGGTTGTTTTTAGGGAAATACAAACGTGCACGTGATAATTGGAAGCTAGGTAAATCTAGTCCCCCACAGTGTGGATTTGCTTAATCTTAGACTCTTAAATTATTATTCCCCAAAGCTAAATATTATCATATCATTTTGACTAAGGACAATCAGAGGCTTATGTCATTTGAAAGTTATTTATGCTTGATAATGAATTAAACAGGTTTAATTGAGACTGGCAAATCCTAATGTGATTTTAAGAGTCATGAAATAAATTAATTATTGGGCTAAGAAATAGGTTTAGTATGACAACAATTAAATGGGGAGCCCAAATTAATGTTCTGTAGTAGTCATTCATCTTGTTTTTTGAGTTTGTTCAATTATCGATATCATGCATATATTTTCTGTTGATTTTAATCGACTGACATCACTCTATTTTAATTATAGCCAATAATTTAACTACGTTGGGAAGTCTACTAAACATTTTGCTTAGACAATGTCATTTATTTACGTCTTCCTCTAGCAAATGTAGTTGCTCAATAAAACCCAGGTGCCCAGCACAGGGATGGGCCTGTAGGAGGTGCTCAGTATTCGTATGTTCTAGAGATGAAATTGTCAGATGTTTTGTATCATGACTCCATAATTTCAGGTGCAAATGATTAATTCCAATATAAATGGTTCATCGCTGCCTCCCATAAATAACAAGGTATCGACTCCCCTTGTTCTCTAGAAGAAGAGTAGAAGTGAGTACAGAGGCCAGGGCTCATTGGATCATTTGAGGAGGTTTCCCCTGTTAGACATTGTGTCACAAATCAGAAACTCACGGACCCGCCTCTTGGGAAGGCTAACGTCACCATTCATTTTCACTTTGGGAAAGATAGCCTGAATGAATGGCCAGCATGGGAACTTTGGTGTAGGATATGGGGGGAATGAAAAAGGATAAATACGGTAAACTCTGGATTACGATGACTAGCCAAACTCAGATGGCCGGGATGGTTGTGGCTCGAGACTGTGATACTGGAGAGCAGTGGGGCGAGACCCTGAGTTAGGAAAAACGTTCTTGAGAGAAACTGGAAGAAATCAATGACACAATGTTATTACTCACTGAAAATGACTGAAAATTGCGCTGATGCCCACTTTGTGAATTTGGTTAGGGTGAAGTCCGAGAGCGTATGGGCTGTGAAGCCAAACGAGGTAGAGGTTAACCTGGCTCCACCACGTGCTGTCATTTAACCCGGAATAAGTAAGTCAGGGACCTGCTTCGCACGTCTGCCTCCTTCTCTGGAAGGTGGGAGGAGCGGTACTGCCTCATGGTCAATGCCACAGAGCCTGACGCATAGACGAGGTAGCTAGTGTTTTCTCACTGGACTTGTCGTGGATGTTCGTGCTGTTTTGTGTAAAAACAAAACAATAGATAAACCTACACTCTCCTTTTTTTTGAATCTGGCACTTTTCATTCTGGATAATGCAAAAATGAGTTTGCAGGCTGTTAGAGCCATGCATGATAAAGGTACATTCTGAAAATACCACGGACACTTAATGGACACTTAATAAACATTGTTGAATGGCAGCTTGTGGTTCTTCTTTTCTTCAGCATATCGTTTTATTTTTTTTTTATGGGAAATGAATGAAACAGCAACAAAAATGTTTAAATACATATAATTAAATTCATAAACGAAGCAATCCTGCAGTGAAATTGAATTAGTTGCCTGTAGGGACATAAATATTTGTAGTTCATTGCTATTATTAATATCTTAGCTTGTTTTTATTGCTAAGCATTGTATCATTTGTTGTCAGAACCTTGCATTTAGCACCATCTGTTCATCGTTGCTCCTGGCCTCTAGTTTCTTTATAAACATCCGAGGGGATAAATGCTAAGCACCTTGATGTCCTCCGTATGTACTCATTAGATTTTACTGAGTATTTCTTCCAGCGGACTCAAGGTTATGGCTGGATCACTGTAAACCCGGATGATCGTTTCTGTATTCTTGGGGCTTTAATGAGGAATTTGTAGAATTCTATAGGCTTACTTCAGAAGTGAGAACGTAGACCTAGAAGGAAGAATAAACATGACTTTAAAGATGGATATGCGGTGACGTAACTGGTTCCTGGAAACGTGGAGGTGAGATCAGCATAACCCAGTAGAGAACAAGGTGACATGCCCAGGAAGAGAGCACAGGCAGTGAATGCTGAGTGTAAATGAGAGGGATGCTCCCGCGGAGGGAGAGGAGAAGGACAAAAGTAGTCAAGGTGAAGAATGAAATTCTGAAAGAACTGAATCAGAAAGGAGGTAATAATGAAAGCGGAGGTCAGAAATTTATCCTGTATGCACGGTGCGTCTCATTAGTACATTTATGGGAAGTAGTCACCTATCTAGGGGGCTTTGTGACTTGCAGTGCTGGCGTATTTAAATGCTGCTGATGTTCTTTTAGTTACTTACACATTCTTTTTTCTGTATCAGAAAAAGGTTTTGCAGAGGGGCTGGTCACAGAGGTATGGATGGGGTAAAATTGCCTTGGGCCCGAGGTGCCTTGCAACTAGGAACTAGGCAGGCGAAACTGTGAACAGCCCTGGGCGTCAGTGGCAGAGGGAGAGAACCGTGATGTCAATGTCAGCATCCATTGTCTGCTGGAGCTCGACAGGAGCTACTGTCTGGATGGTAGGAAGGGCTTCCCCGTAGGAGCTGTTTGTGGAAGGCAGCTACTGCCAGGGGTACAGAGCTGAGGCACAGAGGAAGGGGTGGGGGAGGGACTAGCTTGACCACTTTCTCCTCCTCTCTGTCCATCTCCCCCCATGGTCTTCCATTGGCTGAATCCACCCGGAAGCTAAAGGGCAAGATAGCTAGCTGCTACAGTCCAGAAGGATGGAGCACGGATTTGGGGTTGCGAGGGTAGACGGGGTGGACATGGAGAATGATGAGTCCAGGGCCTTATAATCATTTGAAATCTCTTCTCATTCACTTAATGAATGTCCTGTTTCATTCTAGAAATGACACCAAGGTCAAACACCCTTTCTCTGAGCACCTGTGCCACCTGTGTTTTGTATGGACTGTTAGTGTCCACCTAAGGCATGGTGAACACAGCAAAGGACACTCAGCTCAGGAGCAGTCACCACAGGCAGGTGACGTTTTGCTGAGTAATAAAAGTAATAGTAAATTTGGGCGTTTTGTCACATTAGTACCCCAGAGTCAGCGGGTAATAGTGACAGATGTGGGTAGTTAGAGCTGTAATATGACGCATAGCACACAGCACACCTTTTATATTACATCTGTGTGTAGTATTTTATGAGTTTGAAGTTATATAGTTAAGGGATGACAAAATAGTTTGCAAAACTGGCTGTAGTTTTCAAAAAAGCTTATTTATGAGCCGAGGTGGTTTCTGTTGCTTTATTTTCTTCCAAGAGCATTAAGAACATTTATGTGGCTTTAAGTCTCTGAAGGTAAAAAGGTGAGGAGGAACAGGAATTGTATTACATTCAGAACGATTCTAATGTCTTTAGTTTTAAATGACTTTTGAAACACCATTTCCATACTTATTTTGGGAAAGCTATGAGATGCCTGACAGGATGCACGCATGCAGCTCTGGGCTAAGCATCATGAACTTGGAGCCTGCTCACGTTAGGTACCGAAGAGTAGTTAAGTAAAGTTGGTATATGATAAACTTGACACAAGGCATTTGATACAAGGACTCTCAATTCAGTGGTTTAATTCCGAGAGTCAAAATGCCATGAGCAAAGCACAACTCAACATGGGTATTTGTCGATGACAAAATGATATTCAGGGCATCATGTGTACCCAGTACGTCTACTGGGACTGGAGAGTATGTGTCAAGTTCATTTCTCCCAGCCAGTGGAGGGGGCTCAAGTTGCTGGGAACAACATTCCCCATAAAGAACATCCCACTCTGGCTGGCGTAGCTCAGTGGATTGAGCACGGGCTGGGAACCAAAGTGTCCCAGGTTCGATTCCCAGCCAGGGTACATTCCTGGGTTGCAGGCCATAACCCCCAGCAACTGCACATTGATGTTTCTCTCTCTCTCTCTCCCTCCCTTCCTTCTCTCTCTAAAAATAAATAATAAAATAAAAAATCTTAAAAAAAAAAAAAAGAACATCCCAACTTCCTTCCTCATTTTCACAGTGCACCACCCCCCATCCCCGCCACCCTTTGCACACAGTCCTCTCTTTTGTTTCCTAGGACACTGTGTTGTGACCTGGCTAGGGTCGGCAATGGTCTGTAAACCCGGGGACGCCTTCAGGCCCTTGCCTCTGTGAAAGTTACTTGCGTGACAGCATTGCCCCGGAATCGTTTTCAGCTGGCTGTGAACATCGTTCGCTCTCGGGAACCTGTATTCCATTCAGCTGGGTTTAGGTCCAGTTCTCTCCAGGGGCCTGGGACGGGTGTCAGAGAAGGTTTTCTTTCCCACCTCGCTTCTCGAGTTTGTCATCGTGCCTTCTGTGTGTGTGGGGAGGCAAGTGCTTTAGCAGATAGTTTTATTTCTAATGTTCCTATGAATAAACATTTCTATCCATGGTTCTAGTGATAAATACCAAATGTATATATAAAACATTGGACAACACGAAGGAATTTGGGTATACTGGATATGTCGAATTTCTGATGCATTTTTTAAAAGATTTTATTTATTTATTTTTAGAGAGGAAAGGGCGGGAGAAAGAGAGAGAGAAACATCAGTGTGCGGTTGCTGGGGTCCATGGCCTGCCACCCAGGCATGTGCCCTGACTGGGAATCGAACCTGCTATGCTTTGGTTCTCAGCCTGTGCTCAATCCATTGAGCTACGCTAGCCAGGGCAGGCATTTTTAAAAATTTTATTGTTTATGCAATGACAGTTGTCCCCACTTTTTCCCCCTTTGCCCACCTCTGCTCAGCCTCCCTCCCCCAGGCAGTCCCCACACTGTCCATGCCCATGGGTCCTGCGTGTATGTTCTTTCGCTAATCCCTTACCCTTCTTTCATCAACCCTGTCGCCCCACCCCCTCCAACAGCGGTCAGTCTGCTCCGTGTATCCTTGCTTCTGCTTCTGATGCATTTTTAATCTAAAAATATTTGTCCAGTGCTTTGGCCCCATTCTCCGCCTTTTAAATTCAGACTTAAGCCTACACCACCGCCAAAGATAAATTTCTTTGCTCTGAAAGTTTTACTCTCCAAGTTCCTTATGTGTGCTATAAAGAATAATTAATGTAATGAAAAAATCGATATTGTGTATAAATTATTTAGGCTTTACTATCACTGTAATTTTCTTTTCAACACCTATTGATTGGCAACAATTCATTTGTTAATTTCTTCCTAATAAGATATTCATTGTATTAGGTCTGCTGTAGTGCTGTCCCTGCACTTTCCCAAATAAGTCATGAATTACTAATGACGCGTGGAACCGGTGGGCCTACCAGTGAGTGCTGTGGGACGGGAAGCAGGCCGAGGGGAGTCGTTGGAAACGCTGTCTTCCTGAGACATTGTGCCACCAGACAGCCGCTGACAGCTACAGGAGTAGGTTCTTGGAGACATCAATTTATATTTTATTTTTTAAAAAATTTTATTTATTTTTTAAAGATTTTATTTATTTATTTTTAGAGAGGGAAGGGAGGGAGATAGAGACAGAGAGAGAAACATCAATATGCGGTTGCTGGGGGTCATGGCCTGCAACCCAGGCATGTACCCTGACTGGGAATCGAACCTGCGACACTTTGGTTCGCAGGCTACGCTCAATCCACTGAGCTACACCAGCCAGGGCTTCAATTTATATTTTAAAATTTTATATGGATGTTATTTTTCCAGATAGCTATGTGTACGTTTCCTGTTTCAGGTTGATGTTGAAATCCCAAATTCTTTTTTATCGGAGGAATCGAGGATGGTCACCCCTACCTCTCTGTAACAGCGCTCAGAATGTGTTGGTCATTAAATGCTGTTTTGGCAGTAGTCCACTGAACTACTTCAGAGGAGTGGGAAAACTCGGAGACCTTTTGGAAACCCAAAGAGATCTGAGCCCACGACGTCACACCTGCCAGGATTCATGGCCATTAAAACGTTTGCATCAGCTACTTTGGACCAGAGAGTCAAAATGGTGCCCTGAAAAGAGCTCTAGACTTGTGGTCAAACAAGGGTTTGAATCCGGGCTTCCTCATTGACTTGCTCACTTATTTATGGTGTGGACTTCTTGCCAAAGTGTAAGTTTCCTGAAGAGGGTGACTGGTTTGCTTCCTTCTGCATTTTTAGTGTCTGGACTAGTGCCCGTGGAAGAAAGTAACCGCAGATGAATTTACTAATTTATTGGGCTATTTGGATAAGAATATTTGTCCTTTCTGCTCTTTTCACATTGGCGTGGTTTAAGGAGGTGGCTGTGAGGGCACCTGGAGAGCATCAGGTGCTGTACAATTTAAATTCACATGGACTGTGAGCAGCCTTTTGGTATTAAAGTGGAAATGGAAGGAGAGTTGGATTTTGCAAATACAATGCATATATAAGTTCTATAGAGGGTTTCAAAACTTGGGAATGACAAAGATGCAGTTGACAATATGCAAAATACACATTCCACTCAACAACTTGTTAGAGCAATGAGCAGTTTCTTTTAAAACCAGGATGTAATATATCATAAAAGCCTTATCAAAATGCATGTCTTTTCCTTAGACCGTCAAAACACCTTTTTCTCTCCAAAGATCTGGCATAGATCAAGGTACAAAAGTTTGTTTTCCCATCACTTTACCTTTTTGAGAAAGTTATCCTAAAGTTGCTATTTTCAGTTTTGTATTTAGAACTTCATCATTATTTTTATGTGACAGCTCGATACGATAGCTATCAGTTAATGTGTCCTGAAAGTAAGCTGAGAACATAACTCTTCTTTATGTGAGCTAATTTAGGGTGTGATCCTCCACTGAGCTATTCACTACATACTTGATTTTGCAGTTAATTACAAAAAAAAAAATCAAGAAGTTAGTTTAGAAAGAAATATCTTCCAGCATCTACCAGAGAATAATTTTGCTTACCAATGAGCTGGTTTTCTTATGGGAGGCATGCCCGGTCACCCCCAGGAGGGTGTACACATTCCCATGCGCAGAGACCTGCATGTCCTGGGCTAGGGTGGATGAAGTTCATCCCATAAGCTGATGGAAAACCGTGACAAGCATGATGACTGTCAGGAGGAGGTGATCCAGAAGGGGGTGGGGGCATTATCATTTATTGAACTCTTTTTTTAAAAGATTTTATTTCTTTATTTTTAGAGAGGAAAGGGAGGGAGAGAGAGAGAGAGAGAAACATCAATGTGCAGTTGTTGGGGGTCATGGCCTGCAACCCAGGCATGTATACCCTGACTGGGAATCGAACCTGTGACACTTTGGTTCGCAGCCCGCGCTCAATCCACTGAGCTATGCCAGCCAGGGCTATTGAACTCTTTAACTTAACAGCAACCCTGTGAGGCAATGTCGAGGTATCCCCATTTTACCCATGAAGAATCCAAGTAGGATGCCATGAGCTCCATTTAACAAAAATTCAAATTTAAATCGACTTAATAATAAGACACGTTAAATCTCGTAACTCGCCCAGCGAGAATTGGCTGATTCTGTCTCCGTGGCACTGGCCGGGTCCAGCGAAGCAGAGAGGCGAAGAGTGTCAGTTGTGCGGCACAGCTGCGGACTCAGACCCTGACCATGCCACTCATGCCTGTGTGACCTCACACAAGCGGCATGGACTCTTCAGGGTTCAGTCTCTCAATGTGTGAACAGTGAACAGTCTGGTATTAGCGATGGAGATCTTACGAGTTAATGTACCCATTGAGAGGAATACACTCACTGGCAATGGGAATGGGGCTTCCAGGATTTGCTCTTGAAGGTGGGGATAGGATTACCCTTTCTTGAGTTCCAAGTAGACAGCAGAACAAACCAGAAGTTCTCCCAGCAAGGGGAAGCAGGGGTGTATGTTGGAAAGGCTACCAACAGTATCGCTGTTTTAGAGAGACACATGGCGTGAAATTTGTAAAGTTGGATTTTAAATCCAGGCCTCAACTTCCAAGTTCTAGCCTGCCAATGATTCTAATTTACATCTGCTAAAAGCCTGGCATTTCTGTGATTGGTCAAAGAACTGGGATTCTTCTTTTTTTTAATTCATTCATTTGTTGGTTCAGTCAGCTTCAACATACATTTCTTGAATGTCTATTATCTGCCAATCACAGTTTCAATGAAATCCGAGGGGGAAGAAATAGTCATTATTGATGATATAGTTTGACTGTTTACTCTGCTCTTGGCAAAGTATCTTATGTACCTAAGCACCCGCATTGAGTAGGTGCTGTTGTCATCTCCGTTACACAAAGGAGAGAATGAAGTTCAGGGACGTTAAGGGACTTGCCCATGGTTGCAGAACTATTCACTGGTGGAGCATGCAGGTATTTTCACTCAGGTGTATCTTATTTCAGAACCACATCTCTTAATTCCTAGGCTCTGCTGATGCTGTGAGTATTTGAAAGCTACGTGAGCTGGTAGTAAGGGCACAGGCAGGAAGGAGCAAGACAGAACCAAGGTCAGACCTATGTGGGCTACTATAATAACCTTGTTTTCTGGTGTTTGTATTTTGTGCTTTGACATCTGGGGCCTTGCTGACCCTGGCGGGACTGGCCCTCCCGGGCTCAGCTAATGCTTAGAGAGAATGAATGAATGAACAGGCCTTTCCTATGAGAACCAACCAATCCAGGGCCCATACCACAGCCACTTGCTTTCTCACGCTCTTACTCCAGGTCTCTCTCGCCCGTACCCTAGTCATCCCAGGGCCAGGTCCCAGGCAATTTAGGGTGGCCCAGAGCCCACTGTGATTATTCACGCTGGCCAATCCTAACACCTCTCACCCTGAGTCACTTGTTCCTTCCCTTGGAAACCCCAGTAAAGGTTCCCATCCGCATTTCCCCCTGGTGTCCTCTGCCTCCTGAATGAGCCCGGTGCTTCCCCGGGCAGCATAGACCCTATGTCTAGGTGTCTGTGAGTATAAACAGTCTCCCTTAATGACAGTCATTCACATGTCTCCTGGACTTAACACACGTGCGTGATCAAGCCAAATCCTGGGTATCTTTAGAGCTGTTACCGAGAATGGAACTCAGACATAGGACATAGAATCTGGTCAGAGCATAAAAGTGGTAGAAAGTGGGTTCTGAAACAGCACAGAAACGAGTGTTTAGAGTACAGGTGCAAGGTCAGGTTCAGTTCAGACTCGGTCCAGGGTCGGTGCTCTCACATCCACTGTCAGGACTGTGGGTTGGTTCCAGAGACTGGAGTGGGGCTAAGTCTCCAAGTCGGACGGTTCCAAGCGAGAGAAGGACATGGGTGCAGGGGGAGGAGGGAGAGGTGGGAAGGGTTAGAATTGCAACACCAAGCAAAACACGAGACAGCCAATTTGTTATAATTTAAATAATGTCGTGAGAACATTGACTGGCTGACAATAAAAATACCTGATTTTATTTGGAAGTCATTTCTTTGCGTTGCTAGCTAGCTGGCTGGATTGACTGATTCATTCGTGATCGGACGCAGCCCGACACGAGGCCTGGGGAGGATACGGACCGAGGAGAAGACTTGTGTTGGCTCTCAGGAGTGAGATCATGGTTGTGCAAACCTCAGGCACAATGCCTTGGAAGTATTTGCATCACAACGGTTAAGTCGGTTCATGGTATTGTAATCGGAACTGTGTATAAAGTTCTGCAGAAGGTATGCCAAAAGAAAGGCAGAGTGTGAATATTTGCAGGAACGAAGAAGGCACATAATAAAGGCAATGGGTTGGCCAAAGACATAGGTGATATTGGGATGGGCATACGTAAGGGCCCTGAACATATATGCCTACATATATATGTATGTATGTTCATATGTATGTATGTGTGTGTATATATATATATATATATATATATATACATATGCTGGACTGAGGAAATTATTTTTGATTCAGTATCAAATGTAGAATAACTTAAACAGCGATGGCTTCATAAATATGTCCATAAACTCTTTGATGCTCTTCTTTTCGAGAGGTGGAGCTTCGCTCCTCTCCCCACCCCTGGTATTGACCTCAGCGACTTGATTCTAATGAATAGAATTCGATCAAAAGGATGAACTGCCACTTCTGAGGTTAGGTTGTAAAAGGTTTGTGGCTTCTGTGTTGGTGTTGTCTTTTCTCTCTCCTGGATCCCTTCCTCTGGGTGGAGCTATGTTCCGAGCAGCCTTATGGAGAGGCCCACATGCCAAGGAACTTGAAACTCCCTCCACATATCAAGGAACTTGAAACTTCCTGCTGATGGCAATGTGAATGAGCTCGGCAGGGGACCATTCAGCGCCACCCCCTCCCCTCCCCGGCCCCCCCAGTCCTTGGAGACTGGAGCCTCGCGAGAGACCGAGCTACCTCTGCATGCTAACAGGAATGACAGAGCAAACAGGAGTGATTGTAGGAGTGATGTGTTTATGACGATGAGAGATGATCTGATCACAGAACACAGGATTGCATCTATCTCCTTCCCTCTTTGGCAGAAATGAAGGCAGAATATTTGAACACAGAAGCAGGGAGGTTGGAGAGTTGATTGTTGAAAGATGAGGTCGCTCTAATTTGATTGCTGCTTCTTTATGAAGTACGAAGCAAGGTCATTAGCTGAGAGTGGGGAGGAGAGGGAGGAATGTTGGAAATTTGAAGCGAGCGGAGAAGGTGTGAATAATCATCTCAGAGGTTGGGAAAACAAATTTCCTAGGGAAGTAAGCTGTCTGGCAGGACTGAGTTTTGTTCTGAGACCTGCACTCATAAGTTTGATACCAGTGCAGTTAGCATGGCTCTGTCATTTTCCTCAGCAACACTAAGCTGCCTGATGCAGGCATGGAGTAAGTGCACAGCTGGATTAACCCAGGATTGGAGTTTTGGTAAGGAAGGAGCGAGGGAGTTGGTTATGGCTGTTTGCAAGGGAACATTTATAGGGCCAGGACATGTGGTTTAGACTGGTTAGGAGCTAAGCAAGATACAAGGGTGGTGACAGATAAGAAAGGCGGTAGGGTCAAGAGTATGCGTTATGGTTGAATGCGGCGGTCTTGCTGAGGCTGGGGAATTGTGGGAGATGCCGTTGTAAGTGTGCTGGACCACAGGACATGACATGGTCAGAGAACAGGGTGTTGGAAATCAGGATGCTGGAGTGGGTGCCGAAACTTACATGGTCTTTGTGCATGGGTGCCTGGAGTGGGGGAAGAAGGGGTCATTGGAGCTAAGAACATCAAAGAATGGTGGGGACCAGATGTTGGATGGATTACCCATGTAAGTGTTGAAGTCAAGAATGATGGTAAACGTGGACTTGGAAAGGAGAGTAAGGAGCCTGGTGCCGGAGGTCGGGAGGTACATGGTGACAGCACCCTGGGTTATGAAGAATAACATGTATTCCCGAAGACAGTGGGAATGTAATTCCTCAATTCAGGCTTCTAAGCTGTTGAGTTTTTCAGAACTGTGATGAACCAAAAGGGACAAAGGGGAGGGAAGAGAGCCAAAAAGGAAAATAGGAAAAGAGGTAGCAGTCGGAAGTAAACGAGAGATGGAAGAACCCAAATATCCCTCCGTGGAAAAGGGTAAAAATTCCTTATCTTTCAGTGTCCTGTTTGGGCGTAGGAACTCCCGTGTGAGGAGGTCGGAGTGCAGCATTCCACGGAAGGTTGCTTATGGCGTCCGCTAGCCATATAGGTATCATTTCATGACAGTTATCAAGAAACAGTTTTGTTCAGCACTCTGTGTTTTTGAAAGCAGAAATGAGAATAATACGTAGAAAGTTCCCATCTGAAAGCATTCCCTGGGGTGTCCAATCTTCTGGCAACTCTGGCCCACGCTGGAAGAAGAAGAGTTGTCTTGGACACACATTAAATACACAAACAGTGATGAAAACTGATGAGCAAAAAAAAAAGGTTTTAAGCAAATTTACCATTTTGTGTTGGGCTGCGTTCACAGCTGCCCTGGGCCGCATGTGGTCCATGGGCCTCGGGTTGGACACCCCTTAAGACTTGGTAACAAAGGGTCCAAGATTCTGTCCTCTGAAAGCTTCTCTTGTGGGGGACAGCTGTGTCCCTGTGTTGACAGATAACACAAGGTTTTTCAGTAGAGAGAGAGAGAGATCCTCCCAGGAAGTAAAATCTGACCGTTGGCTGTGAGCTGGGCCCTAGACTCTGGAAGCAAACTCAGCAGATAGTATGTCAAGATGTGAGTAGTTAGGTTTCTGGGAAATAAAGGTTTCTGGAGGAGGTAACTCACATTCATAGGGAGGATTAGACTGTTTCAGACCACTCACGGTTTTGATGAGCTGGGCTTGGGGAAGGATGCATTAGGGGATAATTAGTGTGGTTTCCAAAAGATTATGTGTTGCTTATATGCTCCACAGGCCGCGTTCATTGGCCGAGTGGCCTGTGTTTTGTCTAAAGCTTGGTTCGTTGCACATTGAGAGAGCTACTTGCATTTATCCACACTCTGATATCCTCTTGTTCTGTTCTGAAGTGCACGGAAGGCAGTACAGTAATGTACGCTGGTGGTAGTGACTTTGGGGGATCAGCAAGGTCAAGAGGGGCCGTGGAAGGGCCTAGGGATGAAGGTCCAAAAAATGGCCTGAAAAGCTGGAATAGGAAAGTGCCAATAGTGGATGTGCACAGCAACCGGTGTTTATTAAGTCCTTATACTTAGTGTGTGATAATACGACAAGTTTGGGCACGTGGAGGTGGCTTAGGTCCTGATAATTTAAAAAAAAAAAGGTCACTTTCTAGCCCTGGCTGGTGTAGCTCAGTGAATTGAGCTCGGGCTGCAAACCAAAGCATCGCAGGTTCGATTCCCAGTCAGTACACATGCCTGGGTTGCAGGCCACGGCCCCCCAGCAACCGCACATTGATGTTTCTCTCTCTTTCTCTTTCTCCCTCCCTTCCCTCTCTAAAAATAAAAATAAATGAAATATTTAAGAAAAAAGGTCACTTTCTTGATGGGAGACGACAATTTTTGCAACTAAGATACCTTGTGAGTAGATGGGAAGTGCTTGGTACTGTGGTAGGCACTGGCGGTACAAAGAGGAGTCAGAACTTGCAGGGAAGAGACTGAAAAATGGACAGTTGGAATGGAAGGAGGGACGCACCCTTCCGGCCACTGCAAGGAGGTGCAGTGAGAGCAAAGGGTTAAGGCACAGCCTGCAGGGACGGCAGAGGCCTCCTTGGAGGAGAGGAGCGAGGATAAAGGGTCATCAGAACTCAGGATAAAGAGTGGTTAATTTTGCCTGCAGGGCATTATGATAAAGACTTCAGAAGCTGTGATTCAAGAACTGCTCAGGACTTAACCTTGTCAAGGAACTTCTTCCAAGTCCTTGCTTGCCGGCGTACGTCTTGGATGTGTCCTGAGGACACGCTGTTTGCTCTACCTTGACCGGTGATTCAGTTAAACCGTCAATGATTGATTACTAAAAATACTGGCAGTCCCGAAGTTTGTGAAAAATGATTACCTCTTTCTTTAATTTGAAAGAGGACTCGAGGTGACCTGGGGGATCATTCCTCACATTCTGTAAATGCTGTCGTCAGTGGGACACCAAGGGGGGAGGTTTACAGTGTGTCCTGGAGGAAAAAGGTTGATTGCACTGTTTTTAGCATATATAATTAGGAACAGATGAACAATGCTATTCAATTATCATGCAGCTTAATTACTTGTGAATGTGCATATTAAGGTACATAACCTTCCTAGGCTAACTGCCTACCTCCAAAGACAATTTAAGGAGGATTACCGAGTTAAAATAGGACAATTACAAATACGAGTAAAACCAAAACAGATTAAAAGGAACAGAAAAATGAGTGTGCTGAGCAGCTAAGTTCAGTTCATTCGTGCAGTTAAACATGAATTTGAGCTTTCGGTATCTTGACTGCTAAGAAGGAAAATAAAATACCAGTACTTAGAGAGCTTTTGTCACTGGGTTACATTTGTCTCAGGAACAAAACAAAACACCTTTCTCTGACCTCTGGAAGGAATTTATTGCTTTCAGGGACAGGGGTTGGCATTGTGAACAATGTCTCACACCAGTTTTGCAGGAGATACAGAAAAATTTTTCAAAAGGCTGTTATTTCTATCCACTCTATAAAAGAGATATTGGCATATCAGCATGAAGTGTCTAAAGAATGTAATGAAAAGCATTTCATTCACTGTAGTGACAAAACGTAACATACCCAGGAATTAGTTTCTTTAAGGTTCTCACCATGACCTGGGTAGAGGAAACGAGAGCCTTTCATTGGAGATACGTGTGTGTGTGTGTGTGTGTGTGTGTGTGTGTATCATGAATAAATAGGGAAATGTTTCCTGAATGGGAGAATGAATATTGTAAAGGTGGTAAATTTTTTTTATCAAGTTACTTTTTAAATTCGAGAATAAAAAAATCTACTAGTCTTTTACTTGACTAAATCATTCTAAAACATTCTGGAAACAAAAATCACGGGATACCAGAAATATTATGAAAGCAGACACACGATGAGGTAGAGTTAGTCCCAGATAGGAACCGTGTTAGAAATGATCATTAAATCTGCATCTGTGAATGCGTAGCTAGAAGTATACATAAATAGGATAGAAAGCCCCAGGAATGGGCACAGTTATGTTTATGAATTGAATGTATGATGTAGTAGCCATCCCAGAATAGAGAAAGGAATATTAATTTAATAACCAGTTCCCCAACAACATTTAGAAACACAGCAAACTCGTTTAGAGCCGTGTCTCATATAACAAACTGTGTTCCACCTAAATTCAATAGTTCGGCGTGAAAAGTCACTTATAAGCTTGGGGATGACATCAAACTGGGCATGTTTGAGTTCCTTGGAAAGAGTGATCCTTTCCCAAATATGAAGGGATGAGAAGCCTGTTAGTTTTGTCTGTATTAAAAACGTGAACCGTGTGCAGTGCAGGCAACGTATCTGATGTATGACCATGGGAAGGAAGGAGGAGGGCAGAGTTTCGGTGGGTCTGGGTGGGCAGGGATACTGCAGCCACACGCTAGCTTAATTCCTGATTTATTTAGCTGAGGACCCGGGCTTTGTTGGGAGGAGGAGGTCACACACAGCAGGAGCAGATGCAGGGGATTCCAACAGTTCTCTTCTGTGTGTGGAGCTTCTAGGAAGGTGGGTGCGTTGGGGCTGCGGCTGGTGGCACTGTCCCCACAGGGTGGGGTCCCTCCAGGCCTGAGGAGCTCGAGTCTTGCTGCTCCTCATCTCTTTTGTTCTCAGAGCTTCAATCCATTTCCAGGGGTAAATTGCACAAAATGTGTGCCCTTAAAATTTAAAGAGGCACGTACAGAGATCAAGCCCTCCTGTTCCTTGAGCCACGCTCACCTGTCTCAAGGCCTGAGCTTCCCCTGTGGGGAGAAAGCCAGCTCCGAGCCCAGGTGTTGCCGAGCCAGGTCCTGGAACCCTGCTTTCCGGACCCCAGTGGGCAGATGGAGGCAGAACACACCGAGTAGGACAGGGAAGGATTAATGACTTTCTTAAATGCAAAATGGTAGGAAAAACTATTACATTCTCAGTGGATAATTGGGCAAAACTTAGCACAGACCATTTTTTTTCATTAGGAGCCTCAGTTAATAAGTAAACAACTAGGAAAATATTAACCTCATCTGTAAGCAATGCAACTAAAATATAAATTAGAAAGTAACAGGCCACGTACACCTACTAAGCTAGTCAACGTTACAAAATATAGGCATGATATCCAGTCCTCATGAAATCGTGGTGAAATGGCTTCATTGCGAGTTCGCAACCTCCCACTGCTGGTTTTTGGGGAGCAGGCAGACTGTATATCAGGAATTAAACAACTGCCCATGGGCGCTTGTCCCAGGGCACTCACTCTTGGGAATTTATCTTAAGGAAATCATTCAAGAGAAGAAAGAAAGAAACGAACAAACCACATGTTCTGAGATGTTCCACCATTATTTTAATGGCAAAGAAATAAAAAACTGGGGAACACCCAGGAGTTTGCATGGTCGGGGAATGAATGGTTAAGCTAAGGTGTCATAAATTGATGGGATGCTGTTTCCCCATTGAAATGGTCGTCCTGGAGAGCAGCATGTCGGGAGTTTGTGAGGCCCTGTTCAATTAGACACAATATGGTACCTACCCAGTGATCGGCTCTGTGTCCATATTGCCAAGTTCTATAAGAATGCATAATAAAATGAAAAAAGTGAAAGCATGGGTAATTTTAATTTTTTGTTTCCTTTATTATTGTTAAGAGCAGCATGGAGTGGTAGTTAACAGTGTGGGTTCTCACATCGCTGGGGACATATGCCAGTTCTTCTACGTAGTAACTGTGGGGAGTTACTCACCATATTTGTGCTTCATTTGTAAAATGGGCATAATAATAGGGCCGGCATTATAGAGCTGTGAGGGTTACATGCGTTACTATTGGTAAAATGCTTGGAAAAGTGCCTGGCATACATAAAGCATCACGTCAGTATTAGTTGTCAGTGGAATCTAATAAGATATAAAAGGAAGTAAAAAAAAAAACCCCGAAGAAACAAAACGTTGTTCTTCTCACAAAACAACATGACCCAAGGCAGAGTAAATAGACACTGATGTCTCAGAAGTCTTTGTGGAGAGACCAAAGCCATTGGCACTGGACCTTGCGCATGAGGAGCCTGATTTTACTCGTTTCTATAACATCCTAATTCATGGCAGGCAATCAATAGATGTTTTTTTTTTTTTTTTTGACTGAATTGCCCAGATATGTGGCTTTTTGCCGATCTGGCTTAATCCTTGGCCAGAATTTAGGTAACTGTAGGGCTTGCCCCTCCTTGACCTTGAGACTCCTCTCCCTCTCCACTTCAGTGCCTTTGTTCCGCGTACCAGTTTTTCAGGACTCAGCACAGGTGTCGTCTGTTCGTGCTGGCTTAGGAGCTGTTTCTTGGCGAAGACATGGAACCCTGTGGGTACGTGTTACGGCATTTATCATATTACAGTCCCATTTTTGCTTAGTTGGAACTCACCTGCTTCTTAGTGGCAGGGATCAATCCAACTAGCTCTCATTAAAAGTGGTGTTTACTTAAGATGCAGGCCGGACACGGTGACATCTAGAAGTCAGACACTAGAACAGCAGGTGTCAGGAAGAGTCCTGAGCATCCGGTCAACTGCAGGAACTGGGCGGCGGGAAGACATGAACCCTGGTTGTCTGTCATAGACAGACCACATGCTCTCTTCCTTCATTGGCCTCTCCTATGTGGCCGCTACCTGACTTGTTCTTGATGGGCCTAATTATCAATTTTTGGTGGAGGAACCTGCCCAGCTGGAGGGTGAGGGCGGTAGAAACCTGATGATGAGCAAATGGCTGTCTCCTATCAGTATCGGCGTAGTCTGGGGCAGGCGCTTTGAGAAGGGGATAGCGACAGCGTGGAAAGCTCCCCAGAACATATTTAACATGTAGCTGTTTCCCGTCCCCACTCGATTCCCAAACCCTACGTTTTTCAGTGGATGACATGTGTGTCTTATTTATCCATGCACTCCAAGCAGTTGGGATGCTGTCTGGCATGTTCAATCTGCGTTTATTGAACTGAACTTTCCAATATCTGCTGGTTTGCTCATCATAGCAAATGCTAAATTGTAACAATTTTCCAGTGGGTGTCCATACACCGCTATTTTAAACCGTTGATTAAAGAGGAAGGCTAGAGAGGTGCAGGTGGCAGAACCGCTGGGATCTGGTTGATGTCATCTGACTCGTGTTCTCATCGTTGGCTTGTGCAGGGGAGCTCAGGGGAGCTTGAAGTTAGGCAAACATGCATTTAAGGATCAATGGGAGTTTATATGAAGTCATGGGAAAGGCATAGATTTTGGAGTCTCCAAATTAATTTCGACCTTGAGCCTTATCGTTGACTCCATATATGAACTTGAGAAAGTCGCTAAGTTTTCTGAGCCTCAATTTACTCATCTGTACAATGAGATAAATAATTCAGTCCAACTTTCAGGATGGAGTATTAATATGAGATTGTGAAATGGAGTTTCTAGGATGTAGTAGGTATTAGTAATTTAATTCCCTTCCCTTGTCTCTCCTTGCCTCTTGCCTCCTTAAGTGCTTTGAGAGTTATTCTGAATGGAGCCTTAAGAGTCCTGATTTCTGTAGCATGAAAGAGACTGTTTTTGGCCTGAATATTTCATAAGACAAGGACTTCCTGGAAACTGCTAAAAGAATTAACACTGTAAGATGCCCCCTGTGGTTTAAGCATATCAAAATAATAGCAGAAGAATTACAAAAATTATAGTAAGTATCACAAAGGGAAAATAACCTTTGAAAACAATAAATGAAAACTTAAAAAAAAAAACCCCAGATCTCCCTGTGAAAGTGTTTTAACACCAAAGAGGAAGGATGTGTTTGCAGGGCCAGGCATTTGCACTGGTGGAGACAGAAAACAGATATCAGGAATCACAAAGAGATAAGGTTGAATGATGATACCCACTTGAGAAGATAGAAAAGACATAATATCTATAAAAATATGCAGTGATGATGAATGACTGCAGCACAGGGAAACGCTGCAGAAATACCAACAAACAAGACAGGCGACAGAGGGTAGGCTTGGAGCCCTGGAGTAAAGATGTGCATTCTCTGTACACTGCGCCACTAGGTGACTGAATTAAAAAAAAAATGCAGTGGACTGCATGGATCTCGAAAATAGATAGAGGTACGTCTGTGAAGAACGGGGACAGAGTTGTGTCCCCCCCAATTCCTCTGTTGGAGTCTTAACCTCGGCACCTCAGAATGTGACTGTATCTGGAGACAGGGCCTTTAAAAAGGAAATTAAGTTTAAATGATGTCATTGGGGTGGACCGTAATTGAACGTGATGGTTGTCCTTAATAAGGAGAGGAGTTTGGGACACAGACACAGGCGGAGGGAGTGCCATATGAAGGCACAGGGAGAAGATGAGCGATCCCAAGCTAAAGAGAGAGGCCTAGGAATGATGCCAACCTTGTCAATGCCTTGAGCTCAGACTTCTGGCCTCCCGAAGTATGACGGAATGCACTTCTGTCGTTTAATTCACCTAGTCTGTGGGACTTTGTTATGGAAGTCCTAGCAAATGAATACAGATGCCAGAAGCAAAAGTGGCGATGAAAGCCACAGGAAGGAAGCAGAGACTACTTCTAACCCGGAAAAGAAGAAATAAGGAGAGTTTAGGGAGAACCTTGAAATGCCTTCTATCATTACTTCCTAATTAATGATATTAGAGGTGCTTGCTGCAGGACTACGTGTGGGAAAATGTGGAGGACTTGATGACCAACTTACGATATTAAATGTGTGTGTGATTCTGTATATAGGAAACCCCCAGAAATCAGCTCAAATTATTATAGTAATAAGAGTTCAGCACAATTATAAAATAAATCCATAGTCTCTAGGGCTTTGTATACCTGTTAAATATAATAATTAATTTTTTATACCCCTTGGAGGACATGCTTATTGATTTTAGAGGGAGAGGAAGTGGGGGCGGGGGAGAGAAACATCTATGTGAGAGACAAACATCAATCGGTTGCGTCTTGTACGCAACCCCGGCCGACCGGGGAGTGAACCCACTACCCAGGCATGTGCCCTGACTGGGGATCGAACCTGCAGCCTTTCAGTTTATGAGATGATACTCCAACCAACTGAGCCACGCTGGCCAGGACAAAAATTAATCTGTTTGTAAAGAGTAAAATAGCATTAAGTAACTGCTATTTTAGATTTCAGATTCCTAGCCTCCAGAACCGTGAGAATAGATTTCAGTTGTTTTTAGCTACTCCAGTTTTTGGTGCTTTGTTATGGTAGCCCTGGGAAATGAACCCAGGGACGATGCAGTGTTTGTAGTCATTTAAAGCGTATTCTTGAATATCTTAAGGATACGAAAACCTACTCGCAATGTATTAATTACTAAAAAGCAGTTTTAAGAATATCCTGTATGCTCTGACTCCTACTATCTAAAAAATACATAAATGTACATATGTCTATTTCTCCAGATTGTTTCCTATACATCTTAGAGTTAAAACTATTTTTTTTCTGGCTGGGAGCATTTGGAATAATTCTTATTTTCTTAATTATATTTTCTTGAATTTTCATAAGGAGACAAAAATCTATAAATGTTACATTTTTTTTGAAGAAAATTATATTTGAATCCTGACCTGTGTGGCTCAGTTGGTTGGGCATCATCCCACCAAGCGAAAGGTTACCAGTTCGATTCCCAGTCAGGGCACATGAGCTGAGTTGTGGGTATGGTCCCCAGCTGGGGAGGGGAGGTGTGCAGGAGGCAACTGATTGATGTTTCTCTCACACTGATATTTCTCTTTCTCTCTTTCCCTCTTCCCTTCCCCTCTCTCTAAAATAAATAAATAGATAAAAAATAAACAAAATCTTTCTTTAAACAAGCATATTTTACTTGGTATTGTCTTCCTGTGATTTAGGCAACTCTGCTCCCTCATGAAAATTATAAGCATTTCCTTTTTCAATGTACACTTCTAAGCCTGGCAGAACCATTACCAGCTCTGGCACACAGGAGGCCTAACAGGAGCAAATTAGTTAGAATGTATAAAATATGGGAGGCTGACACAGCCGAATGACATGTATTACAAAAGCATTAGAGAGTTGTGCATTAAGATGAGGCAGGTCAGTCTCCTCCGGAAACCTGGTAAGGTTTGGGATGAGTATAAGAGGTTCTGAAGCTAATGGAGATTCATTGGCCTATAATGAAATTACCTGGCCTGGGCTGGATAGCAAAACTGACTAATAAAAGTTGGGCACCAAGAATTTCATTTGCCAATTCTCACACCTCCTAAAATAGACACTGCTAAAACTGCTCACAGAGGATTTAAATTCATTGGCACACCTATCCAAAGAATATTTTAAGTTATTTGTAAGTGCATTCCCAGTCACCCCAAGGTTTTAAAAATGCCTTCATTTCACTTGGGGATTTTTAAAGTATGCCACGGAGAGTTACTGATTGACTAACCCTTGCAACGCAGACATAGTTAATTTGGCTGAATTGAGATAGATCGGAGCAGGTAGGGTCTACAGGCTTTTCAGGATAGTTTATTAGAGGCTCGTTAAGGAGCACAGCAAACGTAGAGCGAGGCCAGGAGTATTTGTGGTGAGGGCCACCCTGGGAGTATGAAATGGAGATGTCTGTAGAAAAGGCACATTCTTATGCTTTGATGAAATTGTAATGAGTGTTGACACGTCCTGACCATCTTTCTTCTTGGAGAAAGAACACGAGGCAGTGATGGCCACGATTCCTAGTGGCCCAGACTGGTTCATGGTGGCCATTTAAAGAGCGGGCTCACTTCTCCTCGGGTTCAAGGTCTCTTCCTGCTGACAGTGGCCATGGGTAGGACATTGCAGATTTGCGGACACTTGTTTTTGCTTTTATTTTTTTAAAGATTATTTATTTATTTATTTTTAGAGAGGGAAGGGAGGGAGAAAGAGAGAGAGAGAAACATCAGTGTGCGGTTGCTGGGGGCCATGGCCTGCAACCTAGTCATGTGCCCTGACTGGGAATTGAACCTGCGATGCCTGGTTCGCAGCCTGAGCTCAATCCACTGAGCTACGCCAGCCAGGGCTGTTTTTGCTTTTTTTTATTGGCTGCAGTCACACTTCTTGGAGGAGCAGCTGGCCTGCCCCCCCCCCCCCACCAGTGTCCCAGCTGCTGGACTCCCTGAACCCCTGTTCGTTTGCCCCCCAAGCCCTTCCCCAAATGAAGTCACTCTATGTCCGGGTGTGCAGGCCCTCCTAAAATCCATCCCAGCCTTGAAGAGGAATTCACAAGATTACTTGTGACTTCATATTGATTACTATTGCTTTCTATGCTGTGATTTTTACCCATTACAATTGCATTCGCATGAGATGAGAGTCTCATTATCACGACAATGAGGAGTAATGTTTGTGCGGAAACGTGACCCCAAGGCTTTGTTCCCTTTGGTCTTATTCTAACTGTCACTCTTTCTCTTTCAATCATGAAAAAATGTAAACCATCTTCTATGATCTGGATATTGTAAGCAATTTACGTGCTGGTAATGCCTTTAAATATCAAAATAATCCTTTTAGATAGAGTTACTATTATTTATTTTATTACTACTATTATCCCTATTTTGCAGATAGGGAAATTGAGGCACAAAGAGGAAATTTGCCCAAGGTCAAAACGATAGGAAATGGTGAAGCCAGGATTTGATCCCAGGAACCTGTACAGTGTCCTGTATGCTTTTGTGTTTGACCTCAAAAGCCCAGTTACTTAGCTATATGCTTTTGTTTCTTTCCAATTCAGCCTCTGACTGTTATCTTCAGTTACCACGCGACAACATTAAAGGATATGGTCTTCTAAGTCTACTGTTATAGTGTATAATTTTTTCTTAACATAAGCTCATACTTTTGCAAAGCCTCTAAGTATGTGATATACAAATGCAGTCTGTCCAGAAACAGCCCAGCCATTGTTAGTGCAACAAGAATGTTTGCATGACATGGATATAACCTGGCAGCCAAGGAGGGTGGACTGCAATGCACATGCATGAACATGGACAACTTCACTGTACTGGTCAGTGGGGCGGTAGACACCATTGAGTGAGCACGTGTACTGTCACATTCAAAATGACTGAGCGAGTAGAGCAATGAATCTGCATCACATTTTGTGTGAAGCTTGAACGTTTCTCTATAGAAACTACTTGAGTGATTCAGAAGGCCGAAGCTATGGGCAGCTGGTGGCTGGCGGATCCATCTCAACAACGTGTCCACTCATGTCTCGTGTTTCCTACAGAGTTTTTTGGCAAAACATCGAATCACCCAGGTGACTCAGCCCCCTACAGCCCAGATTTGGTGCTCTGCTCCTTCTGGCTTTTCCCAAAACTAAAATCACCTCTGAAAGGGAAGAGATGTCAGGCTGTTGAGATTCAGGAAAATGTGATGGGGCAGCTGATGACGATTGGGAGAACTGTGTGAGGTCCCAAGGTGCCTACTTTGAAGGGGACTGAGGTGTCATTGCCCTGTGTACAATGTTTCTTGTCTCTTCTATCTTCAATAAATGTCTCTGTTTTTTCATAGTAGATAGCTGGATACTTTCTGGACAGACCTTGTATATTTTACACTTAACCTAGCATTCTCCCCCCCTCCCATTGTTGAATGGGAAATGACACCGATGCAATAGCATCCTCCCAATCCACTGCCAGAGTCCACTAAACAGAAGGGCTCATGGATAAAATTAAGACACTTCAATCACATGGTTTATTAAGTCGATGAAAAATATATAATCAGAATCTGGGGGAAAAGATGGGGTAAGTTTCTGCACTTAGGACAGTAGGCAAAAGGAAACCCACAACCTGGATTCTGGATTATACAATGTTCAGATGTCTTGCATCTTTTTTTTTTTTTTTTTTTGCTGCATTAGCCTCCCAGTGGGTGGTGTGGTTACAAGGATGAAAATTGGGCTTTGAGGAAGGGTCCTCAACAGACAGATGGAAGGTGTGTGGGCACAAACGTGCTCTATCAGAGAGACACAAGGGCAAGTGCATAGCTTTCAGCTCACAGTGGTGTGATTTTACTTTAAGACTTGGTTTTTCTGAACTGTCCAGTCAAAAAGTAATGCTCTTGCCTGTTCCATCATGCATTCTAGTCATTCGATCTTTTTTTATTGCGTTTTTTCCATTACCATTTATCCCCTCCCCCATACCTTCTTCTGCCTCCACCCACCCCCTCCCTCTGCAACATGCTTACAGGTTTCTTACTGACTTCCTACCTGTATTTAACATATCATGCCTATGTCTCACAAGTTATTTATTATCTTTACTTGATGCATGGATTTTGCCTCTTAAGCTATTAGCTTATTATCTATGCATAACATTTTCTTGAGTTCCATGCATTCTATTTGCTTTGCTTGTCTCTTTTAGAAAAATTGAGTATTCTTAAATAATAGAGCAAGCACATATTATTCAAGCGCAATAGATTTCCTTGCCTACTACCCACTGGTGAGGAAAAAGTGTGCAGCTCGAATAGAATGTGCAGTGGGCTTGTGAACGGGCGACTCTTTTGGTGGAAGGATCAGAACATGTTTTCGGAGAGGAGATTTGGAGCCAATGCTCCAGCTCTTCATTGGTCAGTTTATTTCAAACCGCTTCCTGTCAACTCAAGAAAACCCTCTGTCCGCTTTACCAAGAGCTAGAAAACTGCTAAAGAAATTTCTCAGCTCGTTTCCCTTATTGAGGAAGATCACTGAGGAAATCTGGTGTCGAGTATGATGAAAGTGTGTGTAGATTCTCTTCTCCTGAAGGCGTCTGGCATAATTAACTAGGGTTTACGGTCAGAGGAGTTCTGGTGTGATATGTCATGTGAAAAGGGCCGAACTGTTATGGCTAGGATGCCTTTATACCCAACTATCTCTTAATTTTCATGAGTGAAGGATGCAGATAAGAGGTTTATATGATGAAAAGGTTCTTTTGAAGGTTATTCCAGAAAAGCTAGGTTGCTGAGAATTCAAAGTAGTGTAGATAAGAATCCTCTATTGTGCCTCCCTCTTGGAAACACTATAGAAAAGGACCACCTGTTTGTTTTAGGAAATTAAAGATGCAGAGCTTTCTGAGAGATTAGTAGATGCAAGCGTGGGCTGATTAGGAGGCTTGGCGGGTAGTGTGAGGTTAAGCGTGAAGATCGTGGATTTAAGCTCTCTTATTTGTCACATAGGGACTGAATCATCCCAGATATTTAAAAAAAAAATGGTGAAATGTCTAAGAGCTTTCCTTAATAGTTTTTAGAAGTGGCGTTTATTATTCTCTTGATGGCAGTTTCTAGCCCATTATGCTACCGAATTGCCAGCAACAGTGATGTTAGGTGTGCCGTTATTAACCATCTCAAGAGGACCGTCCTTTCGGACAAAGGGACCACGGGGGACTTGAAAGGGAGAAACAATTCCAAGAGCTCAAGGTCCCGGTGGACACAATTATTCAGCCGAGCTTCTTTGGCAGACGGGCCCCACCTGCTTCCTTGCTCTGCCACTGCTCATTCCTTGCATCACTGAATAGATTGGAACTGAAATAAGGACGCCTATCATCGATACATCAACAAACAGCAAGCGCTGGCGAGGACGCAGAGAAAGGAGACCCTTGTGCACTGTTGGCGGGGATCCAGACTGGTGCAGCCGCTGCAGGGGGTAGTGTGGAGATGCCTCAAAATACCGAAACTGCAACTGCCTTATGACCCAGCCGGTCTGTTCCTGGGAATTTATCGGAAGAAATATGAAACACTAATTTGGAAGCATATATGGACGCCTCTGTTCACTGTTGCTTTATTTAAGATGTGGAAGCGTCCCAAGTGCCCATCAGTAGACGAGTGGATAAAAAAGCTGTGGTACATTTACACAAGGGAATACTACTCAGCCATAAAAAGAAGGAAATCTTACCCCTTGTGACAGCATAGGTGGGCCTGGAGAGTATCATGCTACATGAAACAAGCCAGTCAGAGAAAGACCAATACCATATGATCTCACTCCTATGTGGAATCTAATGAACAAACTGAAGTAACCAGCACAATGGAGACAGACTCACAGATAGAGAGTAGGCTGACAGCTCTGGGGGGCGGGGAATTGGGGGGTGAAGGGATGAGCAAGAAAGAAAGAAAAGAGAAAATTTTCATGGGCATGGGACAACAGTGTGGTGATTTTGCAGGGGTGGATGGAGGCAGAAGGTATAGGGGATAAATGGTAATGGAAACAAAGAAAATAAAAAAATAAAAATAAATACCCCTCCCCCAGATAAAGTAGATATTGTTTTATCCCTTTCAGTAATGGAATGTATAAGTGAGCGACTTTGACCTAAAAAGCCTCTAAGCATCTAGTGTCAATGAGGACGGCTAATTCTTTGGGGTGGTGCTTCGGATTACCTTGGGTTTCTGCTCTTGAGCCAGAGGGTCATGGACGACGTGCCAGGGCATGGTTAATTAATTCCTAGTTGAAGCTCTCCATTATCATGCTTTCCTGATTCGCCTTTTTTAAAAAAATTTTTAAAAAGATTTTATTTATTTTTAGAGAGGGAAGGGAGGGAGAAAGAGAGAGAGAGAGAAACATCAATGTGTGGTTGCTGGGGGGCATGGCCTGCAGCCCAGGCATGTGCTCTGACTGGGAGCCGAACCTGCGACGCTTTGGTTCGCAGCCCGCGTTCAATCCGCTGAGCTATGCCAGCCAGAGCTCCTGATTCTCCTTTTATCTCTCTGACTGGTCCCCTTTTTTCTTTTCCTTAAGCTCTCTTCCTCCTGCAGACGCCTTTCAAACGGTGTTGTTACACATGTCCTTAGCTCTGCTCCTGTTCTGGACACTCTCCTTGGAAGAGCCCACACAGCTTTGCGGTTTCACCCACCCCCTGTGTGCTCGTTGATTGATGGGGAAGCCAAGGCAGGCCACCTGGACATGTCCTATGCTGGTGACTTGCAGGGCTTTCGAGTAAGAGCACGGGGAAGCAGGAGGAAGTGAGAGGTTACATAGTCTCGGAGGTTCTCAGTACAATCCCACACCGACTGCAGCAGAAACACGTAAATATATTTATCTAAGCCTACCCCTGAGTTTGTGAGTGGGTATGTTTGTGGCGGGGTCTGGCAACTTGTCTTAGTAGCATGTCCCTGAATTGCTTCTGATGCGCCTTTATTGAGTGCTTCCTGTATGTCAGGCACTGTGCCCTGTTAGGAAAGCCAACATTTTATTGTGTAAATTTAAAAGCCTATCTGTATTCTCTAGTTAACATGGAAGCTTTCTGGCTGCAGGGAGACCCACAGGCAGGATCAGAACTCTCTTCTAAAAACAGCTTCGCATGTGCTTATAATTAGTAGAGTTGATTAAGTATTAGGTTCTCTCTCATGAGGCAGTGGCAGCGTGGTGGCCCAGAATATAGCAGCGCAGGGATTTCTGGATTGTCTCAGAGATGTTCTCTCTCAGACCTCCGCCGACCTTGCGCTGCGCTGTCCCGCCGTGCACCCAGGGCATTAGCCTTGAAGTGCACCCAGGGCATTAGCCTTGAAGTGCGACCTGAGATGACTAAATGGGAGAAGTTAATCCCTGTAACCCTGAGTCAGTGAGGAGCTCCCTTCTTCCCCCACCCCTCCGGGAGAGTGGTGACTGGTTCTGCCCTCATGGGTGCAAAGCTCAGCTCCTTTCAAGGTCCTGCATCCCTCTTTTCCACTTGTTAGTTTCCAGGCAATTTGGGGGTTCGTGTGGGGGTTCGATCTGACACTATGCAGACCCTCTATGTCCCCAAGTTCTCCTCTCTCTCTGCTTCCCTCCTCAGCCCTCCCTTCATTCCCATTGCCTCTCTCTGTTAAGAGCTACACACATTTCTCTCCTTGTTTGATGCTGAGAACTTAATAACAGTCATGTTTTTTAATCCTCACCGAAGGATATGTTTTTATTGATTTTAGAGAGAGAGGGAGGAAGAGTAGGAGAGAGAAAGAAAGAGATAGATTGGTTGGTTGCCTCCTGTAAACCCTCATCCGAGGTATGTGCCCTGACCAGGGAATGAACTCGCAACCTTTTTTTTTTGGTGTGTTGGGGACAACGCTCCAATCAGCTGAGCCAGCTGGCCAGGCAATAACAGTCATTTTTTCATTTGAGTGTGCTTGAGATTGATGTTTCCCTTCATCCTAAGAGATTTATCAAAGTATTTTTTTTTCCTGGTGCTGTTTCTCAGAATAATTCTGGAAATAGAAATTTCTCCATCTCACTTTCTGAAATGTTTCCTTCAAAGCTGTTTCTTAAAAATGACAATTTTGGTGGTGTTACAGGCAATATTGTGAGCGCTTTATTCAGGCCGCGACGGTTCAGTTTCTGCAGGAAAAGTATCTCTATATTCTCAAGGAGGATGCCATGGCAGGAGAGGAGGCACCCCGATAATCTAATAACTCAGCTACAGAGGGCGGGCACAGCAGCGTGGTTTGCCGGACATAATTTGGAGTTTGATTTGTTGAAACGTTGTCTATTTGGATTCTTGTGGTGATGTGTCCATAAAGTCATTTCAGGTCCCTGGGATCCATATCTCTGTTAGTTTGCCTGGAACCCGGGATGACTGAGGACTGATTTCGTCTGATCTTTAAGAAATTCGTCTGAATGATCCTCTCAAGTAGTAGTAATGGTCATGCGTACAATGCCACGTGTTACGGGCGGAATTGTGCCCGTGTGTCGTGATCCTAACCTAACCCCTAGTTAGGACTCAGTGCGACCTCATTGGGAGAGAGGGTCCTTTCCAAGTTCAAGGGAGCTCCTCTCATGGTGGCCCCGAATTCATCAGGACTGGTGTCCTTACGCAAAGGGGAACTTTGGGGAGAGACTCAAATACAGAAAGCCGCACCCGGTGAGCGGGAAGTCGGCCCTTTAGAAACCAAGGAGAGAGGCCTCAGGAGCAACCAGCACAGCCACTTCCCGGGCCTCAGACTCCTGGTGTCCAGACAAAGAGACAATGGGCTGCTGTTGTGTGAGCCCCCCAGTCTGTGGTGCTTTGTTATGACGGCTGACACAAACACGGTCTTGTAGCAGCAGTGCCTGCTCCGCATGTTGGACTGACTAGTCTAGCTCTGTCGTTTGAGGAGGGAAAATCGAGTTTTAAACATTTCCACCAAGATGAAGAGTGTGTGGTTTGGGGGAGAAGAACGGTAACTTTTTGGTAAAAAGAATAACTTGTCTTAGGAGTTTGTAAGCTTTATTTGGCAAGGAATCTTTTTTTTTTTTTAAGTTTTAGAGGGAAAGAATGGCTGCACAACTGCTTTGCTGTGGTCGAAAGGCCATGCGTGCTGCGTGCGTGCAGAGGGAGCTGGCTGCTGCCCCTTTCTCCCTCCCGCCCTCCTGTTCAGGTGGCCTGGAGCCCTGGGCCTTCTAAAAGGTAGTAGTAGGGAGACCCTTGGCTACTGCTTTGAGTTAACCCAGAAGGAACCTTGGCTGAGGGTTAGTTAGACCCTTATCCTAGGTTAGGGTTTGCCACCGTTGAAACTATTATATTGTCCTATAGGCAAACTGTCATTTCTGGGAAAATGATTAATTATATATGCTGTAATGGGGGAGGGGTGATCCCCTACCTGGGGAAGGTTTTCGGGTCTACGAAACATGGGGTGAGTACTATGGGGAAAAATAACTAACCAGTCACTGTGAACTTGTCCCTCCCCGATTCCTTTGTCCTGAAGTCCTGCCGGAAGCAACTCTATCCCCAGATCTGCATTCCTGGTTGGCCCTATTGGTTAAGCCCGGGGCTTTTCAGCGAGCTCTGGAGTATTGCATTAGAAAACTGCTTATAAAAGGATTTACATTTAATGAATTTCTCTGCAGCCTTCTCTGAGCTCTTTATCCTATGCTATCTAGTCTGGAACTTCCTCTTCCAATTATCGCTGCTCTCAGAGTTTCAACTTCCTCCTCTGTGGTGCCTCACTCTGTGTAGTTACAGACGCGTCCGAGTCTTATCCAGTTACACCCCCCAACCCCCAAAGGTCTACTATGCCCTTTGATCCTTGTCAGCTACTGCATTTTTAAGGTCCTTTCCTCATTCCCCTCTTCCTAGCCCTAAGCAAGGTATTTGAGGGCCAGTTGCTATCAGGCTTGGGTGAGCTGCTGCCATGAGAATGTGCTGTTGTTGCTGATTCTTCTAGGCTTCAGCAGCTCAGTGCCCTCCGCTTGCCGTCAGAACCGTCTCGGTATCCTTTGTCGGGAACTGTAAGTCTTGGAAGGTCAAATCTATGGGAATCTGCCCCCTTTGTATTGAACTCAAAAGCGTATAAGAGAAATGTATATGTTTCTCTTCTTGATAGAGTATCTTTACTCTATCAAGAACGTATTCTATTCATTTAAACTGTTCCCATTTATTCTCTTTTATATTGTTTGTCTTAGTTTTAGTTCACTTAATGCTTAGGGCATTTTTGCTCTTTCAAATTATCTTTTTGCCATTTACTTTTCTTTTTTAGTAATGTTTTATTATTATTATTTTTAGAGAGAGAAGAAGGGTGGGAGAGAAACAGGGATGTGAGAAACATTGATTGGTTGCCTCTTGTACGTGCCCTGACTGGAAACTGAACCCACAACACAGGCATGTGCCCCGACTGGGAATCAAACTGGCGACCTTTTCTTTGCAGGGACGATGCCCAACCGACTGAGCCACACCTGTCAGGACTATATTTTATTTCTTTATCATATCAATCTTTTATTATTTTATTGTAGCAAGAACACTTATGAGATTTACCCTCTTAAAAATTTTGTGTCCAATATCACACTAGAGCTTATTTACTTTGTTTGGCTGAAACTGTGCCTGTTGATTAGCGATTCCCCGTTTTTCCCTCCTCCAGTCCCTGAAAACACTATTCCACTCCTGATTTTATGAATTTGACTATTTTAGATACCTCGTAGAAGTGGAACCACGTAATGTTTGTCTCTCTGTGAGTGTCTTATTTCAGCTAGCATAATGTCCTTAAGGTTTATCCGTATTGTTGCACATTGCGGAATCGCCTCCTTTCTTTTTTAAGGTGAACGGTATTATATTTTCGAATGGTGCGCACTCAGACACGCACAGTGCTGCCTTACCCGCTCACCTGTCTGCAGATGGACGTTTCGGTTGTTCCCCCACGTTGTGCTGTGGTGAGCATAGGAGCTGTAATCTCTCCGATTTCAGTTCTTTTGGACAAATGCCCAGAAGTTGGATGGCTGGACCATATGTTCTATTTTTAGTTTTTTGAGAAACCTTCACACTCTTTTCCATACTGGCTGCACAACGTTGCGTTCCCACCGTGTGCAAGCCACCATCCTGACAGTTATAAAGTGACACCTCATCGTGGTTTTGATTTGCTATTTCTTGGGTGACTAGTGACTTTGAGCATTTTTTTCATGTACCTGTCTGCCATCTGTACCTGTATATCATCTTTGGAGAAATATCTGTCCTGAGCTGAGGCCCTTTTAAAATCAGGTTATTGGTGTTTTGTTTTTTTTGTTTTGTTTTATTACTGAGTTGTAGGAGTTCCTTAATATATATTTTGGATATTAACCCCTTATCAGATATATAGTTTGCAAATATTTTCTCATTTCTATAGGTTGCTTTTCACCCTGCTGGCTTATTTCCTTTTCCGGGCAGAAGGTTTTTAGTTTGATGTCGTCCTGCTCGCTTTTTGCTGTTGTTGCCTGTGGTTTTGGCATCAGATCCACGAAATCGTTGTCAGCTTCCCCCTCTGTGTTCTTCCAGGGGTTGTGCCGTTTTCTGTATTTTTAGTGTTCGAATTGCCTTTTCTCATTCTTTTAATACTCTACCTGGTAATTATTCCTTTTCGCTTCTCTTATTTTTCACCCTCTCTTTTTTTGGTGCACAGTTTTACCTTCATTTATCTTCCTCTAATTTTCTATCTTGGATCATTTTTTTTCTTTTGTCTGATTACTGTTTTTTTATGCAATTATATTTTAGTGATGTGATAATTTTTTTATTTTTGAGGTTTTGATTGAACCATTTTAATAGGTTTTCCTTTTAGTAGTTCATTGCATTGTGACCTTCAAAACCCTTTAATATTATTTGTCTATTTCTTGTTTCCCTTTTATATTTTATTTCTTTATTACTATTACTATTATTATTATTATTATTAAAGTTACTGACACATAAACCTTTAGCCGGGGATGAAAATTGCAAGGAAATTCCTAGGAATTATAGTTTGGATGTTTTTCTCCCGAGTGCCCCTAGCCGTTGCTCCTCTGGGTTTGTAGAATAGAATATTTCTTTATTTCCCTTCCGTGTTGATTCTCCAGGAAAAATAGTATCATTGATACCTGCAGAGTTGCATCTGATACATTTCTTATCCACGGGCTGTAATGATGCTCTTTCTGGAAGAGACCTGCTTTATATCAGAACTAGTAAGTTTTTCTCTCCTTGCATCTCATATGAGCCCATTGTTCATTAGGAGCTGGAGAGTCCCACGTCCTTTCTGCCTGACACCGACACTGGGGCCAGCACATTGCTCATCTGTGCACCGTGTTACTCACACAAGAGATCAGCAGGGGGGGCCTGGCATTGCCACGGAAACTGCCAAAAGACCATTCTGGAAGGAGGCTTGATGGCAGCCATGCTTCCGAAATCGCTTCTGTCGCAGGCTGCTTTGGATGTTAGGTTTGCCCTACCAGGATTCTATGGGAGAATCCTGCGTGTGTACCCCAGAATGTGAGAATCCTCCTTTCATTCCCACTTTACGGGGTACGCATGGGCTGTGGTTCTCACCCATAGGCCTCATTTGCTTTTCTTTTCTTTCTTTAAACGTCAAATAGAAGTATGGATGAATGGAAAGTATGGACCAATGCAAGTAGACTGTGACACTAGAAAGGCAAGTCAACTTAAAAATCACGTTGGAAGAGGAACAGTGGAGGGAATTGTTTCGTCTAATTATCATAGGGCTTTGAAGGAGATTTGCTTGCTGTCGGCAGATGTCCCCGGGGCTGCCACGGAAGAGGGGGCTGCTAACTAGGGCAGAACCAGATACAATGGGCGGGATTTACAGGGAGCCCGCTCTGGCTGTGTTCAGGGAAGAAAAACAATTCGCATGTGGAAACTGCTCAGACATACAACATGTTGCTTCAACATGGCCCATAATGGGCTAATTTTATGTATTTATTTATGTATTTATTTATTCATTTATTTATGTATTTATTTTAAAGATTTTGTTTATTTGTTTTTTAGAGACCAGGGAAGGGAAGGAGAAAGAGAGGGAGAGGAACATTATTGCGTGGTTGCCTTTCATGTGCCCCCCCTACTGGGGACCTGGTCTGCAACCCAGGCATGTGCCCTGACTGGGACTTGAACTGCGATCCCTTGATTTGAAGGCCCTTACTCAATCCACTGAGCCACACCATCCGGAAAGATAGGTTAATTTTAGAGAGAGGTTAGAAGGGTCTATGTTTCTCGATCTTATGTTTATTTTTATCTCTGGCCTCCTAGTGGATTTTTAATGATCCGATGAGCTTATTTCAAAATATGGTATTTGAATTTGAAGCGACTTTCCTTGTATCACTTTAATTGTTTTCATAGTGAAAAGGACATCTTTGCTCCTCAGCATTCTCACTAGTTCTGTGCCGTCTTGGTGGTGGTGGTGGTTTTGGGATCCAATGGGACTCACTGAATGTAGGTTAGGGTCGTGCCAGGCAAAAAAACAGGCATTGGATTGGCATCATTTTAGAGCTAATCCTTAGCTTTCCAGGGAATTACTTTATCCCAATTTTATTTAAAGATAAGTAAATGTGTAATAAAATGCACAGCCTTAAATGTTTGGTTGATGAAGTTTGACATATATACCCGTGTAGCCATTTCCTGAAAGTTCTTTCATACCCTTTTTTAATTGATTTCTTCCCCATCCCCACTGAACACCCCCATAGATTAACCACTCCCTGACTTCTGTAGCTATAGATTCATTTTGCCTATTCTTGGGCTTCATATAAATGGAATCATACATTTTTCCGTTTGTGTCTGGCTTTCTTCATTAACCTTAACGCTTTGGAGGTTTATCATGCATGTCATTGTATTCCATTGTATGAATACATAGTTATCCATTTGCCCTTCTGGAGATTTTGTTTCTTGAAACTTAAAGGAACAATGCTGAACATATCTGGAGACTTTGAACTCTGTACGTAAGCTTCCTCCGGGCCTCATTACTTAGTATTGTTGTACTTTTACTTCATTTTGCCTATTTTTTACTGGAAGAAACAAGAAGATAATTTCTGTATAATATAAAATGCTAATGTAGCATCAAGCTCATGGAAAATCTTCAATGAATATGAGCTCTAAGGATAACAAATGAACAGGTTACCTAATTTTGTCCCAAATACTTTTTAGTTCTAAACTTGTATAGTAGTAAATATTGTAGTAAGACAAGTTTTAGGAAATTTTAATAAAATATATTGGGAATTGTAAAAGAATTAAAATGCCTCTTCATCAAATCTACAAATAAGCTTTAAATGAACAAAGTTATATTTTCTTTGAAATGAGGCAGTGCATTATATTTGGTACCGCTTTATTTATAATACCTAAACATGTAAACTAAACCTCTGTGCAACAATAGAATTTCTATTTATTTACTTATTTATTTAAAAATATTTTATTTATTTATTTTTAGAGGAAGGGAAAGAGAAAGAGAGGGAAACATCAGTATGTGGTTGCTCTTATGTGCCCCCTACTGGACACCTGGCTTGCAACCCAGGCATGTGCCCTGACTGGGAATCGAACTGGAGACCCTTTGGTTCTTAGACCAGCACTCAATCCACTGAGCCACACCAGCCAGGACAGAATTTTTAATGGTATTTTATCAGCTTTATTGAGGCACAGTTGACATAATAATTGCAAATATTTAAAGTGTATAAAATATGATAAATTTTGACATCTTTGCTTACCATGAAACCATCACCACAACCAAGATAATGAACATATCTATTCTCTTCGAGTGTTTCTGGTGCCCCTTTAAAATTTTTCTCTCCTGAACTATTTTCCTCCACCTTCTGCAACCACTGATAAGGTTTCTGTCACCATAGTTCATACGTTGTAGAGTTTTAGTAAAGGGATGTTAAAGCAAGTTATGGTACATTTATATTCTGTTAAAATTAAAATAATGCTTTTGAAGAATATTTAATTCCAGAGGAGGTGCCCATGGTATAATGTTAGGTGAAAAAATGACATGAAATTATAAATGCAGAATAATCTTAAATTGACACTCGCAAAATACCTTTAACATGAATAGAACAAAAAAGGAAGGAAACATTAAAATGATATGGTTATTCCTGGATATGTGGCATTATGGGTGCTTTTATTTCATTTACAATTTTTTTATTTTTGAAATTTAGTATAATCAGAAAACATTATGTAACAGTCCTAAAAAAGAAATGTAAGAAATCTGTGAACTATATGACCTACACCGACAACAAACTCTTTATAATGCGCTCCTACTTCGCTGAGGACACTCTCCCTTGGGAATTCTTAACTGCACGTTGTTAAGGATGCGCTCTTTTTTTTTTTTTTTTAACATTTTATTTATTTATTTTTAGGGAGGGAAGGAGGGGGAGAGAGAGAGAGAAACATCAATGTGCGGTTGCTGGGGGTTATGGCCTGCAACCCAGGCATGTACCCTAGCTGGGAATCGAACCTGGGACACTTTGGTTCCCAGCCCATGCTCAATCCACTGAGCTATGCCAGCCAGGGCTTAGGATGCACTCTTTATGCTAAAGGGAAAACTCTGAATGAGAAGCATTTTCCTTTTCCTGGAAGCGGAGTGCCTTGGATATTAATCTAATTTCTCTGAGTGATCATGTTAATAACTATGGTATGTAAAATAATTCCTACAGTGTCTGACTGCTTCTCCTCCCGGAACCGAGCGGAGAGCATTAAGTGCTCCTCATGGTAATGAAGGCCACAAATCAAAAGGAAGAACACATGAAGAAAGGATTAGAACAAGAAGCGCTAAGCCAGTAACCCTACATCCCTGTTATAATGAATCCTATAGCCTGACAAATGTGAGAGAGAAAAAAATGGCACTTAATGAATTAAAGATGAGCTGGTGTTCACTCTTGTCAGTTGGGAGCAAGAACTTTTTCTCCCCGAAATACCGAAAGATTCAGCCAAAAAAACATATATAAATTCAAATAATTTGTTAGATATCAGCAAATTATCATTTTAAAATAAATAATGTTCATAGTAAAGAGTAAGGTTTCTTCTTGAGTTTTGCATAGGACTTACAGCATGTATAAGGGAAACGAGAAATAACATTTATGTTTATCTTTACTTCTCATCTTAACAAAATAGTAATTGCCTATTATGTGTTAGCAGGACTCTGCTCAGTGCTGTAAAAACTGCAGAAATGAGCCCTGGCTGGCATAGCTCAGTGGATTGAGCATGGGCTGTGAACCAAAGTGTCGCAGGTTCGATTCCCAGCCAGGGTACATGCCTGGGTTGCAGGCCATAACCCCCAGCAACCGCACATTGATGATTCTCTCTCTCTCCCCCCCCCCCCCTTCCATCCCTCCCTCCCTTCCCTCTCTAAAAATAAATAAATAAAATCTTTAAAAAAAACCTGCAGAAATGACCAAGTGGTGTTCAACAGGCACATACACTTTAGAGCATTTTTTTGGGGTGTGGTACTTGGGCCCTAAACCAAATGTCTATTTTGAACCTGGAGAAATGAGTATTTTCACCCACTGGTAGGCTGGAAGGGCAAGAACGTCACATCATAGATCAATATAGTTATCAATCTGCATTGAGATTAGTGTTTAGGTCATTTTAAAAAGATTGTCTTCTACCAAAAATATGTGAAAATAATCACCAGTTTTGCCTCTTGTTTTTAGTAGTGTTATTTCCCACTTTTGGATGGGTCATTCTGGAAAACACTTTTTCCAAAGAAGTAATGATATATCATTTTGCACCCAAATTCCAGAATGAGGGCAGGTAAAATGAGACTGACGGCAAAGAACCTGGGGTCCCGCCAGTAACTCCTACGGCAGTTATTTCGGGACTCAGCCAAAATGTAAACTGGTGACATTACATGCAATACACTATTCCCAAACACACGGATGGCTTTTTGCACAATCAGAAGAGTATATATTGCACTTTGTAAATATACTTATATATAAAAATATTTTAAAATATACAACTATGGATATTTATGTATATTTATATTAATGTATCTCTATATATTTATTTATATTTATCTATATTTTTATATATATATTTACCTGTGGCAAAGGTGTGCCAATTTCAGCTATGGGCAATTCTGATACCCATAGCCATGTGCTGCCATGCTGTTGTTCTGGAAGTTTATAAATGTAGCAAACATACCCTTTTTTGGGGACCATAAGACTCTCCTTGGTTTTAGAGGAGGAAAATAGGAAAAAAAATTTTGAAGCAAAAGTTGTGGTAAAATATTTAATAACATAAATAACATAATATTTCACCAATGTAAATGTAAACAGAACTCAACAGTAGCATGAACAACCATTATTCCTCCCAAATTTGATGGGGTGGGGGGGAGTGCATCTTATAGTCTGAAAAATACGGTATGTCAGCAACAATGGCATATTATGAAAGTACAATTGGTGCAATTAAATATTTTATCTTTCCTTTGTGCTTATAGTCTGTTTTTCTTCATAAATCCTCCCACTTAATTAAAGTGAACTCGTTCTCAGGGATGCATTACAAAATCAAGACACAGTAGCAGGATATTTCAGAAATGTCTTTACAAAAAAGATATTTCAAAGTTAGAGTGCTGATGCTTTCTGAGAGCTTAATTGTATTTAGAAATAAATGAAATTCTGATGACTTACATCTTTTACCTCCCCCAAATCTTTCTGTAATGTAAATGCTGTTTCACATAAAACTCCTTAAGCAGAACTTGACATCTTTTATAATCATCCACTATCATAACATAATGTAGTCTGCAAATGGTTTTCACGTCCTTTGAAATGTCTCTATGGATGAGCACAGATTCTATTGATAGCGATTGAATGCCTCACTCTTGCCGCGTAACGAAACTAATATCACTGTGCAGTAAGATCATCAGCTCCCCAAAACTTTGCACAGATCAGAACAAAATCTTGCAGTAGAAATAGTGATACATAAGTGTACCTCAACCACTTCGTCTTTAGGCGAATGATTCCATATGTATGTACTAACAGGGTAGTCTCAAAAATAACCTTAAGTAGTTGTAAGTGGTTTACTGCCAGTGGTTGGAATTGAATCTCTAAATTATTTAAGTTTAAGAGATGCCGAAAAATACTTAGTATGATGTAAGTATTTGAGATTATTTTTTATTTTTCAAGTGGATGTAATTTTCTGAAAGAAGCCAGAGATTGCTGTTTGTAGTGGAAAATGAACTGTTTTCCCTTTCTAGACTCACTCTAAACAAACCATTTAATTTAGTCAGCCCCTGATTGTTTGGGAGATGGGAACTGGCTTTGTGGATTATTCGGGCGCTGTGTTTCTCATCCGTCTCTTCTGTCTACCTCCCGCTCACGTTAGCACTTACCAGCATCCTGGCGGGGCTGGTTGGTGGAGGCGTTGCCTGAAAAAATGGAAGTTGGATGAGTCGGTATTTTTCTTACTAATGTTGGGACAATGTTTTGACCAAATCTGTTAGCTAAAATCAGGTTTTCAGTGTACTGTTGGTTTTAATTGATGGGACGTGTGTCTTTCATTAACTTGGGGGACCCTAAACTTAACTGAAAATGAAGAGTTTGGTTTAGTGAAGAGCTTTGAAATCAGGCGCAGTGGGGGTCAAATCCAAGCCTGGCCAGTACTAACATTATGACTTGGGCAAGCTGGTTGAATGTATTAGATTTTACTTCTTTATCAGTTCATGGAGGATAAAATATTTGTCAGACAGAGTTGTTATGAGAGTTAATAATAATTTATGTTAAAATCTAGTATGTAGCATATTCACAACTTTTACCTGTCTTTCAGTATATTCTAATATTCAATATTAGAGATCTATTATTTGGTTATATTAGGATTACTAAGTATACTATGAAAAGTAGTTATCAGGAATACCAGTGGCCAGAGTTTTAATACATAAATGGATGACCGATTATGCATATAATCCTATGAAATTGATGATCCTAACCATAGATAATCACTCTTAGCTTTTATTTAATGCATAGAAGTTCTTCGCTAGAATTAGGAGACAAAAACAGGAGAGAAATTTCAAGGTGAGAACTCTAGAGACCCCAGTTTTTCTTCAGGTTATGTGTAAAAGGATCACAATTTATGTACTTTTTGGATTAGATGTGATCCTGAAATTGCCTGTAAAGAAAATGCTTTCTAAAAAGTAGAAATTTAAATCGATTAGAAAACTTTAACGTTCAAGGAAATCAGACAGAAACTTCTGAGAGATGCTCCATAGTATATTTTTGGATTTCTGTAAGGTACGGTTATAAATCATGTCGTGGCGTTTATGCATCATTCTTCTCGCCCTTGCCTGGCTGTGCTTGCCAGGGGTCTTATGCCAGCCTGGGAGAAAAGCAATTGTATAGACTGATTCATACCCAGCCGTAGTCACCTTGTGCAGCGATATCCTAGAAACACGGCTTTTCAAGTATGTTATGGTTTATTTCAAGTGATTTCAAAAAATTCAGAGGACACGGAGCTTAGTGTCTTTCATAAGGAAACGCTTGCCTCGGCTGGGGTGGATGTGTGGAGTGGAGGTGAGCCAGGAGACGGGAGGGAAGCGGCGTTGGCTGGAAGAGGAAGCTGCCGAAAAGGTTGTGGAGCAGCTGTCAACGGCAAAAAAAGAAAAAAAAAGAAAAAAGAAAAAAATGTTCATTGTATTTTCCAGATAAAATGTTGAGCAGCCAAGAGGAGATGACAAATCAACTAAGTATGGTTGAGGGACCTTTTAATAAATAAATAAAAATAAATCACAGTAGATGTACATCATTGTATTAGTTTCAGGTGTACAATATAGTAGTTAGACATTTAAATACCTTGCCAAGTGCTCACCCCAAGAAATCTAGTACCGATCTGACACCACACATAGTTATTAAAATATTATGGACTCGGTTCCCTATGCTGTCCTTTAAATCTCTGTGACTGTTTTTTAAAAATGTATTTTTCCCATTCACACCCTTATATCTACCCACCCCCACACCCCACTCTGTGACTATTTTTATAACTTTGTACTTCTTTGTCCCTTCACCTTTTCCACTCATCTCCTCCACCTCCAACCCCCAACCCAGCTGGAGACCATCAATTTGCTCTTTGCATCTGTGAGGGACCACTTAAAAGTCAAACTCTTGTTTTCTCAAATTTCTGTGCTTTCCCATATTTTACTTGGAAAAAAAGGGTAAATATGTTTTGCCATTCTTGATAATGTTCGACAGGGCACATAATAAAGGACTGACTTCATTATCAATTACTGTAGGGAGTGTCATTCATAAGAGATCCATTTTCATTAATAAATTAAGGCTGTGTGTTTTCCCCATTTTGCCGTGTTTGGCAGATGACGCAGCATCTCTTATTGGTAGCCGACCTGACCTTTGACCAGTTCATTAACAGTCTCTGGTTTCAGCTGTCTGCAAGCTCCATTAGTGAGACCTCCAGCCCCTAACCATCACCCTAAGTGCATATTGGACAAAACTATTTATTTAATGAGCAAATTATAGGACAGTTAACAGATTAGAGACAGCAGAGTGTATCTGGAATGCCGTCAGGTAGCAACCCCTCTGATTAGGGCCTGCAGAGAGAGCCAGAGCAGAGAGAAAGGTGAGGTTGTGCTGGTATTTAGCTCCTCTTGACCTTTGACCTGCTCTTTCTTTACTGAACACTTAAATTAATTGAGAAAAATGCACTTAGAGATTGGTAGTCTTTGTGTCAGCTTCAAGAAAGTGAAAACAGCAATGTAAAGAAAATAAATTTCGGGCAAGTCAGCTTTCGTAAGCTTAAATAAATTGTAAGAAAGGACACATAATGTGGAAGGATCCATGCAAACGAGATTATTTCTTTTATTAAAAAAATTATTTTTTTTATTGTCGTTCAAGTGCAATTGTCTCCATTTTCCCTCACCCCAGCCATCCCCTATTGAGATTATTGCTTAAAGCAGCCCTTGTAAGGGTGGCAGGAGGAAGAAGGGAATGCGTGAAACCCAGGTAGGTACCCTGAACGGCAGGTTTGAAATGCCCCAAAGAGTAAGGACTGCAGAGGGGTGTTAGACCAGAACTAAGGCATGTCACTGGTGGCCTGTGAGGATAAAGCCAGGAAACACATGATGACTAGTAGGTGAGAGGCACCAAAAATGACAAAAGACCCTTCAGACACGCATGAAATGAAAGGAAGACTGACAAGACACAGCCTCTTGACTCGAGGCAGAGAATCGGCACCAAGACCAAAAGCAGAATTCAGCTGTTTTTACAGACCCGTTGGCGTTCATCATAAATACAGTGTGTACTCTGGGAAATGGAGTAGGAAACTGGGTGCCTGGAGGCAGGGAAGCAAACTGGTCTTGGCAGGGAATTGATCAAAGGTCACTTAAATAATCAGGTCCTGATGATGTTCAAATTAGAATGCCAATTATTGATGGTTCTGTCTCTGATGTGCTAAAAATAACACCCTTTTGTTACAGTAGAAAACCGTTCTCAGTGACATTGAGATCACCTTGAACTGCTAGTGCTTGCTTCATCACGCTTTGTGTCCAAGGACACAAAATGAAAAGTTCATTTTTATTATGAAACTAGTTCATGATCATTTTAAAAAGTGCCTTTATTTTTCATAGCTTTTTTTTGCCTTTACAACCACAACAGTGTGACTCCGGTGTGACTCCCCATTTTCTTGCATCAGAAGACTATGGGAAAACAGCTCACCTCCTCATAATCACAGTAAGAATGATTGGTCTCTCTCAAGGGACAAAAGCCATCTGTGTGTCCCTAAGCTTCCAGCGCATCAGAGGGGAGGGGACCAAGAGAGGAACCTATGCCAGTACCCTCGTCTTATTTGTGAAAAATAAACATCTTTTTGGAATCAATTAAAGAAAACAGAATGCACAGTACTAAAAAAATTATCTAAACTTCCCCCGAGGAGACAGCTTTTTATTATGTTCACAGCAGAATACAATGTACAACTTTATATTTGACAATTACAGGGATTGGAAGAACCTGGCACACCTCCATGAAGAGCTACAAAGATTATTCATCAGGAGCTGGATAATGCCTGTGCATGTCATTGAATATATATTTTCGCTTGAGATGTCTGAGGCTGACTCAGTCAGTCCTGCGGAGGATCAAACGCGGTATCTGAAGACAACGGTTATCTGAAGACAACTCGTTCGACTAGCGGTGAAATTGTTAGTGGTGGAATTTTGTTTGAATGTATTGTTTTGTTTTTCAGTAAGTTGGCAAAACAAATAGATTTGTGGTGAAGCTCTAGACTTTATCTAGAAGCCTAAAAGGAAGGTTCTTAACCAGTTTTCAAAATGGTCCCTATGTCATGAATGCAGCACATTGGCTATGAGCCTGGATTTCTGTCCGGGTGGCCCTCCCTGTGACTTGGGAGGACTCTCTAACTTCCTGACTTCCTGTGGCCCTGGGCGAGATGCCCGTGAAGCACTCTCTCAGGCACTCTCTGCCTCTCTTTTGAATTCTCTTTTTGAAATTTATGATACAGCATCTAAATAAAAGACCTAAATGCACCAAACAGAATGTGGATGGATGGATATATGTGTGTATGTGTGTTATATACACATGCACACACACAATTTTTTTTTAAAGGGACACTTGCATAAGGACATGTGGAAACACGTATAGCAAATCTATCACCATTGCCTTGGCGTGAAGTTTAATGGCTTAAACCTATTTCTTTTCTTAAGATTGCATTTATTTTATTTTTATTTTTATTTTTAAAATTTTTTAAAATATACAACCTGAAATGATCTTTTTTTAAAGATTTTATTTACTTGTTTTTAGAGAGGGAAGGGAGGGAGAAAGAGAGAGAGAGAAACATCAATGTGCGGTTGCTGGGGGCCGTGGTCTGCAACCCAGGCATGTACCCTGGCTGGGAATCGAACCTGCGATACCTGGTTCGCAGCCTGCACTTAATCCACTGAGCTACGCCAGCCAGGCCTAAACCTATATCTAAGAAGATGCCTTGTAGACACTAAGGCTGTCCATTAATAAGAAAAGTAATTCAGTAAATATAATGGAAAAAACTGTGCTAATTTCCTGGGGCTGCTGTAACAAAGTACCACGAAGCAGTTGGTTTAAAACACATGCACATGATGTGTAGTTCCTTTCAGGTCGGGAGGCCAGCAGCCCCAAACCGACCCGTCCATAGAGATGTGCTTCCTCTGAAAGCATCTGGAAACCCCCTGTCTGCCTCTCCCTGCCAGCTGCGCTGGGGTCCCTGCACCCACCCTTTCCCCTGTTACACAGTGGGTGGGGTGTCCTTCCTCTGCAGACAGTTACAAGATGAAGCAGTTGGTTCCGTTTCCAGGCCATAGAGCTTGTCTGGCTCAACCCAGTGTTTTGCATGCAAAATGTATCAAGAGCAAGCAAGTATCTCGTTTGAGAAATTTATATTTATATACATGTTATTTCTGCTATTAAAACTACTAGGATATAAGTTCCATTTTAATTTTAGTATGTGACACAGGCTAAATGCCAAAGAATGTAATCGGGATGCTACCTTTCTTAAATGGAGGTGTCATTTGAGGAGTTTCTAAGCAGAATAAATATACTAAATGCCCTTGATAAAACATCCTTTTCTAAGTTTCTTTTAATCGGTATTAGTTGGTGCATAATATTGCTATGGCCCGGGCTGCGTGAATGTAAGACCAGGTGCTTACTTGTGAGGGACCGGCCTTGGGCTGCCGTTCCCATCCATCACCTGCTAGCTGGCTGCCCTTGGCCAGGTGGTCAGTCATAATGAGCCCGTGATTTCTCAATTGTACCTTGCAGTGGCTGATACCACTTGGAAGGTTTGTTTTGCGAATAAAATGAGATAATGCATCTGAAACACTTAGCACGCTATCTGGCACTTAGTGATTTCTTAGTGAATGCAGGTGACTAATAATAATGCTAATATTAAATAATGTCAGATAGTTTGAGAGTTGGTGTAAGCCTCAGTTTCAGGGTGTCAGAGTCATTAGTTTTATTTGCATTCATTGACTTGTTACAATAATGCATTAAAAGGTTAGCGGAAAAATGGGGAATAAAACAATTTGGCTTTAATTGGTTGATGTGCCATGTTTGGGGGAGAAAATCCTTTTATTTTAATTTCAAAAGATAAGTGTAATTATGACAAGTAAGTTTCAATGAAACGAAAGACTTTTCAAGTCTCCAAATTGTCCCTCAAATACTGTCAGAAATTGAAGCGTTCCCAAGACATTTTAATTTTCATTTATTAGTGACTAATATAACTTATTCACCACAGTGTAACATCAGTAAAATGTCAAGGATCCTTCTAATATGCTTACTTTTGGTGCTAAATAATTTTATGAGTCAGAAGATGGCCTCACACAGATCAGCGAACAGAGATGAAGGGTCTGATAGACGCACAGGTGAAGATAATGAGTAGATGGCTCACCGAGGACAGGTAACACCGGAAAATAACCGTGAGAAGAAAAATGTCCTCTGTAATAAGGGAAGTGGAAATTAGTACAGCCGAATATCTCTTTTATTTCTTGCCCAGGAAAACTTTTTGCTGAGAGACTCAGGGTCTGCTGCCACTGGTTACTCGCCAACATTATCCATGGCGGTAATATTGGTGCAACCCTTTTAAAAAGGCAGCTTGAGAATATGTATCCAGGGTCATAGACATCATGATACCTGTGTTGTGAATATTGAATGTGGAAATGAAATCTAAGAAAAGAATTCAAAGATAGAAAAAGGTATGAGCAGAAAAATGTTCATCATAATGTTATTTAAAGTTAGGAAGATGAGAAGCAATAGCAATGTCTACCACCATGGAAGAAATAGTTAAATTAATCTTTCAGTTGTATGTTGTGCAGTCAATACATATATGTACATATGTACATATGTAAAGTTTTAAGACGCTTATAGGTTGTTAATTGAGAAAAACAGCAGAAATGATTTGTACACCATAATTAAAGTTTTTTATAAAAATATGCATGGAAAGACTACTTGAAGGAAAACCCAAATAATAGTCGTGCTTACCTAACATACACGGTATCCTGAACGTTTTCCCCTGTCTACATTCTCCACATTTTCTTTGCTACAGTTATATTTTATGCAAAATGTTTTACAAAATTTAAAAAAGGACATTCTCACCTCAGTGAGATTTACTCTTGGGCAAATATATTCTTGCCTTGTGGACAAGTCTATCCTGGCCTCCAGGGCGAAAGCTGAATGCTTAAATAGGTATTAATTAGCCCTAGCTTCAGCAGTAGGGGAAGAAGAAGATGTCAGAGGTTAATACAGATTTTGATTGTGATAGTTTATACAATGAAAATTCATGTCCATGCTATTCTGGCAAGTTTTCCTTTAAAAAAAGCTTGAAAAAAATTTTAAAGGCTAGGAATGGCAGTCACTTTCAATAATGAAAAACTGATAATAGAAAAAGATTACTTGTATATACCAAGTCCTTGCATCCTCTATGGCCAGCAATGTTAAGTGCTGTACATTTATCTTGGTCTGTAACTTACTATACTATTTTTCTGTCAAACTATATGAAAATTAGGATTGCATTTAATCTTCCAAACAGGCTTCCCTGATAAATAGAGAGGAATCATAAACAGGCTGCCTTGTTTGGTGACTAAGTCATAGGGCCACAAAAACATCTCCTTTAGGCCGAACCGACAGGTGGCTTTTTCAGAGGCTGTTATGGAGTGAATATTCGTGTTCCCCCCAAATTCACAACTTGAAGCTCAATTCCCATCATCTGTTACGGAGATGGGGCCTCTGTTATGGAGAACTGATGAAGGTTGAGTGAGGTCATGAGGATGGGGCCCTGCTCTGATGGGAGTAGGGTCCTTATAAGGGCAGACAGGAGAGCCCCGGTCTCTCTCCCTGGGCGCACACACAGTGAAGGCGGCTTTGGCTTTCTGTAACTCAGAAGGAAAGCTCTGCCCAGACACCAACTGCTACCTTTGTCTTGGATGTCCAGCCTAGAAAGGTGGGAAAATACTTTCTGTTGTTTAAGCAACCTAGACTGCGGTATTTTGCTACAGCAGCCCCGAGCAGACTGATGTCGTGACCTTTGAAGGGATCAGGCATGTGATTTCTCCCTCCTTTAAACACGCCTCCTCTTCAGCGTCCATGCAACCACGTTCAAATGTTTCCCTCCTTCTCAGCACTTGGAGTCCTCTAACAATCTGTAAACTATCGGGTTAATATTTATACAACTTTTGTGCATTGTAGGCACTGTTCTAAGTGCCCTAAAGGCATTAACTCACTAAATAATTGCAGTAGCCCGTTGAGGTAGGCAGGGCTGTCATCCCCATTTCACAGGTGAGTAAACTGAGACGCAGGGAGGCTCAGTGACTGGTGTAGGTCAGAGCAAATGGCAGACCTGGGATTGGAGCCCAATGGCCTGGATTCATAGCATCGCGGGTGCTTCACCACTGGACCCTACTGTTTCTTCCAGCGCCCCTCCGTGCAGACGAAGGCTGAGAACCCAAAAGTGGATCAGCAAGGGCAGGTGTGGCTAGGAGAAATCCGGAGCGTGAAAGCACACTGCTCTCTGGTTAGGTGGTGTGATAGGAGGAAATGTGTCAGAAGACCTACAAGAACCACAGAATTGAAAATGACTTGTCAAAACCAAATTTCAAAATGGTAGTGCCACATTCCTGGCGATATTCTGAGGCAAGACCCTGCTGATCTCGGGCAGCGTTGCCCTGTTGATACCGGAGGGGACAGCAGACTCCGTATTCAGAACGCTGTTAATCAGCTCCACTCGCTGGGAGACTTTGGGTTTGTTCCTGAACTTCAGGTCCTGAGCCTCATTTCCTTACCTGTAAGGCAATAAATAATACCACCCCATTCATAACTCATTCAGTACTTAAATGAGAAAACGTGTGAAGGCTCTTAGCACAGCGCACAGGGTAAATGCAGGTGGAGTGTCGGACTGAGGTTCTGTTGGGGAATGTCGGTACCTGACGAGAAACCACGTGTCAGGGAGCAGAGGCGGCGTGACCTTTAGGTAGGTCATTTTTTTCCTGAGCAAATGACTTCAGGTCACTCCAGCATATGGCAAGGAGCTACCATTTATTATCTGGGTAACCTTGAGCAGTGACTGAACCTCTCTGAATCTAGGGTTATTGATCTGTTAAGCAGTAATAATGACATTTACCTTGTAAGGTTTTGATGAGGATTAAAATTGGGTAATAATGTCTTTAATAGCGAACCCACTCTCTTGCTTCTTAACGATTTGATAACATTTACAAAATGTTACTGTTGGAAAAGTCTCTGGGTATGAGTTTCCCAGGATTCGTTTTTACTGCTGTCTTACTTGGAACCTACCATTCAGTGGGGGAATGAAATTATTGAGATTTTCATTACCCTGGGTTCAGAAATTAGAGGAAGTTTATCAAAGAAGTTTTCTCCTGAAAAATAAGAAAGGAGACACAGAATTTTATAAAATGAAATGTAGGCTGCTGGGAAGAGCTATTTCTATTGGTTTAAAATGGGGCAAAACTGAGTAGGAACAGGCATTACCCCTGACATTCCAGAAAGCAGTGATGTATCTGAGCAGGAACCTGTGAGATAATTTGTCATTTTGGACTTTTAAAGCAGGACTTAAGAAAGCGGTGGAGAGCAGTGGTCTGATGTTGGAATCTGGTGTTCTCAAGAGAAGCTGTTCTGTTTGTTCAGTGGAGGTAATTTTCTGTAGACACAAACCGGAAAGGGTCATTTCGTGTTAACATTTATTTCACGAAGAAAAAATGTTGTATGCATTACCTCTTGAAGTTCTGGGTGTCTTACTTTGTGAATTATTTGTGTTCAAAGGGACTCAAAAAAATCCCTTAATATAGGCCCTTTCTTAATTAGGCATTTATATCAACCACGCCAGACAGATGGCTTAGCTCAACGAAACAGACGTCTCTGAAGGTGTCTGAGGAGCTAGGCACTTGCCCAGTGTCACGGGGCAAAGAGAAGGGGATATAACACAGCCCCTTCTGTGAGGGAACGAGGAAGAAGTACGAGAATACTCAAAGTTATCGTGGTACCGACATTGTGGGTGATGTGAATTACTGCCATATACAACATGCTTTGGGAACCCCGAGAAAGAAATGAATATTCTTGGGAAGAGCAGAGAAAGCTTCACGACGTATGTGCCACTTGAGCGGAAATCTGCCTGTTAAGGGCTGTACCAGGTGAAGGAGACAATGTGTCTAAAGGGGTAGATTCTGTGGGCCATGCAGGGCGAGGACTGCGGTGTGCCCCATGATGCCCTGGCTGAGTGTGGTAAGAGATGAGGCTGTAGAGGAGGGAGTTTGGGGAAGGACTGCAGAATGATGGGGCGGTTTCCGCTTGGGAGGTGGAATGGATCTAAGGGTGAAAAGGAGTGGGTGTGAGGAGAGAAAAGCTAATGTGGCTTTGAGTATTTTAGAGTGGAGTACCTTGTGGTATGTTGGGGAGAGAGGGGTGGAGTAGGGCAAGAGACACATGAAGAAAAGTTTGAGGTCTTGGAAGGGAGGACCCAAGGGGGGAGGAAATCCTGTGGGTCAGATGGAGAAAGAAGGAAGGCTGGGGGAGGAGCAGTCACAGCGGTAGGGGGACACCCAGGAAGCTGGCTATTGCAAGTTGAATATTAATGAATCTTAGATCACTGGAGGAGGGAGCATATGACACAAATAGGAACTAGGGAGACATTAAGTCGGATGAGACCAGTAATTAGGGGCCACTGGTGACATTCCCGAGGAAGATTTCAGAGATGTGAGCGCAAAAGCCAGGTTGCTTTGGGCTGATGAGTGAGTGGGGAGTGAGGACCTATAGGCGGAACATACCCCTTGGTGAGGCCTTGTGGCAGGGAGGAGAAAGGAGAGAAGGGAAGGGAAGGGCTGAGGGAAGGGCTCACGTGTGTGTGGATCCAGGAAACCCGGGCCTGTTGGAGTTTGGTCCCAGAGCTAAAGCCATGAGCAGGGTGGATGCAGTTGGGGGTACAGAGAGGAGAAAACTTATGGAGGGATTGCCCAGAGGCCGTGACAGAGGCTGGGATGAAGAGTAGGGGTGGGAGGGGTAGTTACGGAAGGGGGAGGACACTTCTTCCTCTGAGAATGGGAGAGACACGGGGATCAATAAAGGAGGAGATCAGAGATCAGAAAAGGAGGAGAGTGGACTGCACGGATGCCCCGGTTTTTAAACCCTCTTACCAAAGGGAGCATTTGCCAGAATTTATTTGATTTTATTCTCTCCTCTTATAATTATTCAGTCTTTTTTGTCTGCATTTTAAAGGGAATGGAGATACCATGTTAATAAGCTGCTGCAGGTCGGCAGAAGCCGGATTTTGCCCGTAGCGCTAGCATGCACTGCTTTGGAATTGGCTTTCTTAGGGGGACAATTCCTGGCCACCTCTTTCCAAGTGTGTTTCTCCTATTATCAATCTGTGATCAGCATTGGGGAATTACTTACGGGACTGACTGGAGTTTATGTTTATCGGTTATACTGTAATTTGTAATAACAGTAATTCCAGGAGTCATTACATACATTCGCTGCACAAAATAAAAAAGAAAATAATACATGGGCAGGGAGCCAAAAGCCACAGATATTAGCACCTTAAGTTCATTTTATTAGGTTGAACCATTTGACCATTTTTGGTCTACAAAAGCAATTTCATACACTTTAACATGATGATAATGTCAAACTCATGAGGATATTTGACCAGATATCTCCTTTTCGTTGGCACTAAGGCGGGGCAGTGCGCACAGAGGGCTGGAGCCACGACTGTGGGACTTGAAAGCGTTAGGGACCATTCCCACCACTATCTCTTACTAGCTTCCTGACCTTGGGCATATTGTTTTATATCTTGGGGCTCAATTCTTACCTTTAAAATGCAGTAATGGTACCTAACCCATAATAGTTATATGAGTAATAAGTGAAATAATTCACGTAGCTCTTAGCAACATGCTTGGCACATAATAAACCCTAATAATGACGACTTCTAAATAGCTACATGAGGTTTTAGTAGAAGCATCTTGTTTGCAGTGAGGGATGTTGTGTGCAGTGAAAATGCTGAATGTGGTAGAAATGAGCATACATGGACTCTGGTAATGTTTACAGCTTTTTAAGGTCCTTCTGAACAGGTTACATTCACATGGTTGCCCTGGGCACGTAGGAATGATTATGCTGTGCTAATCAGTATAGGGATGACAATTTCGTTTATAATATTAGTTGTGTTCTGGAAGCTCTTAGAATTGAGTGACTAGATGACACGGAACCCTGTGTCATCAACCCTGTGTCACTCAAGGGTTGGTTTTATCCGCTATGTTATTGGGAGGACTGCCGTATTTTTCAGACCATAAGACACATCTAGGTTTTAGAGGAGGAAAATAGGAACAAATTTTGAAGCAAAAAATGTGGTAACATATTTAATAATGTAAATACCATAATATTTCAATATTTCAATATACCAATGCAAATGTAAACAGAATTCAGCAGCAGCATTAACAAGCATTATTCCTCCCAAATTTGTTGGGGGGGGGGGTAGTGCGTGTTATAGTCCAAAAAATACGGTACTTCCTCTAGGTAAAGAGTCCGGAGTTGTGAGTTGTCCCCTTCTTCTGTTGCTGACCCTGATGCTCCCTGTTATGGAGCACTGTCTGGAAAGGAGGAGACTCATTTCAGGAAGTGCTCATGCTGCTACCAAGTCTCTCCTCCTCTCTGTGACCATGAGTTTATTTACCTTCCATTTACTCCAGTTTACCTGTTGGAACGTGAGCATCATATCAGGCTTCCTTATAGCTTGGGGCTATTCTGAGGACAACTAAGGGGAAAAAAAGTGATATCGAAGCATCTGTTTAGTCAACACACTTTTACTTTTTTCTCTATTCTTTTCTTTTTCTATTCTTGTTTATTTTATTACTGTTGTCCCAACCCTTCTTTCCCCTCCTCTGTCCCTTTTCAGTAGCCTCTGTATCTGGCTTCTGCTCTCGGGGGGCTGTAATCTATGGGAGCCCGGACAGGTGCACAGGTGGCTGCATTGTCGGGTGGCCAGTGCCCCGGAAGGCATTCAGACATGGAGTACGACCCACAGGCCTGGGCTACTGTCACTTGGGGCTTTTTAGGAAGGAAGGTGGTGTCTGAGGCTGGTATAGGTTCAGAATTTCAAGAAGAGCAAATTTCTTTTTCCTGCAACCTAAACTGCATCCTAGTTTGAAAGTCTATATACTTAAGTTTAATTCCTCACTCCCTGAGTCTAATTTTATGAATGTATGTTTGCCAAATAGCATTTCTAGTCATTGGGACAAGGGTCACCTTTCATTTTAAAAATGTTGTTGAGTGTCTGTTACATGATGAGCATTGTGCTAGGTGCTCCTTGAAATATGGAAAGAAATAACAAATAACCTTTGCCCTCAAGGTGTTATGGCCTAGTTGGGGATTCTAATACTTTAAGGAAGAATTAGATAAGTACACTAATAGGGATATGGATAATATCTTAGGGGAGCCCAGGTCATGAAATGTCCATAACATATGGAAGGTTTCATAGAAGCGATGTTAGGGTTTTATCTGGATCTCAACAAGATGATGGGGCGTGAAAGTGACGTGAACTTCAGCCAAGTCGGGGAAGCGTGAGATTGCAGAGATTCTCCGAATAGTTGGGATGGCTAGCAGGGCGTGTTTGTGAAGAGATGCAGTGGGGAAGGAGGTTGGAAAAGGAGATAGGGCTAAAGTTGAAGGGTTTTACCCTTTGTAGTGTCTGCTAAGATCCCTGCTGTGCGTTTTCTTTTCCTCTTGGGAGTGGAGGAAAAAGAAGAACACTAGATTCAACAGTCAGGTCCTTGGCTGGGCCTTTAAGGACAGTGCTCATCGTAGTGTGACTTGAGAGGCTGGGGGGTGAGAAGAAGAGGCTATTGCCAACCCCCCCTGGATAGGTGATGGGAGACATCTAGTTCAAGAATGATGAAGAGAGCATATGCTGAAGTCTTCCCTTCCTACACAAAACTCAGAGAAACTTGTAAAAGGAAAGATGACAAAGCCAACAAATATACAGGCATGAATAGTGCTCCTTTTTTATTACAAAGTCTTTTATTGAAAACTCATAGGCATGTAATTCTGTAACATAACCATATCACATACAAGCACACCATATGGCATATTAGGTGAGAATTTCAAATTAAACTATGAGTCATCACACCCACATTATTACCCTACCAACCACACTCAAGCAGGTCTGTCCCCTGCCAGACGCCGTACACCCCTGCTAAAAGAAGGAAGCAAACAGGATTCAGCAGAAACACAGGAGAGCACAAAGGAAAATCCTCACACGTAAAAGAAGTCAGCGAGGAATTACAAAGACTTCGAGAAAGTCGCCATCATGAAAGAGATCACATTAAGAGACTACTTATTACACACAAAGATTAAGAGATAATAAGATAGTCTGAAAAAGACTTGAACATGAAAACACTTAATGTCTTCAGGTTGATAAGTGCCTTTCCCTTTATAAAACAAAACACTAATTCAGAAAGACATATGCACCCCCATGTGAACTGCAGCATTGTTTACAACATTCAAGATATGGAAGTAACCTAAGTGTTCCTTAATAGATGACTGGATAAAGAAAACGTGGTGCATATAAGCAATGGAATATTACTCAGCCATAAAAAAGAATGGAATCTTACCATTTGTGACAACATGGATTGATGTAGAAGATATTATGCTAAGAGACACATGCTAGAGAAAGATAAATATGATATGTTTTCACTTATATGTAGAACGTGAAAAACAAAATAAATTTAAAAAAATGAAAGAAACTCAAATACAGGGAACAAATTGATGATGGCGACATGGGAGAGGGGTGGGGTCATGGGTGGAAAAGGCGAAGGGATTAAAGAGTACACACTGCCAGTTATAAAAACAGTCACATGCGTGCAGATTACAGCATAAGGAATATAGTCAATATTGTAATAACTACGTATGGGTCGGGGGTCACTAGACTTATTAGGGTGATCACATTATAAAGTATATAAGTATCTAATCACAGCGTTGTACACCTGAAACTAATATAATATTGTATGTCAACAATAATTGAAAAATAAATTTTAGAAACTAAAAAAGTAAAACTAAAACAAGTATTTACAGAATAAGAATAAACGTTTTTGGGAAAGTCATTTAGAGACATTGGAAATAAATATTAAAATGATTACAGTGAAAACATGGCCGATAGGTCACGACGTAGCCTGGAAACAACGCAACAGTAAGTCACAAACTTCTAGCGAGCTTGGAACCATTGTAGTCACCAGCTCTTGAGAACGGGGAGAGTTGCTGATTTTATAGGCTTGTTTTTTTGTGCTTGGAGTAACATGCTGCTTTGGCAGTGGGCATATAAACACAATATTTTTTTCAGAACCATTTTAGCCAATGTTGGTCTGTAAGTCTTTCTGACATAGGGTTTTTTTTTTTTTAAAACCAGGTCAATATACAGTATTTTTCTTGGTGTCAGCCCAAGTGGTATGTTGAACTATAGTGTTCTTTTCAGAAAATGCCATTGAAATTGTAAGATGAATTTATGATGATATTTATAATGATATTTAATGTATCTATAACTTAATAAAAACCCTTTTTTCCCTTCTAGCTTGCGAATATATCATTATTAAACTACTACTGCATGACATGACGTACGTAGATCATTCTATTGTGGTAAATTCTTCTCAGCAGAAGTTCTGAATCTGCCCTTGTCGGCAGTTCTTTATTCAAAAGGGTAGTTACTGGCAGAACTTTTTTATTTTTTTTGTAGAAGAGTTTACCTATATTACTCATGAGTTCTGAAATGCGTGTAAAGCTGGGAAAACATTTTATGGCCATGTGGGCGCCCTCAGATTCCGGACTTGACTCTGGGGACAGTCCTCATTCTTTGGTGGGACCTCGGGTGGGGCGCTGGGCTTTCGCTGCAGCTGCTGTGGGGAGCCCTGCAGTGGGGCCCCGCCCCGCCCCACCCCACCCCACCCCGCCCTCGGGGAAGAGTCCCTGCAGGTGGGATTAGGTGTCTGCTTGAACATGTCCTGTGCATCTGGAGAGCACCAATGAGAATCAGCCTGCTTGTCTGCTTCTTTGTCACAAACACACCAACTGTGTTTTAAGTGCATATGAAACGTATCCCTCAAACAGGCGCATGCCGGGTGGTCCGAGGGTACTCATGCATGGATGGATGGTTTTAAGAATTTGCAGTAACAAACAGCCCTGGCTGGTGTAGCTCAGTGGATTGAGTGTGGACTGTGAACCAAAGTGTCGTGGGTTTGATTCCCAGCCAGGGTACATGCCTGGGTTGCAGGTTATAACCCCCAGCAACCTCACATTGATGTTTCTCTCTCTTTCTCCCTCCCTTCCCTCTCTAAAAATAAATAAATCTTAAAAAAAAAAGAATTTGCAGTAACATGCCCCTTTCAAAATTCTCAGCTTCCTCGTTTACTCTTTTTGAAAGTTGCCTGGGAAAGTGCCTGCTTTCTTATCATTCTCTCCCCACTTTACAGTATAAAGGCCAACTTCTCATCCATGTGAAATATTAACAGAATCCTTTGCCCCAGGATTAGAGACCTCCGGGGCACCAAAGGAGGGGATGATGAGAAATGGTAGTTCGGAGGAGGGCTTCTTTAGTGATTAATCAAAGAAACTCAAGCCTGCTGGGTTTCTTGCCTTTCTGTAGCTTAGGCATATTTCTGCTAAGGGTGAAGCTGGGCCTTGCAATGTAGGTTAGTGGTGCTGATTCTTTTTAAAAAAGCATCCATGTTTTCCAGGACCAATAAAGTTTGAAAGATACAATGGATAAAACTACAAACACATACTTCCCGTGGTGGCTTTCAGATTCAGTGTAGTCCTCAATATGATAGTTAGAACCTATTTTATCAAAGCATGTCATAAAACATTGATTTCCGTTAAAGACATTCCTCATCTTATTTTGTCTCACAAAATATTTAATATTTACTATCTTTTATTAACAAAAACTTATGAAAAATGTTGCGTCGCCATTTAAAAATAGGAAAAGGGAGTGCATACATTTTTTCAAAATTATTTCAGGGTCGAGTTTTGAATGGCAGAGAATTTTGAGTAACACTCAGGAAAGGCCTCCTTGAAACACCATCTGGAATTGTTTGGGGACCTTGGCTGGCACCTGGTTCATACAAGCATAACGCGTTTGGTGCAGGACACAGGTTGCTTTTAAAAGCCCATAGTTTACCTTGTATCCCCTCTGGGGTATTTTGTGCAGCAGGACGTCTAAAGCTCACGGATAGTTCATGGAGGCAATATGAGAGGGCCAGCTTCCAGGAGACAATTGGTTTGTTCTAGAAATTCCCCTTTTGCAATGACACACGCCAGAAAGGGCGTGCGACTAGCTAAGATGGCTAGTTGTGCTATAGTAACAAAAAAATACCAGCATCTTCATGGCTCACAACTGTTTAGATGTTATCTCTTGCTCGTGCGCTATGTGCACACACAGGTCAGCTGTGATTGTGCTTCCGTTGCCTTGAGAACTTGGGTGGATCAGCCTCTGTCTGGGAAAGAGGAGATGGGCCAACCTCCAGGTGAGGTGCCAGGGCTACTGCCTGGAAGTGGCAAATCCCTTCAGCTCATTTTTCATTGACTAGAGCAAGGTCATTGGCCAAGTGTGGCATCAGTAGGGATGAGAAATATGGTCTCTCTAGAAGGGGCAGTGGGTATTGTCCAAACAAAGTTTACACTGGACACAGTTAAACAGGCGAGGGAGGTTTTATTCTAGGCTATCACAACGGGAGAAGGAGACCTGACCCCAGTCTGCACTCAACTCCAAATAAAGGGTGGGAGGGCTTTAAGAGCTGGGATGTGGGTGTGGGGATCATTGGCCATCTGTGTTTGCTAATTGGCTTTACCAAAAGGAGAAGTAAACTTTCATATCTTTATGACAGGAGGTAATTTTACAAATTGGAGCAAGGGATCCCACCTACCCTAGGTGTCTACCTCTACCCTTGTACCGAGTCTGGGAGGTAGGGGCCCTTCCTCCTTGAGGGTCGCATGTCAAAGTGCTGATTCCCGGGCCCTTGAGAAAACGCTCCAGGGTTAAAGCACCGTTAAGAGGCTTTTAAAAAGGTCTGCGTCTCAAAGGCGCAGAGAAGGAATGTACAAGTTTTCTAAAGTAAATACTTCTAAGAAATGGGGGGCCAGGGGCCTAGTTTCAGGAAGAAGGCTCTCGAAAGTTTAGTCAAGTTGAGAGGAATGTTAAGACCATCTTTGTCGATATTTAAGAACGAGGATGCAGTCTACCACCATGCAGAGGGTGTGCGTGTGTGTGTGTGTGTGTGTGTGCGTGTGCGTGTGTGTGCGTGTGCGTGCGTGTACTTGCCTGATTGCAAGCAACAGAAATCAATGCTGGCTGCTTTAATTGGGAAGATGCACAGAACTGATGGGAGCTGAAGAATCAGGTTTTTAAAAACATGCCCAGCAGGCCTTGAGAAAGCAGCCCCCCGTGTTCTGGCAGGGACAGCACGATCAGAACTTGGCTACTGTTGGGCAGAAACGTGGTCACCACCAGGCACTGCTGTGGCTGCCGGGAACAAAGTCTGACCGCACCTTCAGTTTGGCGAGAGTCAAAGTCTGGGCAGGACTATCTGATGGGCAGGGTCAAGGCCACACACCCTGGGTAATGGAGAGGAGTGAGCTCACATACATGCCAGGACCTTGTAGAGTGAGGGAGGAGGGTGAGCTCTAACTTTGGCCTTGGTAATGGCAAGTAGGGTAATGAGTTCCACCGAGACTGAACATAACAGGAATTAACCTTTTGACCCACCCACCCAGAGGGAAAGTTGAATAGACAAAGCAGCACAAAGCAAAGTAAAACACAGCCCAGGAGAAATGTGCAACCGCTGATGACCGGCGCCTGGCGGATGGAGTAGTAGTTGTGAAGGAAGCTGTAGCAGCTGTCTGCCTGGGTCGTTTCTGTCTCTTATGGGGCCCGATGATGGCCAGCACCCCGCCAGACTGCTCTGCCCGCCCGATTTTTACTCTAACCCCCAGACACCCTGGGGCAGCCTCACGTGGAGGAATCTCTCTCTTCAAAGGTCCTTGTGTGGCGATGTGGTGAGCGGATGGGTGAGGTTCTCAAAACCTCTTGTGTCTATCAAGGAGGAATATAAAAATCTCTATTAACATATGATAGATGTCCCAACGCAGTGCCATTGAAAGAGGAGTGAGGGCGGCCTTTGAAGCTGCATGACTTTGTAGCTGCAAAAACTCCCTGCCCCTTACGTCTGAGCTTCAGGTTTCCCACCAGATAAATGGCGTTTTCATGCCTGTTTTGCAGGGGCGTTTGGAGAAGGAATCAGATAAAGTTTGTGGCGTGCACAGTGCTGGCACACAGTAGGCACGAACAAATGGTAGCGATGAGTGGGAAAGGGCCATCTTTAACTTCTTCTTTCCCCTCTGCTAGAGTTACTTCTCCGTAACAATCATAATTCTAGTATTTGTTCAGGAGGAGGGACCCAGGTCTATTTTCGAATCAGCTTCTGGGGGCTGCAGAGTGCCATGTGCTCTTGCTTTCTTCCCTCCTAGCCGGAGGGTCTCCCGCGAGACGTCCCTAAATCACGCAGGGCAGGACGAGGCCAGACCATGTGCAGAACAGATCGGAGCATTGCTATCAGGCTGCTGAACAGCAGTGCTCTGAAAAGAGGAAACATGTTGAGGAAAGGTTTATTAGACAATTCTTACTGTGTCCTCACACTATCCCTGTGTTAATCACGCTGGATTGTGCAAGCACCCAAGTGTTTCCTGAATAGGTAATTAATTAAAATGTTAAATGTTACGTGCAGTACGTGAGGAATTTTATGGAAATTATTAACATTTCTATGAAAAACTCTCTTTGGGCCTACTTATAAATGCATGCTCAAGATGTGGCATTTCTGATATATGCATATAAATATACTATGTGTGTGTGCGTGCCTGTGTGTGTGTTAAATACTGGATGATGATTAAAATTTTATTGGTATGGGCTTCGATTATAAAGCTGGAAGTTACTCCTGAAAATTTTTCTAAGTGTCATTAAAACTTAACACTATTTTTTTTGAGTTTCAAAGAATAACTGTCCTAAAAAAAATCAAACAAATTAGAAAGTTTTATTGGCAGTAATACTGTGTTTCTTAAACTCTGGTTGCCTTGGTTACTCTTGGAATATTAAAATAATCTGGGCCTTTACACAGTGAGGACTAGTCTCCTATTTATTTTGGGCCCGTGAGGATGCTAATTAAGCACTCTCTAGGGTGTGTGAGAAGGAGATGCGGAGAAATGACTATGGCAGCCAGCAGTCAGGAGACTTTCGGAGCACCCGCCCCGCACACGGCATCATTCATGTGGAGAATCACTCTGTCTTCCAGACACTCACAAGTCCTTTCCTGAATGTTTCTGGTGCACAAAGGCCCATATTTGACCAGTTGCTCAAAGTCACTCTTACAGAATAGAGAGAGAGAGCAGGGAGCACCTTTTGATCTCAATCCACCCCTGTTATTTTTTTCCTTTAATTATTGTTCTGCACCCCCAGCCCTTTCTCAGGGATAGGCAGGGCTGGAAGTGGCAAAGCTGCTGCTGAAGAGGCAGCGGTTCTCGCGTGTTCATTCACGGCCTGCTGTCCTAGGTGGCCCTGTGATGGGAATTTCAGAGCTGAAATGAGACAGAAGAGTGTGCGGAGCTTAGCCCACATTTTTCAGGTCAGGCGACGGCTGATCTTCTGATGTGGGGTTTCCATTCTGAGAATCTGATTTCCAGGGCAGTGTTTTTCTCTCATCCTGCTTTATAATGACGATGGTCTCGGCTTTCTCAGGTAAATCAAACCCCTTATTCAAGTAACGCTGCTGTGGGAAAATTGTTTGGTACCGTGGGGATTTTGGAAGTTCTCTTGGTAGAGCTGTGTGCAATCGTGAAGTGAAAAGGAACCTTGAACAAGTGTATCATCCACGCCAGCTCCAGACTCCACCGGGAGTGCTTTTAATACCTCACGTGATCGCTGATCTTCTAACGATGAGCTCTCAAAATGTGTGGGAGCAAAGCGTGGGAAGGGCCGGGCTCAGAAGCTGGGGTACGTGTCCAGACAAGCCCGCTTTCCTTTAGCTTGTTTTCATTAGCCTACCTCGTTAGATTCACGGACTGTGCGATCGTTAAAGGGTGCGAGCGTGGCTCGGAGGAAGACTTAGAGCTTGCTTATGACAAAAATAAAACCACTGTGATCTGTATCTTCCCACTTTTATTGTCTCAGGACCATCAGATAATCCATACTGATAGCAAGGGTTTAATTGATGGGCAGATAGTGATCAGTATCAAGAATAAACAGATACAAGAAGAGGAATGACTCCATGTGCCGTGTTCCTTCTGTCACTCACTTACGTCAGGTGAAAAAGGTATTATTGTCACCATCGTGCAGATGAGGACACTGGGAATCAGCAAGTGTCAGGGTCCTTCTGGAGCTGATACAGTGAATAAATGGCGCTGCTAGGATTCGAACCTGGCTGCTGCCCCCCCGGGGAAGAGACAACTTTAAATGGAGAATAGCAACTTGACGTCAGTGCAGTTCAGCCTCCGTGCATTTTCTTCCTGTTGCCTAAAAAGAATTCATTCCATGGGACCCCGATGGGGAGCTGTTCCTGCCGCAGCAAAGGTGAAGCCAAGGAATTGTCTTCCGTTTGCAGATCTCTTGAAGGTTAGCAATGGTGGGAGAGGGGGCCTTTTTTTTTTTTTTTTAAAAACGAGTGACTGGAGAAAAGCCGATGAGTAAGAAAAAACTCTAGACACAGACTGATAAGTGCCTCACTGGCGCTGGCTGGGGAATGCAGTGCTTTGGGGGAGGGGAGGGGGGATGGAAAAATCTCAACCCCATTCGACGGCATAACTGATAGGCGTGGGAAGCAGTAGCATTGCTTTTGTATTCCAGAAGCCTGAAAAAAGGAAAAACCCAAAATGACTAATTGGGCAATTGATAGCAAGTAAGGCCTTGGGGTCGAACAGGAAGGGGTAACACTTGGTGGGAGGAACTGCATTCAATTACACACACTCACACAAGCACTCACACAAGCACACACGCACACAGGTCAATGAAACTATTTTTTTTTTTAAAGAAGAGACTGGGAAAGATTTATTGTCAAGCCAGACTGTAAGAAGAAGCCCTTTAAATATATCTACATATAGTTTAGATGAATATCTTTTAATGAAGAAATGCAGATCTTAGACTTGTGGTTAAGACCACTGAATCACACACATAGTGTAGGATTGGGTGTCGTGGGAAATGCTCAGATGTTGAATTCAAAAGCCACTATTATTTTACTAGTGTGAAACCTTACAGAAGGTGATTGAGGGCAAAGTACCAATGAGCATGAAATCCCGAACTGTCACAAGTGTATCATCAGCCTTCTCCTCCTCCTTCCGCCACGGATCCCTGCTCACCGCCCCCCCCCCCCGCCCCTTCTTGCTTCTGTCCCGCGTGATGAGTAGTCGCACAGGTTAGAGTTGGCATGATGTGCTCACATAGTCTTTTCTTTCTTTCTTTCTTTCTTTCTTTCTTTCTTCACCTGGGGGCATGGCCTGCAATCCAGGGTGGTGGTTATGGGGCGGAATACCCTCCAAGAGTTCCGTTTGCCCTCTCTTTGATTCAGCATCCCAGAAGCTTGCTCGGGCCTCTCTGGTTACTTGAATATCTTTTCGTTGACAATAGTCTTCTCTCCGTGGGCCACCAGCCAGTCTCATGACAGGTTAGGACTTCTTGGCAAATGACGCATTTTGTTTTCCGGTCTCCATGTGGTAATGTGGTTTGTTTGTAATCACACTGTGGGTGCATCCAAACTTTATTCATTCATGGAGCCCTTAGTTTCTCAGTAATTTTTTTCTTGTTGCCCCCTAGGCAAAAAACCCAACAAATTTATTGGTTCTGCTTATTAAGACAACCTAGGGAATGCTGATGTTCTAATAGTGCTAAGCATTTTACATGCATTATCTCATTTTAATCATTCAACAACACTCTTCATTCAGACAGTCCTTTAAGAAACCTTTACTGATGGGCACTGAGCGTTGTTTTAGGGGCTGCTGATGTAGGTGTGAACAAAGCAGGGGGAGCCCGGTCCTCAAGAAATTTATAGTCTGGTATAGGAGGCAGGTAATAAACAACGAAGAACAGATAGGAAGAGTAACAGCAGATAGAGATAACTGCTATATTAAGAAAAATAACTCAGATAAAGGGGAAAGAGAATGACAGAGTTGTTGTTTTAGTAGGATATTCAGGGATGTGCTCTGTAGAATTGGTGGTATATCCCCATTTTACAGAGGGAGAAACTGAGTTTTAAAGACAGCTGGGATTCAGACCCCTCTTATCAAGGTGCAATGTGACCAAGAGTCCTAATTAATTCAAGGATACCATTATTAACACATTTGTCAAAGTGTGTGAGTTAATACATCTGAGTGGCTGAAATCTTCTAACATGAACTTCCTCCCATAAAGAACTGGAGGACTCCAGAAAGATCTTATTTGCATACTTATCAAGGAGATAAAACCATTAACATAAGGCGGAATCACTGAATACTGAAACATTGCCTGCAGTGATAGAGCAAAATGATTTCTCTGAGGACGGAAAAAAGTCTCGGCTTCTTTGAAAAGGTAAATTCTCCAGTTGGAAAAAAAAATGGGGTCTGGAGGACACTAATGTTTATTTAGTTCAAGCAAAAAGATCATTTTCATTTTGATTGGCAGCCACTGGGTAGGAGAAAAATCAATGGGGAACCAGATTCCAAATTAAACAACTTAATTTCACTCTCTGTAAAAGAAAAGTAAAACAGTCCACTCCAACTTGAAGGACAGAAAAAGGATCCCTTAATAAAGACACCATAGAAGGAATAGTAATGCAGTTTTAATTTTTATTATTATGGGCAGGTGCTTGGGAAAGAGGGCAGGAGAGGGATGCTGAGCCCGCGCCAAGGGGAAAGGAGCAGCTCTGGGTAACTGTGCCTGTCACGGTGTGCTGATGCCATCGGAGCAGATTCCTGCCTGTTAACTCCGCTCCTGGACGCCTGTCATCGGATCATCCGGTCACAGTAGTCTTCAGTTCCTCCCTGCTCTCTGGGAAACGTGTTGTCAACGAAAACCTATAGTTCACATATACTTATTCATTCCCCTATTTGACTGTTAATTAAATATGAAAAATTCTAATCATGCAGATGGGTATTAAATGAAAAGTATATGGCCTCCCAGCTTCAGTACTCCCCAAAGGGAATCGTTTCCAAATTTCTCTATTTATATATTTGTAACTTTATATACAGGGTCCGGCAGAAGGAAGGCCTGCTTGAGTGTGGCTGGTGGGGTAGTAATCTGGGTGTCATAATGTATAGGGTTAATTTGAACATTTCACCTGAAATGGCCTATGTTGTGCTTGAGTGTGATATTGTCATGTTACAGAATCACATGCTTACGATTTTGTAATAGAAGATTTTATAATAAAAAAGGGGTGTTATTTGTGCTGGACCCCGTATATTTCCTAATTTATCAACTTCAGACAGGATCAAGTGCATTCCCATCCTGAAAGAGGAATTGATCTCACACATTCTCGCCTCTCTCCTCCAAAATAATATATGTATGCTTTTGTTTTAAAATTGAGATATAGCTGACATATGATGTTATATTAGTTTCAGGTGTGCACCATTATGAACTGATCTATGTATATAGTGCAACATGATCACCGCAGTAAGTGTGGTCAGCATCCATCACCCCAAATTGTTACACATTGTATTTTCTTATGCTGAGAACTTTTAAGATGTACTCTCTTAGCAACTTTCTAACATACAACGCAGTATCATTAACTGCAGTTGCCCTGATGTAATTACATCCCAGGACTTATTTCTCTTACAATTTGATGTTTGCACCCTTTGAACATCTTTCTCCATATATATATGACTTTTAGATTTTCAGTTGAAGTTTCTCACTTCAGTATAAAATTTATACCTCTAGATTCCTTTCTCTCTTTATACTTTTAGTTCAGTTACTTTTACATTTTCAGGATTTATATGCGTAAATTGTTGAGAACTGAGAATAAATATCACTTGCAATATTATGACCAAGCAAGTATTACGTTCTGACCTTTGGAGAAGAATGCAGTTTCTTCTGTGGAGCTGAACTCTTGCTTCTCCAAGGGGAATGTCCAGGAATTACAGTCAAAGAGTATTTCCTCTTAAGGAAAATCTCAATTAGTTTCTCAGAATCAGGTTGAAGTGTCAGTTTGCTTCAAATTTAGAACATGGCTTTAGGGCACAACTTTCTATTTTTTTTTCTTGGAATTTCTAATTGCTTTATGTGTGTCGATACAATGAATATGTCTTCTCCACCATGACATTAGATCTAACAGTGGAAAATAGTGGGTATTATTAAATGGAATCTATTCTCATCTGAAAGATATTATTTTGGGGTTTGCATACCTGCTGTCTTAGAATGTTTTCATGACACTGCTAGGCTAGCTTGCTTCTATTTTTCCTAGTTTGCCGCTCTTTTTCCTGAAGTCCTTTTTGTAATTTTCTCATAAAGCATGTATGGGAGATACATGTCTGTGTCCCTCATTACTGTAAATGTATTTTGTGCTCTTATTAATATTTACTTTCAAACGCTATTTATATTTAGGTGGGTGGAGATACGGAGACTTAAACTCATTTTCCTGTGGAACTTAGTAGGTAATAGTGCATTGTTTTCAATTGTCCAATGTTGCTTATGAGTACCCTCATACCAGTCTCATTCTTTTCCTTTTGTAATAGGTGTTCCCCCACCTCTTTCGCAGATTTTAAAATATTCCCCACTTGTTTGGTGTGTGTAAGTTCACGAGGCTGGGGAAGGAAGGCTGTGGTCCCGTTCGACACCTGGTGGCGTTTCAGTCCAAAGTGATCAGCTCCGGGAAGCTTTGCCTATTAAAAAAAAAATTCCTCCTCTTCTTTACTTTGCTTTTCCCCCCCCTGAAAATCTTATTAGATAGTTATCATAGCTGAATTGATTTTCCAAGCCTATTAACTCTTCTCTCTTATTTTTAACCTTTTTGGCTATTTTATACTTTGTGAGAGTTTTAAAAACTTTATCTTCCCATCCTTCTATTGAATTTGACTAGGAAAAAAAACACTAATGTCACTCCTTTTTATTTTTAATATATTTTTAAAATATATTTATTGATTCTAGAGGAAGGAAGAGAGAGACAGAGAGAGAAATACTGAAGTGCCCCAAATGGGGACCGAACACGCAACCCAGGTATGCGTCCTGGTGGGGAATGAACCTGCGACCTTTTGGTGCACGGGAGGATGCTCCAACCAACTGAGCCACGTGGGCCAGGCCTAACGTCACTCCTGTTCTCTCATTTGTTACAAGTTTTAAAACAGTTTATTCTTATTTTGTGGTTGTCATGTACTCTTGGAACTCTCTCAGGATACTAATGAAGTTTAAAATAATTTCAGTTTTCACTTTCTTTGGAGCCAGATTTCAGTTATCCCACTCTATAGTAGCCTTGTGTTTTTTTTTTTTTTTATTTTAAAAATTTTGGGTGGTATTTATTTTTCTGCTTACATTTTAAAATGAAGGGGCTACCCACTTGTAAGGAATGCAAAAGTATGAAAATGTAAAGGATTAACAATGTTGTTTATAGTCATACTCGTGCAGGAAAAGAGTGGAAATAACGCACGTGCCCCTCAATAGGGACCTGGTTGAATAAGCTGAACATCTTCGGAATGAAGTGTGACCTCTAAGGTATATTGTTAGATTAATAAGAAAAGGCGAGGTAGAGAGAATGTGTATAGTATGATACTAATAGCTGAGAAAGGGGAGATATAAAATAAATACATATCCATGTGCTTATATTTTAAGAAATGGGAGGGTAAACCATGCAGTTAAAAAAACAGCTAGCATTTGGGAAGAAAGAATGAGGTCATTCTCTTTTGTAAATTTGACTTTGAAACCATGTATATGTTTTACATAATTACAATGCAAAATCAAAATGTAAAAGAAACCTTCTCGTAAACCAGTAGTAAAGTACGATCAATGAATCTGACTGTGTCCTCGGTTGACACAGGCATGAACTATTCCACATGCTTTAAAACACGGTGATCTGTGAGTCCTGAGAGAGACGTGCCCCAACGGCAGAAATAATTCACAAAGTCTTAAACTGTTTTCAGCAAATGTATTGCTGATGGCAGTCTCTAGATCAGTAGTGTTCCGAGACTGTTGTTTGTGAATATAAAGAAAACTAGCAATTATGTTGGTGTTTTTGAGGAACTGGGATTTTTGGCATGGAGAATGGATGTTAAGAGATACGAGATTAATATAGTTAAGTTTAAAGCTCTGTCATCCCAATTTTGAATAGAAAGTATCATTATGAAATTGTGAGGTATTCTGTATGTATGCATGTATGTGTATTTGTATGTATGAATACATATATGCATGAATACATATATGTATGTATTACTAGTTCTCTCCACTGAAAAACTGCAGAAAGAGTGACCAACTCGTAGCAATTCCTAGCATCTAAGTTGTGGTCTCTGAGTACCACCTTTCACTGAAATGAAAGAACTTGAAGAAATGGCTGATTCCTGGCAGGGGTAAGAAATATAAAAGAAAACCTACAATATAAGGGGGGGGGGGGCCAAAAACCAGAATTTTCTTCTGGCTGGTGGGCTCCATGTAGTCTAGACTTCCTCTGCTCTGTGAGTGTTCTAGGAACACATCTGTATCAGTGTGCCAGCTGGCGCTGTTGTGAGAGGCTGCATTTGGCTTCAGTGAATCATTTTTGAAGACTCTTCCAACGTGTTTGCCCATTTCATTGATGGGCGGTTCCCGAGCGCACCTGCCCACACTGCGTTGAGTGTTCAGTTTTTGACCACAAAATGACATGATCCCTGGGCCCCTCATTCCCTATTCCTGAGATCTCTCCCCTGGGTGACTTTTTCTTTGTTCCCCTGGATGAAAAAAAGCCCTCAAAGGGAAAAGTTTTGCTGTTGTGGAAGAGGTACAAGCAAAAAATGGCAGAAGCACTAAAAGGCATCAGAATCAACAAGTTCAAAAACTGTTCTGAGCCATAGAAAGCACATCCTGGAGAGGAGTGTGTTGCCTCAAATGGAGAGTACTTGGAAGGTGACTGAAGTTTGAATGTGTAAGAATAAATAACAATTTTTAATAAATAAAGTCCATTTTTGGGGGGTCCTCCTTGTATCTTGTCTTTTAGAAAGCAAGGAAGCTATTAAGGACAGTTAGGGTCAGGGCAGAAGGATTTGGGAGCCAACTTGCATAGGCTCCTGCCGGACAAAACCGGGACCGCCCCCCCCCCCCCCCAATAGGAAAGAATGACTGTAGTGAGTGTGAGTGTATCCGGTCCGTCTGAGTCACGGGCTGCTCATCCCACAGCCCTTTCCACCAATGCCCCCTCCCTCAAACTCGGGGGTCATTTTTGTATGACACAGAGCTCAGTTTTTGTGGAAACTGGTAAGTAAAGGAAAAGAATTTAGCATTCATCTTGCATTTCTTATGTAAGCAGTACCCCAGGACATCAAATATTTGATGACAGGAAGCTTATACTTCTAGAAGGATTCCAGATTAATGAAGAAGGAATGATAGACCGAGAATATCATCCTTATGCATCCCTAATGCACAGTTTGATTTAGGCAGTGACCATTTATGGCTGCTAACTTTGCAGAGAGGGAAAATCGGACCATTGTGTACCACCTGATAGAAGTGCACATGCCAGGTCTGAAGCCATCTCACACACAAAAAATTTTGTGCTAGTATTAGATCAAGCTTCCAATAAACCTGTCAATGAAGAAGAAATGTGGACAATGGAGGAGCACGTTAAGTGATGTCATGGACAGGCAGTCAGCAAGATCCAGGCTTTGAGAGACTCTCCAGATCAAATAACATGATTTCTGCAACAAATTTAACCTGCAGGAAAGAAAAAAGAGGACAGGAGAGAAATCTCTGAAGCTATGAGAAACCAAGAGACTTATCAACCAATCATAATGTACGTTCTTTGTTTGGATATCGATTCAAATAGGCAAATTGTAATTTTGAAAAGATCTTTTATAGGACAGTCAAGTGTGTGAACCGTGGGCGATGATATCATGGAATTGTTGATTTTGGGAGGCTGTGCTTATCGCAAGGGGAATCCTTGTCCTTTAGAGATATATACCTAAGTGTTTACTGAAGAGTATTGTAATGCCGGGGAATTCTAAACAACACGAGAACAGGGAAGTAGGTGGGGTTCACAGAGAGCAAGATTTGTCACAAATTACCTTTGAAGCTGGGTGCTGGGTACATGGGGGTGCATTATACTATATTTCCACCTTTGTATGTTTGGATTTTTCATAACTAAAAGGATAAAAAAATAAGAGCTGGGGACAGCCCAAGTGCCCACCAGTAAGTGAGTGGATAAAAAAGCTGTGGTCCATTTGCATGATAGAATCCTACCCAGCCATAAAAAAGGAAGGAAATCTTACCTTTTGCGACAGTGTGGATGGACCTGGAAATTATTATGCTAAGTGAAATACGTCAGTCAGAGAAAGGCAAATAACGTATGATCTTCCTTATATGTGGAATCTCATGAGCAAAATAATTTAACAAACAAAACAAAAAACAGAAGCATAGATACATAGAACAGAGTGACAGCTGTCAGAGGGGAAGGAGTTGTGGGGGTGGGGTGGAGAAAGGTGGAGGGATTAATAAAAAACCTATCTATCTGTGTATCTATCTATCTCTATCTATATATCTCTATATAGATAGAGATAGAGATATATATATATCCCCAGCTCTTATATAGAGATAGATATATTTTGTATATATACATATATACACATACACATGTACATATGTATACATATATACACGTATGTATATATGTTTGTGTATGTATATATGTGGCAAACAGACACAGACAACAGTATGGTGATAGCCAGAGGGAAGGGGGTGGGGGCAGTGGAAGAGGGCAAACGGGGGATAAATGCGGAAGGAAGAGACTTGACTTTGGGTGGTGAGCCCACAACACAGTGTGCGGATGATATGTTATAGAATTGTGCACTCGAAACCTGTATGGCTTTATGAACCAATGTCACCCCGATAAACTCCATAAAGCAAAAAAAGTAATCATGCCTGGAGACAAATTCCCTGTGGAATGCTCGAACAAATGAAATACAAAGTTAAAATTTGTTTGGAAAAATACAAATTGAGAAATGAAAAGAAATAAAGATCAAACTCTGCTCAAGCATAAAAAGAAAGCATAAAAGAATAAAGAAGGACAAAGCAGTTTGGGTTAAAAAATAGGTAGCCAGCATGTTTATTTATTTTTTTTAAGCCTCTTTCTTGGAAGGAGGGCTGGCAGGCGCTCCACGTCGATGGGCAGGACTTCCTGTCCGCTGGCCCCTCCTGCGGATGCACCCCGAACACACTACTTGTTCACGTGCCAAAGGAGGGAGGGCCTCCCTTTGGGGATACTCCCGCCCGCTCTGGAACCGGAACCTGCCTTGGTGAATTGCACTCTTTGCAGGGCAGATCTTAGGCTCATTTTGGGGCAAGTGTCCTGGCTGTCAGTGTCTCTGAGGGTGCCGAGTGTTCCGGGAATAAGTCTTTCAGTAGTTTAGCCTGTGTATCATCACACAGTCACCTGGGTAAGGCGTTCGACTGGAGATGCCCAGGTTGGGAGTGACTCTCCGTGTGTCCAAGCGTCGTTCCGCTCAGGTGCCCAGGGAATGCTCAGGTATCTGTGCTCCAAGAATCCTCCTACGGGTAGGAGTAGAGCGTTGGACGGTTAGAATTCTCCTCGGACAAAGGACGCTATTGCCACCTCATGAAGGACATGTGTGATGAAGTTAAGATGAAAGCTGGACCTTTCATTTATGTTTCTAAAAGTTGGTGACCAGGTCTTATATAAAGGAGTATTTTAAAAGCTGAATTATATTGGCTTTAAACCAAATACCAAGGACTAGAGAGGCTGGCTAACACAAAGGAAGTACTGTGGATCTTTCAGCAGATGAAGTTAGTGGATTCATAAAATAAAATTAATAAGTTAAAAAAAAACAAACAGGTTTGAACAGTGAAATTTCCAGACCAGAAAGTGACAGAATGATGGTAAAACGATAAGATGGTTCGTTAGGCTAAATGGGTAAAATCTCCAATAGAAAAGCGAGGGTTTGCTACTGAGTGTGTGTGTGCCCTGGCAAAGTAACTTCTAAAAGAGAAATCCGGACTACACTAGTGATGGTCTGAATGCCGTTTAGACTTTTGCCACTCTAAGAAGACTGTACTGTTGAGAGTCACCGTTAATTCTGTGGTCTGCAAAAACGTCACGGCATCAGTAACCGAGCTTTGTATCCTCCCCGCTCTGCCTGTTGCAAACGAGCACCATCTTCGTATTTGCCATTGGAGTTCCTGGTAATGCCCTCTCCACTCGCCGGGCTCAGTATCTTGACATTGCCATTTGTCCCGTCATTCATCCATCACACACTTATCAGCACCTGCGTCTCCCCGGCTCTGTGTTAGGTGCTGGGGACACTGTGGTGAATGAGAGGACAGAGGGCTCTGTCTTCATGGAGTGAAGCGTCTTGCAGAGACGACTCAGGGTCCCTCCTTGGGCCAATGTGCTGGGGACTTACACTAAGCCAGTCTTTCTCAGTATTGTCATCTCTCACTGGACATCACTGAACAGCACTCGGCACAGGCTGTCTTAGATTATAGTTATGTATCTGTCCCTTCCATTAGGTTAGGAACAGAATTCATTTATTAGGTATTATTTTCTCCTGCCTTCCAAACCCTTATTTATACATTCTATGTTTCCTGTTTCTAGGATGCAACTACACACATGTGCGTGCACACACTCAAACCAGCCAGCGGGCAGAACCCTGCTCATGTGCTAGTGCGGAGCTCCAGAACAGGGGACTGGGGGCCTCGTGCCACAAGGCAGCTCCTCAGCAGGTGGCTGACGGCCCCCTTCACAGTTGTCAGCTTCCTCCAAGAGCAGAGTGAGGGTTAACTTAGCCTCGCTTCTCTGCGGTTGAGCATTACTGTCAGAACCCTTCTGCCTGTTACAATGGCTTCTGTTGCCTTTGACAATGAACGTGTAGCTTGTACTTATAAAACGTGAGGGGTTTCTTCTAGAAAGACAGAAATACATAAGCATGGTGTCAGATGTGTGATGTAATGGGACACCGCTCTAAAAAAAAAGAATGTTAATAAGTATTGATAAAAAGTTTCAGCTCTTCTTAATGATAGCAAGAGAAGCTTGAAGGTTAATTGCCTTGTGACAAGCATTTGATGTGTAAACAACCAGAATGATTGAGTAGGTGCCCGTACCTGGTGCTGAGCCAAAGCGTTTACATGTAGTCACTGATTTAGTTCTCGCAGCAGTTCCACGAGGGAGGTGATTTTTCTGTCCCTATTTTACTGCGGAGTGAGACCCCGAGGCTCCAAGATATTAAATAGTTTGTTGGTATCTATCAGGGGATGAGTCTGATGTTTGAACTTACCACCACAACTTGTTTCATTGTATCAAATATATTATTTCCTCCCTCCCTTCCTTCCTCCTTCCTCCCTCCTCCCTCCCTCCCTCCCTCCCTCCCTTCCTTCCTTCCTTCCTTCCTTCCTTCCTTCTTCCCTCCCTCCCTCCCTCCCTTCCTTTCTTCTCTCTCCACCCCCTTCTTTTTTTTTGTATGGCGCTATGAAGAGTTCATTTACCATGATGTTGATGTATTTAATTAAAAATGTCCTCTGCTTAAGGTAATAATATTAACATTCTGTTATTACCTGCCTATTAGTGAATGGTAGTGACTAATTGGATTTCAGTGTTAAATTTTATCCCGCACGCAGTAGAGAAATATGTTGTTATTTTATTACATGTGTTACTCATCATAATTGAATTTAGATATTTTATTTTCTATAAAATTTGGAAAAAGCTTCCTCTTCAAAATCCATGATATGTTATTATAGACCTTTTTTTTTTTAACTCACCATCGTGAGAACCTTTGGGGGCACACTTCCTCAGAAGAGGGGCAGTTGGTCTTTGAATGGGTGCCCGTTTATATTTCTTACTGCAAGTCATTTACATTTATACGTTTTAGCTCTTGCGTCGTGCTCCTAAAATGTCAAATGTAATTATCATAGTGAGCAATGACTGGGAAAACTTCCCTGCAAATACTTCCCCCTGGAAAGAAGGGACTTTTTTTCTGCCTTGTTTGAGCTCAGTGGCCAGAAGCCCCCAGGTCGCCTAGCCCTCCCCCAGCCCCTCCCAGGCCTTTGCGAGCAGGGCTGCGGACTATCCGCTTTGCAGAATCTCTTGCTGGCCCCCTCTGCCTTAAAACCACACAGGAGCTGTGATGTGATTCCTCCAACTAATGTGAGTTTCTGGGGCCGTGCTGGAGTGCCAGCCCTTCGCTTGTGCCAAAACGAGGTCAAACCCTGCATTCAGGCTGACTTCTGGGGCGCGCCGGTTTCAGCTGTGGCTAAACACTCGACTGGGCCACACGGCCGATGTCGCCGTGATATAAGACAAGAATCCTTCCTTCCTAAAATGAGTCTACTCGCTGATGAGATCAGGGAGCTCAGTGTCAGTGTGACGGAGGCTTCAAAATAGACTTTCGAGAGGGAAAATGGCAGTTAGATAGTCAGGGGCAATATTCTGACGTTTGTGAGGTAGAATGTTAATGAAGGGGCGCATTGATTTTATTTTGGTTTAATGGTGCCACACCGGCTGTTCCAGCCGCTGCAAAGTGTGAAGAACTTGGTATCTTGGCCTTTCCTGTGCCTCCGGCACCTGTTGTGAACAGAGGCAGAGAATGCTTTGCTGCCTGCCGCAGACGTCCCGTCATCTAGCTGTTGAGAGCAAGCAAATAAAGTCTTCCCCAGCATTCCCCCTGCTAGAGCTTTAGTGGCCAAATAATGACCTAGTCTTACCTTCCTGTCTTGGAAGACTCTCATCTGAACTCCCATCCTTTGTGAGATTAGGAATCCAAGAAAATAAAATAGCAGAAAAATAGCCAGCCAGTCACTCAAACCTAAATTATTAGCTTCCTTTCAAAGTCTCCTACAATTTTTCCTTTATCCAGCATTTGGAAGATTAAAGACTTCCATTTTGTGGGGGTGGGCGGGGGGCTCCTCCCGGGTGCATCCGGCCGTGATAGAATTTGTTTGTGAGCGGATTCTAGACGGCAGTGGGGACGCAGGCGGGACCAGCCCTGTTGTTTTTCCGTTACCAAATCTTGGGGATAATAACAATCATTTTGGTAACCTCCGTTTTCTGGGACACGGACAGAATTGGAAATGTAAGCCTGGAAATTACCGAGTGCCATGTTAAAGCCCTTGGCAGGGGGTTGGGGCGGGGGCTTGTAAAGAAGTTGGTATTGCTTTAGTGTTGCTGTTGTCCGGGTGTAGCTTTGTGTTCGGGGAGACTCAAGTGAAATATTTTGATTTCCACAGGGTCTCACCTCCATGCCAGTGACCTAGGGAAACTTAGATGCTTCAGGAGGGGGGTGGAAATCTTTGGGGAATCGTCACTGTACTCAGTGTGTCTTGGAATAAATGGCTGTGGGTACCTGGAGGTGCTTTTCAATCCTCCCCCTCAGCCCCAATGGTTATACACGTCAGCCCTTCAGTTACAAAGCCCCACGGGCCAGCCGCGCTGAGCCCAGCTGTTCCCCGCTCCTTGCAGTCTGAGGCCCAGAGAGACTGCGCTGCAGATGCCGTCACTCTCTCCATGGCCACACCACTCGGTTTTCTTCTTCTCGAGGAAATTCTGACACAGGCTACGGCATCGATGAACCCCGAGGGCATGACGCTGAGTGAAATAAGCCAGTCGCAAAGGCACACATACTGCATGGTTCTACTTATACGAGGTGCCTAGCGTATTGGTCAGATTCATGGAGACAGGAAGGGGAGTGGTATTTGCTGGGGTCTGCAAAGAGGAGGGGCGGGAAGTTACGGTTTAATGAATGCAGAGTTTCAGTTTTGCAAGACGTGAAGAGTTATGGAGATGGAGGATGGAGACAGTTACACAACAGTGTGAGTGTATTTAATGCCACTGAACCGTGCGCTTAAAAATGGTGAAGATGGAAACATTTGTTATGTGCATTTTATCACAATAAGAAATTCATCTCAAGAACCTCCTATCATACCATCTGTTATATCGAGATAGTCTCCTCACTAGATCATCTCACTTTTTCTAATTATTGCTTACAAAACATTCACACAGGTGCTCAAGTGCAAAATGTGTAAGCTGCCTTCCTCAAGTCTAGTTTGTTTTACTCCTGAAATGTATCTCTACTCCACTCACCGCTGTCGGTGCCGGCCACAATGGCTGTGGACGAGGCTGCCAGCCTCTCTGCCCTGGACTTACGTGACAGCTCCTACCTGGTCTCCAACGAAGTCTTTTCCCAACTTTTTTGGGTGCTTCCTCTGCACGAGATGTTCTTCCTTCATCCCTTTCCCCAGGCTGCTGTCCCGCAGAGGTCCAAACTCAGACGGCCACCCTCCCCTGTCCTCACAGGTCATCCCCGGCTTGCCTTCCACCCTAGCTTCCGCACTTGAATGCTTTAAAAATAATTTCTTTAACTGTGTTAGACATGTTACATAGCTCATCCTGTCATAAAAACATGAATTTGAAAAAAGCATATTTGTCCTTTGCTTCAAAGGTATTTTAAAATATACGATCTTAATAACTAATAAGAAGCCCGGGGAGCTGTACTGTCCGAGGGGCGGGCTGGGATCAGCCAGCGAGGGACCGGCGTGGAGGCTGCTGCACGCTGTTCGCCCCATGACCTCCCCGGGTGTCTTTACTGCGAAGCTGGGGTAATGACACCAGCACCATCCACTGTGAAGTAGTGGTAAAGATTGTGTTTTTCTAGTTCTTCTTTGTAGAGGGCTTTAACATTTGCAAAGTGTTCTTCCTATGCCTCATAGCAACCTGGTGGAGAAGTAGATGGGATTCTCCGTCTTTCACAGCAAGAGGAACTTCCCTTCCGATACTCCAGAGCCAGTGAGCGGTAAAGCTGGGACTCAACAACGACAATGAAAAACAACCACCAAAACGGGGCCCTTTGGTTACATGCCTGTTGTTCTGTCTTGGGCACAGCTGCTGCCTACTCACTGTACCACAGCCGAGGGACAGAGGCCCGTCGGAGCATTCTGAAATGCTACGACAATATACATGCTCATTGTTGCAATTTTAAATCATGGTGAGTTTTACCTGTGTACGTTTGCTACAGGTGCTTACAAATTGATTAAGCATCTGGGCAATACACAAAAACACACAAATCTGTGTTCCACCTAATTTTTTAGTAGCGGGTGTTCACTTCCAGTTTTGGATTTAGAGATGGAGAAAATAAAGACATTTGTAATCACTCCATGTATCTTTCTGCTTGCTCTTCCTAAACATGCATTTGGTCATGTGAGGTATTTACATGTGATGTTTGCAATTGGAAATGTATAGAGTGAGAGTCCATTCACTCCCCCCAACTTAGGCAGACATGCCAACAAGAGTGGAATAGGTCTAAATGAAGTCATATACCATATGTATGTATATGTGTGTATGCACATATATGTATGTGTACATTGTGCGTGTGCAAATTCATTCATATACAGTATGTATATACACATATAATAACATATAAGCACAGACACACACACATATATGTGGACATGCATGTATACATGTGCTCTCACACACATATGCCTATGTATGTGTGTATTTGTAATATTTTCCTCCAGACAACGAGCAAAGTAGTAGCCTGGGTATTTTTCTAGACGTCTCGCCTTCAGTGGGTGCAGGGAACAGAGTGGAAAAGAAGGGAGACAAGTAAGATGGTGCAGAGGACGAAGACTACGTGTTTCTCAGGCCACAGCTGAGGAAGGTGGAGCCGTCGGCATTTCCTCTGACTTGGCCCGGTCAGCTCCCCCCCTTCGAGAGGCAGGGGGTCGGAAAGAGATTGCACTTGTGACAGAAGATGATGGCTGAAGGTCGCTTCAACCATCTGTCTCTGGTGACCGTTCTTCTGCTGAGCCTCATGGCACACACACACCCGCATTGGAACTTGGACTTTACACTGTTACACGCCCGGCGGCTATGTGGCCGGGTCTTGGGAGTTCGGTGTGATTCCAGGTGATGTCGGGACACCTCCCCACCAAGACCTCTGTGTGTGGGTAGAAAAGTCCCAGGTCTTAAAGTCTTCTCTGAAGATATTTGAAAATCCAAGTGAACCATGTCCATCAGGGTCACTATTTTGTATTGTTTTGACTCTGGAAAAATGTGTAGAACATTTGTGTGAGGAAAGCCACATTCCCCCCACCCCCGAATGTTCCTTCAAATATATGTCTTTAATCAGGCCCTGGTATTCGCCTCTTCCTTTTTCTCAGGTCGATGTGTGACTACTCGTAACTCTCAGTGTGTGTTGCCCACCCTTATTCACAATGCACCGCTCGAACATGTTTTATTTCATCGTCCTTCAGGTTTGCAGGTGAGGCCGCCTGTGACGATGCTGGCCCCGAAAGGCGGACGTGACGGAAGAGACCACTGTGATGGACAGTTTCTTCCGTGTTATTTGCTCTGAAAACAGTTTCTTGATTTGTGGCATAGGGCTGTCCTAGCTGCAATCAGATCTGATTCACTGGGGTCCAGCCTTTCTTCTCGGGTGCGTCTGAGACCGTTGCTACGAGGGAGACAATCCTAACACGTGCTCTAGCTCGGTGGCAGCGGTAGTGGCTGCCTATCAGCGTTTTGCAGGGAAAAGCACCCTGTCAGAGGTCGTGCTTCAGTACGCCTTTAGGGCGCTGTCCTGCTCTCTTTTGTACGTGCCTGAATTTGGTGCCGGCCACGGTGGCTCTAGACTACACCGCCATCCTCTCTCATCAACTTTTGTGGCGTCCCACTTTTATCCTGAGTCTGCTGAAGATCCAACATACAATACTGTCGAGAGCCGCGCTTCCAAGCCGATCAAATGGTTAGTAACCCAAATAACTGTCTTTACCGAGCATCTGCCATGGGCTAGACACCTTACTGTCGCCATCTCATTTCCTCTTTGTCAGAAAAGTGAAGCGTTTCCCTCGTTTATCCTCAGAGTGTCACCCTCTCAGGGAATTGCCCAGTTAGTAAGTGGCATAGCCAGCTCACGACCCAGGTCTGTCTGACTTTTAAGCCCGAGTTTTATGTGATGTGACCGTAGTGCCCCGGCTTCCCATTGGGGCCACATAATAGGCCCTGACACTTGGTTGTTGGCTACAGGACCCTCCTTGTTGAAGTGTGACTCCGTGATTCCTATGACCAGTTTGTAAGCTGCGACATGGGTGCAGCAGCAGGAGCTACCCTTTGTGATTGGTAGATCAGTGCCGTGTTGCTGTTCTGTTCCGTCTGCCGGCCCGCTGAAGGCCATGCTGACGTTTCTGATTTGGCCGGCTACTTCTTTATCTGTCAAACTGCTGTCACGAGCTTGCTCCCCGGGGTAGCTGACTTCCGTGATGATTTCTTTCCCTCCATTGATAAGGGACACCTGTATATGGATTGACATTCTTCTAGACACAGGTTGGTATTCTCTTCTCGCCGCTGCCAACTTTAGCCATTTAAATTCTAATCATTGCACTTACGGAGAGCTGCTGGTTACACACAGAGTTACTTACAGTGTGTGTGGGAGAAGCAGCAGGTGTGTGCCTGCTCTCCGATGTGTCTGTCCCCTTCCCTCCGCAGCACTGGGTCACAGATGTAGTGCTGGGCCATGGATGCAGCGCTGGCCCTCCTCCCTGGGTGGCCGCTTAAAGATTTATCACCAGTGCTGCTCACCACACACTCTGTCTCAGTGAATACACCGTAGAGAATTCGACACGGTATCATATGCTGGGCTGTAGTTTAGCGAGGGCAACGTTCATAGTGATTGTTGGATAAAGTTGAGTATCAGTGTTCATTATTATTTATATATATGCTGTTCTTGTTTAAAAATTCAGAGTGAAATTTCTAAAACATTAAGTAACACCTTGGTCAAGCATTTAAATCTTTTTCATTTCCTCATCAGGAATCAGAGATAATACAGATCTTTCCTACTTAGATATTGTTAATGAAGGGGAGTATATGTAAAGTGCCTTGTATGGTCTCTGGCATATTGCTCCTCAAAATGGTATATTTCTTCCACTGTAAACGATGAATCACTGTAAAGTAATTGTTAACCCGTTTTCTTTGTATACTTGCTTTATCATTACAGTTATGTGTAAGTAATTGTTATTGTTATCGGATGCCTGCATTTGGGATATTTATTGTCCATAATTGGAAGGATTCATTAAAAGACATGGATATAGGAGTCTAGATTACTTATACGCTAATTTAAAAAACTTTCCCCAATATACTATTTCATATTTTATTTAACTTTTGATACAAATAGTAAGATCCATATTGTCACATCATTAAAATTATGTAGCTATAGCCAGCAACAATAAGCTTCTTAATATGGGTATTTATATCGTTTTATTCAAGGGAGCCATTTTAATTAAGCAAGAATGAAAAATGTATTTCAGTTCATTTTTCTTCATCTAGAATTTCCTATAAATAAAATTTCATGGCTTGATTAAATCTGTAGGAATTATAGGGCTGTAAAGGAAATGAGAATTGATCATTTAATTATCATTATTTTAATTTTAATACTCCTTTATGTTTATACTTTTATTGCATTTCCTTTCAGAGGAGCTTAAGAACCGTAGGCTTGAAGATGAAAATATTCAAAACACAGGTGGTGAGTGGGGGCTGAATACAAGACGGAGAAATAGACCAAGGCGGTCATAATAGAGTCTATAATGGCAATTTCAAATAAAACCCCATTTAATAATGAACATGAATTCATGGAATATTTATCCATTAATTTTTGGTGTGACTCATTTTACTAGGTAAGGTGACAATCCCATCATCTTGTAGGAAGGGTTGTTGGGCGATTTCCTGCAAGTGTTTGATGAGGACTTTATCTATGAGACCCTTGGTCCTGAGGCCCCCGCTCCCTTCCCGGCATCCCACAGGCTTTCATCATCTTGTGTGGGTTGGAGAATCTGTCAGAACTTGCTGCAGGGGTAATTCTTGTGTCTCAGTGGCTGGCACCAGCCAGAATTGGCTTCTTACTCACGTTCCGTGTGGCTGTGGATGGGCCGTGGCCTTCGTCCAGGCTGCAGTGGCTGTGGGTCTGTTCCCCAAGTGCTATCATTTTAGAACACAGGCTGAAAGGGGCGGGTCCTGTCCGGGACCTCTCCTGGTAGTGAGTGTGAATCCCGGAGGCTGAGTCAGCTCCACAGTTGGGTTGAAAGCCACGTCATGGTGTGACACAGGTCCTGTCTGCTCATAGGCCATTGGCAGAAGCAAATCACAGGGACAATCCCACAGGACAGAGGAGGGTCAGCGGCAGGACGAGAGAGTGGATATTAGTGAGCAATGATGCAGTTCGCCCCATGTTGACTCAGACCTTCTGGACCCACCTGCAGGTTAGGGAATAAATGAGGTGCTATACATTCATAGCATGTTGTGAATTCCTTCACCTGGCATCCATGGAACCATGCAGTAGACTGTAGTTGTTCAAAAGATGAATGGTCCAAGCTCGATGTTCAAGTGAAACTTACACAGTGTTCTATAGGGTCATATGTGTGTGCAAGTAACTATAATACATCCCCTTATTGATTTGTCCATTTGTTCAATACATACTTACTAGGAATTGACTGTGTGCCAGATGCTGTTCTAGGTGCTGACTTCCCTGCCCGCCTTCTTATTCTTTGCCTGAGCCGCCTCCTTCAGTCCCACAGCTTTGGTTACCCCACGTATGGTGATGACTAGAGTTATTCTCAGGCACAGGGTCTGTCTGAGCTGCCTACTAAGAACTCTCCAGTTGAATACCTATATTTCACTGGTCGATATTCCTCCAGTGCCTCACATCCAAATTGAAGTCTTCGTGTCTCTCAAGCCTACTCTCCCTGTGAGCTCCCCACTTATACACGGACTTATTTACTTATTCATTAATTTATTCAACAAATGCTTACTGAGTACTTCCCATGTGCCAGGTGCTGCTTGAGGTGTTAGAGATACGGCAATGAACAAAACAAGCTTCTTGCTTTTATACCGTGTACACTTAGACGTGGGGAAACAGCAGTAGGCAGGTAATACGTAAGAAACTAAGTACAGATAGTGAGAAGTGAAATAAAATAAAATAACAGACAGGGTGGTCAAGGAAGGTCTGTGGAGGAGGTGGCGTTTCATTAGGGACCTGAAGGACAAGGAGAGACCGGTGATTACTGGAAAAGCCAGCTTCAGGTACAGAGAACAGCCCGTGGGGAGACCTGTAGGAGGGGAAAAGCTTGAGGTGTGCAGGAGCTTATAGGAGCCCAGTCTGGCAAGTGACTCCAAGCTAGATGGGGTTGCAGAGGTGGCCAGGACCTAGACATGATGGGATTGGAAGGCTGTGGTAAATGTCCAGTTGTGGTGAGAAGCGATTCATGAGGTCCCACCATTAAGCTAGGAGCCTGGGCATTATCCTTGATTCCTCCTCCTCCTTCATGCCTCCATCCAGTCATTCTCTATGGCTTTCTCTTTCTGCTTTGCAAGAGCCTCTTTGTTCACCCACCCCCCCGCCACCTCCCCAAGCCCATGCTATCACCATTCAGGTGGCTTCCGGCTGGTCTTTCTGCTCCTAGACTTGTCCACTTCCAGCCTGGTTTCCACCTCACTGCCAGAGTAATCCTTCTAAAAGGCAACTTTGGTCAAGCCAATGTCATGGTCAAAGATACTCAGTGCTTCCGATTGCCTTGTGCTCCACCCCAACCCCACCCTGCATGTGCATTCAGTCCTAGTGTGCCACATACTTGTCCTTCCCTGTGGCATCCCAGTCCACTCACCTCAATGACTAGGTACATGCAGTCCCTCTGCATCCTCTTCCCTCCCTATTCCTACACCCGGACGACTTGAGTTCCCCCTCCAGTCCCAGTAGAATCTTCCCTGACAACCCTGTCGGGGTTACTTCCCTCACACACACTTACTGCCTTTTGGCTTGTTCCTTCCCATTTTCGCATCACTCCGTATTTTACTCATCCGTCTTCCGCATCAGAGGGTGAGCTCTGTCTGTCTTGTTCACTTCTGTATCCCCAGGGCTCAGCACAGTGCCTAACACTAGCAGGTGTTGATTGAGTGAGTTAATATATGTGTATCATTCGAGTGGCCAAAGATGAGAAGAAAGAGTGTCTTTGCCTCTGCGAGTCCGCCAGTGGTTTGTAAATCAAAGGTGCTCCACAGAAGCTAGCCGAGCTAAATCAAGCCGGGGGTGTGAGTTGTTTGTTGAAACAGAAGTGAGGTTAGGCACATAGAAAGAGAAAGGGAGCTCACAGGTAGGAAACAAGGAGCGTCTCTTCCAGACAGGGAATGAAGGTGGTTAGTGCCGCAGAGAGGATATTGAGCCCGGGGTTGGAACAGCAGAGTTCGAATCTTACCACTCACTGTGTGGCCTTGGTCCAGTTGCTCACCCAGCGCCTGCTCAGGAGTCAGGGACCTGTGTTCAGATCTCGCTGTGACATTTTCTAGTTGCTGGGTAGGGCTTTTCAATTTTCATCTTATAACTGAAAATGTATACCCTTTTGCCCCCCCGCTCCTGATTTCTCCCACCCTAGCCCCTGGAAACCACATTTTACTCTCTGTTTCTATGCATTTGGCTTTTTAGAAAGATTCCACATACAAATGGTACCACACAGTGTTTATCTTTTTCTGTTCGGCTTTTTTTACTTAGCATTGCTGTGAGGATTAAACGCGATAATGAAATTGCTTAGAAAAGTGCCTGACACGTACTCCTATTGTTATCATTAGTACTAAAATAGAGATCTGAATATTTTCATCAAGGGTTATAGTGTTGACCAAATAGTATAGTTAGCAGATCAAATTACTGTAGGAATGTGCTCAGTTGGAATGAATACACAGAAGGTTGGGAAGAAGTGAGAAATGGGGCAATATGTATGTGGTGAGGGTGAGGAAAAGAGTTTCCTGAGGTCTTCTGGAAGTATTACGGCATTCAAGGTTCTTCAGAAAGGCCTTGGGCACCCCTCAGCACCTTCTGCGCTGCTTCCTTATCTCTCCAGCAGCCTGCAGAAGCACCGAGTCCATGGCTCCTCCCACCCCAGCCCTGTCTCTTGTGTTTCCTTTGGTCCTTCTGATGCCTTTGGACCCAGGTTTCTGTTTAGAGACAAATGAGAGAAATCAAGGATGTCATGCCCCAGAGGAGATCTCGTGTTAGCTTTTAGGTGGGGTCAGGTAAGCCCAGTGGATTTCCCACCTCCGCCCTGTCACTAGGAAAGATGCCCGTGTTCTTAGTGCTAGAGTAGAATCATCAGCTCGAAGCTTAGAGACCTCAGAAGGAACACGGCTTCGCTGTTCAACTCCCTTCCAGCATTTTCAAGCTCCCAAAGGATGCTCGATTCTGTGTTTCTTGCAGGTGTTCTTAAGGCGGTGTAAAGGCAGGGGGAACGAAAAGTGAAGGGAGCTTTGGTGTAAGTTTTCTGGGAGTGCTCTGAAGCAGGTGATGGGGAGACTGGGGAACTGAGGATGAACGGAAATGCTGAGCTCCCAGGATTGCATTTGGTTATGGGCACATTCTTCAAAACCAAAAAAGATGTTACAGGTTTGAAGAGAGAGAGAGAGAGAGAGAGAGAGAGAGAGAGAGAGAGAGAGAGAGGGAGGGAGAGAGACTAAAAACAATAATGGCCTAGCTTGTATCTTAGAGCTGGTAGTTGCTACGGTAATATTGGAGTGTGCATTGTGAAAGCGTTCAGGGAATTTAGAAAAAGAGGTAGTGAAGTTTCTTATGGGATTCCATTAAGCCCCTTTGTAGCCATCTTATTATTTTGGAAATTGAATAAACTCTTCCAGGACACAGAGCTAATTAATACACTTGGTAATGTGCTACTTCATTAAGTGGATCTCCTTGAGGAGCCCATGAAGCTTCCAAATGTGCATTTTAGGAATAATTCTGTTGTTTTTCAGTAATAATAACCATGTGGCAGGCACCGTGCTCGGGGTCTTACATAATTCTCCATTAATCTGCGCAATAATCCTATGAGGGGCGTTTTCCCCAGCCGTTCCCAAAGGGTCCTCCTTATTTCCTGCATTTCACATCTTGCCACTGTTTCCCTGGCACGTTCCTCTCATTTTCTGTAATATTGTAAAGTAAAGGGGATACAAGAATCTGCTTCCGGGAAGGATACTGTGTCTGCCCGCCCAGGCCTGATTGCCGTGGGGCTAAACCGAAAAGTGAGATGTAACTGAGACAGAACACATTTGCAGATATGTAGTCCTGGTCTCTGAACTTCTAACATCCCTCCTTTGATGCATTGTGTTGATTATAAACTCGGGAAAATGTGGAGGGCCCTGTATTCTAGACTTAAACTTTTTACCCAGAAAATTCATCTTATTATATTCCTCATTTCTTTTGTATTCCCTTTGGCCTCTCTTGCAAGTTTTCTATCATTCCTATTAGATAAATTGATCCCATTTCCAAACTTTAATTAACATTTTGTTATTGATTCAATCTAGAGGTCATGTGCTATTCATGGAATTCATGTGAATATTACTTGTAGTGGTTATTTTAAAATGTAATTTTATTGATTTCAGATCTAATACCATTACTTTCTTCAAGAGAGCAATATGTGTGGGGAAAAATGATGCCTTCACTTTGCTAGTTCAAGATTCATCTGCTAGTTTCAAGGAGTTGCTTTTGGAAATGTCAACATTAAAAAGGGAAACCAAAATAACATTAACAGACCCACGTAGGAAATTATATTATTTGAGGATGTCAAATTGAAAGATGGAACACATTTTTTTTTGCAGACTTCTCCGCTTCCTGAAAATAGCAATGAATAACAGAGAAAATCTTTAATGCCATCTCTGAGCTTTTGCTTGATAAAAGGAACTACTGTACAGCTTCAAAGGTTTAAAAAAAAAAAAAAAAAGCAAACTCTTTGCAGAAACAGTTTTCCTCTCCCGAGCGTCCCGGTGTCCCTGCACATACGGGCCGTCCCAGTGGCCTGCTAATCCATCTTCACCGCCCCGTGTCCCTTCAAGTGAGCACGTAAATTCAGTCAGGGAGGGACTACGACCTCACCGTGAGTAACGGCAGCAGCTCGTGTGTGTGGCTCTATTGCTCGCTGTACAACGTGGCCCTGGACCATCACTCTGTACTTGCGTTTCAGGGTTAGAAGGTCGGAGGCCAGTTCCTGGCGATGGTGGTCAACATCACTGGGCATTCGTTGTAAAGCCAGGGTCTGAATTGTCCGTGGCCATGAACTGTCACTCACCCCAACCCCCGACCCCTCCGAGTGCGCGGACGCCTTAAATTGAACCCCCCTGCACCTCCGTTTCCATGTTTGCCCATCAGGGATATTATTTACTCTTGTATCTCTCACGTAGAGTTGTCATGAGATTAAACGAAATGAAACACTCAAAACCTCTTGAGCAGCGCATGCCACGTAGTAAAATATGTTCCTGATACATGTTAGTGTACAGCAAAAAAAAATTTATTTTTGCTCTGAAGAATAGGCTTGAGTTCATCAATCTGAGGAACCAAATGATTTTTTTTTTCCTTTGGACCTGCTTTTTACCTGTGTGCCTTTTCCTGAAATGTAAGGCGTACTTCTGTACTCTTCCCGTACATCCCCGCGAGCACGGGTGTACTGCATTCCCGTGCAGAGCGATGCAGTTCAAAGTGTCACGCTGGGTCAGCACGTTAACGCCCCCTCCGCGCACTCCCTATCAAAGGGCCGAGGCGGCCACCACGGTGGTCCACAGAACTGCCGGGGCCACCCTCCCAGAAGGGTCTGCCTCCCACCCTCCTATTCAAATCTCTTTCCCCTCGTCAGGTCTCCGTGTCCTCATCATATTGGTTTCTTAGCTGGTCTGTCCCTTTGGCCTTATTGATTCCGCTTGTGACCCACGTATCTTGTCTGTTGGATACTTGATGGGCATCTCCTTAAATGTCTCCCCATGGACTGTCCCCTTGGCTGTCTGCTGTCTGGGAGGTAAATCAAATGGGAAGGGGGAGTGCGCTGTGTTGACCGGGAGCCCCACGACGGCCTCATGCGGTAGGCAGTTGTGGTCCCCTGGTACAGCTGATGCAAGCAGCATGGAGAGAACAGGCAACGTCCCATGGCTACGGGGCTGATGAGTCATGTGCTGCATCTTGAGGACCACACTGATGTTGGTTGGTGACTTGGTAGTCGTGCAGTTTGGAGCAGTGGGAAGATGTGAGCACCCTACAGCATGGAGGTGCTGACGAGCCGAGAGCTGTCCTGGGCGGGCATCCGAAATGTCCGGGGACCTTTCTCAAGAGGGTGACCAGGAAAACCCCGCTCCACAGATGTGGCTGACACAGCTGGCTTCTGCCAAGGCATCATTTCTCCTTCTTTCTTTGTTGTAGGACCTCAGGATTTAGCTACCCACGTTGCCATCTGAGACAGATGGCTTTTCTCAGCCTCGCTTGCCGCTAGGTGTGGCCACGTAACTGTTCCCACTGGGGAGGGAGTCGTGAGTGAGTGAAGCGTTGCATGAAGCTTCTGAGAACGTTGTTTAAAGGGCTTGGACTCAGGAGGGCTCCCTCCTCCGTCTGACTTCCCTCCTCCTGGACGGCAGCTTGGAACTGCTGGTCTTGAGGGTAGACACTGTGTGATGGGGAACTGGGTCCCCAGTGACATCATGAATCTGTCATACCAGATCTGAACTGCCTCCTGGGACCACTTTTATGTAGGAAAGAAACCTCTGTCCTTTTTTTTTTGTCACCATATATATACAGGAAACACAGTTAGGTCTGCATTAACTCTACATTAATCAAAACAGCATCTAGGAGAAAGCTATAAAAAAAAAAAATAGAGAAAAGACAAAGGACAGTGCAAACAGGCATGAAGGGCCAACAGAGGAACTCTGGGCCCTCCAAAATCCAAGGTATAAAGGCGATAGGCCAGCAGGCTTCCTGTATCAGCCATCACTCGGTCCAGGATATGGGAATCACCCCTAGGTTAGCGGCTCATTCATCTGTTGTCTGACCCTTGTCCATCACGAGGCCGTGGAAAGTGAGAGCCGTGGGCCCCGCTTCAGAAAGCACCAGGTCTGCAGGCAAAACAACCTGCTGTCTGGGTGAAGGGCCCTGTGGCCTCTGTGCGCTCATCGCTACCAACCACCACTGCGGTGGACACTGGGAAAGCCCAGCTCTGCACCGGAGCTGCCGGGCATCCAGTGTGGGCCACCTGGAGCCCTCTCAGGCCTGGCTGCGCTTTACTCCCAAACACTGCAGGGCTGAAATTCCTCGTGCTGCGCATGCTCGTTTTCCTTTGATCGTGGCTGCAAACCCAAACCTTTCCGATCGGTCCTCACACCCAAACTGTTGTCTTCATGAACCCACCCTCCACTCTTCTCTCTCCCTGTTCTGTCTATATCTCTAAATATTTCCCCATCTCCTTGACTCAGATGGAAACCTGGCTTATTCCCAAGGATGCGGCTTCTGCTGTAGCCCCCTCAGTGGTTAGCTGCCATACCTCTCACAGCCCTTGCTTCTCAGGGTTGGGAGGTGCCTCGCTTGCTCTGAAATGCAACGTTCTGAGTGGTGCTTCTGCACCATCCTGGGTGTCATGTTGCTGGCCCTCTTCCTCTTAATACCATCTCCACGTGGACCTGTAGGATGTGTGGAGGGCTGGCTTACATGACAGGACAGGTGATCTAAATGTATTTTATAAGTGGATGATTAAAAACTTTCTTTGCCTGTTAGGGATAAAGTACATGTAGACACCAACAATACGTAAATTATTTGTTTTATTGAGTTAAAATAGGACTTTGACAACATGAGATTGTCTTCTCTGTGTACATGGCTGAAGTATTTTTGAACAATTAAAGTGAAGGTGAGGTTTTTTATGTAGGTCGTACATTGCTTTACTTAAAAAGGAACAACCACACAGGATTGCTTGATAGTTACATATTTTCTTTGGGATCTCAATGACTATCTTTAAAATTAAATATGCGCTCACTGGGTGGGCATTAGTATGCTGTTGTGTCGCCAAGTACCTAGTCAACATTAATTTATTTTAATAACTCAGTATTAGCTACAAAGAAATGAGAGCCATTAAACATATATTGATTTTTTTTGCTTCTAATTTTCTGTATCACTTCTGTGTATATCATTTCATTTTTAATTTAAAATTTTGTAAAGCTAGACTATACATTGTTCTAAGACCAGGCTGAGGCTCTTGCAAATTACACCATGCTTTATGTTAAGAGTAGACCTGAGATGTAGGGGGTAGGCCTGCCAGGAAACGGCCCATTGGTGATCTCGGCCATGTTTGGTAAGACAAGTCTAGGGATGCCTTTCAGCTGGTGTCAGAGTCCAAGGTCGTGCAGATGCTGGTTTCGTGTGATTATCCGAATAGCTTGCTAGCAGGCCGAGAATAAGATTAAAATGACATTGTCTCAGAATACGGACTTCTATGCCCTTCTAGGAGTGGAAAAACAACACAGACCATGGATTACCTCCCTGTGTTTCAAGTCTCCAACTAGAACATCTTCAGGAACTATAGAGCATGCTCAGTTCTACACTCGCACTTAAGACATTCACTTCCCTTAAGATAACGAATTAGTACTGGACTATGCAGAGGTACTTCAGCTGTATTCCTCACTGTCTCAAAAATGCCTTTCGTATTTTGGGGTGGAGCCACCATGTGGACGTAACCATCGGAACTCTGTGCGGAGTCAACTCTGCGATGGCTGCCCATTCCTTCATGAAATCCAGCAGCCGTACCCTGCTCCTCAAGGCTCACACGGTTGGACTCCAGTTACCTTTGGGACCGCCTTGCCTACTAAGCCTCCCACTACCTGCTCGATCTCAGCCCCTCAGGCCTCTTTCAACGGGCCTGGCGTGCTCCTGCCTTAGGAGTTTGCGCTGGCAGCTCCCTCCACCTGGGTGTTTACGTGACTAATTCTCTCAAGTCCTCTCTAAGTTGATGCTCAGATGCAGGCTCCCAGTGAGGCCCACCTGGACTGTCCTACCTAAATTTACAGCTTGCTGTCTTCCCATCCTTTTCCCAAACTGTAGCATGCCCAATCCTCCTTATCCTATGTATTCTGCTATTTCATTTTTCCCTATTACTTACTGTTTTATAACTGAATTACTTTTTATTTATTATGTCTCTTGCTTTTGTATGTCTTCTCCAAGCTGCATGAGGGTGAAGGTCTTTATTTTGCTCACTGATGCATCTCAAGTCCCTAGAACAGTGCCTGGCCATGTTCACTGAATGGATGATGGCAGAGTATATCGTATGTCCCGTCTTTGGAATTCTTCACAAGTTACCTTTTGTTCAAAACATGACCCAACTTTGCCTCGGATGATGACTTTCATTCATCTGTAGCCCGATCGCATCATTCCCTTCTGGTGTATGTTCTGGTGTTACACATGAGCCTGTCAGGACAAAGCCCAGGCCAAAAAACTTATGGCTGTGAATTCATGGCAGATGGCCATAGCATTCTGCCTGGTTATCTCGGAGATTAGAGACTTGGTTGATAAATGACAGCCTGCCAAGCCTCTATTAGCACATCCCAGCTGTGCAGGGGACTGGATGCGCATTCCTCAGACGGCTGTATACGGATGCACCTGTTTCATTGTGAGCTCTGGCATGCCTCGGAATTTCTGAGGATAGTAGCTGAATAGATGAAGCTACTTGGGATCTGGTGTAAGGGCACAATTCCCTGTCTACAATGAAGCTTGGCCCGCTACATGGCATCATCAGAAATCCAGAGGAGAGCAGGTTTGCCTTCCAATTAGTTTCCATTTCAAATTTCTAAATCCCTTGGATGAATGAAGCCATCCTAGATGAGGCTGGTTGGAGTCATGACATCTTCCACCCTGGGTTTCTGGGACGAATATTGCTCTTTACTTGTGAAATCCATAAGAAATTTAACAGAACAGAAAAAGTTGGAAATTGATACAGAAAGTGAAAAATCCATCATTTTTATGGAGGTTGTGTTTTGGTGCCATTGCACGAATGATGCTACATTAACTTTTAATTCCTGTTACAAAGGATCCCTTCCAGTGCTCAAGGTACATGGCTCTGTGAACCATATAATATGTTGGCATTAGCACTATTCTTAGAGTGTAAGCTTCAGATATGAATGGGAAGACAGTAAATAATGAGCCGAGGACTCTCTGATTCACTTGCTTTTATGGCATTTAGCAAGCACCATGTGGAAACTAAATGGATGCTTTTTCATGAAATTGATGAGGGTGGGTATGTAATATGTATTAGGTACTAAGAATAGCAGTTTCATTTCAGGTTTCAATATAAAATAGATTTTCATCTATATGTTCATTGAAGTTTTTCAGTGTTGTAAATGCACAAAAATTATTTATACATATGTGTGTGTATACACGTACACACACACCAAATACTGGATGCTGCTATACCTAAGGAATTGTGACCTTCAAGTTGAGAATTGTATACTGTGAAATAAAATGAAACATCTAGTAAAAATTAAACTTATGATGATTTTGAATAGCCAAACATCTCAATTTAGATCTGTTTTAAAACAAACACTCTGAGGCAAACACTTGTGCATTGCTGAGCACCCTGATACATTGCAGTGACAGTAAAAGACTGTTTCCTCCCTAAATTCTCCTTTTAATGTGTGTTTTTTTTAATGGATTGATCTGGCACTAATGAAGCATATTATAATGAATCATACCAGAGAACTGTTGTTTATGTTTTTTCTTTTTTGTCTTTAATGCCATGAGGCCCCATGAAACGATCAGAGGAGGTGAAGGGGATGTGTGTTTTCCTCACTCAGGTCTCCTCACATTCGTTTGAACCTCTTGATCAGAGGTTTTGATACTTTCTCCCTCCTGTTCCCTCCGCAGTTCACTTCCTCTGGATGCAGCTTCACGGATGTCATCAAATGCCTCAGTCCTTGCTCCCTACTCCCCCAGCTGTCCGCCGCCAACACCACTGCCATCTCATCTCTCAGCGATGTTGCATGGCATCCCCTCCATCCCACGGTGCTATGGCAATCTGTTCACCAGCATCCCTGCTACAACCCTACAATGCTGAAGGGAGTGGCCACTTCCATCCAACTGCAACTGCTCCTTTCAGGGTTCCCCTAAGACAACTCTGACCTGTGTCGCTTTCTTTCCATCATCGCCCCCATCCCAAGAGCTCTCAGGGAATTTTCATCTCTCAGAATTTTAGGGACCACTCTCAAAGGTGAGAGAGTCCCATCCTGACTTGATTTGCTGGGGATTTAGAATTGACTTGCCTGTTGTGGAAACTACTTGGGTCTCCAGGACAGAGAGCCTGCAACAGTTTCTGGTCAATCTCTGTTCTGTTCTTTTTTTAATGTGTCTCTGACTTTCCAGAGATCTTTCGCAGCAAGTGATAAGCTTTTCCAGATGAATTTAGGAAGCAAACTCACAGTAGATCATGGAGAAGATTCAAGAGGCCGGTCAGTGATAAGGCCCTCCTCGTGTTCATCCATTGCATTCACACCATTCATTCATTTATCCTTCATTCATGTCACTGTCTCTTACTCATGGTGGCTGCCACATTTCTTTTTATACAGGCATTTTGGGCTTGAGCCTCTCTTTTAATATAAACCCCATTCTGTTAACCTATCTTAGACTCGATTTAGTCTGTTTTAAAATGAACTTATTTCTACCATCTGCCTACTATATTTCCACATTAGAGCATCTCACCCCCTTTTAACTGGGACTGCTTTCCTGTGAGCGAACTGGTTGACACGGAGGGGTGCCGGAAACCATACACTGTACACTGGGTACGGGATGCTAGAAGCCATATACTGTATGACAGGTATCTTGGATGAAGCTTAGAGAGAAACACGGGCAACGTATTTAGTCTTTCATCCTTTCCTGCATTCAAGCAGGGCTCATAATTGAAGGACCTGAAAATATATGTATAAAATACGAAATACATTTCTTTTATTGGTACTCTGTAAAGACATGAAATAAGCCGGAGCCTCTGTGCATCCCTGCAATCTCACACTTCAAAGATTACTATCTGTGTAGTGTTCATATTCATACCCACGTTTTAAAACATTACCTATGGTTTTAAAGAAAAAAATAAGATATCCGTATCCATCCAAAGGAGACCAGTTGAATACCAGTTGAAGAAATTTGGGTATGTTCTTACTATAATCTGTTAAGTGATTCTTTTAAAAGCGTGGTATTAAGGCTTAGAAGCAAGTTTCAGATTAATATGTGTTATAAGATTTCATTCTGGTTAAAAATGTGCCTAGATTGGCAAATCATTAAAAATGAAGAATGGATGACACACGCACCAAACCACTGCTGTGGTTTCATCTGTGGCTTTATTTTTTGAATATTTCAGAAATATATATTACTTTAATAATTCTAAAGTGATAAAATATTAAAACACTCCCTCCACATATTCTTTATCATTTCCTTCCAACACTCAGTCATGCTAAATATATTGGTCTTCCACTTGCATTTTTCATTTACTACATCACAGGCATTTTCCCATGTAAAAAGTCATTCTTTTCAGAGGTTCTGTTATATGTACGTGTCACACTTTATTGAATCATTTTGCTCTTGGTGGACTTCTGGGCTATGTCCAGGTTTTTGCTATTGCTGGCAAGGCCACGCTGAACACCGTTGTCTCTAGGTATGCATGTATAAAGCATTTACATCTGTAAGATGAATGATTAGAAATGGGGTTGCCAGAAATGTACATTTAACATTTTAATACCCTGCCTCATTTCCTAAAGTATTCAACGGATTCTTCAGAGACTGAGTAGTCTCAAGTATCTTAGAATAAAATATTTTCTCTCCTTTTGATGAGTAGGCTGATTATTGTTGCGGCCTGTGGATTAGTATTTTCTTTTATTTAATGTGGTCGAATTTGGGAGGAACCAGAGTAGACGGATGGTGTGCAATTTCCATCGGATGTTTTGCACACAAGGATAGTGTTACATGGAGTCCGTTCTTCTCTTTGCTCTTATGTAAATAGCGTACTTTGATACCGTCAGCTGAACTGAGAATTATTATTGTTCTTTGTTTACTTCTTTAGCCTGGGAATAATTGTTCATGCCACAGATAATAAGGCAGGCAAGCGTTTTCTTGGAACTGTGGACTATTTAGGAAAATTACCAGGAACCCTCTTTGGGCAGGGAAACTACTGTTTTTTAAATTGTTGCTTCACCCAGCCCCTTAGTAGCCTCACGAGTTTATGCACTCTCCGGAACTACATAGCACGTCGTTTCTGATAGGTTAATCTGCCACGGACTGTAATACAGCTGACCCCTGAACGGCACGGGCTTGGACTCTGTGAGTCCGCTTATACGTGGATTTTTTTCAGTAAGTATGTACAGTGCTCTAAATGTATTTACTCTTCCATATGGTTTTCTTAAAGCACTCTTTTTTTCTAGCTTACTATTGCAAGACGACAGCAAATAATACAGGTAACATATAACACATGTGTTAATCGACTGCTTACATTATCGGTACGGCTTCCTGTCAAGAGCAGGCTATCAGTAGTTAAGTTTTGGGGGAGTCCAAAGTTTTATGTGGATTTTCGACTCCCCAGGTGGTCCATGCCCCTAAGCCCTCCATTGCTCAAGGGTCGACTGCACTACTATAGGCTTTTCGTCTGTGGAGAGATAAGTTTGGGGCATGGATTTGATTATCGCAACAGAGATGTAATGTTGAAGTCAACAGAGTAATGTAGATAGAAAGACATTATCTATATGCAATCCCTTGATTTTACAAGTGGGGGGGTTGGGAAATGGAGACGTTAAGCAGCTTACAGAAATCACGGATGAGCGATGGCCCGGCTCATCCTGGCACCGGGACTCTGGCTCGTGGGCCAGGGTTCTTGCCTCCCTTCCTTGCTGGATTGTGTAGGCAAGGCCTGGGGCCCTTGAGTGAATGCTGTGTGAGGCCGCCATTGTGTCATGTGTGGTTGGGGCTTTGCAACTATTTGCTGGTTGGTTGCCTGGGAGAAAAAAATTATTTGGTTATTGTTTCTCCCTAGACTATTCCCCAAGCCTGTCATCCGTTATGCATAAGCAGCCATGAGAATGAATAGATGCAGTTAGGAATAGCGGGTCTGATGTAGCAAAAGTAGTTGATAGCTTTTTGGGAGAATTTGCTGCAAATAAGTAACATTTGTCTATAGTGCTATTGTGTGGCCTCAGCTGCCTCCCTGACCCTCTCCACGCCACCCACCCACCCACTCATATCCCAAGTTCTCCCAAGTTCTTATATCCCAAGTGCTCCCGTCCTGAGCCAGCTTTGGGACACTGTCCTTGCCATTTACTGCTCCTGGGTGCACTCTGCCCCCAGGGGCTGCTGTCCTCAGTATTCAGGTCTTGGCTCTAACTGAGAGAGGCATTTGTAACCGCCCTATATACAGTGACAGTGGCGTCACCTCCTGCCAGACTTGATCCCATTGTTCCTCTTAATTTCCTTTGCTGAATTATCACTGAACACGTCAGGTCTATTATTTGTGAATTGTCTGTCTCCCCTTAGTAGATTGTACCCTGGTAAGAACAGCTCTTGTTTGTTCTGTTCAGTGCTGTGGAATACACTAGGTGCTCAGTAAATTTTGTTGAGTGAATGAATGAATGAATGAATGAATGAATAAAAAAGGCCTCAGGGAATTCTGCTTTGGCTGGGATACATCCTTTACCCAACTTGTGATTCCTAGGGAGAGAAATTTCCATATAGGCTTCCTGGGGAGTGCACCTCACTGCTGGCCGCAGCGGAGTCAACTTGGCCGTCTCTAGCCGGTCCGGAAGTATGAGCTTGGGTTCCTGGGTCATTCCGCAGGCCCCTGCTGACACCCCCACAGCCTTAGTAAACGTCAGGGAGCACAACTATTGTCTCCCTGTATTTTTTCTATGACACCATCTCAATGGCCCGTTTATGCCATCATCATCATTGTTGTTGTTTTTATCTTTATAATTTTTGTGGTTATTGTTTGGCCAGTAAGATAAACTTCTGACCCCAGGGCATCTGGAAACCTGACCCCTATCAGTCCTCAGCCAGTCCTGCCTCATGTTCACAGTCCCTCTGGAATTGGGGTCGCCAGTGTGCCCCCCCTGCCCCCCCACCACCCTAGCCATGATTTCATCGTGGCTGTGATTCTGAGCTTGCTCTTTCATGTTTACATAAATACATGTACAACAGGATTGTGGAATCCCAGTTTCTGGCTTTGCAGGACTGGATTAGCTGCTTGAATTTTCAGAGAACAGAGTTATGAATTATCTAGATATTTTTATACTGTGAGAATATCCAGTCCCTTTCAATGTATTGTTTTCTATTATTTTATTAGAAAGTGTCTCACTCTAAAACTCTAGTTTCTTCTTCTCTAGGAGAGAAAGAAAGGTAATAAACAGAGTGCTATTTTCTTGTGGAAGTATGGTACCATAGTCGGCTCTCTTTATATTGTGGTTCTGGGATACTTAAAATTTTACATTCAGGTTGCGTGGCGCTCACCTAAATGTCTACACGTTGAGAAGATATACTGCTGCTTTTCCGTCACTTACCCTCTTTTTGTCAAGAAAACACGAAACCTTTTATAGATATTAACTCTCAACAACCCCAGAGGACAAGATAAAAGGCAAGTAGGAGGGAAGCTACAGAGTGGATAGTTTTCTTGACATGTACGAAGAGCGAGAAAGTTCTGCTAGTTTCTCAAATCCGACTATTTCCTGATTAGGATGATTCTACGAAGTTGGAAACACCCCATTGACTTAAACAGGTACATCAAAAGGAGCTTTTATCTGACCGGTCAATTGCTGCCAGGCATGTTCGCAGGAAAATATATCTCGAGTGAAAATGAAAAGAAAGCTTTTTGTTGACTTTCTGAAATGCTGGAAAAGAGGAATATAATTGAAATACTGGCATCAGGTCTAATGCAGCGCATAGAAGAAAACATAAAGTCAGTCTGTGTGCTAGACCTATAGTAGGCATCCAGTACATATTTCACTGTTTTGAAAATTCCTATGAAAGCTTGTTTCTGTTGTATATTATTTGTGTATTATTTTGTTTTTTACTGAATGTATTGGGGTGACATTGGTTAATAAAATTATATAGGTTTCAGGTGCACAGGTCTACAATACAATACATCACCTGTACAGTGTATTGTGTTCACCGTCCCGAGTCCTGTCTCCTTCCGTCACTGTTTATCCCCGCCCCCTTTTCTACCACTCCCCCTTTCCCCTCGGTAATCACCATGCTGGTGTCTGTATCTGTGAGTTTTTTCTTAATCCCTTCACCTTTCTTACCCAGCCCTGCAACGCCTACACCCCTGACAGCTGTCAGTCTGTTCTCTGAATCTGTGAGTCTGTTTTTATTTTATTTATTTATTTTTTTGCTCACTAGGTTCCACACATGAGTGAAACCATAGGGTACTTGTCTTTCTCTGACTTAGTATAATGCTCCCCAGGTCCATTCATGCTGTTTGTCTATGTTTTAAAAGTTGAAGTCATGTTTAACTTATTTTCTCCAAAAGATATGTAATATCAGGCTATGATGAATCTCAGTGTGTGTCTGTCTCTTTCAATAGCAATGCTCTCCTACAAAATCGAAAAAAATTAGACAGACAGATTCTCTGTATCTGTTTGTAGATCTAGTTCATTTATTTTCGAGTTATAGAAATGGAGTTGATTTTATATTTTCAGAGAAAAACAAAATACATTTAGGTTTGAAAATGGGTCTAGAGTTTCAGTTATTTTATTTTCTTGATTGACTGATACCCTTTTGGGGTGCAAAAAGGGCAGATTGTTAAAAAGCAGGAGAATGGGGCAGGGGGAAGGTGCCCCGAATCATAGCTGTAACACGGGTTTGCTACTCAGTGGTGGAGAATTCTGTTACCAGACCTGCCAACTCACATGTTCCAGTAATAACAGTATTCTATTTTCCATTGCTCTATATAATAACTGACTAGGTTAACTATTGAAAATATATTTTCTGTCTCCAGAATCCAAAGAGAGAAGAAAATTTCACCAGCTAAATTTATTAACTTGCACCGCTAAAGCAGATGGTGTGATAGGAAAATATTGATTTTCCTATACTGATCGAGCAGCTGATAACTTATTTTTGGTTTGACTTAATGTATAAACTGTGAGTTAGGTCAAGGGATTTCTCATGCTATTTTGTACTGCCTTATTCTGGGCTTTACAAATCCACATATTGACTTTTCAAAGGAAAAAATCTAATTTAGCCCATTGGGGTTTTTATAAGGCAGCCACAAATTTTCCTTAAAATTTAGCTCCCTTGCACACATCCTTCTCATCTGTTCCCCGTCTGAGAGTTGTAAAAATGGCGGGATTCGGCGTTGGGATGCACTGCTGTGGGTGCACACACGTTACTCTTTTTGTCATCCCCGTGCTTCTTTGCTCTTTCCTTTGAATTTTCTGTGGACAGATTCTTGACTGTTTGTTCTGCTCAAACCCAAAGATTCTGCATGATCTTGCTTTGGGGGAGGGGGTCCCCTTTTCCTACCTGTGACAGCCAGGTGAGGTGATGACCGTGGGAAGTGGGTGAATGTTGTCTACTGTGGCCTGGAAGCGGCTCCTGCCTCACTGCGGGCGTTCTGAGGTCAGCGAATCGTGAGGCGCAGCGTGCATCTGTCTCCCTCAAAGAGCCGTTTCTCTCTGCAGAAGAAGAGAAACTTAGGAAAATTCCTGGAATCACTTCTGTAGGTAGATGGAGTACATATGCGCTTAAGCTATGTGCATTTAGTCATTTTCAGAGCTAAGCAAAATGCATTCACTTTTGCAAATGGATTCCAAGCGTTCAGTTCGGATATCCTGGCACTGGGAGAATGTTACGGAATAGATGCGCCACAGACCTCCATGTCCTTATTTCACTCCTTGCACCTGCCTTGGGGAGTGGAGTGCTTCTACCTTCTGTTTTTATTGTGGAATGTGTCATGCCTGTGAGTTTAAGGAATGAAACCTGACACATACCACTGCGGGTCCCTGTGGGCCCTCCCAGGTCCGATGACTGTCCCTCTGGATGCCATTACTGTTGTGCCTGTGATCATTTCCCGCATATTTTTATGCTTTTTACTATGTCTGCGTGGGTGTGTATCTGAACAAAAATGAGACGATGGTTTGTCTGTTTACAAAACTTGATGAAAAAGCCATCACGACACCCGCTACGCTCTCACACTTGCCCTGTAGCTTCACATTGTGTTTTAGAGATGGACCTTGGTAATGCATAAAGGTAGAGTTTGTTGTTACTGCACTGTATTTTTGAATTGTATTAATTCACCGGGTTTTATTTATCCGTCATCTTGTTGATGGGCCTTTTAATTTTCCCAATATAGGCAGTCGATATGGTATGCATTCCCATGTACACATGACCAAGATTTTCCCTGGGGCATCTACCTGGGAGTGGAATTGCTGGGTCATAGGGTACATGTACCTTTAACTTACGCTTGCATCAGCAGTGTGTAAGAGTTCTAGTTGTTCCGTATTCTCATCAGCTGTAGTATCGTCTGACTTTTTCCTTTCAATTTTTGTTGTCAATGCAGTGCACATAAAAGTAGCATCTCATTGTCTTTTTTAATTTGCTCTTCCCTAATAATAAGGTTAATCATCTTCTCATATGTCCATTGGTCATTAAGTTTTTTCTTCAATGAATTTGTTTTAAATAGCCTTTGCCTTGTTGGGTGGTTGTCTTCTCTGGGATGCTGTAACAGACGTACCATAGACTCGAGTGGCTTAGGAACAATGGCAATTTATTTCTCCCAGTTCTGGAGGTCGGAAGTCTGAGTGAGGTCAGGGTGCCAGCAGAGTTGAGTTCTAACGAGGGTCCCCTTCCAGGTTGCAGGTGCCAGCTCGTTGTGCCCTTACATCGTGGAGGGACAATGAGAGGACTTTCTGGGCTCCCTTTTAAAGGACACCGATTCCACTCACGAGGGTCTCACTCTCTTGTCCTAAAGGTCCCACCCCCGGTTATTATCATGCTGAGAGGAAGGTGTCAACATGCGAATTGGGGCGGGGGCAGACATTCAGTGTATAATAATGGTGATCTTTCTCATTGATTTGTAAACGTTCTCTATATATTTGGGTTTTCATTCTTTGTTACATGTATGGTAAAGGTCATTTCCCTCATCTGTTGCTTCTCTATTCCCTTTAAAATAAAAAAAAAAAACAACAGTGCCTTTGGTTGAACTGTAATTTTCACATTTGGTGAATCTATTTTATCAATTTTTTTTTTTTAGTTTCTTGTTGAAGATATTATTCCCTCACTCCAGGTCATTAAGAATCTCTCCTGGAGTTTTACACTCTGCTCCTTCATTTCCGTCGTTTGTCTTCTGGGGATGATGTTCTTCATTTGTGATCTTATAAACCATGTATTATCAGTTTGTAAGTCTCCACCAGTCAGGTCAGCATCCAGATTCTACCCACGGACCACTTCTATAAGAAGTCTGTGCACACTCAGCATGCTTGTGAGCTAGTAACCTTTGCTCAGTTTCATTTGGGGATGGGGTTGGCGGGCCCCTGGTAAGGAGGAGTTACATGGAGGTACAGTTGCTCACGTACTCCACCCCACCCCAGGAAGCACAATCCCTCCTCATCTGTGACTTCTTCTTTCTTACGGAGTCGTTCTGCCAAAGTGGCCTGTTTCCCACAGACCTTCAGAGTTCTGGTGAGTAAAATTTACAGTCTCCTTACAATGAAAAAAAAACCCTTTTTATTGCTTATAAAGTCTGTGTTAACTGGATTAGCCTCCAAGGTTGGGCCGCCTCGCCCCTCAAACCACTGTTTCATAGTTTATTAAACACGATGGATGCACATTATTGAGGGCCCAGGCTGGCAGCCGTGTAACTGAGCCCAGAGCTATAGGCAGGCAGTCTTGTGACTTGAATCTCTCTCCAGGTAACACAGTTAGGAGACGTATGAATGGAACAGATACCTACCTCTAACTCTAAAATATTAAAAAGGAAATCTAACACAGAGGTTTATCATTTGAAAGTAAATGAAGATGACTATTATAACTTAAGAAGCAAAAGTCAGAATGGGAGGTTCAGACCATTGCAACACAACTGAATTGCGAGGAGAAGAGAGACATGCCGCTTAGAATGGGAGCTGAGCGCGGGCGGCTATCTGGCTGCAGCCTGCACGTAGTTTGTTGGATGAGTGGTTTCTGATCCCCGCCCCTTTCCTCTCCCTGTTCCACCTCGAGCCCCGTTTTCCTGGCCTGGGCAGGAGCGGGCGTTCTGACATGAAACCAGGTTTCAGGATGGGCTCAGGATGGTGGGAAAGGCAGCTTGCTTTCAGGCCCTTTCCCTCTCTTTCTACGTGTCTGTGTTACAGCAGCATCTTGCAAACATCACGGACCCGTTTTGTCCAATTCGCAATGCTGCATGCAAGCCATCTTCTGCGAGGAAGCAGGCCTCTGTTTGTGTCATGTGCCCTGTGCCCGTGCACGGCTTTTGGCTCGCCCAGCGATCAGTAACTCTGGGTTGTTAATGGCGAGGGAGACACAGGTTGGATAGCTTGGAGAGAAAAATCATTGGTCATTCCATGAAACTGAATCCCAGATGTGAGCTGCCGATGGCAATGAGTTTATCCAACGGGTCACCAATCACATGAAAAAATGCCTTTTCCAAGTGTTACCAGCTTCATTTACCTCTTGGTGATACAACATTGCCTGTACTCTTTTATAATAACTTGAGAAATGAATATGGAAAAAGACTTAAAGGGAAGCTACAGAATGAGAGCTTGAATGTTTTTTATCTAAGGTGTGTTATATTAATTTGTAGTTAAAATTTATATTTTGCTGTCCTAAGTGGCTTTTCTTCTGTGCTTTTTTCTTTGTTCTTTTTAAAAGTCTAAGCACTATCCCCTCATTGCAGAAGAAGAAAATAGTGCAAGGGAGAATTAACGGAGAGTGCCGTGATTAGGCCGTGCCCTATATGGAGTGGGATTAGATCGCCGCGTTTCTAGCTTTGTGTTTTGGGGTGAATTATTTTGCCCTCTCTCTGCTGAGGTTTCCATCTTTTTAATGGGATTAATAATAGCTACTCACAGGGTTGTTGTGAGTATTAACCTAGGTGGTCATTGCCCTTAACCATTGGTAGCTGTTGTTATTATCAGCCTTTTCATGGGAAGGAGTGGAGCATAGTAGTTAAGTGCACGCGTCTGGAGCGAACTGCCTGGCCCGGATCTCATTGCTGCCACTTGCTGGCTGTCACCTTTGACAAGCGTTTTAACGTCTCAGTTTCCTCATTTACCAAACGGGGGAATAATAGTTTTTAATCCTACCTGTGTCCTGAGAATTGTGTGAGTTAACATACATAAACAATATAAAATAAACCTTACTACTATTACATATATACTATTTTATGATTGTGCAATTATTGGTTAATTAATATTGATATTCTAGCATAATTTTGTTTGTATTGCATATACATCTTTGGCTTTACTTTTTCTCATAACCTGCACTATAGTCAGGTTACTTTGAAAGACTCCATAATATTCCACTGAAGGGGGCACGCCATAATTCACTGAGCCTCAATGTTGGTCATTAAGGTTTCTTCCCTTTTCCTTTTTCTCACTGATAAGCAATAATCAGAGAAATATTATTGTGCTTTCCATTTGTTGAAAATTCTCATTCTTTCCCATGAGCAGAGTTTTATATTCGTTTTTACAGTACTTCCTGTGTACAAAGAAGGATAGAAACTGTTCACACAAGCGGACGTGTTACCGTATTTACCTTTCCTTTGTAAAAAAGTGCTCTGTCACCCTGGGGCGGGAAGGGGTGAGGGAGGTGATGATCGAGGACACGGTCTGTCAAATGACTCCTGCCAGGAAGACTTGAAGCCGCCTCCGGCATCCCAGTCCCTTCCTTCCCCCCACAGAGGTGACCTCTGATACCTGCATTGTCCCAGCCCAAGTGTGAGCGGTCTGCCAATTCCTATTTTCTCCTCACACATGAAGAGAGGTTGCAATGTCCGAAAGGAATTTTACTAAGAATAAAAGGTAAATCATGGGGAAGGAAAGGAAACACAGGAAGCACGAACAGTCCAACTTCCGGTCACCGCTTGCCTTGTCTCTCCTGCCCTCCCCACTCCCACCCTGGGCCCTCACTGGACCCCCCGGGCCCCTGGGCCTACAGAGTCCCCTGTATCTCCACCCCGTCTTCTCTCTCATTCTCCCCCCTCTCCAGAATGTGCTTCTGGAACCATCCTCACCTTTGTCTCTGGTGCCTCCCCCCACCCCTGCCCAGCCTCGGGGCACCTCTGCAGTCTCAGGCAGCGAGGCTGAGGCCAGCAGCTTTCCGGGGGGCCCGGCCGGAGGAGCCGGTTTGGACAGCTGCCCTAAGAAGCGAGGGACCCAAATGGAGGGGTGAAGGGACAGAAGACAATGAGCAGTCATGTTTGAGTGTCATGTCGTACTAGCCGTTTGCCATGCACAACCTGACTTCATTCTTCCCTCAACTGCAAAGGTAGGGTTTCTTTTCGTCTTTTGATGGATGAGAAAACGGAAATACTGCACTGAAGACCACGATTGCCTTTTGGTGGTTCAGCCAGGCCCACTTTTACCCATCTGCCCTCCCCCATTGGGACGGAAGCTCCCGGAGACAACAAAAATGGTTTGCGTTTATTCAGGTCTTACTCGGTGCTTAGTACCAAGGGTGTCATTTGTATTATGTCGCTGGACCTGCACAATAAGCTAAGGAAGTAGATGGTATTCCCTATCAAATTTTTATTTTATAAAGGGATAAGCTGGACATAGGGAAGTTAGCCACATTCTCACAGAATCTTATAGCTAATTAAGAGTAGGGCAAGAATTTGAACCACGTAGTTTAGAGTCTACTGTTAACAAATATAGTATACTGAAGAAAAGCGATATGTATGCGTGCTTGTGTGTGACTATGTGTATATGTGTGTGTGTGTGTATATTTATTGCATATATACATCTTATTTACTGCTGTATTTCCAGAGCATAGAATGCCTGGTACATAGTAGTTTAATAAATACTTGCTGAAAGGATGAATAAATCGATAATGGTTAAGATCCCAATATGGGAGATATAAAGACAACGCTGCTCTCACATTAAAATAATTCAAGGTGACTTTATTTATGACTCATTTAGTTATGGCTCATTATAAAGGTACAGGCGAGAAAGTGCAGGATAATTTAAGGACTCAGGATGGGCAGCAGCCACGCTCCCCCTGCCTCTGTCTGCACAGGGATAAGGGGCCAGGACAGGCGACGGGGGGGAGGCTACCAAAGCCAGAACTGAGAGGCCAGTGTAGAGCAGGCCACCTTGAGGGGACTGTTGACTGTCGGGGGAAGGACACAGCAGCTACAGGGGACCGTGCAGGGAGGAAGCTGGGAGAATGAGTACCCAGACCCCACTCTCCTCCCTCCCTCTAGTGTCCAGTGAGGACCCCACCTGCCAGACCAACGTGGAAGGCAGGGGGAGGGGCCCTTGCAGGTGCGCCTGCGGGGCAGAGAGCAGAGAGCAGAGAGGTGGGGAGATGGGGAGGGGCCAAGGCTTGCAATGTGGCAGAAGATGACTGTGCTGTCCAAAGCTTTTCTCTCTCTACTAATCGGGCTAGTGCTGAGACCCCACGTTTCCTCTGGGCACAGGCCAGGTGCCAAATATCAGTCACCCAAGTCACCTGTTGTCCTGTGGGGAGAAGACGAGCACCAAGGATATGTTTAAGAGATGGCGAGGAAGAAATTCGGCCTGCCATTGAATTCGGAAGGGCGTCAGAGGGCTGTGGTTTACGGAGCTCCTGAGGCATTCTGTCCGTGCAACCTGGTCTTCTTTGCGGCTGCCCAGCGGTCCGCAGATGGGCTTCCCTGGTGCTGACCCAACCTGCACGAGCACAGTTCTCCCTTCGTCCCGGCTTTGCCTGCTCCTGGCGGAGGTGGGCTTCACCACCACTCGTGTTCTCCCTGTAGTCCCCAGCGCTCGGTACTTCTCAGTGGATGTTTCTAGTCGAGAACCTAGAGCTGTTGGTTGTGGCTAAGTCTGGGGTGCTGTTTTCTTTTCCCCACGAAAGCACCGATGGCTCTTTCTGCTGTCCCCTTTCACGGCTGCATCTTTTCACATGAATGTGCCCTGGGGACCAGCCGGGACCTCTGAAGGTTCCTGAACACCTTCCCTTTGAATGGTTGGCCTCAATGAGGAACTTTCCATGCCCGTATGTGTTTCTAGAATGACACAAACTCCAACAGCTTGCTTGGCTTCACCAATGGTCTCGTTTTCTTTCGCTTTCTGCCTAAAGCTTCACCTTAGATAATTACCCCGTTACATTCTTGGCATTTCCCCCCCTTCTTGTCCATTTTTTTCTCTCCCAATATAGTTTTATCCACTCTGTAAAGGTGTTGTAACCATGGAACACCTTGTAAATCACATGAACACATTGTCGTAGCTGAGATAGGTTGTGTTTTCCAAGAACAGTATTTTGTGGGGATTATTTCCGTGACTATTTGGAACTCTATTTTTCCAACGTGGTGTGTCGATGAAAGCATGGATGGTGGAGACAGACTGAAGCTTTCATCGCTGTAGGAGGCATCGTTAAGTTCTAGTAGCATCGTTCATTTCTTCGTTCATGGTCAGAAAACTTACGGAGTGCCTGTTAAGTGCCATGCACTCTTTTTGGCTCTGGGAAATCGGCAATGGACGAAGGAGGCTGCAGATGTCTCTCCGAGAGGGCGGAAGTAATGCCTGTCTCCCAGAGTCTTTGTTGAGAGGAGATGAGAAGATACACGTGAAGCGGCCAACGTGGAACTTGGCGTATAGTAGCTGCTTCATAAATTGTGTTTGTCATCCTTTCCCTGCAGAGCATCACCATGATGTTAGATACACTTTAAAGATTTTTGCTAAAGATCATCCGGAGGGAAAATAACTTTGGAAAGGCCTTTTTAACTAGACAATTTTAAGGCATCATTAAAGCTTTACATTTTCTGATTTGTTTTCTCGGCTTTGAAGTTGTAAGGACAGACGCTTTTTTTTTAAGAGCGTAAGGCAGGGCAGTGTCTCAGAGACATCTAAAGTCACCTTTCTCTTCCCTGCCACCGAGAGCGCCTTAATTAGAAATGGTGATGATTTTCCTTTTGTCGGAACTATCAGCTTCTTAGAGCTAGCGGGGTGGTGTGTGATGATCTGCTCCATATGGACACTCAAAAAAAAAACTGTAAAGAAACTTTATTGTAACTTATTTTCCCGATAATAGTTTTATGTGCCCTAATAAATCCGTGACATTTGGTTTGCCCCAGGGTTTCTATGAATTTACATACTGGGCAGCCAAGCCATCTGATGTGAAATTGTTAAGCTGTTTCACCGGCTTTATGAACTTAATCCCATAATCATTGAAATTAATGTGGGCAGACGATGTCACGAGTCTTCCATTTCGGCGCCTCCGGGTTGAAGCGTCCTGTGTGGGATCCATGTGCGGACCCCAACATCAGGGCCGTCCACTAGGAAGCATTAATCTCATTAAGAAATTAAATGTCAAGAAGTAGTCTTCAAACCATAATAATACTGGAGCACAAATGAGTATTTGTTTTGCCAGCTCCTTACAATGTTTTTACTTGCCTGTCAATGGTTTTTGCAAGCTGGCCAAAAAAAAAAAAAAAAAGAGAGGACTTCTGTCCTTAGGTGGCTAAGAGAAAGTCATTATAGAATGTATTTAGTAATAACACCTTTCCTGGCTGAATTAGTACTTGAAATATCAACCAATTGATACTTCAAACCATGCCGTTAATAATAACTTTTAATTTATAAGACATACCTGAACATACTGGGTGTTGTCTGCTGGCCTCTTCTAGGTCCCTTTCCTGCCCTTCTGTCTTGGTCTGCTCGGCCTTCCGTTACAGGAGAAAGTGCACGGGGTGGCATCAAAAGCAGAGATTTGTTTTCTCGCAGTTAAGGAGGTGGGAAAGTTCAAGGTCAGGGGCCAGCAGGGTTTGGTGTCTGGTGAGGGCTCTTCTGGCTCGCAGAGGGCAGCCTTCTCGCTGTGGGCTCACCTTTCCCTGGTGCGTGGGTGTGCAGGGAGAACAGCTGTGTAGTGTTTCCTCTTATAAGTGGGGGGACCCCCTTCATGACCTCATGTGACCCTCTCAAAGGCCCCATGTCCAAATTACCACCCCATGGGCAGTTAGGCATTTCATGTTCCATTCACAACCCCTAGCAAAGTGATTTGTGCAGACCACATCAAAGCACTCCTTGCCTCGGGCCCAATGTTGAGTTTGGCCGTGGGGAGCGCCAGTAGGAGACAGAGGAAGGAGAAAAGTGAAGTCAAGGTTGTCTCGGGCTGGCTGTGCCCCTTGACCCAAGTTCACAGTGCCTGTCAGGCAGCCCTCTCCACACGCCCTCGCTTGTTCCAGGTCCCTGTTTCCCTTCAGGTCCGATGGTGATGACAGCCCCGCTGTTACTGGTCTCAGGATCCCACACAGTCCCTGCACGTTCTCTATTCGCCCTGCGCCTGGGTTCATCTTTGTAAGAAGTCCCTTTCCTCATCTCCACCATGACTTGGTCTCAGCGATCTGAGTGTTCCTTCTATGCCTTGCTGCAATCCTGACTGATATACGGAATTTAAAATATTTTAACATTTGACCATCATAAACATTATCATGCATTAGGTTGAAATGAGTGGACAGAGATAGATGGTGAAGAAGAGAATGTGCCTTCCTCGTGCCTCAGATAATCCTCCTGCCCTCTCTTCGCCAGAAAACACAACACAAAACTTATTGACTGACTGATTGATTGATTGATTGATTGCGGGGGAAAACAGGTGCTTCTTTGCTGATGGGAACTGTTTATGACACCCTTCCCCTTTGATAGACTGGAAAGCAGTTAGAGTTGGGGAAAGTCTTTGGGGGAAATAACAATCAAATTATCATCTATCTTGTGGGGTAACTATGACAATTCCTTCTCAGTGATCAGTACTCCCTGAAGTTGTCACTTATTCATTTGCCTCATTGCTTATGGCTGGTTCTCATCTGTGGAACTCACACTGGGGTTGTAGCTGTTGAAAATACTGTAGTGTTGCAGGCACCAAGAACAATGCTCACGGTACCTTCCAAAAATATCCAGAGAATTTGTGTCACAAATTCACGTGAATGATGGGGGGATTCGAGTGAATGGTGGGGGGATTTGGGAGAATGGACTGAGGTGAAAGCCTTACATAAAGTTCCTGCAGCAGGCAGAAAACAGAAGAGGAAAAAATGGTGCAGGTGGAAGGGCATGGCCTGGGTACACTGGTGGCCTCTGGGGTCTAGCAAGGTCAGAGGTGGTTCCAAAAAGCTCACGGATCAGAGGGAAAGGGATCATTGACACTACATCCTCCGCAACTCGAGGTAGTTGGGCTGTCTATCGGCGGGTTGTCAGATGTGAACAACCTGGAAGATTACAGGTACTGGGGGACTGAAGTCCAAAGATAAACGAGACAGCCTCTTACATTAGACTTTTGTCTCTTTAGCATGGATTTCTGGGAAAATGGTTATATTCTCCCCGGGAAATAGAAAGAAAATCAACCTACTTTAGTTGTAGTATTACATTTTCTATTAGGATGATAAATTATGTTAAATTTTACACTTGATTCAAGGTGGCCGAACAGCAAACTGTCACGTGTTGACTTTAAAATCACACAAATTCTGAAACACAGATGGCAAAATTGACGGTGCGCCTGGATAAAATCAAGGCTGTTTTTTTCTGTGGGCAACCCTAAGACATCCATCTCAGTTGTTGATTTAAAACTTCATAAGGCAATCCTGAGATCCTGGAGTAAATATGATTTACCCGCAAGCCACTTTATGATGTAACAGGGAATAAATTGATTTCTTTCCTAACAAGGCACACAGCCTATGAGGCGAGGGAGAAAAGGCCTTCTAGTGGACTTAATAATTCCCAGGCTTTAGAAGATGCTGCGGATGTCTGCATGGAAAGGTGATGAGCGGCGTTTCTTTGGAAACGACATCCGCTTCATTTTCCCTGGGCTGGAGATTGTGAACACAGGAAATTAAAGGACGTGGGTCGGCTCGGAGAAAACCAGAGGCAAAATAGCTCGAGCGAAGTTAATAATATGCAAACAAGGAGTTAACAAGATCGGGGAAGGCTAGCACCCGTCTCTAACCGACATGAGTGAAAGTTGCCCGCTGAGCTCAGAGCCGGTACACGGGTGGGCAAGCTCGTTGACCTGCTTCCTGGAGGGTTTCACGTTTAGAGCTGCACCGTTTGAACGGCGGCATACCGTTCAGGTCTAACAACGAGTAATTGCCCCGACGGCTGAATCAGTGACGGAGTAATTAAAGTGCGTTTATTTACAGAGAATTGTTGTGCGTGTGAGCAAATTTTAGATGAATGATTAGGTGGTTTAAAACTTGGGACCTTTATGCCATTAATTTCTTGGTTTCCCCCCCATCCTTTTTAGAAATTAGTTTCTCATGTGTGTGGACGCGTGCTTGAGCTCACGCCACGTAATGACAGGACTCTTCTTGTGTGTGCGTGTGTGTGTGGGGGGGGGATGACCTTTTTGTGGCTCGTGTATGTGGATTTCAGTGGGGCTTAGGGATGTGAATTTTGTGAAACGTGTCTGTTACACCTTGAAACCGCAGAATGGAAAGTGCCATGTGTTTTAGTTTAGAAAACCAAGTAACCACGTCATATGGGTGATTTGTAGGGTGCATTTGTATGTTAAGAAACCTCTTATTGTTGTGAGCCATGCTTGTTCTAGGCTATTTTATTTTGTCAAATCAAAACAGTAATTTTTTTGTTTGGTTGGAGTTTTTCGTGTTAGTGTGTTGGTTGTGCAATCCCATCAGGCTGAGAGTGGGAAGAATTGTGAGTGAGATTGGAGGGGGGAGGCAGAGAGGGATGGGGTGATGAGTCGCCCTTATTTTGCCGAAGGAAATGGAATAGCGGCTGTTTAGCCAATGACCTGTCACCGAGGTGACAGTGCACAGGCCTTCTTGTTGCAATCTGTTCCAAAGCCCTTCACCATGCATTTGGCCCATGGTGGCTCAAACCGCCACGGGCCCCATGCTGCGAATTTCCTCACTGGCGTTGGCAGGGTAAGGTATGTGTGGTGTCTTCCCGATGCACGGGTCTGGGTCCCATCCCAGGGCCCAGCTTGAGTATTGATGTTCATGGATGGGACCAGAGCAATTGCTTTCAGAACAGAAAACCTATATTTCACAGTTACGTAAAAATAATCCCTGGACTATTCTTTGTGGAATGAATGCAGGAAAAAAATCTTTGTGGTTTTCATTTTTTTAGGTTATTTCTTTATTTGTATCTAAGTTGGGGAAGAAGGGTGGTAGGAGAAGGAAGAAAATTACTTAAATGTTGCAATAACACATACACTCTAATTTTGGGCAATAACCGTGTAACAGACCCTAAAAGTCACCGCCATGTAAAGATAAAAAGAGGAGAGAAAAGCTATCCTTGCACATCTAGCTAAGGAACTCTGGTAACTCTATCTCTAAACCTCGGCAGTTACTTTCAGATGGAAGCTAGCTCTTTATTCTCAAGCACAATATTCTCAATCACTTTCGTTTTTCTTTGTCCTCTTCTTTTTCTGCAGAGTATAAATGAACTGAATGTATAAGAACAAGACTCAGCCCAGGCGCAGCAAGCTGCCCATCCCTATGGTACACATGTAACTCCTTTCACATGTTACCTGCAGGTTTTCAAGATGTTCCAGTTTCTATGTCAGGATATCAGCCTCCACGCACTTTCCGCTCCCCTGTGCTTCTTACTGCTAATGATTGCAAGTGGGAGTCTAGAGCCCCCTGAACGCTGCTGGTTTGGACAGGCGGGAGGGAGATCTCGAAGCTTGCAACAAAGGCTCACGTGAGAACTTTGAAATCAGCTGTTTGGTACCTAGTGGAAATGAACAAAACACCTTGCGTTTTTGTGTATGTCCACAGTTCTACGTTCTGGGTAGAACATACATTGTCTCTATTTTAGGGCACGGGAACACAGGGTTAGAGACAGCTGGTGCTTGGCCCCGGGTTGCAAGGTCAGCTCCTTCTTTCCAGTCATCTTGCTGCGGCATTCCTCTGATAAGAATCTTATACTCTCTAAAAAAAAAACAAAACAACGAAATGAAGTTGTCTCTGTCTTGCATTAGTTAGATTTCTTTTAGGCAATTCTTAAATAAGTTGGGCAGACTTTTATGTGTGTTTAAGTGGAGCATGTTTGCATTGTTACTGGGAGCGCGTTTAATTTTTCCAAAGGGTAATTGAATTATTCCGAAGCTGAATGTGCACGGGTTTCTGCACAGCAATGTATCAGCTTGTAAGCTGGCAATTGAGGGAGTCACTAAGAATAAAATATTTCCTTCAAGCGTCATAAGTATTTTGGGAGCTGAAAATGTGGATTTTGATCGCAGGCATCCTTTGTAGACAGTAGACTTAATTGGTCATACCTGACAGGTACACCCATATGCAAGGCCGTTTGAGACGTAAATGTGCATCAAATAGAGTTTGGCCTAATTAAATGATCTGGGGGATGTGAGTATGTAGAAATACTGATGCTGTTGCTACACGTTACCTGGTGGGAGGTGAAAACAACAAGTTATCTGGGAATTCTCCTCTTGGAAACCTATTCATGCTTTATCGAATAATTTCTAAAGCTCACAAATTAAGAACTAGGCCTCAAAGTTCTGAAAGTCATATCCGCCCCCCCACCCCACCCCTAAGGGGGGCATGTTTCCTGGAAATAAGCATCATGCTTTTTATTCTTTTTCTCACTGCATATACAGGCTTACTTTAGGCAGTTACATTCTTGAGTGCATCCTTTCTTTTTCTCTGGAAGGGACAAACTCATAGACACAGGTGATATTATGGTGCTTGCCAGAGGAGAAGGGGGTGGGGGGAGGAAGAAGAGGGTAAAGCGGGGACAAATGGTGGTGGAAGGAGACTTGACTTGGGGTGGTGAA